>NC_140598.1:24702400-25358829 GCF_057381915.1 Diplotaxodon limnothrissa | reverse complement strand
CTCAGGGGTACCTCAGGGTAGCTGTTCAGGGGAATTGAACCCCCGACCTTCCGATCATGGGGCCACCACTCTACCTACTGAGCTATCCCTGCCCCTAAAAAAAGAAAAGAAACTACTACTCCCAGAAAGCCTCAGATAGAATAGAATAGAATAGAATAGAATTCAACTTTATTGTCATTGAACATGCACAGGTACAGGGCAACGAAATGCAGATCAGCTGAAACACTCAGTTTATTTAAATCCAGGTTGAAGACTCACCTGTTCTCAGCTGCATTTGAATAAAGCACCAAATCCACACTTTAAGCTTAAATTTCAAAACTTACATTTAACTACTGATTTTATCTACTGTTCTGATTTTATCTGTTTTGATTTTATATACTGCTGTTTGTTTGTTTGTTTGTTTGTTTGTTTGTTAATTAGTTAGTTAGTTTATTTGCTTGTTTTATTCAATTTTAAATCATGCTTTTTATTTGTTCTTGTTTCTAATGTCTCTGTAAAGCACTTTGAATCACCTTGTTGTTGAATTGTGCTATACAAATAAACTTGCCTTTCCTTGCCTTGCCTTGCCTTACTACTAGGATTTCATGTTTTTATGTGATTTCAGATCAGTGTTACTACAGTATGTCAATGAAAAAAACAACTGCACATTCAAGTGAGGTTGAGCTGAAAAGAATGATACATGCAAGACAAGGAAAACAAAAAGTAAAGTAAAAAGTAGTCAAAAATGGTCAGTTATATTTTGGACCTCAGTGGGTTAACCCAGCAAATCATGCAAAATTAAGTTTCCATTTTTGTTCATGACAGTACAGATTTCTGATGTCTTGTGTAAATTTAAGCAACAGTTAGATTATTTCTAACAAAAAAAGAGGGAAACTGAAGTTAGATTTGTGTTTGTAAATGAACCGTGCTGCGTAGCTTTCTGGATTTTATACTTATTTATTTACTATAAAGGAGATACAGTTCATCTGTCAGGATCCTGGGTCTCCTGATCCAGAGTTTTTAGTTCTTCGTGATTCTTGTATTTTGTACTCGTGTGAGTTATTCTATGGTTTCTAGTTTTGATCCCTTGCCCTTCATGTTTCTCTGTCCCCCCTCTGTTCTGTGTAAGTCTGTTTCTTGGTCAGTGTCTTTGCATGTTTTGAGTTTCTTGTGTTTTCTGTCACTCTGTGTTGTGAATTATGTTCTCATGGTTGGTCTTTTGTTGCTCCCTCGAGTCTAGTTTCTTGTGTTCCATTCTTAGTATTTCCCTCTGTGTATTTTGGTTCTTAGAGTCCTCTGCTTTATTGTTTGTCTCTGTGTTTCTTAGTTGCTCTGTCTCCCCCAATCAAGTCTGCGTCTGTGCTACTTCCTGTTTTACTTTGAAGGTCTGGGTCTCATGTGAGTGTATCCTACTTTGCTTCCTTGTCTCGTCAGTTCTGATTTCTCCCAGCTGTGCCCTCCTTCTGTGTCTCAATCCCCTCTTTACTTCCCAGTGTATTTAAACTAGAGTTGGATGTCCCAAGACCACTTTTATGTGGTCTCGTCTTGGTCTCGACGGACTTTTGTCTTGGTCTTGGTCTCGCTGTTTCGGTCCTGCGTTCTCAAATCGACATAGTGTTCGGGAGATTTGGAGTCAACCATCAGCGGAGCGGGGGTGGCTTACTGGGCTTAAGCCCGGGTCATTTTTTTCAGAAGCATGGGGTCTTTCGGAGTGTAATTTGTTAGTTAGATGCCTGACTGACAACTGTATAAAACAAAAACAACACATGAAGCACAGAGCGCACCGTCATAAATTCCCCCTAATTTTGGTATGATCCGAGCTCAGGCACTAGGCGACTGAGCACAGCACCCATGTGAGCGAGGGGGGAGAAGCTGCTGCCTGCGAGTTTGCTGCAGACAGAGGAGAGCTTAAGTTTGACCAGGTACCAAAGCAAATCATTCGAACTAATAATGTAAATATGACGGTGCAAAAGATTGATATCAAACTGATCACTTGGTTGCGTTACTTGCTCTTTGAGTGAATCAACAAATGGATAAATAAAAAGCCGAACAGCAATGCTGATTTTTTAGAGAGTCTTAGCTTACATTTCATATTTTCAGTTCTTACCCTCCACGGATAAACAAACTCTCTAAATCGGTTTCAGTGGTGTACTGATGTACACAACAATGGACATAAGGAGCTTCTTTCAAAGAAAAAACTCAGGTAGATGTTATTTTATATATTATGCTTTGGATGTTGTTCAGTATATCTATGCAAAACAAGAGGAATTCAGCAGTATATTCACAGTTGAAACCAGATATTTACATACACTTTATGGAGAAAACATAAAAACTTTTTTTTTCTGTTAAACATCAATTTAGAGTAAACTTGTTTTATTTTAGATAAATAAATGTTGAAATATCTTTTGAATTAGTTAAATGTCAGAATAAAAAGAGGGAGCTGTCTATTTTAATCACTTTCATCAAATTTAGGAGTACATATACATTAAGTTTATTGTTAATTAATAAGAAAACTCCAGACGATTCCATTCTGAGCTGAAGAAGCTTCTGATTGGTTAGTAGAGTCCATGTGAGTAAACTGGTGGCACAGCTGTGGATGCATATAAGGCAAAACACAGAGCCTGTTTCTTTGACATGGGAAAATCAAGAGATGTCAACCAAAACACCAGGAAAAGAACTGTGGAGCTCCATAAGTGTGGCTCAATTTTGAATACAATTTGGTGCCATTTGCAATTAAGAAATACAGATAGTTTCTCTCTTCACTCTTAAAGTTAACAAATATGTTTTTTATATTTATCAATCTAAAAAAATAAACATTTAGTCTGATTTGATTAAAAAAGTGTTTGTGTTTTTATCTGAAGAGTAAATATCTGGTTTCAACTGTATATTTGATGATGTTGGTGTGATTGTCAGCACAAAGAGGGAGAGAGAGAGGAACAGAGAGAGAGAGGAACAGAGATGGAACAAGAGCAGGTGAGACACAGATGTTAGTCAAATGGTTGTTTGCCAAAACTCATCAGAACATGTATCCAGTACCTAGTGTTTCTTTTTAGATACCGTTTGTTACTTTTCAAATTCTATATTTATTAAGTTATGCAGACTTGTTTGCACAACAAGGCTAAATAATTGTATAAACTTTTCTGAATCTAAATATTGTACTTTGGTAGAATTAAAAAATAAGTGTAGTGCAGGTCTATGATGATTTTTAGTGCTACTATCATCTAGTTCTGATTCTGGTTCTGTCTTGGTTACTGTTGTAGTCCTGTTTTAATTCCGGATCAGTTCTGGGTCTGGTTGAATTGGGGTTTAGTCCCTGTGTCTTGATACTGGCCCGACTTTGTTCTGCCTTGCTGCTTAATTAAAAAACTAGTTTAAGGTGTCCTGCGTATGTATATAGAATAGCATCTGGCTGCAGTTTAAAGACTCGGTCTTGGTCTCGGACTTGTCTCAACTTGGTCTTGGTCTTGTCTTGGTCTCGGATTAGGCGGTCTTGACTACAAGTCTACCTTACACTCGTCTCTCTGTAACAATATGACACCGAAGCAAATCTCCTTCTCACGATGAAAACGTCATCGTGGGAAGGAGATTTGCTAAGGACTCAGGGAAAGAGAGGAGCGATGTGACACCGGACGTCCGCCTGTTGAAACTACATTGTGCAGAAGATGGACTACAAAACAAACATCTTACTTCGTCACAATGTGTTCTAACCCTGTTGTTTTATGGAGGTCATATAAACGAGAACAGCCTGTTAAAAATATCCTTTCATTTCGAAGTTTGAATTTTAAAGAAGAAGGAACCTTTAGGGTCAGATTTACTAACATCTGCAGCAGCTCAAAGACATCTTTTGATGTTAAAAAGCTGCTGGATTTACTGAAGAGACTTAGTATCAGTTTGTGACTGAAGTTATGACATATGTGTTTGTAAGAGTTTCACTTTCAGGAGAAGAAGATTTAAATGAGTGACACAAATGTAAATTGCAAAGTCTGTGGCGCACAATTTACTACAAATTGCAAAAAATCTACCACAGACTCCTGTCTTGTTCCTGCTGTGGTTGTGATAGTGAGGACAGTTTATTGTTTTAGGGGGAGATGTTATCAAAACAAGTCTCTGATCAGCTCAAAGTTTGGCTCTGTCCTAAAACTCTCCAGTCAGATCTTATACTGATTGTTTTGAGGTGAGCCCCACTTATTGTTCCTTAATAATACAGTTTATGTGAAACCAAGCAGAAATGAATTACGGTTCTTTGTTTTTTATAGTGCACACAGCTAACTCTTTCTGCTGAATATGTAAAAAATAAAAGTGTTACTGTGTTACATGCCTGAATGTTGCGCATGGTCTGATGGGAAATAATGTTTTCTGTTCTTTAGCACATTGAACAGTGTAGGATTAAAAAGGGGATGTTTTTTCTTTTTCTAGTTTCATTATTTTAAGATGGCACTATTAGTTCATTAGAATCATATAACCAGCTTTGCATTAAACATATATTGAAGTTTTTGACCTTACATTAGCCTTTGTATTACAGTGATTGTTATAACTCTAGTTTGATCTTTTACTTATAGGTACCAAAATAATAATAT
This sequence comes from Diplotaxodon limnothrissa, assembly GCF_057381915.1. Lineage (NCBI taxonomy): Eukaryota > Metazoa > Chordata > Actinopteri > Cichliformes > Cichlidae > Diplotaxodon > Diplotaxodon limnothrissa. Next base: position 25,354,273 of record NC_140598.1, on the reverse strand, counting down.
GATCTTTCATTGCAGATGTAACCATGATCAACTTATACACATTGCAGTTTGTTGCTTATTTTAGAGTTGTGCTCAAGTTAATTAAGGGTTAAAAGCTACAGTCAGCGTGAATGTCTGGCTGATCTATTGAGGGGAAAGGCTTCGAGCATAGAAGGCCGCACACGCTTACACAGCACTTATACGATGTTATTCATGGTGATTTTGTTGTGCTTAGTTGTGTTTTCTGTTATGTCTTAAGTAATGGTAGCTGATCAAGCAATATTCATTTAATATTAGACACTTGTTTTAGAGCAATACACACTGATCGTCTTCATCAATGTGGAAGTCCTTGTAGCTGCAATGTTATGTCTCAGCAGGGGACAGATGGTTCCAGGAGACGGTGGCAGTCAGCGTCTGCTCTCGGGAAGGAGACAATGTTATTTTCTGTGTTAAATAAAACTGTCAACATTGATTGTATTACACCTGTCATTACGCATGAAGGGGCGTTCTAATACCCTGATTTCACAAAACTATGGAGATGTGTTTTTTGAGATGAGATCTGAGGCTGTCTGCATACAGTGTCCATCTCCCACGTGTGTGACCATTAAAATCATCGTTTGACTTAACCCGGCCGGACCAGTGTTGTTATTGTGGTTTTTCCTCTTGTCTCCATCCCCAATATTTGAATCCGTAACAAACAGTCAACTGTTCACAGAGTTTAGGTTTAAAGGATGAAACAGTTTGTACTGATGCATCTCTCCTCTCCTGTCTGAAGAGTATGTAAATATCTGGTTTCAACTGTATATTTGATGATGTTGGTGTTTGGCTTGATTGTCAGAACAAAGAGGGAGAAAGAGGAACAGCGAGAGAGAGAGAGAGAGAGAGAGAGAGAGAGAGGAATAGAAAGGGAGAGAGAGGAACAGAGAGGGAGAGAGATGGAGAATGAGGACGGAACAGAGATGAACAAGAGCAGGTGAGACACGCATGTTAGTCAAATGGTTGTTTACCAAAAGTATCACCGTATCATAGGTACTCATGTATCTCATACCTAGTGTTTCTTTTTAGGTTTGTTATTTTTCAAATTCTATATTTATTAAGTTATGCAGGCTTTTTTGCACAACAAGGCTAAATAATTATATAAACTTTTCTCAATCTAAATAGTGTACTTTGGTAGAATTAAAAAAAAGTGCAGTGCAGGTCTATGATGATTTTTAGTGCTACTATCATCTAGTTCTGATTCTGGTTCTGTCTTGGTTAAATCCTAAGTAGTCCTGATTTTAAACTGTTGTAGTCCTGTTTTAATTCCAGATCAGTTCTGGGTCTGGTTGAATTTGGGTTTAGTCCTTGTGTCTTGATACAGCCCCGAGCAGCACCAATTAGTGGCTGAACGACACGACCCGAGCTGTCTGACACGAGTCCCGTTGAGCTGAGCACACGTGGAAAAAGGACAAATTACAAGTGTCATTCCAGATACTAAAGGAACGTTAGCGCAATATCAAAAACCTGTAAAAGATGCCAAAAGAAAACACTTATCTGACATTATTCTTTCAAACTGTCACAACTCGCATGTTTTATTTAAAACTATTAACTCTGTTCTTAGTGCACCACATACTGACTATATCGAGCCCTTCTCTGCAACCTGTGAAAGTTTTTTACACTTTTTTAATTGAGAAGGTCTCCTCCCCCTTTGTGAGTGTGGACGCTTCATCTCTTTGCTCTTAAATGCTTTGCTTCTTTTATTGATTTTTTTTTATTTTTATGCTGATTTTTTCCCTTTTTCCGTATGAGCTTACCTGCGATAGCTTCTGGACACTTATAGATCATTAGGACTAAAGTGTTCTTAACAGAAACGGCAACATTTTTATAGTTACCTTATCCTCAGCGCTCCGTGTGTCTGTGGCCTAGACACAGCTGAAGCCTGATTACAGCGTCTGGGCACCGAGCAGCCTCAATAGCCTAGAAAGGTGCTAACCGCTAGGCTAACTAGCAACAAGATGCCTTCCCTCTCCACAGATGACTACCACAGCCTCCTGCAGAAGATTGCAGCACTGGAGACAAAAATTCATCACTTAGAAGTAAACGTGGAGGTAAATGGACTGTGTGGAAATGAAACAACCTTGCCTTTGACTCAAAACAATGGCGATGAGCAAGCTAGCACACAGCTAAGGAGCACGACCAAGGAAGTAGACTTTGTGCACTATTATAAATCCTCAAGCGATAATCCCCCCTTGGACTGTCTTGGTGCAAAACCAAGACATAAATCATGTCTCCTGGAAGGGGGAGGACGTATCACAGGCAGGGCACAGCGAGCTGAAATCTCTGAAACCGACTGGCCTTCACTTCCTACGAGACAGAGAAGCTCTTTTACCCCTGTATACGAGAGGAAACAGGACTGGACAACCGTGAATAGGAAGGTTAACAACAAACCTTCAAAACAACTGAATGTGAAACTGCAGAACAGATTTGCTCCACTATCAAAGGACCCTGGACCTATATCGAACAACCATCCATCTAAAAGTAGCGAAGTAAGGTCTGAAAATCTGTTGAAAAGTGAAAGGCCACAGGGAAAACTAAAGGCTAGGCCTGAAACGCTGATTGTGGGTGACTCTGCCGTAAAGGATGTACAAAGGATGTGCAGTAAGAACACTAAAGTCCTCTGCTTTCCTAACGATATGGTCAACAACCTGAAGGAGAGATTTCTTCAAATTGCAGATGAATATCCAACTGTGACAAACATTGTTCTGCATACAGGGTCAAACGATGTGTCCAAACAACAATCGGAGGTTCTGAAACGGGACTTTACTGGATTATTAAATACTGTAAACTCTCTGAATGCAGCTGTATTCATCAGTGGGCCTGTACCGCCGGTCAGAGGAGGAGACGAGAGATTCAGCAGGTTGTTTACGCTGAATAAATGGCTTATATCAGCATGTGCTGACCACTCAGTGCATTTTATCAACAACTTTAATATTTTTTGGGAACGCAGGCATCTGTTTAAAGCAAATGGATTTAATTTTAACAAGTCAGGGGTGAAACTGTTCACCTCCAACTTGTTTTATTCCATACATCATCCATCTGTGCTTGGTGCCAAGGCTGAGATAAACGAGGAGTTATCTCATAAAGAGGAACAAACAGTACTCCAAGTACAGACAAAGCCCAGCAGAAACCTTGAGGAGGAGCTCCATTTGCCCCCACCCGGGAAGAGCCTCAGAAAGGAGAGACATCTGAGGCAAGAAGAGGCAAGAAGAGGGGTCCCTATTTGCCTCCAACTCTCTCAACAACACCAACGACCAGGACCAGGATCTTCCCCAGTCCCCCAAACCCCTGACAGGCCATCACCCCCATCACCCTCCTCCCCCTCCCTTTCTCCCTCCTCCCCACACCTGAAATTCACTGAAGAGATGATAGAGCGGGTCAATGCTGGGCTCAGATCTACCCCCCGGCCCAATCCCTCCTTGTCCCCCATATACCCCCCACCAAAGCAGCCAAAGGTTCGCCACTCAACAGAGCAATCGAAGTCACATTGCCCAGCCTCGCCCCCCTTAGTTCCTCCTTACCACCTTCATGCTTTGTCTCCGCAGTCTGATGTGTGATGTGTGGAGGGTCCGGGCTGCGAGGATTATGGCAGTGGTGACTTTTCCCAGGAGAAGCTGGGACCCTGTTTACTAGAAGGTTTTAAAATCTCTGTACTTTTAGGTGACAGGAGACATGTGGCCTGGTCAAAACACAGAGAGCTGCACTCTAAAAGATCTTTAAATATAGTAAACATACCTTGTGTGCCACAGACTGCTCCCAAACACGAGGGGACAAGTAATGCCTCTAAAACACTTAAGTTGGCTTTATTAAACGTTAGATCTTTAGCTGGGAAAACATTTTTAATTAATGATTTAATCACTGAGCACAGCCTTGATTTTATGTTTTTAACTGAAACTTGGTTGGACCAAAGTAACAGTGGAGCTGTTCTCATCGAGACGACCCCTCCTAACTACAGTTTTCTCAGTGAGGCCAGGGTGAGCAGGAGAGGAGGGGGGGTTGCTGTCTTATTTAATGAATCATTTCAATGTAAGTAGCTATCTCCTGGAAGTCTTTTGAATATGTGGCTTTACAGCTGAAGGCCCCATCCAAAGTTGTGTTTCTTAATGTTTACAGGCCTCCCAAATACTGCACAGACTTTTTTAATGACCTCAGTGAACTGCTGTCTGTGATCTGTGTTGATTTCGACTGTGTAATTATTGTTGGGGATTTTAACATCCATGTGGACAACCCTCAGGACAAAGGGACTAAAGACCTGAGTAACACTCTGGGCAACTTTGGGCTGACTCAGCATGTAACAGAGGCCACACATAATAGAGGACACACTCTTGACCTACTGATCTCCAAGAGCCTGAGCATTTCAAACATTACTGTGTCTGATGTGGGCGTGTCTGATCATTACTGTCTTTTCTTTGAAAGTAAAATCTCAGCCCACACAAATATATCAACTGCAGTGATCACAAAACGGTGTATAACTGAAGACAGTAGTGAGATCTTTAACCAGGTCTTCCCATTAACACCTGACCTGTCCAAAGGTTCAGTCAATGAGCTCGTCAATAGCTTTAATACTAACATGTTAAATGTAATGGATACTATTGCCCCCATTAAGGTGAAGGTTATCTCTGGAAGGAAAAAGTCTCCATGGAGAAACTCCACACTAGTGAAAAATGAAAAAAGAGAGTGTAGGAAAGCTGAGCGCAGATGGAGAAAAACAAACCTCCAGGTTCATTATGACATCTATAAAGAGAAACTTCACAATTATAATTTACAACTGAGGAGTGCAAGAAGGTCCTACTTCTCTGACATCATCACTAAAAACAGCCATAATGCTCGGGTCTTATTTTCTACAGTTGACAGGCTAACAAACCCTCCTGTGCCAGTAGCAGCTGAACTTCATTCAACCATGGCCTGCAATGACTTTGCCAAATTCTTCACAGACAAAATGCTACATTTCTGTAATGCGAACCAGAAATTATTTCCACTGCTAATTAATTACCATTGAGCTCAAAGGTTATATTAATAAACGGTTAACGAATGTGTATTCATGACGACGATTTGTGAGACTGGTAAACTTATGATACGTACAATAGTCTTTCATTCTACACGGTGCATTTCAAGGTCCTGTACCAGAGGCGGAGCCAGACATTTGAAACACCCGGGGCTTAGCCCAAAAGGATAGTATGCATGTGGGATTTTTTTTTCCCTTGGGGGGGGGGGGGGGTAGAAATGACTGAAAGATTAATTGGCTCTGTTTTGAGTTTTGTTCAAAAAAGAATGACTTCATATAGGGAAAAATATATATCACATGTGCAGAACACCTTAAACTAGTTTTTTAATTAAGCAGCAAGGCAGAACAAAATCAGGGCTGTATCAAGACACGAGGACTAAACCCCAATTCAACCAGACCAAGAACTGATCCAGAATTAAAACAGGACTACAACAGTTCAAAATCAGGACTACTTGGGACTTAACCAAGACAGAACCAGAATCAGAACTAGATGATAGTAGCACTAAAAATCATCATAGACCTGCACTACATTTATTTTTTAATTTTACCAAAGTACAATATTTAGATTGAGAAAGGTTTATATAATTATTTAGCCTTGTTGTGCAAACAAGCCTGCATAACTTAATAAATATAGAATTTGAAAAATAACAAACCTAAAAAGAAACACTAGGTATGAGATACATGAGTACCTATGATACGGTGATACTTTTGGTAAACAACCATTTGACTAACATGTGTGTCTCACCTGCTCTTGTTCATCTCTGTTCTGTCCTCATTCTCCATCTCCCTCTCTGTTCCTCTCTCCCTCTTTGTGCTGACAATCATCAAATATACAGACATTTACAAACTCTTCAGATAAAAACACAAACACTTTTTAATTGTAACATCAAATCAGACTAAATGTTTATTTTTTTAGATTGATAAATATAAAAAACATATTTGTTAACTTTAAGAGTAAAGAGAGAAATCGTCTGTATTTCTTAATTGCAAATGGCACCAAATTGTATTCAAAACTGAGCCACACTTATGGAGCTCCACAATTCTTTTTCTGGTGTTTTGGTTGACATCTCTTGATTTTCCCATGTCACAGAAACAGGCTCTGTGTTTTGCCTTATATGCATCCACAGCTGTGCCACCTGTTTACTCACATGGACTCTACTAACCTATCAGAAGCTTCTTCAGCTCAGAATGGAATCGTCTGGAGTTTTCTTATTAATTAACAATAAACTTAGTGTACATGTACTCCTAAATTTGATGAAAGTGATAAAAAACAGAAAGCTCTGTCTCTCTTTATTGTGACATTTAACTAATTCAAAAGATATTTCAATATTTATCTAAAACAAAAGTTTACTCTAAATTGATGTTGTGCAGTAAAAATGTTTTATGTTTTCTCCCTAAAGTGTAAATATCTGGTTACAAATGTGAATATCCTGCTGTGTACTGAAATTCCTCTTGTTTTGCATACAAATATACTGAACAACATACAAAGCATAATATATAAAATAACATTTACCTGAGTTTTTCTTTGAAAGAACCCTCTAATGTCCATTCTTATATTTCAGTACATAACTGAAACCGATTTAGTCGGGGAGGGTAAGAACTGAAAATATGAAATAAACACACGTAAGCTAAGAATCTCTAAAAAAAAAATAGCATTTGTTCGGCTTTTCATTTCGCCATTTGTTGATTCACTTGAAGAGCAAGTAACATAATATTGGTCAAGTGATCAGTTTGATATCAATCTTTCGTGATGCACCGTCATATTTACATTATTTGTACAGTAGGAATGATTTGCGTTGGTACCTGGTCAAACTTAAGCTCTCCTTAGTATGGCTGGCTCCGTCTCTCCAACAGCGCACTGACGGGCAGCAGCTGCCCCGCCCCCTCGCTCAGTCGCTTAGTGCCTGAGCTTGGATCATACCAATATCAGGGGGGGATTCACGCACAGTCGTAAATTCCCACAGTGTGCACTATGTGCTTCGAATATTGTGTGTACTTTTTGTTTTATACAGTTGTCAGCCAGGCATCTAACTATGAAAAAATTGCACTCCAAAATACCCCGGGCTTCTGACAAAACAACCCGGGCTTAAGCCCAGTAAGCCACCCCCACGCTCCGCCCCTGTCCTGTACCCATCCGTCGGTAAACTGTACCTGGGCTTGTTGCAGTGACCTGAAGTTACTAAACTTCACGAGTGTATGCACTCACTCCAAGAACCGTATAATTATAAATCTGAGCATGGTGAAAGTTGGGCAGCACGCTAACGTCTTTTGTCCCTCTGTGTGCTCGTAAGGGTCTAACCCTTTCACTGGTTTGATTTTTTCCTCGTATCTTTTCTTTGTCTTTTCGTCGAGTCTGTCTTTGTATGGACCGGCATTGTTCTCCTTTTGTTTTGTACATTCCTTTTTTGTGCGGCAAAGAAAAAACAAGAAGGTATTGGAACCGGAGATTGAACGTTTTGCGGTGCTGCAAATGCTTGCGTTTGATGCGGTACTTGGATTGTTTTGCCACGAGTTCCCGGCATGCAATGCACCAAAATCACGTGATTGCTAAACAAGGGGGCGGGTGCATTCGGCCTCCTCGGCTGTAATTGGTCCAGCCCAGAGTCGATCATGACCAATTGGCCAATCCAACACCTTTCATTATATATACCCTTCCTAAAAAAAAAAAAAAAAAAAAAAATCCATCGGCCCATAAAAACAAAAAATCGCCAGCGGCCCACCGGGCAAATGCCCGGTATGCCCGATGGCCAGTCCAGCTATGTGTAGCTCCCCAGCTGGGTCTAGACTGGGTCTAGAGAGTATTTTAAATTCAGGGAATTTAAAATAGAAAATAGCTCGTCCACAGAAGGACTGGTAGCTCCCCTTACGATAAGGGTTCAGATCGCGCGAACAGGTGTGGGATTAGAGCTCTGGGTAGCTCCCCAACTGGGTCTAGACTGGGTCTAGAGAGTATTTTAAATTCAGGGAATTTAAAATAGAAAGTAGCTCGTCCACAGAAGGACTGGTAGCTCCCCTTACGATAAGGGTTCAGATCGCGCGAACAGGTGTGGGATTAGAGCTCTGGGTAGCTCCCCAACTGGGTCTAGACTGGGTCTAGAGAGTATTTTAAATTCAGGGAATTTAAAATAGAAAGTAGCTCGTCCACAGAAGGACTGGTAGCTCCCCTTACGATAAGGGTTCAGATCGCGCGAACAGGTGTGAAATGTGTGTTTAGTTAGTTTGTTTGTTTGCTTGTTTTAATCAATTTTAAATCATACTTTTTATTAGTTTTTATTTCTAATGTCTCTGTAAAGCACTTTGAATCACCTTGTTGTTGAATTGTGCTATACAAATAAATTTGCCTTGCCTTGCCTTGCCTTGCCTCCTCCAGGGCTCAAATCTCTCCTTGTGCTCAGACCAGTCTCTGTTTCCTGCTCTGCTGTCTTGGAGGGGTTTGAGCCGTTGACTTTGTCCTCTTTAACCCTTTAAGACCTACCATAGAACCAAGTTTGCCAGAGCTTATATTATATTTCATTCTAACCAGAAATCTCGATGCACAGGCCGAGGGGGCGGTGTGGCAGCAATTCTTCACACCAGCCTATTAATTAATGAAAGCCCAAGACAGACTTTTAATTCATTTGAAAGCCTAATGCTTAACATTGTCCACCCCAGCTGTAAAACTCAGAAACCAGTCTTACTTGTTATCATCTATCGTCCACCTGGGCCTTACACAGAGTTTCTGTCTGATTTCTCAGACTTTATATCTAATTTAGTTCTGAGCTCAGATAAAATAATTATTGTGGGTGATTTTAACATCCATGTAGATGCTACAAATGACAGCCTCTCTCAAAATGTAAAAGAACCCACCCACCCCTTTAATCACACTCTAGATCTTGTTTTAACATATGGCATAGAAACTGAACATTCAACAGTGTTTGCTGAAAACCCTCTCCTGTCTGATCATTTCCTGATAACATTTACAATAATTGATTACACAGCAGTGGAGAGTAGATTTTATCACAGTAGATGTCTTTCTGAAAGTTTAAGAATATAATCCACGCACTGTTATCATCTTCAATGCCCTGTACCAACATAGAGCAGAGCAGCTATCTGAATACTACTCCAACAGAGGTCGATTATCTTGTTAATAATTTTAACTCCTCACTACGTACGACTCTGGATACTGTAGCTCCTGTGAAAACTAAGGTCTCTAATCAGAAGTACCTGACTCCGTGGTATAATTCTCAAACACATAGCATAAAGCAGATGACTTGTAAGCTGGAGAGGAAATGGCGTGTCACAAATTTAGAGGATCATCATTTAGCCTGGAGAAATAGTTTGCTGCTTTATAAGAAAGCCCTCCGCAAAGCCAGAACATCTTACTATTCATCACTGATTGAAGAAAATAAAAACAACCCCAGGTTTCTCTTCAGCACTGTAGCCAGGCTGACAAAAAGTCAGAGCTCTTTTGAGCCAACCATCCCTTTAACGTTAACTAGTAATGACTTCATGAACTTCTTCACAAATAAAATTTTTATCATTAGAGAAAAATTACCAATAATCATCCCACAGATATAATATTACTGTATCTACAGCTACTCTTAGTACCATTGATGTTAAGTTTGACTCTTTTTCTCCAATTGATCTTTCTGAGTTAACTTCAATAATTACTTCCTCCAAACCATCTGTAACAAGTGTCACCTGGCAGTTTGTTGCTCTCTGCCAGGTGATTGGCTGAAGAGCTGTGAAAAGGTAGTGGGTGTGTGGGGTGAAGTCAGCGCTCTTCTGTGGAAAAAACCAGAGGCAATTAATTCACTCAGGTGAGAGTGGGTATACTGTCGGTAAGAGACTTCTGCCATTTTTGTTTGGATCGTTTGCTATTGCATGTGCCTATTTTTAATGTGTCATTGGACTTTTTTAGTGTGACCACGAATTTTAATAGAAGAATTGATCAAGCCCTAGAACGACTGCGCGCAGGGAAACTGATCAATATTGTAGGTATATTGAGTGTTTGTTTTAGCTTCATGATTTTGAATGGTTTCATAAAATTGAGATTTTATTGGGTAATATTTTAATTGATAATGTTGTTTGTTTTTCAGCTGTGCTGTCTTTGCTGTCCTTTTTTTCGTTATTTTGATTGATTTGTAATTTTGTTTTGGTTAGTCCGTCCAGCCGTAAAGGCGGTTATTGATTGAGAGTAAGTTGTGTAAGGGCGGACTAACCTCTCTTTTTGTTTTTTGTTTAATTGTTTGTGCCACTTCCCTTTATCTCCCAGATCGCAGGCCGTACATAGCAATGATTCCCAGCTGTGCTGAGACCTGAATTGTTTGCAGTGTGTGCCACGATTGCAGTGTCGCTAAGTGGGGTGTGACGGGTTGCAGTGTTGTTTCGCATAGTTTGTGTGGTAAGTCTCATGTGCAGCTGGGATATCAGCAGGATGTGTTGTAAGTCCTGTCTGGAAATGACTGGGAATTTGTATGTCTAACTCATGTAATAAATAAATGATCAATTTATTTCTTTGCCCCGTTTACTCATCCCTTGTCCTCAGTTACACATCAATGTGTATTTTAGACCCCCATTCCTAAATATGATCAACCTATCTCTAATGATCGGCTATGTACCACAGGCCTTCAAGCTGGCTGTAGTTAAACCTTTACTTAAAAAGCATCTCTAGACCCAGCAATCTTAGCTAATTATAGGTCAATCTCCAACCTTCCTTTCATATCAAAAATCCTTGAAAGAGTAGTTGTCAAACAACTAACAGATCATCTGCAGAGGAATGGCTTATTTGAAGAGTTTCAGTCAGGTTTCAGAGCTCAGCACAGAAACAGCTTTAGTGAAGGTTACAAATGATCTTCTTATAGCCTCTGACAGTGGACTCATCTCTGTGCTTGTCCTGCTAGACCTCAGTGCAGCGTTCGATACTGTTGACCATAATATCCTATTAGAGCGTTTAGAACATGCTGTAGGTATTACAGGTACTGTGCTGCAGTGGTTTGTATCATATCTATCTAATAGACTCCAATTTGTACATGTAAATGGAGAGTCCTCTTCACACACTGAGGTTAATTATGGAGTTCCACAGGGTTCAGTGCTAGGACCAATTCTGTTTACATTATACATGCTTCCCTTAGGCAGCATCATTAGAAGACGTAGCATACATTTCACTGCTATGCTGATGACACCCAGCTCTATCTGTCCATGAAGCCACATAACACACACCAATTAGTTAAACTGCAGGAATGTCTTAAAGACATAAAGACCTGGATGGCCGCTAACTTTCTGCTTCTTAATTCAGATAAAACTGAGGTTATTGTACTCAGCCCTGAAAATCTTAGAACTATGGTATCTAACCAGATTCTTACTCTGGATGGCATTACCTTGGCCTCCAGTAACACTGTGATGAACCTTGGAGTCACTTTTGACCAGGACATGTCCTTCAACGCACATATTTAAAAAATATGTAAGACTGCGTTCTTCCATTTGTGCAACATCTCTAAAATGAGAAATATCCTGTCTCAGAGTGACGCTGAAAAACTAGTTCATGCATTTTTTTACTTCCAGGTTGGACTACTGTAATTCATTATTATCAGGATGTCCAAAAAACTCACTGAAAAGCCTTCAGCTAATCCAAAATGCTGCAGCAAGAGTACTGACAGGGACTAGAAAGAGAGAGATTTCTCCTGTTTTGGCTTCCCTTCATTGGCTTCCTGTTAAATCCAGAATTGAATTCAAAATCCTGCTCCTCACTTACAAGGTCTTAAATAATCAGGCCCCATCTTATCTTAATGACCTTGTAGTACCATATCACCCTATTAGAGCACTTCGCTCTCGCTCTGCAGAACTACTTGTTGTTCCTAGAGTATTTAAAAGTAGAATGGGAGGCAGAGCCTTCAGTTTTCAGGCCCCTCTTCTGTGGAACCAGCTTCCAGTTTGGATTTGGGAGACAGACACTATCTCTACTTTTAAGATTAGGCTTAAAAGTCTGTGAAGGTTCTCAGTCATCCAGGTCATCGTAGTCAAAGGAGCTTCCAAAGAAAAGCATCTGGACTTCTTTAAGTTACTTGAAGACGTTTCACCTCTCATCCGAGAAGCTTCTTCAGTTCTAAGGTCAAATGGTGGGGAGTCCCAGATATAAACCTAGTGGGAGATACCCCCCACAGAGGGACAAAAGGACCCCTGATGATCCTCTAATCGCCTGAGCCAAGGTGTGGCTTAAAATTAGGCTTAAAACTTTCCCTTTTGCTAAAGCATATAGTTAGGGCTGGACCAGGTGACCCTGAATCCTCCCTTAGTTATGCTTCAATATATGTACGCTGCCGGGGATTCCCATGATGCATTGAGTTTTTCCTTTCCAGTCACCTTTCTCACTCACTATGTGTTAATACACCTCTCTGCATTGAATCATATCTGTTATTAATCTCTGTCTCTCTTACACAGCATGTCTTTATCCTGTCTTCCTTCTCTCACCCCAACCGGTCGCAGCAGATGGCCGTCCCTCCTTCTGTCGGAGGTTTCTTCCTGTCGAAAAGGAGTTTTTCCTTCCCACTGTTGCCAAAGTGCTTGCTCATAGGGGGTCATATGATTGTTGGGTTTTTCTCTGTATCTATGAAGTGCCCACGTCTCTAAGATCAGCTGATCAGCTGTTCCTGAATGTACCCAGGACTGAGCATAAACTTAGAGGAGATCGTGCTTTTTCTGTAGCAGCTCCATTTATTCATTCAGTCATTTATTCTATGTATTTTGCCAGAAACGCCAGGCGCTCACAAAACTATTACAATGACCACCAAAAAGCTAAAACAATAAATGAGAGCAGGTGAACAGATTCCACACAGACGTGAACACAAAGCACGGACCCGATGCATCAGTGACATGTCGTCATTCTCACCCGACGACATGAACACGGACACGCCATCAGGGCAGAAAGTCAACATCTCACTGATTCTGAGCTGCAGCTTTTGTTCCTCTCCGGCCAAAAGCAAGCTTCATTTTTGCTGCTAAATACTTTTTTTTCTTTTTTTTTTTTTTTTTTTTTAAAATTATGCCAAATTGAAAAACTCTTAGTTTGCTATTGTTCTGTGTTTTATCCTCAGTTACTTTGAAACAGTTACTGAGTCAAAATTGAATTTAATCAAATCAATTACAGAAATCAGCGATGATACCCAGCCCTAGTGAGTAGCCTAAGCCCAACAGAAGTGGATGCAGCTGTGGGTAATGAGAAAAGATGAAAAGGTTGATAACACATTATATGGAGTAAATGCACTGCCCAAGTGTCCCCTCTCCCCACTGCCTGTCAATAAAGAACTTTGTGTTGACAAGATTGTTAGGTAATCATTTACAAATCTATAATATCTGCATGGACAGCGTTAACTGATGAGGTTGAAAAATTCAATACTCAAAAGTTTACTCTTCGGCCACCACGCTTCTGCCATCTGCCTTTTTTTTAATTAGCCACAGTAAAGGCTGCACTATGAATTCTGGGATATGTTGCGCCACGAATGAATATAATAGAATAGAATTCAACTTTATTGTCATTGCACATGCACAGGTACAGGGCAACGAAATGCAGTTTGCATCCATCCAGAAGTGCTTTAGTGATATAGATATATTACAATATATATTAGCAATAATATAGATATGTGAGTATATTACAGAAATGGGTCTATTATGTTATAATGTACATGGTATGAAGTATATTGTGAATATTCTATAACTATAAGTATGTACAGGCTGTAGTGAGTACAAGCTATGTACAGGCTATGAACAGGATATAAATATGAAAAACTATACAGAATATGAAATAAATAACTTTACAGAAATCCGAGATATACAGCTATACAGAAATGGGAACTATGCAAGTTGTAAACAGTTGTAGGGTTAAAAATTATCGAATGTACAGAATGATTATTTACACAGAGCTATACAGTAGTGCAGTTAAGATAAGTGAGATATAATTCCTACAGAGGCTATATAAAGTGCTAGTGGTTGTGAGTGGTGGTTCAGTCCATGTTATTATTGTGTGTTTGAGGGTACAGTTGTCCATTGTGGGTGTGTGTATGTTCAGTCCATGTGTTAACGTGGGTCAGATGTCAGGAGGCAGAGTTCAGGAGTCTGACAGCTGTGGGGAAGAAGCTGTTCCGGTATCTGGTGGTCTTAGTCCGGAGGCTCCTGTGGCGCCTCCCAGAGGGCAGGAGGGTGAAGAGTCCATGTGATGGGTGACTGAGGTCTTTGATGATTTTCCCCGCCCTTTTCAGACACCGCTTCCTGTAGATGTCTTTTATGGCAGGAAGTGGTGCTCCGGCGATGCGCTGGGCAGTTTTCACGACCCTCTGCAACGCCTTCCGGTCCGAGGCAGAGCAGTTCCCGTACCAGACTGTTATACAGTTGGTCAGGATGCTCTCGATGGTGCAACGATAGAAGTTCACCAGGATGTCTGAGGACAGGTGGTTCTTCCTCAGAGTCCTCAAGAAGAAGAGGCGCTGGTGAGCCTTCTTGACCAGCTTGGAGCAGTTGGTCGTCCAGGTGAGATCCTCGGAGATGTGGACTCCCAGGAACTTGAAGCTGCTCACACGCTCCACAGCCGTCCCCTTAATGTGGATGGGTGGATGTGGGTCAGCATTCCTCCTGTAGTCCACGAATGATACACCTGACTCATCCTTCAAGTCCGGGGAAATGAAGTGCGCATTTCCAGCCGCATTTGGAATTGGGACAGCCTTCATCACGTCGCTGTGGTGTAATCAGCCTCCAAATGGGGTCTCAAAATTGTACCAAAAAACTCTGTACCTCCCTCCAACCACACACTTCTTCGGGTTTGCCATCAGCACTGCCTGCCTCAGGGAATCCAGGACCGTGACCAACCACTGCACATGCTCCACTGAGGTATCACTATGAATGATGACATCATCCAGGTAGGAAACAGCATGTGCAGCGTGAGGACGCAGCTATCGCTACAGGAGGTACTGAAAAATGGCCGGGGCTTTAAACAAGCCAAACGGAAGTGTGACGAATTGGTACGAACCACACAGAGTGGAGAAGGCTGTTTTTGTCTTTGGACTCTGCAGACAAGGGAATCTGCCAATCAGCTGCGTTTCAAAGTGGTGCTCCATGAGAGTCGTGCACACGGGCAGGGGGGAGAACACATCTGTAAAGCGCTGTTGCAATGCAGGAACATCTGCTTTATTGGAATGTGTGAGATGTTAATCACAATGCATCTTAAACACACTCTCTAAAAGCGTCATGCCCACAGCATGTTTTTGAGAAAAATCAAATATTTTGGTCCTTGAAGATCATTTCAGAGTTTTTAACGAGCTGCAGGAACCCTGTTCTGTGTGAGTGGAGAACAGCCAAGTCGCCTCCTGTGATAAACCTCCACATGTACCACTGAAAACAGTTAAATTAGTTTGAATCTGAAATCATGGCTCAAACTAGTTGTTCTGAGACCGTTTCTTCATTTTCACACCAAACTGTTTAATAAGACAAACTTCACACAGAGTTCATCAAATATAACTAACACTTTAATATTATCAGGATTTCATAATACAAACTTCAAATCATCAGGAAAACAGCTGCAGAACATGTGGATCAAAATGAATTCATTAAAAAACCAACATGTGGACTGATGTGTGCTGCTGTTTATAACTTTCAACATTTCTTTGCTGCCACTGTGAATACGAATGTGGTCTTTGCCTAATTAAATAAAGGTTACACTGACTCACTGCTTCATCTTCAGGTACAAACTGGCATTACATGGAAGTACAGCCCAAAACCAGTTTAGCTTGCTTTTCTTTTTTCTGGACATAAAGTCACAATAGGTGTTGTTTCAAAGCTGGTGGACAGATTTAGTTCATTTTGGAGGTTTTAAGAGCAACTGCTGTGAAAACATTTGTAGTTTTGGGAAAAAATGATTTAGGGGAAGATTTTACCACAGCAAAAGATTAAATATGAATGAAGGATTGAAATTTAACTGAGGTAACACATAAAATGAATACAACTACTAAACACTACTGTGTCCTAAGGAAACAAAGATTAAAATGTAACAGGGATAACATTTTAGAGAATTAAAATCCCTAAAAGGAAAAATAATAAACTTGATATACATATCTATACATGCAGCTTCCTAAATGTAACATTCAGGATTATTCACTGCAGGTCCAGAAATCAGAGCTACCTCATCAGATCCAAGTGTGGCATCAGCTGACACTCTTTACAGGAGATTCCATCTGAACTCTGTGGAGCCTGATCTCAAGGTTTTTAAGTCTGAGCCTGAAACCAGAAGAGGATCTTTCTCTCTCTTCAGATTCATTGTGATCCAGTGATTTCAGTCCTGCATGATCAGGCTGATGTTTGCACAGAGCAGATAATGAAGTGAATGTTTTTGCACATTGGTAACAGTGAAACAGTTTATTTACAGCGTGGGATCGTTTGTGTTCGGAGTATGAACTGAGATTCCTGAAGCTCTTGTCACACTGGTCACAGCTGAAGTTCACTTCCATGTGTGTACGTTCATGTTTGTTACGATGACCTGATTGTGAGAAGCTTTTCTTACGGTGGATTCCCTTATGGTTTTGCATTGAGCTCACGTCCAGTGGTGAAGGATGACCCACACTGGTCACAGATGTGCTTTTTGACCCCACTGTGGAAGAGTTCATGTATTTTTAATGTACTTGGTGTGTGGAAGCCTCTCCCACATTCTTTGCAGTAGTTCATTTTGTCTCCAGTGTGACTACGTTGATGTGATTTTAGGTCCCGTTGATGATTGGAAGTTCTTCTAAAAAGATCACAGAAAAATGCTTTCCCTACACCACAGTGACGACAGGGTTGAGAAATGGATCCATGTGCTTTGCTCCACTTCTAAACAAAGACATTGTAAGTCAGGGAATTCCTTCAACGTTTTTATCCTGAACGTCGCCTGAAACAAAGAGCATCTCTGCCAACGTCCAATTACATTTTACTGTTTACATTACAACACTCAGCTTACTGAGAGAAAATTAGTCTTCATTTTTCCAAACAGTTCATTCAGTATAACTCCATAAGTTTACTGATCAGACTTGTTCCAAACAATCAGGTTAAAATTACAAGATAAAAAAACTAAATACATCCTCACAGTAACTGCACTTGTAGAGTTACTTTCTGGTGTGGATCTGTTGGTGTTTTTTCAGCTGATATGGAAATTTAAAAGACTTTCCACACAAGTCACAGCTGTAGGCTTTAAATCCACTGTGGATGACTTGGTGTGTTTTTAAGCTTCCAGCCTGGGTAAAAGACTTTCCACACAGGTCACAGTTGTACGCTTTAACTCCACTGTGGATGACTTGGTGTGTTTTTAAGTCTCCAGCCTGGGTAAAAGACTTTCCACAGAAGTTACATCTGTACGCTTTGACTCCACTGTGGATGACTTGGTGTTTTTTTAGGCTTTGAGCCATGGTAAAAGACGTTCCACACAACTCACAGCTGTAAGGTTTAACTCCACTGTGGAAGAGTTGGTGTGTTTTTAGGCTTTGAGCCAAGCTAAAAGACTTTTCACAAAACTCACAGCTGTAAGGTTTAAATCCACTGTGGATGAGTTGGTGTGTTTTTAAGTGTCCAGCCTGGGTAAAAGACTTTCCACACAAGTCACAGGTGTAAGGTTTAACTCCACTGTGGATGACTTGGTGTGTTTTTAGGCTATGAGCCAGGGTATAAGACTTTCCACACAAGTCACAACTGTACGCTTTAACTCCACTGTGGATGAGTTGGTGTGTTTTTAAGTTTTGAGCCTGGGTAAAAGACTTTCCACATAACTCACAGCTGTAAGGTTTAACTCCACTGTGGATGAGTTGGTGAGTTTTTAGGCTTTGAGCCCAAGTAAAATCCTTCCCACACAAGTCACAACTGTACGCTTTAACTCCACTGTGGATGAGTTGGTGTTTTTTTAAATTTTCAGCCTGGGTAAAATCCTTCCCACACAAGTCACAGCTGTACGCTTTAACTCCACTGTGGATGACTTGGTGTTTTTTTAAATTTCCAGCCCGGGTAAAATCCTTCCCACACTCATCACAGCTGTATGTTTTCTCTCCCTTTCTTCTGTGAGGTTTGTCGGCCTCCTGAGAGCGCTGACTTCTCGCTCCATGTTGGTCCTGCAGTGACAGAGATACAAACAGAGGCAATGAGTGAAATGCAGTCGTGGAACAAACTGAAACTCCCTCCATTGGTGGAATCAGACATGTAAACAAAAACACATTGTAGGTGTGTTACCACCACCTTCTGGTGACAGTATCACATTACAATGATGTGCTACAATGAGAGTTGTAATGAAAATGACATTATTGAAGAAATATTGATCATCAAAGAAACTCTTTTACTTCAGAAAATAATTTGAGTTCAACTGATGATATTGTTGTTTCAATGTGTGTAGAGAAAATATGATCTTTGTATTTTCTTGTAACTTGTGTGGTTTTTGGTTGTGAATAGAGCTGGGCGATATGAGATTTTTTCATATCACGATATGTTTTTTTCATTTCAGGCGATAACGATATCTATCACGATATAAGCCAAATAACTATATTTCTAAGATTTAAATGTGCCGTTGCTCACAAGTAAAATGTGAAATAATCAGCAGCTTGTTTTTATTTAAATATTTATTTCCCATAATAAGTTCAACAGGGTAGATGTACTTAAGGAACATGAGACTTTTTCAGATAAATAAAGGCAAATATTGCAAACTACACAAAAGGCAGCCGCTAAAGCGTTTAAGTTTCAAAATAGAACAAATGAAACAGACTAAATTGTCAATTCCACTTAGAAACAAAATATTAATTCTAAAAATAAATCTTAGTTTGTTTTACAGAAGAACAGACAAAACTGACTAACTTTTGTCAATATCAAATAAACTGAGAACTAAAAGGAAATTCTCAATCTCTCCTTGTTGTATAGCTTAGCTTTTCAAACAGTTTTAACAGTTACTTTAGTCTGACAAAAACCAAATGACGAATTAACGCTTCCAGTCAGAGACTGAGGCTACGTTCACACGTACACAGGTATTTTTGAAAACGGAGCTTTTCCGTTTTCGTTTTAAAAAATAATCCCGTCCACACATAAAGGCAGAAATGAAGGAAAACGCTGCTATGAACATGCCAAAGCAGCAGGTGGCGCTAGATTCCTAACCGTGCAGAAATGTTGGCCAATCAGAAGTCTAGAAGCCTCGGTGGGAAAAAGTAAACAAAGCTGCGGCATAGAAGCAGAACCAAGTCGTATGTGTGGACGGACAGTAACTGTGTGTATATGTAAGCATTTAAACACTGCAGAGAGTAGAATTAACAGTAACAGTATTGTAGAAATTCATTTCACCGAAACAATAACGTGGCGCACAGTGTGACGCATGCACCCGTTTATTGTATTTCCAGACTTGCTTTCGGCACAATTTACAGTGCACGCTACTCTGTTTTTTGTCAGACTTGAAATAGCCGAAATACCTTCACACTACGGAACTTCTATGGCTCTTCCGTTCGACAATCTCTCCGGCATTGGAACCATCATCTGTTTTCTCTTCGGTCACGCTCGGTTGATTTTTCTAGTCGGCACACTCATTTCCTCCATTACCCGCTGGCTGCTTCCCAAACGAACACACGTGCGGCTTGGCACTTGTGCTGTACGTAACAAGTCACGCGACGTGACGCTGCGTCTGTGATTGGCGAGGTCTATCGCGATAGTTTAATTTCTCTATCGAGTAAAAGTTATATTGCGATACATATCGTTATCGTTCTATCGCCCAGCTATAGTTGTGAATGTAGATTCTGTATATATGGAGGAGCCCAGGATGGAAAAAATAAAGCTGCTGTTAACAGGTTTTTAAAAACCAACCAGCTGTGCACACAGTTTCAATAACTGTGTAACTGTGATGTTCTTCTCACCTTTTGTGTTGGAGTCATTGTTTCCTCTTTAGTGGCTGAGCTGAGTCCAAATGGCTGAAATTGTTCCTCTGCTGCACCACCAGACTCTTGTCCTCCTGTTACTCAGCTGGGACACAAAAAGTATATATTTGTATTTTATCCCTGACAAAAAGAAGCAGAGCAAATAAACATGACTAAACTCCTCAGTGACAACAATACCTATGAAGCTTCAAGGTGAAACCCCAGAAGCAACTACAAAAAGAAAGTCATCAGTTGCCTACAAGAACTTGAAAGGGAAAAACCTCTGACCCCCCCTGTAGATCACCACCTTTACCCAGGGGATGCTACACCCTGTATATATGGACTTCCATAGATCCACAAAGACGGAGTCCCGATCAGTCTCAATGGTAGCAGTATAAACTCAGCCACCTACAACATTTCAAGCACCTCATTACCATCCTAGCTCCCCTAGGATTTGTGGTAAGCTTTTCTTTGGCTGTCACTTCTTCACCCTGACCTGTCTTACTTGGCTCAGGAGAACTAAAATATACAGTGGGGCAAAAAAGTATTTAGTCAGCCACCGATTGTGCAAGTTCCCCCACCTAAAATGATGACAGAGGTCAGTAATTTGCACCAGAGGTACACTTCAACTGTGAGAGACAGAATGTGAAAAAAAAAAAAAAAATCCATGAATTCACATGGTAGGATTTGTTAAGAATTTATTCGTAAATCAGGGTGGAAAATAAGTATTTGGTCAATAACAAAAATACAACTCAATACTTTGGTGGTAGCTGACCAAGCATTATTCATTTAGTATTATACACTTGTTTTAGAGCAATACACACTGATCGTCTTAATCAATGTGGAAGTCCTTGTAGTTGCAATGTTGTGTCTCTGCAGGGGACGGATGGCTCCAGGAGATGGGGGGCAGTCAGCGTCTGCCCTCGGGAAGGAGACAATGTTATTTTTCTGTGTTAAATAAAACTGTCAACATTGATTGTATAACACCTGTCATTACGCATGAAGGGGCGTTCTAATACCCTGATTTTTACAAAACTATGGAGATGTGTTTTTTGTGATGAGATCTGAGGCTGTCTGCATACAGTTTCCATCTCCCACGTGTGTGACCATTAAAATCATCGTTTGACTTGACCCGGCCGGACCAGTGTTGTTATTGTGGTGTTTCTCTTGTCTCCATCCCCAATATTTTGAACCATAACATCTTTGTTGGCAATAACAGAGGTCAAAAGTTTACTATAGGTCTTTACCAGGTTTGCACACACAGTAGCTGGTATTTTGGCCCATTCCTCCATGCAGATCTTCTCGAGAGCAGTGATGTTTTGGGGCTGTCGCCGAGCAACACGGACTTTCAACTCCCGCCACAGATTTTCTATGGGGTTGTTGTCTGGAGACTGGCTAGGCCACTCCAGGACTTTCAAATGCTTCTTAGGGAGCCACTCCTTTGTTGCCCAGGCGGTGTGTTTTGGATCATTGTCATGTTGGAAGACCCAGCCTCGTTTCATCTTCAAAGTTCTCACTGATGGAAGGAGGTTTTGGCTCAAAATCAATGACAGTAACGTATTCTGAATACTTTGGATTACTTAATATATTATCATGCTTTTTACAACAACGTGAATGTACTATTGCTGTGTGATTTATTACTATTACTGAAGGTCCGCGACTCCGAACTGTACTAAAGGGACCTCTAACTAATACGGCGGGGTCCCTGTCGGCTTGTAGCCGAAAACTAGCTTTACTTTGTTGTGTGGGTCAACTTTTCTTGCGAGAGACAGAGAGAGGCGTTGAAAGGCTGCTCCAACGGAACTTATTGTTTTCGGAGGAAAACACGAACACGGTGTACAGTCGAGTCTTAATAGCTTACTTACAACTGGGCTCGTCAGGCACTCTTCTTGGCTGAAGTGGTTATTATTATATTTACATGCTTCCAGCTCCCGTTTTTCCTCGATGACAACTCGTACCTTTCCACTCCCCTTTTTCTCCCTCCTCGCACTCACAGACCCATAACGTGTATGGCAGTGCATTCTCCCTGCAACACGGTCACCCAGGAAACACACAGTCTCAGAGAGAGGGAGAGCGCGTCGCCCTGTAACCATGGCAACCGTAACGCTGCCGCCTGGAACAACAGAACGTAGCTGTCAAACAAAACCCAAACAGTCCTGACCCGCGACAATATGAAACAGGAAAGTACCGCAGTGTAATCCATTTATTTCAACAAAGTAACTGTATTCTGAATACCACCTTTTTAAACGGTAACTGTAACGGAATACAGTTACTCATATTTTGTATTTTAAATACGTAACGGCGGTACATGTATTCCGTTACTCCCCAACACTGCACTGCAACATACGAGTGTCGTGTGTTCATGAAAGAAACACGCTCTCGGGAGCTCATAATCATCATCCACCTTCATGTTGTTCCTCCAGGTGAGTGAGTAGAGTTGAGTGTGTGTGTGATCAGAGGTGAAGCTGCTTCCTTGTTGTTGATGTTTGTTTGTAAAGATGTTGTTGATGAGACTTTGTAGAAAGCAGCTGGTCTGAGTGATGTGATCAGAGTGGATAATGTCTGACAGCAGTTTGAAGAGGAAATGGATTCTGTTCTGTTCTTCACTCATCACCTACCTGACAGCTGACACCTCACACCTGTTTCTCACCTGCAGGTCAGACAGGAGGACACACAGATGATGGAGGTAAGGATGAAGAAGGGAAGAAGGATGAGGGAAAGAAGGAAGAAGGGCAGAAGCATGAAGTGAAGAAGGAAGAAGGGAAGAAGGAAGAAGGAGAGAAGGATGAGGGAAATAAGGAAGAAGGGATGAAGGATGAAAGGAAGAAACCTGAAGTTAAAACAGAAAATGGCAGGAAGGGTGAAGGGGAGAAGGATGAATCTATTGCACTGCAAGCTTTACCTGTTCTTCTTGTTGCTGCTGTTAGTGTTTTTTTTCTCATCTAAAAAAACATCAAAAGAAAACCCCAAAAAACAACAGAAGCAGAGTAAAAAACGATAAAACGTTCTGTTCATCTGGTCTCATCCAAGTGACTTCTTCAGTCTCAGCTGACTGCAGGTTTCCCCAACATGGAAAAAAGAGCTTTGTTATCCAACCCTGGACCATCACCAAGTTATTAGTTCAGGTATGTGGATGACACCTGGGTGAAAGTCAAATCTCAGGATGTACCACTGATCACATGAACTTTGTGGACCAACACATCAAATTCACCAGGGAGGATATGAAATATCTCAGAGGGGTCAGGGGTCAAGAGCTGAACTCTGAGTCTCCTGCTGCTGATCCAAACTCTGTGTTGACACCAAAAGTGAAGAACATGCTGATCATCATCTTTAAACCTCACAGCAGAACTGTGGGTCAAATCATCTGAAAACACACAGAAATGAACTTTCCTGTGCTGCCTGACAGTGACTCTGAACTACAGTCTTCAGGATGTTCATGAACACAAAGTAAAACTGTTACAAACATGTATGAATTAGTGCTGTCAGCGTTAATCTCTTTAAAATGACGTTAATGCCATAACAGCATTAACGCAGCAAATCTCTGTTAGTGGTTTACGTTAAGTGTTAATCACACTCTAGATCTTGTTTTAACATATGGCATAGAAACTGAACAACAGACACACACAGTGATATTTGAGAAGTGAAATTAAGTTTATTGGATTTACAGAAAGTGTGCAAGAATTGTTTAAATAAAATCAGGCAAGTGCATAAATTTGGCACCACAAAAAAAGAAATGAAATCAATATTTACTGTATATCTGTCACGGTTCTGGGTCCGTTGGACCCAGTATTTTGAGTTTATTATGTTTTGGTTTAAGTTTGCATCAGGGATTGTTCTCTTGTTCTCTTGTTGTGTTAATGATGTTTATTATTGGAGTTCCATGTTTCTGTGTATTTGGGTTTAAGATGCGGGTTTAGTTTCATATGTCATTTCCTGTCTGTCTCTCGATGTCGAGCCTGCGTGTGATGTTTTATTGTGAAGGTCTGCGTCTCATGTGAGTGTGTTCAGTTTTACCTCTGTCTTGTCTTACTGATTGTTCCCAGCTGTGTCCACCACCTGTGTGTAATTCCCGTGTTTCTCTGTGTGTATTTAAGTCGTGTCCTCCGTCATTGTAGTTGCTGGTCCGTCTGTGTATCTACCATGTCTCACCCGTGTGTTCTTCCTGCTGTCCATCGTCATTCTCCTCTGCTCGTTCTCATTCAGGTTTGTGCTCTGTAGTTTAGTTGTTCTCCAGTCTAGTTTATTTCGACCTCCGTTTGCTGTTTGTCCCTATTTATTTCATGTTCAATAAACCACCTTCACACCCGCACGACTGCCTGCGCTTGGATCCTCATTTATTATTTTCGCACGGCTCTCCTCACTCGCCGTGACAATATCAATATGTGTGTCTCCTGTATGATATATTTAACTGACATTTTTTATTGTAACAACCAATGATTTATAGAGGAAAATAATGACTATTAACAAGGTTGCCCAAACATTTGCACCCATAGGAACATAGTGAAGACCAATTATTTAAGAGCATAAAGAGAGGTTAGTTTATTTTGGAGGCAAGCTCCATTTATTAAGAAAATTTAAAAAAGGCAGGAACGCTCTTTAGAGGTTTGTGGGTGGCGCAGAGCCATTGTGAGGAAGTCACTCGGACTTCAAACAGGCTATTCTTTTTGGCTGCCAAGACACAGCTCCCTTTGCCGAGAAGTGGGACATGAACTTCTCCCTCACCAGGACAGCCTCTCTGGAGGAGTTTGTTGCTGCTACATGACCCAGGCCTTGCAACGGCTCCACCACAGCAGGTGCCACACCCCTCACAGCAGGTGCCCCTCTCTCATCCAAACAGCGCAGAAAATTGTGGAGAACACACGTTGCCTTCACACACTTCTCCGCAATTTCAGGAAGCAGCTCCATGGAGCGCCGATACAACCTCCACTGTGAGGAGAGGATACCGAAGGCACCCTCCACTATCAGCTGGGCTCTGGAAAGGTGATAGTTGAAGATCCTCTTCTCTAATGGGAGGAGGCGTCCTGGGAAAGGCCTCATGAGTTGCTGCCACAGTGGGAACACTTCATCAGCCACAAAGACAGGGCTGGGCTCCACGGTGTTCTCCACCAGGTAGAAGCTGGTCAGGAGGCACATGGAGAGTCCCTGCCTGAAAAGCCTGACCAAAGGTGGAATTGGCCAGAATACCCCCAACAGAAGCTTAGAACTGAAGAAGCTTTTCGGATGAGAGGTGAAACGTCTTCAAGCAACTTAAAGTCCAGACGCTTTTCTTTGCAAGCTCCTTTTAATGAACCAGTGTGAAGAAAACAGGTGAGCACTCTTGCTAAAGAGCTAATCACCTTGCACAATGACAACCATATTGATCCACAATTCTCTAAAGGTTGGGTTGTTTGTTTGTCTGGTTATTTGTTTCTTTGAGGTTTGGCTTTTCATGTATCAGGTTTTTCCCCTCAAGCACCTGCTCATGTTCTGTTGTCTCACATAGATTTTCACATTCCTGTTCAGGCCATGTTCTTGTTACAGTTTTCATGTTTTAGGGTTTCCCAATTTAGATTTCCGTTTTAGTTCTCACCCCCATTTTCTTGGCCTGGGACCCAAAAGTTAGTTTTCTTTTTTGCGCTAGATTCTTAAGCTGCAGGTTTTATCTCTCCAAACAAAATTGACTGAACCAGCAGCAAAAGAAGATCCAAACTACGCTTGACATAAACATCTTCATTAATTACGTCTCTTACTTGCTGTTTTACCTCCACCACTATAAAACCACACTTCATGCACAACTCTCTCTCAGTGTTTCCCATTCACTTGCTCATTACCTACCAGTCTATTGTTGCTTACAGCGCTGTCGGCCGCTGTGTTTTGTTTTTTACTTAAATGACTTCCAACAAGAAAGCCGCATTTCTGGTGTTCAATACTGAAAAAATTTAAACTTTTAAAAATGCAGAATTGCTAAATCCTTAGCTGTAACCTTTGCTCCTCTTCACTTTAGCAGCATCAGGTAATGTTCATATTTTGATTTGTGGTGTTCTTCAGTTTTTGTTCTACTGCAAAATATTTTAAGGTTATCTGCTATAGGTTGAGATGTGGATCCAACAACACTGGACATTATATTTCTTCATTTCCATTTAATACTCGTACAGCTGCTGTTATTGTTATGTTATGTTATTGTTATATTTCTTCATACATTCTTATATATTTCTATACTGTGTATTGTGTATTTTGTTGTACAGTTATTTTATTTTCAACTTTAACTTATATATTTTATCTTATTCTTTCCCAGTTAAATTTACCCTTCATTCTAATTTGTGTTGTACAGTTATTTCATTTTTAACTTAAATTTTTATATTTTATTTGATTCCTTTCTAGTTAAATTGACCCTTTTTAATTTTCATATTTATTTCCCATCTTAGCCTTTTCTTTTTTCTTTAGATCACGAGCAGTTGTGTAAGCATTTCACTGCATATCGTACTGTGTATGACTGTGTATGTGACAAATAAAATTGAATTTGAATTGAATTTGAATTTGGATCCAAGTGCAGGACACTGAGACGGAAATGTAACTGAAAACCTCAGCTTTATTGCTGGCACCAAACAAAAACAGAAACCAAACATGAAAACACAAAGTGGAACGCACAGGCAGGATCTGAGGGTACGACTTGACACTGAGCAAGGGCAAACACAGGGCTAATATACACAGGGACGTAATCAGGGAATGGAAAACAGGAGGGAGACAGCTGGGAGAAATTAGACTAACGAGACAGGGGAGCAGTAGAACTGAACACACTGACCACAGACTGGGACTATCAAAAAAAAACAGGAGACATGAAACAAATCAGAAAGACGCAGACTTGACACTAAACTAAATCTGCAATAATAACAATAATCAAAACAGTATCACTAAATAATCAGAACATAAATCATAACTCAGAACAACACCAAAATTTAAGAAACAGAAAGAGCTGGGTCAAACTGATCCAGAACCGTGACAAAATCCAGGCCTGGAAAATCTCCTTCATGTTTTTCTGTGATTTATCCTCAGTTACTTTGACACAAAGGCATCTGCTGTGACACCTACACCTTTGATAAAGTCTCACAAGTGTCAGCTTCCTCTTTATAGATATACAAATATGGATATGTACTGATAAGTGTTTAGAATTATAATCTGAGGCAAAATTTCCCCGATTCAAATTGAATCCAATAGTGGATCGAATCGATTTGAATTTAAATACCTTTAAACAAGGAGAGGTCATTAGAAAGAATGAATATGATTTATTGATGAACAGAATCTAGACAGATGTCAAGATATCCAGCAGCATGGACAGATGTGAGGCCATACATCATGGCCGAGATTCAAGATCAAGGTCAGAGGTCACATTTTCTAAAAAAAAATGATCATTATGACTCGAGAAGAATGTCACCTAAGATTGTCTACCAGGAGGCAGATGGGTAGTAATGGTCACCAGCAGTATTTTTTATTTAAAGATAACAGAAAATCTTACAGGCTGTAAATAAGGAATAAGGAAAAAGTTAGATTTGAAGAAACAATAAGACAATAAATCCCAGTTTAAAACTAAAATTAAGTCATGAACAAACAAAAACAGAATAAACTTAAATAACATTGAAACAGGAGCACCGAGCTAAAGGGAAGTAATACAATGAAACGAACTTGCATAAGGAATAAGAAAATAAAGACACAAAAATGTTAAGAAATAACAGAAAATAGAAAATCAAAACAAAATATAAAGCCATATTCAAAGGGTGATCGAAAGTACAAAACTAGAGAAAAAAAGACCAAAAAAATGAAAACCCTGTGTCAAAGACTCTGGGACCAGTTTTCAAGTGGGGCTCTCTGTTTGGCTCTCTGTTTAACAATGCTCGTGTGAGATTTAGAGAACAGATGTTGGGAAATGAAGAGTGGACTAATTAGATTTCCGTCTGGACTGTTATCTGTTTAATCTCAATAAAAAGTGAAAGCAAATGCAGCATGCAGAGACTGAGTGTCTGATAATGAGAGGCCTGCTATTTCGTAGTTCTTTGTCATTTGATCCAGCATTTTGAGTTTATGGTGTTTTTCTGATTTCTTTGTGTTGGAATGTTTTAGTTTTCTATTATTTGGGTTAGTTGTGGTTTTTCCCTTAACTGTTTCCACATTTCTTCTATTAAGGTCTCCTCCTGTTGTGTACATCTAGTTTCCCTGAGCATTCCTCCCTCCCAGCTTCTGTGACAAGTTGTTTCCTCTTCTACTTTGACAGTGTCGAGTACTGTGTTTAGTGTTTCTTTCTCTGGGTCTTTATGTCTGTTCATCAAAGCTGTTTTCCCAGATGTTTTCACTCTTCCTAATTACTCTCTTCTGTATTAATCTTTTCATTGTCAGGACGTCTGCTCAGTTTTTCATGTTTCTGTTCTTCGTGCATTATGTTCAGGTATACATATGTTTACTGTTAGTTTAGTTTTCCCAGTCAGTTTTGCCTTAGTTTCCTCAGGGAAACTAAGTATCCCTTTCAG
Source organism: Diplotaxodon limnothrissa (assembly GCF_057381915.1). Lineage (NCBI taxonomy): Eukaryota > Metazoa > Chordata > Actinopteri > Cichliformes > Cichlidae > Diplotaxodon > Diplotaxodon limnothrissa. The sequence goes on along the minus strand of NC_140598.1, from coordinate 25,325,888 downwards.
CCTAAATAAATGTCTCACTCTTACTACATTACTTATTACATTAAGCTTTGATTTCCAAGCTTCTGCTTTGGGTTCATTCATGAACCTCCACACAGTCTGCCAGATTTGGTGACATGCTTTCTCTCATATATTATGTTCTAGAGATGGCACACCACTTTTTAATGTCAGATACTGATATCAAAACTTTGGATATCTGCCAATGCTGATATGAATCCGATATAACTCATTTTATAATCAATAAAACTGTTTGTTTTTTTTGTTTTTTTTACAAATATCTTGCTGCATTTTGTATATGTTCATACTCAAGTACTCATACTCAAAACACTAAAGCTACTCTGTTATATCTGTATGTAAGATTCAGACAATTTTTTGTTTAAAAAAAAAAAGAAATCTTATGAACATATGTCTGTAAGAGATTATTCCAAAGGTTAAATACTCTTCAAGTTAAAGTACTTTTTAATTTAACCTTTATCCATACTGGTAAAGTGTTGTTTGTTGTTTGTTTATTGCGGAAGTTAGTCCAAAATTAACCCGCAAAGTCCACAAAGTCAGCTTTATTTTTTACAATTATTATAGATGATTTAAGGCTGTGAAACCCATCACTACACACTTTATACACTGTTCTCAGACAGGCATTAACATTTTCACACTTTTCTCTCTTGTTTAAACACTCTCAAAGTTCAAACCTTCGTAGAAAAATAAGTCCAGTATTATAGAATGAAACCAAATATAATTTTAGGGGCGATTGTGGCTCATGAGTTGGCCCTTCGTCTTGAAATCGGAAGGTTGCTGGTTTGAGCCCCGGCTCGGACAGTCTCGGTCGTTGTGTCCTTATCCAAAACACTTCACCCGTTGCCTACTGGTGATGGCCACAGGGGCCGATGGCGCGATATGGCAGCCTTGCTTCTGTCAGTCTGCCCCAGGGCATCTGTGGCTACAACTGTAGCTGCCATCACCAGTGTGTGAATGAATAGTGGAATTGTAAAGTGCTTTGAGGGTCTCAAAAAGCACTATATAAATGCAATCCATTATTAATATCAAACCCTGTTTTCAAGTCCAAACATTAGTTAGAGAAATAAAAATATAAATGTTTTCCTATAAATAATAAAGATCGAACTAACAAATTCTTATTATTAATTATTATAATTGAATAGTAATAATAATTACTATTAATGGTGCCCTACAGTCGTGTTACATGTTTTTTGGACTATAAGACGCACTTAAAATCCTTTTATTTTTTCTCAAATTAAAAGTATGAATTCTGGTTGTGCTTACTGACCGCTAACTGATTTTATATAGTAAACAGCACTCAAAAATCTGTCAGAAGTTTTAGTATGACTTTATTAAGCTATGAAGTCGCAACACTTGATGGATTGTCAGAACATTAAAGCTACCGTAATCAGGAGACATTGTTTTTATTGGGGAGGAAACATACAGTACAGCACTTCAGAGTCACACTGCTAGCGATCGAAGATTTATGTAAATTTGACAAGCTGAAAGCATTCTGTACTGAACAGGAGACACGGCACGGAGGAGATTGATTGACAATGCTCTACAGCCAATCAGGATGCAGAACACAATGTGCTGTAAAAAAAAATAAAAGCATGCAAAGTTGCACACACACACACACGCACACACACACAAAAAAAAAAAATCAGCCAAACAGCGAGGCAGCGAAAGGGGAACTGCATTATAGCGAAGGACAACTGTATTCCCATTGAGACTCAACGTCTCATTTACATTTATTTGCATTTATTTATATTTATTTACATTTATTTGGGAAGGGATCTCAGAACCAGATTATAGATGGCAGACAGTTGGTGTCGTAAACCAGCGGTCTCCAACCTTTTTTGCGCCACGGACCGGTTTATGCCCGACAACATTTTCATGGACCGGCCTTTAAGGTGTCGCAGATAAATACAACAAAATAAAACTAAAAAGCAATAAAGCAATAAAGGTTTTCAGTTATATTTCCGTCTCAGAGTCCTGCACTTGGATCCACATCTCCACCTCCCCGCACACAGAGCCCTGATAGAACGACGCGACCAGTAATGGATCCAGCGGACTCACACTTCGCCTCTGAGGGAGAGAATCTCGCGCTCCTTTGGGATTACTGTTGGAGGGTAGTCCACGCCGCGAGCCCCTACAAGAGGCAGCTGGAGGTAGTATTTTTTGATAATTTTTTGTCATCCACTGCCTCCACTGTCAGTTTTCTAAATATAAATGGACTCAAACAAATAATAACAGCTCTAAGAGTGAGGCTAAGTTTTGAACTGTTTGGCATGGGCGGCCCAGGGAAAGAGGATTCAGTAGTTCTCCTGGAGGCCCTCGCCACTTGGTACTCTCAACGACAGCAGCATTTTTTGCCAAGGTTTATCGCCAAATTGTTTGATCCATCCTTGAAGAACAAATGCAACCCTCACCGTCATCACCCAACCACACTTCCATTCTCTCCTGTAGTACGGACTGGTGCAGTTTTCATTTCCACACCTTCAGCTCAGTTAGCTGATCAGCAGCCACCCTCAGCTCAGCTAGCTGATCAGCAGCCACCCTCAGCTCAGTCTCCAGTGTTTTCTGATCAGCAGCCACCCTCAGCTCAGTCTCCAGTGTTTTCTGATCAGCAGCCACCCTCAGCTCAGTCTCCAGTGTTTTCTGATCAGCAGCCACCCTCAGCTCAGTCTCCAGTGTTTTCTGATCAGCAGCCACCCTCAGCTCAGTCTCCAGTGTTTCCTGCTCAGCAGCCGCCTGTAGCCCAGTGTCCAGTGTTTCCTGCTCAGCAGCTGCCTGTAGCCCAGTGTCCAGTGTTTCCTGCTCAGCAGCTGCCTGTAGCCCAGTGTCCAGTGTTTCCTGCTCAGCAGCAACCTGTAGCTCAGTGTCCAGTGTTTCCTGCTCAGCAGCCGCCTGTAGCCCCGTTAGCCGCCCAATAACCAACTCCACCACCACCACCACTTTCACCTCAAGTTCAGTCACCCATAGCTCAGTCTTCACCCCCGCTATCCATAACTCAGTCGCTACCACAATCGGATATTCTGCAAGCTTTGTTACAGTCCATAACCCAGTCAGTAGCTCAGTTAGTGGAGGATTCATTAGCGTTGTCATCTGCTCAGTCAGCCACTCATCTTCACCCTCAGCCAGGGGTCCCGATTGCCTCTGGTCCTGCATCTGCTCCAGCTGGAGGGCCCAAGGAGCCCATCCAGCCTCAAGTGTTGTCAGCTGGGGATTCAGGTGAACCCAGCCAGCGTCCGGCCTCATCGGCTGGAGGGCCTGAGGAGCCCGTCCAGCGTCAGGTCTCGTCTGCTGGGGGTTCGGGAGAACCCAGCCAGCCTCAAGTCTTGTTAGCTGGAGGGCCCGAGTCGCCCGTCCAGCCTCAAGTTTTGTTAGCTGGAGGGCCTGAGTCACCCGTCCAGCTTCATGCCACGTCTGCTGGAGGGCCCGAGTCGCCCGTCCAGCTTCAAGCCACGTCTGCTGGAGGGCCCGAGTCGCCCGTCCAGCTTCAAGCCACGTCAGCCGGGGCCGCTTTGAGCGTTCACACTAGAGCGCGTTTGCTGTCACATTTTATTTGTAGCGTGAACAAGCAGACAAAAAAATTGGATTTGATCAAAAAATTGGAATTGAGCATTAAGACCTGCAGTGTGAACGTAGCCTAAGGGAGGATTAAGGGTCACCTGGTCCAGCCCTAACTGTATGCTTTAGCAAAAAGGAAAGTTTTAAGCCTAATCTCGTCACGCTGACAGATCTCTTCCTGTTTAAATAAATGTTGTAAATAAACTGATGGCGTCTCTTAGGCTTCACTTCTGTGTCTAAAACAGTTTTAGTTATAAACCAGGAGACCGTCTGAGGCTGATTTTGACTTCACTCTGATGGTCACAGAGAACAAAGAGCTAAATGCAGGAAACCAGGATAAGATTTACATTAAAACATTTAAAAACACATTTTGTTAGAAATCAGCACATTTAACGGTCATGTGTAGTGTTTATAAAACAGAAGAAGACAAAATCGTCACACACTGAACTTTAGATGATTAATCTTCCTGCTGCTAATATATGAGTGAAGTGTTTAAACTGAAGCAGCAGATTTACTCTCTTTTAGAAACTGTCAGACTTTAAAGGTTAAAGAAAGATAAGAGTCCACAGGAGGCAGTGTGTGTACAAACTGTAATCAGACAGGGCAGAGGTTCATCCACCCAACACGTGCTCCATGCTGCTGACTGTGATTCGGTGGAAGTAGATGATGTAAGTGTAAAACAATGAAGAAGAAGGTCCTTTATGATCAGGTGGAGAACAGCAAAAAGAAAGGAATGGTAGCCAAGAGGTTTAAAACCTCCTACATACAGTATGTTTATAGATGATATCACTATTTTGTATTTTACGTGCACATGCACGTAAAAATGCTGTACCCAATAAAGAAGCAATTGTGTGTCAAACAAAGCCCATGAAAAGGGTTTAAATTGGATGTTTAAATTTAAGTGCATCACAGTTTAAAAATGTATTTAACACTGAAAAATAAGAAAAAACGTTTTATGTTATGGTCATAACTGTAATATAAACAAATGAATAACAATTTTATTGTCTGTTTGTTTCTTAAAGTAATCAAACCCATATCACAAAGCAGCCACTAGAGGGAGCTCTAGGGCAGTTATATATATATATATATATATATATATATATATATATATATATATATATATATATGTTAAGTCTCCCCTGCTCTTCATGTGTTTCATGTCTGTGTCTTACATTGTGAAGTTCGGGTTGTCATGTCTACGTCTCATTATGTTTCCTGTTTTATTGTGAAGAGGTCTGGTGTTTCTGTGTTCATCGTGTTCAGTTTTACTCTTCCCCTGTGGCGTTGTTATGTTCATGTTGATCTACTGTGCCTTTCTGTTCCATGTTTCAGATCCCTATGTTCTGTCTCCCCCAGTCTGTCAAGTTCACATGTCTAGAGTTCCGTCAGTGTGTTTCCTGTTTTACTTTCACAGTCTGTTCTATGTTAATGTTTCTAGTTTTGTTTCCCTTGCCTCGTCCTGCTTAATTACTCTCAGCTGTGCTCTCCTCCTGTGGCTCATTCCCCCTCGTTATCCCTCAGTGTATTTAAGCCCCATGTTTCTCTTTGTCAGTGTTGCGTCCTTCTGTCACAATACGGCTGTGTGCAGGCAAGAGTAGGACCCAAACGCAAACTCACAGAGTCAAAAGGTAAACTCAAAAAACACAGCTTTATTGCTGGCGTGGAGTGGGACACGAAAAACAATACAAAATAAACTAAACTAAACTGGGAAAACTAAAGCACAAGGAGCCTGTTCTGCCTTTTATAACTTAAATCGGATATTATAGTTGTACGCTGCCCTAGAGCTCCCTCTAGTGGCTGTTTTGTAATATGGGTTCGGTTACTTTGGGAAAGGAAAAAATGAGAACGTGAAGAAGAAATAAAAGATGGCGGAAAGTGATACCGTAATGTTATCGTTCTAAGCTGATACGGACCTTAAAATGTTGTTGCCTTGGACAAGATATGTCTGTAAGTATGAATGTCGATAAAATAACTATTATCTTTTGTTTTGTGTAAAAATGGCACAATAATTTGTACATTTGAAAGTTTTATCTTGTTAGCTTGCAGTAAGAGTGTAACAAGCTAGTTCACAATGTTAGTTAGCTAATACAGTATTTTGTATTTTCAGTTTTACGATGGTCAAAGAGAAGGCAATGGTCAGAGGCCATTCTTCAATAAATCAACGCAACAAGGAAAATAAGTCTGGTTATTGGAGCATCGTTATCTCGCTGTCTAGCTGGTGAAACTAAGAGACTCAGGGCGAGGACAGCATAGTAAAAAGACATTAGCGCAGCGGGCACAACCACGAGGAGCTATTTTCAGCACATCAGTTATGAGTCTACGGTCAGGAAAGCAATATCAACTGGATCTTCCAGAAGAGGAAGAAACACCAGACCAAAGAGAAACAAAACAAGTGCACAACGCAGAGGATATGGAGAACAAGGATAATGCAAGCAACGCAGACACACAGGCGGAGTCTAGACGCTCGCATACATCCAAGCGTTCATCCACAAGTTCTGCAGCACTTAAAGCACGAGCAAAAGCAGAGGCTGCACGTGCACAGCTGGCGTATTCAGAAAGAGAAGCAGCTATAATGAAACAAAAAACTGAACTTGAGGCTAATTTACATGTTTTGAGCTGTCAAAAGGCTGTTGCAGTTGCAGAAGCAGAGGTTGCAGTTTATGAAGAAGAGGAGGAGGGACTCTCAAAAAGTGAACTGCGCTATCCATTGGTGGGACCACCCGCCAGTCCAAAACAACGCACAGCAGAGTATGTACAAAAACCCTCAGATATTTGCCTTGAAGGATTCAAATTAAAAGTAGATCCACTTGCCTGTCACAAAGCTGCACGTGAACAATGCGAAATGGCTATGAATGCAGATATAGACAATGACGGCTCACACAGTGCTCAAAAGGCTAATGTTAAAGTGGAACTCCAAACACAACAGAGAGAGAGACTGGATTCCCCCAAACCTTATCCGTACAACACTCTTCAAACATCAACAGAGACACAGGGTGTCCAGGATATTACAAGGTACCTGACACGGAGGGAAATGTTAAGTGCTGGACTTTTGCACTTTTTCAACCCCATTGTGGAAAAGTTACCATATGGACTGCAGGAAAAATGGATTGCAACAGGAGCAAAGTACAAAGAAGAACATAAAGTTGTTTTCCCCCCTTTCAGTGTCTTTTCAAAGTTTGTAAGACAACAAGCCAAAATAAGAAACGACCCAAGCTTTGTCATCACACCTCCTGCCGACACAAGCTTCAAGAAGGAGAAAAGCTTCAGAGGCAGTAACAGGCAAGTGATTAGTGTACACAAAACGGACATTCCTACAGACACTAGTTCACCTCAAAATAGTTACAGCAAGCCTATAGAAAGCCCTGACAAGGTATGCCCAATACATAAGAAGCCTCACCCTCTTAAAAGGTGCAAGAGTTTTAGAGCAAAGCCCATAGATGAGCGCAAGTCATTTTTAAAAGAGAACAGAATCTGTTTTAAATGCTGTGGCTCTACTCAACATTTAGCAAGGGACTGCAGGGCTCAAATAAAATGCATGGACTGTGGTAGCGACAGGCATTTAGCAGTGCTACATCCAGGTCCACCCCCTGCTCCAGCTGAGAGCTCTGGAGCTGATAAAGATGATGGCGGGGAGACACAGGATAGTGCAAATGCCTCAGTTGTTTCCAAATGCACAGAAGTCTGTGGTGATGCAGATAGCCCACATTCATGCTCAAAAATAAGTCCTGTGTTAGTCTATCCAGAAGGCGAAAAAGAACAGGCTAGAAAGATGTATGCAGTGCTTGATGAACAAAGTGTGAGTGTTCTCAAAACACATATTCTTCAGAATGGCCGTGCTTCTTACCTCTGCCCATGTCCTAACACGTTTCAAATCAAACACCAGTTAAACACCACACCTAACCCCAAAAAGGACAGGGGAAACACAAACACCAATCAACTGGGAGAAACTGTTTTTGACAGGACAAAAGATGATGACAAACCAGCACTGTCAGTAGAGGACAAAGACTTCATTGACATCATGGAGAAGGAGGTGTATCAAAATGAATGTAACAGCTGGGTGGCGCCTTTGCCATTCCGCTCTCCAAGACCAGAGCTTCCGAGTAACAGAGAGCAAGCATTCAAGCGCCTCCAATCTCTCAGAAAGACACTGGACCGAAACCCTGAAATGAAAAGACAATATATCGAATTCATTCAAAACATGCTGGACAATGACCATGCAGAAGTCGCTCCACCTTTGGACTCAAACAAAGAACACTGGTACTTGCCATCCTTCGGTGTGTACCACCCAAAAAAACCTAATCAGCTGAGAGTAGTCTTTGACTCAAGTGCAGAATTTGAAGGACAGTCCCTTAACAAAGTCTTATTAAGTGGACCCGACCTAAATAACACACTGCTGGGTGTCCTTATGCGTTTTAGGAAAGAGCCTGTAGCATTTTCAGCTGATGTGCAACAAATGTTTTATTGTTTTGAAGTGAGAGAGGATCATAGGGATTATCTGAGATTCCTTTGGTATAAAGATAATGATCCTGACCAAGGTATTTGTGACTATAGAATGAGGGTTCATGTTTTTGGGAATAGCCCTTCCCCAGCTGTGGCTATTTATTGTATGAGGCGTGCTGCAGTCGAGGGAGAAGAAGAGCACGGACATGATGCAAAGCAGTTTGTAATGAGACATTTTTACGTTGATGATGGTCTCGCATCCACAGCAACAGTGGAAGAAGCTGTTGAGACACTCACAAGCACTCAAAAGATGCTGGCACAGTCAAACTTAAGGCTACATAAAATAGCCTCTAATGACCACAAAGTAGTGGAAGCGTTTCCTGCTGCCGAGAGAGCCAAGGATCTAAAAGACTTGGATTTAGAGTTGGACGACATACCCCTGCAAAGGAGCTTGGGGGTACTGTGGAATCTTAAAAAGGACTGTTTTACCTTTCACGTCACCACTGAACAAAAGCCGTTCACCAGGAGAGGTGTCTTGGCCACTGTTAACAGTCTGTATGACCCGCTGGGTTTCGTGTCACCCATCACAATGCAGGGAAAAGCTCTTCTCCGTGAATTGACCTCAGAGCAAAAGGACTGGGATGAATCACTTCCTGCAGAAAGAGAAGATGAATGGAGCAGATGGAGAAGCTCATTGAAGGATCTTGAGCGGCTTCAGATACCGAGGTGCTACTTCCCGTTCTCCCAGGCCATTGCTGTGAAAAAAGAACTGTGCATATTTTCAGATGCCTCCACCATGGCCATAGGAGCAGTGGCATATCTGAGAGCTATTGATGGTGAAGGTCAGTGGCACACAGGTTTCATCATGGGCAAGTCCAAAGTAGCCCCAAGACCCGCCCACACTGTTCCTAGATTGGAGTTATGTGCAGCAGTGTTAGCTGTAGAGATGTACGAACTCATTAGAGATGAGATTGACGTTGAAGCAGACACTGTCAGATTTTTCACAGACAGTAAAATTGTTCTTGGTTACATACACAACAACACAAAGAGGTTCTACACTTACGTGGCTAACCGAGTGATTAGAATCAGAAAGACTACACATCCAGCACAGTGGTTTTACATAGCCACTAGTGACAATCCAGCAGACACAGCCACTAGACCAATTGCAGCTTCTGCATTGGCTTCTACAAACTGGTTTAGTGGTCCTTCCTTTTTGACACAACACGACATAGAGAAGTCTCACTGTGATAGTTTCACACTGATCGATCCTGACACAGATGCAGAGATCAGACCTGATATAACAAGTTTTGTTACCAAAGCCTCAGTAACACAGCTAGAGCCATGCCGTTTTGAAAGATTCTCTCATTGGATGAGATTGTGTCACACTATTGCATCACTAAAGCGTGTGGCAGTATCATTCAAGAAAACAAACACAGAAGGTAAAGGCTGGAAGTGTTTCAGTGAAACTAACACCACAGATGAAGTGTCTAAAGCAGCAAAGTTCATCATTCACACAGTACAAAGTGAAACGTTCAAAGAAGAGTACAGATGCATAAAAGAAAATCTGCCACTTCCAAAACAAAGCTGTCTTCAAAGGTTAAATCCAGTTATTGATGAAGATGGGCTCCTCAGACTAGGAGGTCGATTGGCACCTGCTAACCTAACAAAAGATGAGAAACATCCACTCATTATCCCAAATGCTCATCATATAGCCATCCTTCTTATTAGGTACTATCATGAGAAGGTAGCGCATCAGGGGCATCACCTAACAGAAGGGGCGCTCAGAGGTGCTGGATTTTGGATTATTGGCAGTAAACGGCTCGTCTCTTCTGTTATTTACAAGTGTGTTCTCTGTCGAAAGCTTCGAGGACGACTTCAGACCCAAAAGATGGCAGATTTACCTGTGGACAGGCTGACACCAATGCCACCGTTCACTAGTGTAGGACTGGATGTCTTTGGACCCTGGACGGTCACCACACGTCGCACCAGAGGAGGGAGTGCAGACAGTAAACGCTGGGCTGTGCTTTTCACCTGCATGTCCACGAGAGCTGTGCACATTGAGCTCATTGAAACAATGTCAACATCCAGCTTCATCAATGCGCTAAGGAGATTTTTCTGCATCCGTGGACCTGCTCAAATACTCAGATCTGATAGAGGTACAAATTTTGTTGGAGCATGCAATGAGTTGCAAATTGATCACAAGGACACAGAACTAAACTCATACCTGCAAGAGAAAGGATGCACATGGCTGTTTAATCCCCCACACTCGTCACACATGGGTGGCTCGTGGGAGAGACTTATTGGAGTAGCAAGGCGCATCCTAGATGGTATTCTGTTGAAGGCCGTACATGTCCAACTAACGCATGAAGTGTTAAGTACATTCATGGCAGAAGTAATGGCAATAATGAATGCAAGACCACTTGTACCAGTCTCAACAGATCCAGACAAACCAAACCTTCTCACTCCAGCAATGCTCCTTACACAAAAGGTCAATGCATTATCTGCACCAACAGGAAGCTTTGGACCGCCAGACCTCTACTCAAAGCAATGGAAGCAAGTACAGTGTTTGGCAGACTCTTTTTGGAAACAGTGGAAAAGTGAATATCTTTCAACACTACAGCAAAGGAGAAAATGGACTGATGATAAAAAAAAAACATAAAAGTTGGTGATGTTGTGTTATTGAAAGATGTTCTCGCACACAGAAACGACTGGTCCATGGGAAAAGTTGTAAGAACATTTGAGAGCAAGGACAATAAGGTTCGAAAAGCAGAAGTAAAGACTGTGAAAGATGGAAATGAAAAAGTGTTTTTGAGACCCATCACTGATATGGTTTTGCTTTTATCAAGTGATAAATAAGTGTTTGAAATAGCCCTAAACTGTTCAAAATATTTATTAGAAAAGTTTGTTCTAGTGGCACAATTATATTGTACCAGGTGGGGAGTGTTCTGCCTTTTATAACTTAAATCGGATATTATAGTTGTAAGCTGCCCTAGAGCTCCCTCTAGTGGCTGCTTTGTAATATGGGTTCGGTTACTTTGGGAAAGGAAAAAATGAGAACGTGAAGAAGAAATAAAAGATGGCGGAAAGTGATACCGTAATGTTATCGTTCTAAGCTGATACGGACCTTAAAATGTTGTTGCCTTGGACAAGATATGTCTGTAAGTATGAATGTCGATAAAATAACTATTATCTTTTGTTTTGTGTAAAAATGGCACAATAATTTGTACATTTGAAAGTTTTATCTTGTTAGCTTGCAGTAAGAGTGTAACAAGCTAGTTCACAATGTTAGTTAGCTAATACAGTATTTTGTATTTTCAGTTTTACGATGGTCAAAGAGAAGGCAATGGTCAGAGGCCATTCTTCAATAAATCAGCGCAACAAGGAAAATAAGTCTGGTTATTGGAGCATCGTTATCTCGCTGTCTAGCTGAACACGATGAACACAGAAACACCAGACCTCTTCACAATAAAACAGGAAACATAATGAGACGTAGACATGACAACCCGAACTTCACAATGTAAGACACAGACATGAAACACATGAAGAGCAGGGGAGACTTAACATAGTTGGAAACACGAGGGGGAAATAATAAGAACTAGAAACACTTAGGCATAATAATACAAACTTGATAACATAAGACACGCAGCATGAAACACGAAGGGTGAGGGGAAGCTTAAATACAGGGGAAGAAAACACAAGGAGTCTAATAACCAAATGAACTTAGATAACCTAATGAACAAAATAAACTCAAACTCAAAACGCTGGGTCAAAAGACCCAGGACCATGACAGAAACACGACGCCTAAGCGGCTCAAATGCTCAAAAGTTTGGTTATACTTTACGAGAACGGATGACAACAGGGCAACTTGCAATACTTGCAAAGTAGACATTTCATTTAAGGGAGGAAACACTACGAATATGCAAAAGAATTTGCTCACAAAACGCGTGATAACCTTAAATGAATGTCATGTTTTAATTCTGCTCCTGACTCATGAATCTCAACCCAGCAGCAGCGGTAACGTTTGCATGTCCTCTCCCGTTAATGTGGCAGGTAAATAATCAACTAACAGTGCATATTGTGTTAGCGTGATCTGCCTTATTACAAAACCTGCCATTACTGTGCATTTAGGTGACCATGATGAGAGAGACAGACAGAGTCTGTCTCAAGTGCTGGCAGTTCTCGCTGAAGTCTACCGGTAGCGTCTCCTTTCAAGCCAGGATAGACGAATGTCACCGAGCAGTGACTAAGTTTGTGGTCAAAGGCTTGCACCCATTTGCCACAGCAGATGCCCCCGATTTTCGGTAAGTGAATGTCTTTAATTGTAGGCAGGGACATTACTGGATATTCTTGTGTAATTGTAATTGTTGCTACAGATGAATATTTATTTTATTATTTTACATTTACAATTTCTTTTCCTGGGGACCCTGTGACACCCCATTGAAGAGCCGTAGGCTGTGGATCTCTTAAGATCTCACTGTTTTCGGAAACAAACTACTTGTTGTGAGACCAATTCTTTATTTTTCACACCAAACTATTTAATAAGACAAACTTTACACAGAGTTAATCAAATATAACTAATGCTTTAACATTAACAGGATTTCATAACAAAAACTACAGATTCCATCTGAACTCTGTGGAGCCTGATCTCAAGTCCAACTCTGAAACCAGAAGAGGATCTTCCTCTCTCTTCAGAGTCATTGTGATCCAGTGGTTTCAGTCCTGCATGATCAGGCTGATGTCTGTCTCCACGTTGGTTGAGTGTGGAGTAAGTGCATATGAGAGCATGAGGGTGGGAATGGATGTTTGTATCTGTGTGTGCCTGTATGTCTGTGTCTATATGTCAGGTTGGGTATCAGACGCCACCTCTCTGGGGACATCTCAAGCCCTCCAAGGTTTGGAGGCCTCTCTCCCCCCACCACCACTTCCCCTGCCAATGGCGGACTCCCTCAGACATCGGTGCGTTGGTGGTTCTTTGTGTCTGGGGATGGGCGTCCAGGTACACACCGGCTCACTCCTTGGCGGCCGCTTATCGGGGCCTGGAGCCTGGGGCTCGCTCGGGCCACTTCGGAGGTGGGGTGCCCCCGGCCTCTCGGCCTGGGGCTCGGTCACTCAGGCACGGCTGGCTGCCGGCGGAGCTCACCGGCGCGTCACTGCAACTCCCCCTGGCTTCTGCTCCGCGGCTGCTGAGTGAGCCCTCATCTGGGACTCTCCTCAGCTCTTTCCGGGACAGTGGCGCAGCTGCCCCTCTGTTGGTCTTCCTTGGTCTCTTGTGTTCTGGGGGCCTCTGGATGTCTGGAGTTTTGATCTCCTCCATACCTGCTTCACGCCCTGGAGGACGGGGCTGTGGCCCCCCCACACCCTCTAGCAGATCATTACATGAAGGAACCTTTTAAAAAAACAAGCGCGTCCATGCTCACAGGTGTACACACGGGTGATCACACCCACAAACTACACCCCTTTTGGCTCCTACCTCAAAGAACACTGTGTTCTGTTGATCTTATGTGCTGCACAATAATGTTTAATATTTAGTATTTACTGTTATATTCCCATATATCATTGTGATGTTGTTTATTCTATTACTCTTGTTCTCTTCTGCTTGTTTTCTTTTTTCTTTCTCAGCAGGTGATCCAGGTGATTGATATATGCATTTTTTTAATTTTTTTTTCTTTCTGCCCGTTCTGTTGGTTTTTGTTTTTTGCCCTTCTCCCCGGTCCCTCTTCTCAGCTGTTTCTCTTTCCCTCTTTCTTTCTCCCCTTCTTTCCTCCAGTCAAGTCTGTCCCGTATTCAGTAAGTGAAAATAAAATAAACAATAAAAGGTGAATCAAATGGACCATTATGGCAAGGCTGGGATGGTCAATTTGGTAAAGTAAATCCGTTGGGCATCTTTCTTTGCCTTTAGACAATAATTCTGATGGCAAAAGAGCCAAACGGGACAGGCAAAAAAAAAAAAAAAAAAAAAGATCTCACTGTTGGGTTTGTAAGGCCATGTTACTCCTAAATTTCTATCTTGTTCAAAGAGAAGATATAAACAAAGTTCTAAGCTAATCGACCTTAGTGTTCTCCTTTTTTAAAAAGAATCGAAAAAGAATCGAATCGTTAAACAGAATCGAAAATGGAATCGGAATAGTGAAAATCGTATTAATGCCCATCCCTAATCATCAGTATCAAACTGTGACAATAAAAAAAATCTTCATTAAAGCAACCAAGAATGGGATAAGTTTGATGTGAATCTTTGGTAATGCATGGCGGAAGCTCTGTGCCAATTTTATCAACAAAATAAGGATTTTATCGTCTGCTGGATGCAGTACCTTGGCCTCCATTAACACTATGAGGAATCTTTGACATTTCGACCAAGATTCGTTCGTCAATGGAAATATTAAGCAAGTATTTAAGACTCTGGTCTCTTAGCCTATGACTGCTGGGATTGGCTCCAGTGCCCCAGCGACCCTTAAAAAGATAAGCAGAAGCAAATCGATGAATCTTTACTTTCTTCCATTTCTGCAATATTATTAAGAGTAGAAATATCCTGTCTGAGTGATGCTGAAAAACTTGTTCATGCATTTATTACTTCAAGTCTGGACTATTGCAATTGGTTATTATCAGGATGTTCTTTTTTGCGTTAGGACAAAGGTAGGATGCGATTGCTGCTGTTTTATCCATGTGTGGATGCACATGCCCAGCTCCCAAATTGTACCCAAATACTGTACCTCCCTCCATCCAACCATACACTTCTTTGGGTTTGCCATCAGTCCTGCCTGCCAAAGGGTCTCTGGGACCGTGACCAACCACTGCACATTCTCCACCACTATGAATCACTATGAATGATAACATCATCCAGGTAGCAAACAGCATAAGCAGTGTGAGGATGCAGCTGTAGCTCCAGCACGTGCTGGAAAATGGCCGCGGCTTCAAACAAGCCAAACGGAAGTGTGACAAATTGGTACAAACCATAAAGAGTGGAGAAAGACGTTTTTGATGATAATAATAATAATAATAATAATGATAATAATAATGGATTGCATTCATACAGCACTTTTTCCTCAGACCCTCAAAGTGGTTTACAATTCCACTATTCATTCACGCTCACATTCACACACTGGTGGAGGAAAGCTGCAGTTGTAGCCACAGCTGCCCTGGGGCAGACTGACTGCGAGGCTGCCATTACGCGCCATCGGCCCCTCTGGCCATCACCAGTGTTTGTCTTTGGACTGTACAGACAAGGGAATCTGCCAGTAGGCGTTGGTTAAATCCAGCATCATAAACAACCAAGGAGTGCTTATAAAGTCCAGGTCAACCTTTGGCATGGGATAAGCATCAAACCATGAGACCTTGTTCACTTTGTGATAATCATCAAAGAACCATATAAAACCCTGCACTCACTCCTTAATTCCCTTGAAGTACCTTAAAAACAACCGGGCCCTCTCAACAGCTGGGACAAATCATCTGGCAAACAGATAAGCATAGGAGACCAAACACTGAGGAACAAATCCTCACTTCATCCTATGATAACAGCATTTTCAACATTTCCTCCAAATCCTTTTGCACAATTTGTCTCTTCTGCTCAGGCAACCTGTTAGGTCATGAACACACTTTCATGCCAGGCTGCGTTTCAAAAAGGTGCACAACACATCTGCAAACTGCTGTTGCAATGCAGGAACATCAGCTTTATTGGAATGTGTGAGATGTTAATCACAATGTATCTTAAACACACTCTCTGTTCAGTGTGAGTCTCCTCCTCTGATAAACCTCCACTGAAAACAGTTAAATTAGTTTGAATCTGAAACAAACTACTTGTTGTGAGACCAATTCTTTATTTTTCACACCAAACTATTTAATAAGACAAACTTTACACAGAGTTAATCAAATATAACTAATGCTTTAACATTATCAGGATTTCATAATAAAAACTACAGATTCCATCTGAACTCTGTGGAGCCTGATCTCAAGTCCAACTCTGAAACCAGAAGAGGATCTTTCTCTCTCTTCAGAGTCATTGTGATCCAGTGATTTCAGTCCTGCATGATCAGGCTGATGTTTGCACAGAGCAGATAATGAAGTGAAGGTTTTTGCACATTGGTAACAGTGAAACAGTTTATTTACAGCGTGGGATCGTTTGTGTTCGGAGTATGAACTGAGATTCCTGAAGCTCTTGTCACACTGGTCACAGCTGAAGTTCACTTCCATGTGTGTACGTTCATGTTTGTTACGATGACCTGATTGTGAGAAGCTTTTGTCACAGTGTCTGCACTTGTATGGTGTCTCTTTTGTGTGGATTCACTTATGCTTGTTCTTTAAGCTCACGTGCAGTGGTGAAGGATGACCCACACTAGTCACAGGTGTGCTTTTTGACCCCAATGTGGAAGAGGTCATGTATTTTTAATGTACTTGGTGTGTGGAAGCCTCTCCCACATTCTTTGCAGTAGTTCATTTTGTCTCCAGTGTGGCTACGTTGAAGTGGTTTTAGGTCCTGTTGAAGATTGGAAGTTTTTCCACAAAGGTCACAGAGAAATTTTCCCACCACCACAGTGACGACAGGGCTGAGAACAGGATCCATCTGTGTTGCTCTGCTTCTAAACAAAGACACTGTAAGTCAACTCTGCCAACGTCCAATTACATTTTACTGTTTACATTACAAATCTCAGCTTACTGAGTGAAAATGATTCTTCATTTTTCCAAACAGTTCATTCAGAATAACTCCATAAGTTTACTGATCAGACTTGTTCCAAACACTCAGGTTAAAATTACAAGATAAAAAACTAAATACATCCTCACAGTAACTGCACTTGTACAGTTACTTTCTGGTGTGGATCTGTTGGTGTTTATTCAGCTGATTTGGAGTTTTAAAAGTCTTCTCACACAGGTCACATTTGTAAGGTCTCTCCTCAATGTGGCTAAACATGTGTTGTTGTAGCTGTGCATCTGTTGTAAATGGTTTCCCACACTGATCACAGCAGTAAACATCATTTCCAGTGTGAATCAGTAGGTGAATATTTCGGTACTGTATGTTGTTGAAAGTTTTTCCACAAAAGTCGCAGCTGTACACCTTAATTCCAGAGTGGGTAACTAGATGCTTCTGTAAGTGTTCATTTCGAGCAAAAGCTTTAGCACACAAGCCACAGATGTACTCTTTAACTCCACTGTGGATGAGTTGGTGTGTTTTTAAGTGTCCAGCCCGTAAAAAAGACTTTCCACACAAGTCACAGCTGTATGCTTTAACTCCACTGTGGATGAGTTGGTGGTTTTTTAAACCTCGAGTCTCGGCAAAAGACTTTCCACACTCATCACAGCTGTAAGGTTTAACTGCACTGTGGATGAGTTGGTGAGTTTTTAAGTGTCCAGCCTGGGTAAAAGACTTCCCACACTCATCACAGCTGTAAGGTTTAACTCCACTGTGGATGAGTTGGTGTCTTTTTAAGCTTCCAGCCCGGTTAAAAGACTTTCCACACAAGTCACAGCTGTAAGGTTTAACTCCACTGTGGATGACTTGGTGACTTTTTAAGTGTCCAGCCTGGGTAAAATCCTTCCCACACTCATCACAGCTGTAGGGCTTCTCTCCCTTTCTTCTGTGAGGTTTGTCAGCCTCCTGAGAGTACTGACTTCTCGCTTCATGTTGGTCCTGCAGTGACAGAGATACAAACAGAGGCAGTGAGTGAAATGCAGTCATGGAACAAACTGTAACTCCCTCCATTGGTGGAATTTAATGTGACAAAAAACACATTGTTGGTGTGTTACCACCACCTTGTGGTGATAGTGTCACATTACAATGATGTGCAATGAGAGTTGTAATGAAAATGACATTCTTGAAGAAATACTGATAAGTAGAGGTGGGAATCACCATACATCCCACGATACGATATTATTGCGATTTTTAAAAAAAAATATTTTGCAATATTCAGATTCTGTACATAAAGGTACACTTCATCAATATTCATTTTATCTAATATCAAAGTCTCACACTCAGTCTTTCTCTCATTTCAGTCAGTTTTATTGTTGACAAACTGAACGGTTTGTATTACAGTCTAGTCCAACTTAACTGAATGCAACCATCTGGTACAATTACAGCTATTCTGAACTATGCAATTTAGGAAAACTATGCAGCCCATTCAGCAACTGAAGAATTTGAAAGTAAATTAAAACAAAATAGAATTTTACATTAAATAAAAAAGTTTTAAACTTAATTAAAATAAAACATGTCTTAAATTCAAATAAGTAAACTGTCATGTTTATTGCTGCCAAAAAAAAGTTAAACACATTTGGACAGTGAAGGAATGTCAGGATTCTTGCTCAGAAAAAGGATCAACATGCTCTGAAGTCAGAGCACAAAAACCTTTTTTGTAACAAAATATCGATTTCTGCTGTCCCTGTATCGATACATTATTAGCAAACAAAATATCACGATACTACACAGTATCGATTTTTTTCCCCCACCCCTACGTGATAAGTGGAGAAAATCTTTAACTTCATAAAATTTTTTGAGTTCAACAGATGATATTGTTGTTTCAATATGTGCTGATAAAATATCATCTTTGTATTTTCTTCTAACTTCTGTGGTTTTTGGTTGTGAATGTAGATTCTGTATATATGGAGGAGCCCAGGATGGAAAAGATAAAGCTGCTGTTAATGTGTTATTAAAAACCAACCAGCTGTGCACACAGTTTCAATAACAGTGTAACTGTGATATTTTTCTCACCTTCTGTGTTGAAGACATTGTTTCCTCTGTAGTGGCTGAGCTGAGTCCAAATGGCTGAAATTGTTCCTCTGCTGCACCACCAGACCCTTCTCTTCCTGTTACTCAGCTGGGACACAAAAAGTATATATTTGTATTTTATCCCTGACAAAAAGAAGCAGAGCAAATAAACATTACTACACTCCTCAGTGACAACAATACCCATGAAGCTTCAAGGTAAAACCCCAGAAGCAACTACAAAAAGAAAGTCATCAGTTGCCTACAAGAACCTGAAAGGTAAAAAGCCGCCTTTACCCAGGGGATGCGACACCCTGTATATATGGACTTCCATAGTTTCACAAAGGAGTCCAGCTTGGAAATGTTGTAGCAGTATAAACTCAGCCAACTACAACATTTCCAAGCACCTCATTACCATCCTAGGGGAGCTAGGATGGTAATGAGGTTTTTAAAAAACATTTAAAAAAATCACTTTGTTAATGTGGAATTCAAAAATGGTAAATGGTAAATGGCCTGCATTTGTATAGCGCTTTTCTAGTCCATAGGACCCCAAAGCGCTTTACACTACATTCAGTCATCCACCCATTCACACACACATTCACACACTGGCGATAGCAAGCTACATTGTAGCCACAGTTGCCCTGGGGCGCACTGACAGAGGCGAGGCTGCCGGACACTGGCGCCACCGGGCCCTCTGACCACCACCAGTAGGCAAACACGGGGTTAGTATCTTGCCCAAGGATATTTGGCATGCAGCCAGGGTGCAGCCTGGGATCGAACTACCGACCTTCTGATTAGTGGCTGACCTGCTCTGCCACCTGAGCTACAGCCACCCAGTATTTCACAAATGGAGAATGTATTCTACAATTCATTATTTAAGCACAGAATTCTTTATTTCGATGTGCGTGGCTCTTGTGGTCCTCCATATAGGGCTAGCAAAAATCATACCGTATTTTCACGACCATAAGGCGCACTTAAAAGCCTTAGATTTTCTTCAAAAAGTGCGGCGCGCCCTATAGCGCGGTGCGCCCTATGTGTTGTAAGGAGAACGTAGTAGAGAACACCATGAGAACGTTAAAGGGTGAAGTGTGGGCGTTGATCGTATATACCGGGACAATCGCACATACCTGTATAAAAGAACAGGTATGTGCATTATGCAAGACATCGTTGTTTTAACAACCCTGAAAATGGCAAAGAGACACGCTTATGAAGCACAGTTTAAACTGAAGGCCATCAGCTACGCGGAGGAACATGGAAATCGAGCAGCGGCGAGAGAATTTAAGATTAACGAATCGATGGTTCGCAAATGGAGGAAGCTAGAAAACAAGCTCCGGCAGGTCAAGAAAACGCAGCTGAGTTTCCGCGGACATAAGGCGAGGTGGCTCGAGTTGGAGGAAAGACTCGAGCGGTGGATCATCGAGCAAAGAGCGAGCGGGAGAAGCGTTTCGACGGTCACCATTCGGCTAAAAGCAGTTTCACTTTCACTTTTTATGACACGGTGCCATTTTTCCATCCGGACCAGGACTACGGTAGCGCAGCAACTTCCAGCGGATTATAAGGAAAAGCTGGCCATCTTCCGCTCCTACTGCAGCAAACACATCGGCGACAAAAACATCCAGCCCAGCTACATCACTAACATGGACGAGGTCCCGCTCACTTTTGACATCCCGGTGAGTCACACTGTGGAGAAGAAGGGGACCAGCACGGTAGCGATACGCACAACGGGGTATGAAAAGTCTTCTTTTACTGTTGTGCTTGGCTGCCATGCTAATGGACAGAAACTGCCGCCTATGGTGATTTTTAAGCGAAAGACTTTGCCTAAAGAGAAGTTTCCAGCAGGAATCATCATTAAGGCAAATGAAAAGGGCTGGATGGATGAGGAAATGATGAAAGAGTGGCTGAGGGAGGTGTATGTAAGGAGACCAGGTGGTTTTTTCCACGCATCACCATCGCTGTTGATCTGTGACTCTATGCATCTCACAGCCGATGTGAAAAAACTAGTGCAACAAATGCACTGTGAGCTTGCTGTCATTCCGGGAGGCCTGACAAAGGAACTCCAACCGCTGGACATCGGTGTGAACCGCCCGTTCAAAGTAAGGCTGCGAGCGGCCTGGGAGCGATGGATGACCGGTGGAGACCACAGTTTCACTAAGAGTGGAAGGCAGCGCCGGGCGAGTTACGCCACAATTTGCCAATGGATTGTAGATGCTTGGGCTAACATGTCTGCTGGCACTGTTGTTCGAGCTTTCGCAAAAGCCGGCATCGTTTCCGAGGAGCCGCACGGCACGGAAAGTGACTCTGACGGTGAAGACAGTGAACCTGGAATGTTTGATGGAGATTTAGCGCAGCTGTTCAATTCAGACACAGAGGATGAGGACTTCCATGGGTTTGATTGATGATAAAAATGTGAGTACCAAACTCAGTTTTGCTCCTGCTTTATTTTTAAATATGCACACTTGTATGCTTGTGTGTTGTTGATGATGACGATTACCGGCAATAGAAATGTGAGTAAGGTACCGAATTCAGGTTTGCTCCCGCTTTATTTTTAAATACGCATACGGTACTTGTATGCGCCCTATGATCCAGTGCGCCTTATGTGTGTGTTAAATACAGTAATGGCACACATAACTGAGACTGCGCCTTTTAGCACAGTGCGCCTTATGGTCGTGAAAATACGGTAGAAGTGGCACACATCACATCACCTGTTGAAGGTGTTAACAACACCTTTACATCCACTTGGTGAACTCGCAAACGCTTAGGATTTAGCTGAACCTGACTTTAGATGTTTCTGAAACAAGAAGGACATATTGATTTGCTCTCCTGGGGCCCGTTCTTCGTACCTCGCTAAGTAAGTTAGCCGGATTTGACTGTTGACGATTTCGCGTGATCCTGGATCGTTCGGTTCTTCGAAGCCCATCCGGGACTTGCTGTCATAGCAACAGAGCCGTAAGCGTAAACCTGCTCGGGAGCAGGTTTACTTTATGTAAACAGGATTAGATCGCGGCCACTCAGGTATTTCCGCTTCATGTATACGAAAGCAACAGCGATATTTTACCACTGTTGTACCATAAATAAATAACATCAATGTAACTAAAGATAATGCAGCACTTGATCCTTTTATTGATGTCACACAGATACATACAGGTCATTTCCTAAAAAAGGGAAATGTACTATTAACATTCTATTACATGTATGTGATTATTACAGATGTAATTCAGATTTCAGAGTAGTAATTGCAATTTACTTCGTGTAATCAAGATGGGAGACCACGGCTATAAAAGCGAAGGTGGATTTGGGAAGCCTGTTGCAGCCATGTCCTGTCCGTATACGCGAGCAACCCATTGAGGAAGGTGCAAGATTGATAAGGAGAGTCCTCAGAATCCAGCGTATATTGCGGGACAGACAGGATCCTTTAGCTCAGCGCGACAGTGTGCTCATAGAGAGATATCGATTTTCCCGTGAGGGTATTATTCACTTAACCAACTTGTTGACGAGGGGGTGCAGGACCACCACCTGTCTTTTTTTGCGCTGCCCCTTTTCTTGGTTGCTGTTATAAACAAACAAACAGATTATTTCAGGGTCTCGGTCAAAGAGACGAAAAGCAATATAAGTGATCAATATTACCATTCTGTAGAATATTCTTATATTTCACTTTTACTTGTTCCCATGTTCTAGTGGGTCCTGTTGTGGCTCTAATGTGAAAGGGGATATAATATCACATAATGTAATATAATATAATGTAATATAATATTGGATAATATAGTGTGATATGATAAATCTACCCTACCACCTACTGGTGTTGGCCAGAGGGGCCGATGGCGCGATATGGCAGCCTGGCTTCTGTCAGTCTGTCCCAGGGCAGCTGTGGCTACAACCGTAGCTGCCTCCACCAGTGTGTGAATGTGAGAGTGACTGAATAGTGGCATTGTAAAACGCTTTGGGTGCCTTGAAGAGCGCTATATAGATCCACTCCATTATTATTGTTATTATTAAATTACTTACGAGTTTAATTTGTCAGCAACTTTCTGCCAGCCCTCTCTCCTTGCTTTTGCAGCCTTTGCAGTGTTCCCTTGCGTTTTAATTAGACTCTGAAACTCCTAAAATCCCTCAATCAAGAGTTCTTGCTCTGCTGCCGAAGAATACCGAGCGCGCTCCTTCGACATTTTCGCCGACCAATCAAAGGGTTGCCGATCAATGTTTCTACTATCGATGCGTAGCCCCTGTTGGGCCACCCAGTGATCTCACATTACTTCATCCAGCTATACTAATTGTCAACAACAGGTGTGTTCGGGGAACCGGAATAGCGAGCTCAGAGTTAGCGCGATGATTTGATCTTGGATGTGTCATTTGATCTTGGATGTAGTAAGCGACGTACGAAGAACGGGCCCCTGATATTGAGAGTGTAGTATTGATATTTTAACCTTTAAGGAGCACAAAATGTATTAATCCTACTAACACATACACACATGTAATGAAGCTCAAGAAGACCAGATAGTATTTTAAGCCTGTGTGTCTGATTTCATGGTTCACTTAGTGGGATGAGAAGCAATATATGAACTAGTGGACTAATATTATATTAGGAAAGATGATTGAATTATAGCAGGGGTGAACAGAATGCAGCAGAGGGATTAAATGAGTGAGACTAGTAGATTCTTAGTTTCTTGTTCCTGATGTGTAGGGGAGGTTTTACCATGACATACACCTTGTTACATGGGATGAAACTTTTATTATATATGTTTGAGGAGTGCACTGAAAGTTAGGTTTGAGAATCTGCTCTCCTTCAAGCAGGCCTGCATGATTGGAACTAAACGTGCTATACAAAACTGTTGCTTTAAAAACGATGGTAAGGTGAGCTTCTCCACCTTACAATGGGCTCTGGAGAAAGTCACCT
Organism: Diplotaxodon limnothrissa; assembly: GCF_057381915.1. Lineage (NCBI taxonomy): Eukaryota > Metazoa > Chordata > Actinopteri > Cichliformes > Cichlidae > Diplotaxodon > Diplotaxodon limnothrissa. Next base: position 25,302,309 of record NC_140598.1, on the reverse strand, counting down.
ATGTGGGACACGATTAGATAGTAAGTCCCAAGTCCCTTGTCTAAAAGGAATCAGCAAGGTAATCAATTCTGAATTCATCTTTTTTCTTTTTTGAAATGATGTCATGTTGCTGGCAGTTAGTGATGGGATTTCCGGCTCTTTTTAGAGAACCGGCTCTTTCGTCTCGGCTCACTAAAAAGAGCTGGCTCTTTCGCCTCCCAGCCAGCTCTTGAGGTTTTTTTGTTGCTTTAATTAATTTATTATTAACAACAATATAAAATTATGCACAAAAAAAATTACTAACGTAATTACTAGGGGTGCAACGATACACAAAATTCACGGTTCGGTTCGGTTCGATACTTTGGTGTCACGGTTCGATATTTTTTCGATACAAAAAAAATGTTCATGCCTTTTTAATTTGTCATTTATTAAAATTATAAATATATATTTTAACTCAAAAGTACAGTTTTTAAATTTAACCCTAACCCTTGTGCGTGTTTTTTTATTTTGACAGCGAATGCGCACCTGCGGACTACTTATGTGCACCCCTGGTTATTTAGCTCATCATATTGCAGCCACAGAAATTCTTTTGTCCATGAAACCATAAAGCTGCACTTTCTTTTTGCATTATAGTCTGATTTGTCATAACTTTTCTGTTTTGTGGTAAGCTTTTCTTTGGCTGTCACTTCTTCACCCTGACCTGTCTTATTTGGCTCAGCAGAACTAAAATATATATCCTGCTGCTTTTACACACGCACTCACATAATGCTCAGCGATTCTCTGCGCGATCAACCTCTCACATGTTTAAGCTTGCTGCGGGAGATTTCACTTGTCATGCTTGCCCTGCGCTCTTCCTTCTGAGGATGCTGTCTGTGTGGAGCGCTCAGTGGATCTGCGCTCGACAGTGCAGCCTAGGCGGAGTAGTCGAATGCAGATTCACTGAGCGCTCAACACAGACAGCATCGTCAGAAGGAAAGTTGGAAAAGAAATTACAAATTTTGTATTGTTCGATACATATGCGTACCGAACCGAAAGCACTGTATCGAACGGTTCAATATCGATACGAATATCGTTGCACCCCTAGTAATTACACTGCGCCTAGCATCCTGGAGCACTTCTGTTGTGTTTTGTACGTGTTTTGGAGTTTGTGCGTGCCTCAGGGTTTATACATGCTTTGTCTCTAGGGATCACCGTAAATATACTTTTATTGATTCAGTCCACATAAAATGTAATAAATTAATCATATGATACAAAAACCAACTTTTAACTATTTAAATTTTCATCTTTTTCCTTTTAAACTAATTTAAAGTGAAACAAAACAAAACACTGCAAACCACAACACAATAAAATATTAATTAAAATATGAAAACAAAAAGAAGATGCATATTCTCTGTCATATGGGCCTGCATGAATAAACTTTCTGAATCCTTTATCATCTGCAACTGAAAATAGTTGTGGTTGATTCCTATACCTTTCTAATGGGATGTTGTTGTCCCTGGCTCTCTTTCTGTCTCGCTCTGTTCATGTGCTACTGCGAGCGTAACTACTGCCCCTCCCCCCTCTTCCCAGCGCAAAGCACAAGGCTCGCGTGTGGAGTGAAGCGGAAAAAAGTGTGACAGAGAAGGTGAGAGAAAGAAAATAAACCCTACAGCTCGTGACGCTCACTTCAAAGATCCGGCTCTGAGATTCATTTCGTTCGCGACCGACACATCACTACTGGCAGTAGAAACTTAAGTCGACAGAAGAAGTTGTGCTTTCACCAATAAACATACGGGGACTGACTGGACTGATAATGGGGACAAATGGTTGACTGACTTGACACTGATATGCAAGATTGTACCTACTCCAAGCAGACAAGGAAAGGGTTGATGTATGTATGTTTTTTTCAGGAACAGGAAGATGACAGCGACATCCTAGGGTCGCATGAACTTGTGGGCTATGAAGACTTAATCTTGTAATTGTTCATTTCTATGTGTATTTACCACCAGTATGTTATTTTCATGATGTGGTGGCAGATTTCTTTTCCTATGTTTTAATCATATCACATTAGTAATAGTAATTTTATTTTCTCACTTCAGTGTTCATCAGTTGTATGCATTCACATAGAATGTTATCACAAGTGGGCCCCATGTTATTGCACCTTCACAGTGGACCCATCGTAGACTGGAAGATCTCCAGACAGCCTACTTTAAGGGAGGTGACAGGTGGTTGTAATTTTTCTCTGAGGTCAAGGATGAGCTGGACTGAAGGTATAGGGATACGTGATGTCCTGTGGAATGTTCTTTGTTTGAGAGTGTCTGTGAGGGTGGCGGCAAAACTTCAGAGATGATCCTTGTGTTGACTGGGATGTTCCCACCCAAATTGTAATGTGTTTATTAAACACACTTCAAACCCAGCTCACAGGGTATGTTGCAGCGAGTTTTCTAAAATTTCCATAACAGTTCGGCCTTGATGAGCAGGATTTCTCAGGTGAGTTTTGATGAATCACAGGCACGTGGTGACTGGCCATCCTGAGGGAAAATTGCCTCAGTCCCATCGTTCTTTTGTTTGCACAAAAGGGGGAACCGCGACATGTGCTTCAGCAACTCACACATGTAGGACGTTTTAACGAACTAGGAGAGAGACTGCAAAGAATTTGCAATGGAAGTGGAAACACCACTATGATTCTTAGTGTTTTGTTAACCCCTGTTTAAAGGACAAAAATTGAGTTTTGTTCTCCAAGCATTTTGTGTCGCCTTAAATCTCACAAGAATGACAGTGGAGGTCTGCCTGTCTTTAAATGAGGAGTAAGAGCTGCCTCAGCCAGATCCCGCCCCCCACTCTATGGCTGTATTCCAATTCAGAAGAGGTGTCAAAATCCATAGGATGCATCCTACAAACGTACTTCAAATGCGGCCTCAAGAGGATGCAGCCCATGAATTTGGACATCCCCAGAGTCTGCAGCTTTGAAAGCGGGATTTGAAGGCCGATTATGTCACGTGATGAAGAGTTTCCAAATTCATGGGTGGGTGGGTTTTGATGGGGTTTTTTTTAATATCTAAAGTAACATGGCTGCTATGAGGCCAGCTAGGATCCCTGTGGACCTTTCCCTACAAATGATCCAAGATGGATGGGATGAAGAGCCCATCGGAGGCATTGACTCGGACATCTCAGATATAGAGGACCCAGACTATTGTCCCCCCCCCTGAACAAGGCCAGTCAGACACAGAGGAGTCCTCAGATGAGTCCTCTGAAGAGGAAATGGATATTGAGTCCAACAGAATGAGCCCCTCTTACTGCTCTAGCCACAATATTCTGAATTAGTCGGCTAGGGCTTGCACCTGGGTTTAGTACGGTCTCCCCTATAGATGTATGGAAGATGTTCATGTCTGATAATATAATAGAAGAGGTGCTGACATGCACAAACATGGAGGCACAAAGAGTCGCCACAGACAGGGGAAAAGAGTGGAAAAATGTAATCAAACATAAGCTCCTGGCCTTTATTTGATTGACCATTCTTGCAGGAAGTGAGAAGAACTGGGATATACCAGTCGGTGTGCTTTTTGGGAGTCCTCTGCATAACCAATTGTACAAGGCCACTATGTCAATTCAAAGATTTGAAGATATTCGCCCGTCTTGCACTTTGATGACAAGAGGACCAGAGCCTACCGACTGAAAACAAACCACGTGGCAGCTTTCCTTTCTACATATGGGGCCTGTTCCTGGTCAACTGCAGGCAGAAATTCATGCTCAGTGATTGTGTTACAGCGGATGAACCAATTGTGCCTTTCAGAGGGAAGACCCAGCTTCTGCAGTATATACTGAGCAAGCATACAAAAGTGATACAAGTGATACAAAAACTCCAATTTCTTAAAATTAATGAAAAAATAAATAAAAATGAAACGGGCCTTATGTCACAAACATGTTTTATGAGGAATACCTCAAATATGAAAATATTACAACTCTTCATTTTAAAGATTTTGAAGAATAACAACCGAGTTTATAGCAAAATGCATTGATTTTATTTGGGGTCATTTTTGACCCCACTCGTGGAAGAGTTTAGGTATTGGTAGGTTGTGCATCCAAGGGTTAAACGTGCTGCTGTTGTTTAATGCGACCTCGCTGGTTTTCTCTTTCTGGCGCAGAGAAAAGCCGATCAGCTGGTCACTGATCAGTTTCATAACTGAATTAGCAGCTTTCTAGCTGAAGTAGTACGGGACAAACCGCCTTGCTTTTCACCTCAACTTTAGTTCGACTTCCTCGGCTGTAATTGGTCCAGCTCAATTCAGTTGATCATAACCAACTGGCCAATCCCCCACCATTCATTTATACCGTAAAAAAGAGAAAAGAAATAAAACCCCATCGGCCCATAAAAACGAAAAATCAAGGGCGGCCCACTGGGCAAATGCTGGGTATGCTCGATGGCCAGTCCAGCCCTGCCCGTACTGCCACACATTTGTTCGTCCAAAGCCAGTTAATCTGCGACGCCAGTTAAACTGGAACACCGGTCTCAGTCAAAATGCCCGGGTCGATTTTTTTATCCCAGTCCAGCCCTGGATGCATCTGGAGATCGTCCTATGAAGTCCTATTTCAATGACTAATTGCCCTCCCCCACGCTTGTACCCGTGGCTTCCTGTCACCGCGGTAAAGTGAGCCGTCATTTGTGAGCCGCGGTCAAGCCAGCCGCCTCTTATCCGCCGCATAAATTTCCTTGCGCTTTTACACCAGTCTTCACGGTAGCGCCTGTTCGCTTTATGTGCCGATTGAAAGCCTATACCCGCGCACACGTGCGCGAACGCGCCCTGCACCCCATCCTTTTGTTCTTACCCCCTAGCAACCGCCATATTCTAACGTTGCAAGCAATCACAAACTCTACAGTCTGTCTAACTCCAATGTATAGCAAGCAATCTATTATTTCTCAACAGAGCTAAACTCAACATAAACTGAACCCACATTAAAGTTAGCTCGGTGCTTACCTTTAGATGAGCCCACAAACCGAGAGAAACTCCGTGATGAAGCTGGAAGTCTTAAGAAACAGATCAGGGAGCAGAGACCCACGTGGTTCACGCTGATCTGAGCTACGATCCAGGAGACAAGGGTGTGGAGATCGATGCAGATATTAATCCCAACGTTGGTAGTTGTATATGTTCCTGTAAGTTCACTACTTTACTCCCGTTTCATGGAAAAAGCAGCTCTCTCTGCTCGACTCCTCTCCTGCACACACACTTTGCTCCGCCTCCTTTTCCGGCTCTGCAGTGATTTGTTGCTGTGCGGCCACGTGACTCAGCTGGGCAACGTAACCACGTGGGTGTTATTTAAAATTTCAAAATTAGGGCCTATCTCATTTTCCCAAACTCTTTTCCTTGGCTTTGAAGAAAACGTCATCGTGGGAAGGAGAATTGCTAAGGACTCAGGAAAAGAGAGGAGCGGTGCTGAGAATTGGAACAGCCTTACACTCGTCTCTCTGTAACAATGTGACACCGGATGTCCGCCTGTTGAAACTACATTGTGCTGAAGATGGACTACAAAACAAACATCTTACTTCGTCACAATGTGTTCTAACCCTGTTGTTTTATGGAAGTCATATAAACGAGAACAGCCTGTTAAAATATCCCTTCATTACAACGTTTGAATGTTAAAGAAGAAGGAACATTTAGGGTCAGATTTACTAACATCTGCAGCAGCTCAAACACGTCTTTTGATCGTTGCTGCTGTATTTACTAAAGAGACTCTTAGCTTTTTAAAATTCAGTGACAGAAAGACTGAAGTCATAGCTGGACTTGCCATCGGGCATTTGCCCGGTGGGCCGATGGTTATTTTTCGTTTTTCTTTAATGGTATAAACAATGAAATGTGGTGGATTGGCCAGATGCTGGCCGATGTGTAAAAAAGTTTGGTGCTGATAGTGGCGGAGCTTCCACAGAGGCCAGGAGTTGGATGAGGGAAAGGGGAGGCAGGAGAGATCAATGACAATAGAGCATGTGTCCAAATTCATGGACTGCATCCTCCTGAGGACCCGGCCTTCGGGGTCTACGTGGGCCGGGTCCTCAGAAGGTCGGGTAGGCCGGAAGTAAACGGCTGGGGAAATTGGACGGTCTAGCCTTCTGATTAGCTTCACCGCTGTCTCGGTGGAGTTTAATAAACTCGGCCGTCTGCTCCTTGCTATCTAAAATATAACAGGACACTGGCGTAAATTCTCGACCGTCTCACACTTCTGTTTAATCAGTTTTCTGCTTGACGTTTATTCAGCTGTGTGAAAATCCTGGGGGATTAATAAAGTTTTATTTTATCTAATCTAATCTAATAACTTTAATCTCAGCCAAACCGATTTACTCACGAGCAAATAAAACACTGAAAAAAGCCCAACAATAACATTTTTAGGTTATTGTTGGGCTGGTGGGTAGCAGATGCTCCGAAAACGTCGAAGCACTTTTGCAAATATGCGATATCTTGATAAACCGAGCAGATATTTGATGTTTACAAAGCTACTTTCTTGCCTGAAAATATGTTAAAAGTTTATGTTGTGACCCAGAAAGATTAGTAACAGTAATTTTAAAACTTAGTATTATTGGAAACTGGAGTTTGGCTGGGCTGCGCTATGAATTCTGGGATATGGTAGGCCACGAAGGACACACCCGACCCACCCTTCAAATTCGGGGAAAAAGAGTTCCTGTCTACGAATTTGGACAGCCTTCGGCGCATCGCTGTGACGTAATTGGTCTACAAATGCAGCCTCAGGAAGATGCAGCCCATGAATTTGGACACGACCATGGACGATGCGACAGTACCCCAAAAATGAAGCCAAAACGTCTCTATCGCCCCCTAGTGTCTGGCTGCAGTGTAGGTCATAACCCCCCCCCCCCCCCCCCCCAATGTTAGCAGATGGAAATTGATTAATTCTCCTTAGATAATTTTTCTTTTCTTTTCAATAGTTCTCATCATGCTGATTTATGTCCAAGGGGTCTCCTTTCCCATAAGTCTGATTCTAATTTCTAGTGCGGTGATGTTAAATTGGGGTGTAACGCAAGGGCGTACATTTGGCATGGATGGAAGGGACATGTCCCCACCAATAATTTGATCTTCTCAAGTAAAGACAGTAAATTAAAACAAAAACGATAGAAAGAAGAAGAAAAAAACAGCGATCAATCAACATCTCATTCACCCAGCGGTGCAGAAAGAGTTAAATTATGTTCTCTACTGGAGTCCTACCTCATGTGACAAATATGGACAATGTGATTGGCTGCGCCTTACAGGGAGCTCCGTTTAGTTTTAGCAGCGGCAAGCCTGCGCTGCGAGGAGGAGAGGAGGATGGGCAATAACGCGTTACAAGTAACGCGTTACTGCCCATCTCTGGATATAAGAAAGTATTTTTCAAAAAGAAACCTGTAAGTCACTTAAAGTCAAGTTTCACTCATAAAATGTGTCTGTCATAAAAACGTTACAGGCTATGCTAGGCCATACATGCGAACCCTCCCAATTTTTTTGTGAGAATCCCGAATTTCAGTGCCCCTCCCGAAAATCTCCCACAGCCACACCATTCTCCCCAATTTCTCCCGAATTCCACCCGGACAACAAAATTGAAAAACCATATCCCAGATTGGCCCAGCCAATTCCAGTTTCAAACAATAGCTACTACTACTACTGCAGCTACTTAGTTTTGATATTACTCTTTTTATTCTTTTCCGGTCACAAAATAAACTTTTAACATATTTTCAGGCGAGAATGTAGCTGAGTAAACTTCAAATATCTGTGTTATTGTACTTACATTATAAAATCAATCAGCTTCCTTTTGTCCACTTAAAACATGTTTACAGATGGAAGATGTTATGTTCTTTTTAAAAATGGAGAAAATAAAATTTAGACTCAGAGGAAATGTTAATAAGTTCTCACAGATGTGGCAGCCTTTTATCATTTACTTTAACTCATTGAAAACACTTACAACAGACTAAACTTTTGAACCATGGGGTTCCCTTTTGTTATGGTTTTGGGAGGGAGTTGATTTTTTAATAATTTTTTTATTTTGTTTGTTTTTTGTTGTTGTTTTCTGTGTGTGGGTTGTTGTTTTTTTTTTCTCTTTCTTTTTTCTGTTTTATTGTTATCATCCGAATTTTAATGGCCTAATTTGTTTTGATATATGTCTTTATATCGGTTGGTACTTGCTGTATTGGGCCTGATATGTCAAATTACATATGCAAAACTTTATAAATAAAGAGGGGAAAAAAACATGTTTACAGAACTATTTTTTGCATTTGTTGCAATCTCAGCTGTCCTCTTGGCCAGATTTCAGTTCAGTTCAGTTCAGTTCATTTTTATTTCAAACATTTCAAACATGTGCCTTCACAATCATTACAAAATATCATTCCATTATTTGTTTGAAAAGGAGTAGGCTGAAGTATTTACTTATTTGTCCCTACCCCCTCAAGTTTTACCTCTCATTCATTTAATTTTTTATATGAAACATATGAAACATATGAAGTAAAACAAAACATAACATGCATGAATCAAAACAAGAAATTAGCAAGCCCCACCACAGTATAGTTTCTTTCATTTGAAAAATACAGAATGTGTATATTTGCAGATACACAAGTTATGGAAAAACAACAAACCAAAACAAAACAAAAAAAACCAAAAAAACCAAAAAAGAACCGCAACACCATTACCAGCAACATTACCGTCCTGGGTTAACCCCGTTTTCTTCATTCTTATACTTATTTAAAATTTGGTTTTTATATTTTACTTTAAACTGTTTTATGTTTTGACTGTCTTTTATTTCTTCTGTTAGACTGTTCCATAATTTAACTCCTGCAATTGAGATAGACATAGTTCTTAAAGTTGTTCTAGCACTTTGTATTTTTAAATTCCATCTCCCTCTTAAGTTATACCCACCTTCTCTTTCTATGAACAATTTACAGATTTCTTTGGGAAGCAATTTATTTCTTACTTTATACATTATCTGCGCTGTTTTAAGCTTCACCAAGTCTTGGAATTTGATAGCTTGCATTTTGACAAAGAGTGCATTTGTATGGTCCCTGTACCCTACATTATTTATTAATCTAATGGCCCTTTTCTGTATTATAGTTATTTTTTGTGTGTTACTTTTGTATGTGTTTCCCCAGACCTCTACACAGTAGCTCATATATGGCAGTAGTAAAGCACAGTATAAAATGTGCAGTGCTTTCTGATCCAACATATGCTTTGCTTTCCCCAGGACGGCAATGCCCCGTGCCAATTTCTCCCGAACATAAGTGATGTGTGGCTTCCAACAGAGCTTGTGGTCGATGATCACCCCAAGAAATTTTATTAAGTGTGCCTATGCCAAAAGGCACACTTATTACTATTGCTCGGATTTATTAAGTGTGCCTATGCCAAAAGGCACACTTATTACTATTGCTCGGATTTATTATTCTTATTATTAAGTGTGCCTATGCCAAAAGGCACACTTATTACTATTGCTCGGATTTATTATTCTTATTAAGTGTGCCTATGCCAAAAGGCACACTTATTACTATTGCTCGGATTTATTATTCTTATTATTATTATTATTATTTTCCTTTTTCAGCCTGAAATTTCCACGCGTAACTCGCCCCACAGTTTTGAGACAAGGTTCACATATGTTATATCATTTTGTGCGGCTGGATCAGGAATGGTGTGCTATGACTTTTGGTGTTTATTACTTCTATAGTTTTTTAAATATTAATATTTTAGTGAAAATTTTCCCGCGCTCATGTGCCGCACAGTTTTGACACAAGGGTTACATATGTTATATCATTTTGTGCGGCTGGGTCTGGACTACTATGCTATGACTTTTGGTGTTCATAACTTTTATAGTTTTGTAAATATTTACATTTTAGTGCAAATTTGCCTTAAAACTCCACATCCCACAATGCTTTGCCTTAAAACTCAATATCCCACAATGCAAAGCACGCCTCTACCGAGTGAAACAATGGCGGCTCCCACTTCGTGTAATATATTCCTCTTATTCGTGTTTCTAGGTCACAAAGTAAACTTTTAAGATATTTTCAGGCGAGAATGTAGGTGTGTAAATGTCAAATATCTGCTCGTTTTGTCAAAACATCCCATATTAGCAAGAGATTTCTCACGATGTAGCCGGCTAGCTAGCCGCGGCTAGCGACCCTTCGCTAAAAAACACCCTTTCAGTCTCTCCTTTCACCCCCGATCGACCGGTGGTGGCTAACGATAACTCGTACTGCGTGCTAGCTAGCACGACGGAGTTTCTATACAGCTGTGTGCGCTGTGTAAATCTTAAACGGTAGGAACGTTTCTAAAAATAGCGAACGTAGTTTGACCGGAAGTATGGCGTCCCGCTTGCCCTTCACAATAAGAGCATTATAGCGGATTATAATGGGGGACGCTTTTATTTTGTATAACTACCGGAAGTAGTTCCTGTGTACTGACGCTAGCCGGCTAGCTAGCGCCGCTTCGCTTAAAAAGCAGCCGAACCCTAACCCGTCGAAGCACTTTGGCAAATATGTGATATCTTGATAAACCGAGCAGATATTTGATGTTTATGTAACCACGGTAACCCATGACCCCATTTCCGCCAGTCCCTTCATTGTGGCTGGAATGAACCCTGTATAAGTTGCGGGTCAATCAGCTGCATGTCCCTGCTCCTCCCTGCTGCTGTGTCCCTGTGGTGGCGTACTTGTCAGATATCGACAAATCCTACACTACAGACCAGTTGACAGCGTGCAATAACCCAGCCGATTCATTCGTCTTTACACTACCTCACAATCGACTCAACGGTGAGTTATTTGTTTGTTTTGTTTTGTCACAATTAATGTAAATGCGGAGCCGCGATCGCACATCCTACAATGCCGGTAAGCTAATGCTAGGCTAGCGACAATAAGTGCAATTACTAGTTTCATCTATTGAATATTGTTGTTTTTGTTTATTCCATTATGGCCGAATGTTGACTTAACGTATCTAGAGTTGAACGAGTGATTTGATTTTTGTAGTTTTGTCCGTTTTGGATGTTTTTTGTTACTTTTCTGATGAAATGCCGAAACGGCCTATGAGATTTTGCATTGAGTTAAATTCCATTTAAATTATTGAATCTGTTGCGCAACACCTGTGATTAAATGAGTTTTGTAAATATATTTGATTAACTTTGGATAGTAGTTATTAGCTTTGTGGCTGATATACTTTGATGGGACCCATGAGAATGTTTTTCTATAACAGTATTTTGAATGAAATTCATTATAAGAGATGATGGTTTGTTGATTGTTGTATGAAACATGGCATTAATTACTTGTCTTTGTTATTTATGTATTTATTTTGTCACAGCAGTAGAATGCTGTTTCATTTTCTTCTGTGAATGATAATTTATGTTTTTGACCTTGTTTAGGTCAGGTTTTTTTTTTTTTTCTCCCGCGATCAGCCCTGATCAGCGTGAGATGGCGAGCCACCCGACCACCGCTACGTTGCGGTAGGAATTATGAACCTATGGACTGAATCACAAATTGTTGACACATGACCTATCACAGGTCCATGGAACTAAACTAAATCACATACTGGACTACACCTCATCCCACCTCCTTTTGGAACCTAATAAGCTGTTTTGTATTGTCAACATTATTTTTGTTTGTGAAACATATGCATATGTTTTTCTTTCTTTTGTACATCCGTCTATACACTTCTCATAACAAACATAATATATATATTTTGAGCTCTACTTTTGTTTCCTGTGCTTTATTCACACCCTCAGGCTCCATAGTCGAATCTTATTCTGATAGCTCATTGTCTATGAGGCTGCAGTCAGGCGCCCTGGTCCTTTAACCGCGTTACATTTACACAGCTACTTTCTCGCCTGAAAATATGTTAAAAGTTTATTTTGTGACCCAGAAAGATTAGTAAGAGTAATTTTAAAACTTAGTAGCGGCCGCCATTGCTGGAAACGTTTTCTTTTGTTTTCAAACTTTATTGAGCTTACAAAATGAACAGCCAGTCATTCCAGTTCAGCCTGAATAGTGGACATACAAGACAAACAAAAGCAACAATATACAGTACAATGAAACAAGCAGGACAAATAAATAAAGGAGAGAAAAAAGAAAAAAAGGGGGGGGGGGGATGTGACAGACTTCATAATTTAGTACTTGTGACAGCTCATTTGTTAAACATTTTTGAATGAATTTCAATCAGTGATAAACCTTTCTTATTGGAAGTTAATTTAAGAGAGTTTAAATAATATTCAATTTCAATCAAAAACAAATTAAATGATGGGGTTGAGTTTTGAAATTTACATTTATGTATATGGAATTTCCCTAATAAGATATAAAGATTGACAATGGCACATTTTTCTTTTTCTTTAGTTTCAAAATAAGTGATAATGTTCTTCCCTTCAATTTTGATTTCGTATGTTGTCTTGCACAGTATATAATTTTCAAGCTCTCTCCAAAATGTAGCACTATATAAACAGTCATAAAACAAATGAGTAACACTTTCAAGTTCAGTTGCCATTGCTGGAAACTGGAGTTTGGCTGGGCCGCGCCATGACGTAATCGGTCTACAAATGCGGCCTCAGGAGGATGCAGCCCATGAATTTGGACACGACCAATAAGTCGTACAGCTGGGTGGGTGCTGTGTTACTGATGGTGAACTTTATTGTATTCATAAGGTTAGTTATTGGGTTGCCAACCGTCCCGTGCAAACGAAATCATCCCGCATTCAGAGAAAATATTACGCGTTTCGTATTGAGCTGAAAAGGAACACAGTTTGTCCCGTTCTTCAGGTAGAATGGAAGAAGACACAAAGCTGGATTTATTCTGTCGTTACTCGGGCTCCCCTGTCATTCTCTCGCCTGTTGCAACTTCAATCGTGAAACTGATCAATGATCGGCTTTTCTCTCTTGTTTGTTTATCGCGCTAAACAACAGCAGCACGTTTAAGCTTGATCAGCTGTTGTTAGAATTCATTTGATTTTAATTTCTAGTATCAGCTGATGTTTGATGGAGCCACAGCTGAAAAAAAAGGGCTGGTCCTAACCATGAGATGTCCTTACTGAGTCATCAGAGCTGAACTGGTGATGGAGAAGCAGGTTTACCTTTTAGGTGACATGAATGAGTTGAAGGGAAGTTATGAACTGTTTCTGAGAGACAACTAACACCAAGCTCCTTTTTGTTTTGTGTAGCTGACAGCTGGTAACTGTGCAGGGGCGGATCTAGCACAGCTTTTGCCAGGGGGCCAGGTAGGGCATTAACAGGGAGAGGGGGACACAAAGATATACTTTTCTCTCTTACTCTCGTATAAAATATTTAGCTTTTATTAAATAGTTATCTGAATCTTACAACCAAAGTTTGTATAATAATACACAAGATTGGCTGTAGACCATTGTTAACCCTTTAGAGCCGATCGGAGCGGGAACGCTCTGTTATGCGTAACTATTTTTAAATCCCAGTAGCACTGCAACCACGTAAGCTAGCGCAAAAATTTTTTTTGCATATGAAACCGGAGGAGTTGTACTTACATCTGATGCCATCAGCGTGTCCTAGGTCACGGTTTCCTTCCACATAAAGCTTTGCAAAAACTGCATAAAAAGCGCTTGCAGGAACAAAAACATAATATTCCAGAAACACGCTTTACCGATCTTATCAGCTGTTCAAAACACTTCCTACGTTGGAATAGACGTCAGCGCGAACTTTTGCATTTCCGCCATTACCTGCCCGAAACCGGAAGTGACGTCATTTTCGCGGAAATGTAGTCTTTTTTGCGATCAGGGCCTCAGGGCCTATACTGCTCTTTTTAAAAGTTATCTTTGACTTTATGACTTTCTGTGTCGTTTCTGGGATTCTTAGGACTCATATTGCACTGCTGGAAATAGTTTATTTTGATGCATATGCTGCTTTTTTGCAAATTTGCAGTATAATATTTATTTTCATTTTTCCTGCAGTGTATAAAAATTGGTGTATTTCAAAAATAAAACTATGAAGACACTCAAAATAAATTTCCTGTGGTGGGAAACTATTTTGTGCAACTTTTTTGTATTTACAGTTTTGAGGGATAAGACTCTTAAATTTCTCTAACTACAAATATATGTTAAAAAATCAAAAACGATTTTCAATTTTCTTGTAGTTTATTGCACTTTTTTGCAATTTATGTAATTACTATGCACTTAATGAATACATATTATTAAAATCTGGGCTATAATGGTTGTATTGATGTATAGCAACTTGAAATGCTCCCAAAAATGGCTCCACAGCATGTAAAAATATAATATAAGCTCTGGCGGACTTGGTTCTATGGTAGGTCTTAAAGGGTTAATCATTCAGAACACTTTGTAAAAGTAACAAAAAACAAAAAGTGAATGCAAAAGTGCATAAATATTTATTTTACGTGTTTGATGTGTGTGGCAGGGCGTGGTCTGCTGTGCCGCTGCAGGGGAGGTGGACCCACCTCAGCGGCATCTGCAATCACGCCTCTCAGGCGTAAAGTCTGTGCTCTCTCGGCTGTTTCCTTTTTTTTTTTCTTTTCTTTTTTTGTATGTGTCGGGCTGTGAGATGAAAAGCTACAGCCGGCTGTGTGGGTACAGCAACTATGTGTGAAAAGTGGTCCATAACGTAGTGCTTCAAAGTGTGTTCATGCAAACATTGTCGGGTCTGCTTATGAACTTCTGCGCACAGCGTCTGCAAATTGGGGCTGTACGAAGTCACCTCATCTTTACACAAAACTGTAAGCTGTCATCTGTGAGGCGCGAGCGGTGTTTGGTTTTACCATAGTTCATGGTGGAGAATGGCTGCTCTGCTGAGTTTTGCTCTCTGTAGCCGTTTGAATGGCAAACTACACTGATTAGCGGCGGCATAGGCACACTTAAAATTTCTTCAGAAATTTTCGCTTTCTAGTTTCATTTACTCTTTCTAAATATACATTGTCAACACATATTTCTACTTCAATGTTTTTCTTTTGGTTTCCAAACAACATAAATTTGGTTTTATCTAGATTCAATGATAATTTATTTATATCAAACCACTTCTTTAATATTGTTAATTCCTGTGTGATCATTTCCAAAACCTGTGGCAACTCCACACCTGAACACAGTATATTTGTGTCATCTGCAAATATTACAAACTTTAAAATCTCCGATACTCTGCAGATATAATTTAAGTACATAATAAACATTTTTGGACCCAGTACTGAACCTTGAGGTACTCCACAAGCTATATCCATCAAATTAGATTTATATTCATTTATTTGTACATATTGTTGCCTATTCCCTACATAGCTTTTTAACCATTCCAAAACCACTCCCCTAAACCCGTACTTTTCCAGTTTTTTTAATAGAATTTCATGATTAACAGTATCAAACGCCTTCTTTAGATCTAAGAAAACTCCGAGCGCATACCTTTTATTATCCATACATTCCGTTATCTTTTCCATTAAACCTATCAGTGCCAAAGCTGTTGATCTGTTGTTTCTGAACCCATACTGACTATCTGTCATTAATTCATATTTTTCCACAAAACTGTCAAGTCTTTTTATGAAGAGTTTTTCCAGTATCTTAGAGAACTGGGAGAGTATTGACACTGGTCTATAGTTTGTAAAATGATGTCTTTCACCGGTTTTGTAAATGGGAATAACTTTAGCAACTTTCATTTTTTGTGGAAAAACTCCTTTTTGAAACGACAAGTTGAATATATATTTTAATGGTTTTACGATACCATCAATAACTGTCTTTACCGTTACCATATCAATATCATTCCAGTCTGTACTGGTTTTGTTCTTAAGTCCTCTAACTATGTCATAAATCTCTTTCTCTTCCACTGCTCTTAAAAACATTGAGCTACTATTCCTTTCAATATTTTCACCAGTGTCCCTTTCTATTCCATCAACCTTTATTTCTTCTGCCAGTTTTGGCCCTATGTTTACGAAGAATTCATTAAAGCCATTTACTATCTCTTCCATGTTATTAATACTTCTTGTCCCTTCTATAAAGTACCCAGGGTAATCATTATTCCTTGATTCATTTTTGATTATTCTGTTTAATACATTCCATATATCTCTTGTGTTATCTTTATTGTGTTCTAACCTTTTAATGTAATACTCTCTTTTACAGGATCTCATTATATTAGTTAATTTATTTTTGTAAGTTTTATACTTCATTTCAGTTTCTATTGTTCTCTTTTTTATGAATTCTCGATATAGGGTATTCTTTTTTTTTGCAGGCATTTTGTAGTCCTTTAGTCATCCATGGTTTTCCTGCATAGATGAGTTTCCTATTGATTTCAATTACTGGGCAGTTTTTATCAAGTAATGTGTTAAATGTTCTTAAAAATCCTTCGTAAGCTTTATTAACTTCTGTTTGTTCATACACAATATTCCAATCTTGCTTTAAAAGTTCATTTCTAAGACAATTTAAGGTCTTCTCTGTTCTTATTCTTTTGTAAATAATCTTATGTCCATCGTTGTTCACTTTATAATGGCATTTATAAGATGCAAAGACTGGTAAATGGTCACTTATATCATTGATTAACAGCCCACTTTTTATCTTTCCTTCTATTATATTTGTAAATATATTATCTAATAGAGTTGCACAATGAGATGTTATTCTGGTCGGTCTTGTTATCAGTGGAAATAAACCGATGCTGTACATGGAATCAATAAATTCTTCTGTACTCTTATTATGATTTGGATTCAATAAGTCAATATTAAAGTCCCCACAAATGAACATTCTTTTCTGATTTATATTTGTAAATAAGTCCTCCATATTATCCTTAAATATCTCAATCTTAGATCCTGGTGTTCTATATATACAACTGACAATTAGGTTTTTCCTTTTTTCTATACTTATTTCCACTGATAAACATTCCATCACTCCATCAATAACAGTTGTCATTCTTCCCATTCTTTTGTACTTTAGGTTTTTATCAATGTAAAGTGCCACCCCACCTCCTTTCTTGTTGATCCTGTCTACATGAAGGAATTCATATCCATTTATTTTAAAGTCTTCTTCTTTTCCAGGAGTTATCCAGGTCTCCGATATGGCTATCACATTGAATGGCTGTTCAAACTGTGTTATGTAGTCTTTGATGGATTGAAAGTTTGCATATAAGCGTCGACTATTAAAGTGAACCATTGTTATACCCTGTTCTACCTTGAATTCCTTTTTAAGTTGCTCATTTGTATAATAATTGCATTCATTTGTCTTATTGTTAAAGAAATTACAATCAGGATCTATGTTGCTGTCATACATCAATGTCTTATTTTCAATATCTATATGAGCTGTTAGTTGAAAATTGTCAGACATCTGCGTTGGTTGTGCACTTGGACGGTCCCATCATATTTAGCACTGCTTTGCATTTATCAGTTTTATTTTTCTAGTTCAGTCATCTCTTTGATGACTAGAACCTTAGCCTGCTCTGGTGTTCCATTTAACTTAATGAATATTTTACAGTCTGACGTCCAAGTTGACTGTATTTTCTTCTGTTTTTTTAATATTCTTGCTTGTCTTGCAATGTCTGCATTTTTCTTGATTAGGTGTTCATTTAAATAAACATTTGTACCTTTTAGCTTTCTTCCTTGCTTGAGCAGTTCTTTTTTCTGTTTTCTATTAACAAAACGAATGATAATGGCAGGTATTTGATTTTTTTCTCGGAAGCGGATGGCATCCCTCAATATTTTTACTGTCCATTTCTATACCTTTGCTTTTAAAGAAGGCCATTACCTGCTCTTCCAAAGAGCGTAGCTCTTGCTTGGGTGGCTCCCCTCTCTCTGATGCTGCTACCCGTGCGTATGTCTGATGCTTGGTTTCCAGTCCTGTCATAATCACATCATTTACTCTTGAATATTGTTCCAGATCTGACACCCGTCCTTCCAGCATAGCAATCTTCTTGTCCTTTTCCTCGCCCTGCCTTCTTAGTTCTTTAATATCATCCATTAAATTGAGTATCAGTTTTTGTTGTTTGGAAATTGTTGTTATTTCTTCAGACATAAAGTTTAGGGATTTCTTTATGTCCTCCAGTTCCTCCTCATTAACGTTGCTCCTCCTAGGCGGCATCTTAACGGCGTTAAGGCCCACTGGTTGCGAAGCACCCTTGAGGGTTGCTGAAACCCGGCCTGTCCTGGCAATTAACCTCACTGGTTAATTGCCTTCAACTCCTGGGTTTGCTTTTTTAGGTGGCATTTTGAAAATGATGAGATTGGTATTTCCTTGTGATGGCCCGTTGAAGTCACTGTTGATTTACTTGTTGGTGCCTTGCTAGAGGATCCTGGGCCTAGTGGCTGCTGGAGGATCCTGGGCCTGGTGGCTGCTGGAAGAGCCTGGGCCTGGTGGCTGCTGGAAGAGCCTGGGCCTGGTGGCTGCTGGAAGAGCCTGGGCCTGGTGGCTGCTGGAAGAGCCTGGGCCTGGTGGCTGCTGGAGGATCCTGGGCCTGGTGGCTGCTGGAGGATCCTGGGCCTGGTGGCTGCTGGAAGAGCCTGGGCCTGGTGGCTGCTGGAAGAGCCTGGGCCTGGTGGCTGCTGGAAGAGCCTGGGCCTGGTGGCTGCTGGAAGAGCCTGGGCCTGATTAAACGTGTCTCTCTTAAGAGTTAAGTAAACAATATTTTTTTTAACTGTATAAATGCAGGATACATAAAAGTGTGGTGGCTGTGGCTGTGGCTCAGGTGGTAGAGCAGATCAGCTACTGATGGGAAGGTTGGTGGTTTGATCTTTGGCTTCCCCAGTCTACATGCCAAATATCCTTGGGCAAGATACTAATCTCAAGTTGCCCTCCGATGCGTTCATCGGAGTGTGAATGTAGTTTAGTTTGCACTTGACTTTAGAAGTGCTTGTATGAATGGGTGAATGAGGCATTATTGTATAGAGTGCTTTGAGTACTCCGGGAGAGTAGAAAAGCACTATATATGAATCAGTCCATTTACCATTTAAAAGTCACTGCCAAAAACTGATTGCGGTGTCTACCTTGTTACACGAATGTTGTTTGTTGCTCAAGATGACTTGGTAAAATTCATAAGGGATAAATTTGACATATTTTTCACATATTATAGACCAACAAGTTATTTATAGCAGTTTAAATACAAGCAATCAGTTTTTGGCAGACACTCACTTTTTGGCACAACACCTGGGGCCCGTTCTTCGTACCTCGCTAAGTAGGTTAGCCGGATTAGATTGTTGACGATTTCGCGTGATCCTGGATCAGTCGGTTCCCCGAAGCTCATCCGGGACTTGCTGTCATAGCAACAGAGCCGTAAGCGTAAACCTGCTCGGGAGCAGGTTTACTTTATGTAAACAGGATTAGATCGCGGCCACGCAGGTATGTCCGCGTCATCATACGAAAGCAACAGCGACATTCCGCCACCGTTTCACCACAAATAAATAACATCAATGTAACTAAAGATAATGCAGCACTTGATCCTTTTATTGATTCCACACAGATACATACAGGTCAGTCCCTAAAAAAAGGGAAATGTACGAGTAATCACGCTATGGCATGTAGGTGATCACGCCAGATGCAACACACATTCCACAGTAGAGGAATAGCAAATTACTTCGTGTAATCAAGATGACAGACCACGGCTATAAAAGCGAAGGTGGAAGTGGGAAGTTTGTCGCAGCCATGTCCTGTCCGTTTCTACGCGAGCCACCCATTGCGGAAGGTGCAAGAGTGATAAGGAGAGTGTTCAGAATCCAACGTATATTGCGGGATAGACAGGATCCTTTAGCACAGCGCGACAGTGTGCTCATAGAGAGATACCTTTTTTCCCGTGAGGGTATCATCTACCTAACCAACTTGCTGGATCCCCATGTTAAGAGTACCACCCACCGTAGTCGGGCATTAACAACTGCACAAACTGTGTGCATTGCCTTGCGCTACTTTGCAAGTGGCACGTTCCTGTACACTTGTGGAGACGCAGAGAACGTTGGGAAAAGTGCCGTCTGCCGGGCCATTCGCAAAGTGTACCTGGCACTCAAGCATTTCCTGGGTGTGTTTGTGGTTTTTCCAAGCCACTTAAGACCACAGGTCGTCAAACAGGGCTTTTTCGCCATTGCAGGTACAGTAAATTGGATAGTGAATGTGATGCAATCATGACCTATGTCGGTAACTGTAGCTCCAACGTCCGCAGGCTTCCCGAATGTGATTGGCACCATAGACTGCACACACATTGCGATCAAGGCCCCCCCAGGCCCCACTGAAGGGGACTTTGTCAACCGAAAGGGGGGCCACAGTATAAATGTGCAGGTGAGCAATACTAACACTCCAGATGGCAATATACGATGGGAGGAGTGTGGTCACACATAATGGAATCCCACAGATGGTGTGTGACTCGATGTGCCATATCACAAATGTGGAAGCAAAATGGCCCGGATCAGTGCATGACTCACGGATCTTCAGAGAGTCAGGGTTATGCACATCATTTGAGCGTGGTAAGTAAAAGAGGCTTATGTTGATGCTACATACTCATGTCGGGCCTAACATAACAGCATTTCTTCATTACACAGGGGCCTACGATGGGATCCTCCTCGGAGATAGAGGTTATGCATGCAGGCAGTACTTCATGACACCGTTCCCTGACCCCAACCCTGGGCCACAAACCCGCTACAATGCAGCCCTAGCCAGGACAAGGGCACGCATTGAAATGACCTTTGGGCAACTGAAGGAACGATTCCAGTGTCTAAAACGCCTGAGGGTTGCACCTGACAGGGCATGTGACATTATTGTTGCATGTGCTGTACTGCACAACATTGCCACCATCAGAAGAGAGAGGACCCCCGTGGTGGAGGTGCAGCCTGATGATGACCTCCAGCCAGTGCACCTGGACCAACCTAGTGGCAGAGCTGCACGGGACAGGATTGTGCAACACAATTTCGCATAATAAAAACATGACATGACACATTTTCTATTGACGTTTATTTGAGCATCGTTGTCTGTCCCACCACACACAGGCCAGTCATCAGTTGCCTGGGAAAACAGAGCATGTATACTGCGTCACGCAGGGTCAGCAATAGTGCTCCGTATGAACATGTATTCCTACTTACTCTGGAGTTCCTTTTGAAGCACCTCGATTTCCAATTGTAGTTTATGCCTCATTAGGGCTTGTAGTTCGATCTCACCTAGGAGCTTTTGTTTCTTCAGCTCAGTATACTCCATTTTTTGCTGGAGACTTCTCTTGTAGAGCAGACGTATGTCACCCTGTGTCAATTGTGGTGACAACATTTAACGGGGAATACATGTCATATAGGCAGTATAATTGATCACAACACTGCCCACCTCTGCATCAGCAGGCCTCTCTGCCGGCCTCTTGGCCTGCAAATCATACTGCAGTCAGACACACATGGCAGTACACAAGTAGATGGTATTTCAGGCCAATTCATGCATGTACTCACAGGGTCTTCCGCCACACCACAGCCATCTGACAGGGTTGCGTCACTGTCCTGTGCAATGGTAACACAATGGTGTTACTAAGGGGTGTGGTACAGCCTATAGGTCTGTACAATTGGGTGGGGACAGATATATGTATATCTCCCAACTTACTGTGCATGTTCCAGTCACCCCTTCCATGGGAACAGGTAAAAGTGATGGTGTGTCATGTAACACTACACACAGAGAAAACCCACAGTGCCAATGAATGAATGTCACAGTTCGAATAGCATTTTCATTTAGGCAACAACCACATATTTGACATTGTGCACATGGAATCATGAGCCCATTCACCAGTTATGTAGGTGCTGCTGCTACTGCACCCCGGCTTCTGGTCTCCGGAAGAGCTGCCCCCAGGGATGCCCTCAACAATGGGTCTGGTGGCATTCAACCTTAGGGCCAGCTCCTCTGCTGGGGTGTGACGAGGGGGTGCAGGACCACCACCTGTCTTTTGTTGCTCTGCCCTTTTCTTGGTTGCTGTTATACACAAACACAGGGATTGTTTCAGGGGTGTCTTTTCAAGTGACTGACAGCAATATGAGTGTTGGATATTACCATTCTGTAGTATGTTCTTGTATTTCACTCTTACTTGTTCCCATGTTCTGGTGGGTCCGGTTGTGGCTCTAATGTGTAAGAGGATATCATGTGGTATGATTTGATATGATAAAATATGATATGGTATGGTGCCATGTAATATGTTGCATTACTTACGCGTTTAATTTGTCAGCAACTTTCTGCCAGCCCTCTCTCCTTGCTTTTGCAGCCTTCGCACTGTTACCTTGCGTTTTAATTTCATTCTGGTACTCCTGAAATCCCTCAATCAGGAGTTCTTGCTCCGCTGTGGTGAAGTACTGTGCGCGCTCCTTCGACATTTTCGCCGACCAATCAGAGGCTTGCCGATCACTGTTTCTGCTATCGATGCGTAGCCCCTTTTACGGCACCCAGTGATCGCGCATTACTTCATCCAGCTGTAGTAATCGTCAACAGCAGGTGTGTTCGGGGAGCCGGATTAGCGAGCTCACGGTTAGCGCGATGATTTGATCTTGGATGTGTCATTTGATCTTGGATGTAGTAAGCGACGTACGAAGAACGGGCCCCTGGTCTTCAGGTGGACGCAGCCTCTGAAATTGGACAATAATAACGGTGACATTTAAATGTCTCCCTAATTCTAAGGTCTGAAGGTTGGCAAGTATGTTCTAGGCTTTAGCCCACATCAGTCTAAAATTATATGTAACCATGAATAACATGTTGCCATGTCCACCAGGGGTCCGTTCTTCGTACCTCGCTAAGTAAGTTAGCTGGATTTGATTGTTGACGATTTCGCGTGATCTTGGATCGTTCGGTTCTCCGAAGCTCATCCGGGACTTGCTGTCATAGCAACAGATCCGTAAGCGTAAACCTGCTCGGGAGCAGGCTTACTTTATGTAAACAAGATTAGATCGCGGCCACTCAGGTATGTCCGCTTCATGTATACGAAAGCAACAGCGATATTTTACCACTGTTTTTCCATAAATAAATATTATCAATGTAACTAAAGATAATGCAGTACTTGATCCTTTTATTGATATAGCAAAAATACTGAGCGCGCTCCTTCGACATTTTCGCCGACCAATCAAAGGGTTGCCGATCAATGTTTCTACTATCGATGCGTAGCCCCTGTTAAGCCACCCAGTGATCTCACATTACTTCATCCAGCTATACTAATCGTCAACAACAGGTGTGTTCGGAGAACCGGAATAGCGAGCTCAAAGTTAGCGCGATGATTTGATCTTGGATGTGTCATTTGATCTTGGATGTAGTAAGCGAGGTACGAAGAACGGACCCCAGGAGAGACTGGACAGTATAGATGTGAAACAAATATGCCAGCAGTTTATCTCAGTTAATGAGAGGAGAATGCATGTGTTTTGCTCCTTCACATAGTGGACATTGAGTTGTTGTGTGGGGCACCAGTAGTATTAATGTCTGTTGCTGTAACAGTAGTTCATGTTTAGAAGAAAAAAAATTCCAGCTCACTGATTTGATAGGGCAATAGTGTGGCTAAAATGCTGCATTGTCATGGTCTGGTTGGGCACCTGCAGGTCTCAGACAGCGGCTCCTCCTCCTTTAGGCGGAGTCCGGTTGCCCCTCCCTGGCTGACCACCTGTGAGCAATCGTGCCAGCGGTATATCAGACCTGCGCTCTCAACCATTCATCGCCCGAGTATCTGCTATCCCCATAGATAGCACCCGGAGTGGAGATCTCGTTCCCCTCGCTCCCGTCCTCCTGGACATGGGCCGCCTGCTGCTTACACAACGTGGCCTGCCGGCCCACCGCTCACCTGCCTGCCTCCCCACGCCTCGACCGCTTCCGGGCTTTCCGCTCCACCTGTCCCCTCCATCTGAAACCAATGCCCCCAGTCCCTACCTAGTCCTGTTTCTACCTCCCCGCTGCCCCCGCTGTTCAGCCGTCTCCTAGAGGTGTCTAGGTCACCCTCATTATTCACCGACGAATCCTACGCGCCACTAGTGTGGTGGCGTCGCTTTGTTTTTTACCTTTGTTTACCTGTGGGCGGAAATAAATCATTTGTTCTCTGTCACCTCGCTTCCGGGTTGGTTTCTGCACCTGTGTCCATCCCTGTTCCCTCGTGCCGCTGGGCCGTGACATGCATAACTTTGCTTTCAGCGCCGGGTTAAGTAGCTCTTCAGGTAATCACTCCGATGGAGAGCAGGTGTGCCGGTGATGGCCAAGCCTGGTGCTGTGGTCCTGTGTGTGTGTGGAATGTGTGATTCCACCACATTCCACACACACACAGGACCACGGACCATGACAGTCTTGATGTGAGCTTCTACTCAGGGTTTTTTCTTCCAGTTCAGAGCAGAAATATTTTTGTTAAGATACTGGAGGTTGTTTTCCCCCCACAATTTTAATTATAAGCTAGATATATTTCTACTAATGAAATTCGTTTGCTAACAGCAACAGGGATGAGTCAGTGAGTCAGCTGGGCTTGTGAATCATGATTCACGAGTCAGTAAAGTGATTCTCGAGTATTGAACGATTCGTTCATGATTCGCACAGCACTACTGAGGTGTTCTTCAGTGAACTGGATTACACGACAGAAGGAACCGAGGCCCCGCTGCACTTTTTCGGGAAGGTAAATGTGTTTTTAAGCTACTCTGTAACTACCAGTGTTGGTCAAGTTACATGAAAAAAGTAATCAGTAACTAATTACTGATTACTTCCCCCAAAAAGTAATCCCGTTACTTTACTGATTGCTTATTTTCAAAAGTAATTAATTACTTAGTTACTTAGTTACTTTTTAAAAACACGATTTACAACCTGAATAGGTGATAAAGCGATAGATCTCTCAGCCCAACTCTACTTTTTCTACATAATCCATCATACAAAATGTAATCAAATGGAAAAGTCTCTTTTTAAAACTTGTTTTATTAGTTTTAATCTTTTAACTTTATGCATCAAGCAAAAATGTAATTATATGCAACATTCACTGACTGGAAGAAATTTGTTTAATATTTAAACCTATTTTCTGCACATTCCAGCACATAAATTTATTTTTTTTTGTGTGTTTACACTCAGTCTTTCAAATAGATGCAAGTAAAACACAGCAGAAAATAAATAAAGTCAAAGACTCAGCGGTCCTGTTGCTCTATTTTCACCTGTAAAGCAGGAGCAGGGTAGGCGGAGGTTTACCCTAGTGCAGGTGTGCTGCAGCGGTCAGTGGAAGGATATGGCAGCTCTGTGAATTTCCCATTACATCGTTGCGCACTCGGTGCTTGCTTGGAAGTTTAGGGGTTTTTTTTCGCTGTGAAAAGAAGTTTTCTTCCCACGCACAACGGACACTAATGTTTTTGTCACTTTTTATGGAATCAAACTCAAAGTAAGGTCAGTACTTCCACGCTTTAAACGCTGCACGCTCATACTCTTTCCAGTACTCGATATATTATCCATTGTTGATCTGCACACAGCTGTTGTCACAAACGTCGCACGTGCTTACGCCACTGTCATGAGACATTCTCGCAAAAAAAATCACGGTTTTAGTAACGCAGTAACGCAGCGTTCCTACGGGAAAGTAACGGTAATCTAATTACCGTTTTTGCAATAGTAATCCCTTACTTTACTCGTTACTCGAAAAAAGTAATCAGATTACAGTAACGCGTAACGCGTTACTGTAATCTGGTTACTCGAAAAAAGTAATCAGATTACAGTAACGCGTTACTGTAATCTGATTACTCGAAAAAAGTAATCAGATTACAGTAACGCGTAACGCGTTACTGTAATCTGATTACTCTGTATATAAGTAACAACATTGAAAACTAAGAAATTGATTTGGACAAATTCGGAAAAAAGTGCAGCAGTATTAAACGGGCCGTATGGCCAAAATGCTTTACAAAATGCAAAATAAAGCACAATAACTGTAGGAACTGTGTAAACAGTATTTAACTCTACGTTGCTGTGGGTGTAGTCAGTGCGACTGTGAACACCGTGGCTATGTGAAAAAGATCATTTTTGCCAGTGGCCACCCCGCTGGACACGCCACTGCGAGTGGGTAAGTGCAGGCTAAGAAGATCTGAAATGTAACCTGGAGCCAAACCATGTAGAGCTTTAAAAACAAATAGTAAAACCTTAAAATCAATTCTATATTTAATTGGCAGCCAATGTAGAGATGCCAGTATCGGAGTAATACTCTCTCTCTTTCTGGTACCTGTCAGGAGGCTTGCGGCTGCATTTTGAACAAGTTGCAGGCAGGTCAGACTTGAGTGAGAGATGCCTAAATAGAAAGAGTTACAATAGTCAAGACGTTATGATATGAAAGCATGAAAGCATGGATAACAGTTTCCAGGTCTTTAGATGACAGGATATTTTTGAGTTTAGAAATGCTCCTTAGTTGGGAAAAACTGAATTTATTTGCTTGTCCAGCTTGAGAGTGGAATCAAAAATGAAACCAAGATTTTTTGCATGGGATGTACATTAGCTGATAGTGGGTCCAAACTGTTTCTAATGAGACTAATAGAGTCCTGCTTACCGAAGATTATAATGTCATTTTTTCATGATTTGGAGTGTCTTGGCGACATACATTGCTGGATGTCTCTGATCTTTCTCAAACTGAGAATTTCTGCAGTGTACTATCAGCACCTGGTTTTAGAGAAAGGTAGAACTGTGTATCAAGTGCATAAGAGTGGTAGGAGATCTGGTGTTTGTGAAAAATGGAGCCTAATGGGAGCATGTATAAGGAGAATAAGACAGGGCCCAGAACAGAGCCCTGAGGTGTTCCACAAGTGAGTGTAGCTGGGGAAGAGTATTTGTTACCCAGAATCCCAGAGTATGTTCTGCTCTCCAGGTGAGAGGCAAACCATTTTAGAGCAGATCCTTGAATGCCGACACGTCTTTAGACGATTTAATAGGATTGTGTGGTCGACAATCTCAAATGCTGCGCTCAAGTCTAAAAGAATTAAAACTGTACTTTTTCCAGAGTCAGCAGCTAAAAGCACATCATTGGACACCTTCAGTAGAGCAGACTCTGTGCTGTGGAAGGCTCTGAAACCAGACTGATATTTATCCAGAGTATTATGCATGTCTAAGAATGAGGATAATTGGTGGAGGACAATTTTCTCAAGAACCTTAGACAAGAATGGCAGCTTAGAAATGGGTCTAAAATTGCCAAGAACTGATGGATCCAAACCAGGTTTTTTAGAAGTGGCTGAACAACAGCTTATTAAAACAAGTCAGGAACAGTTCCATTTGAGATAATGCCATTTACAAAAGGAGCAATTGAGTCCATTATGTTGGTACAAGCACAATTGAAACATGCAAGAAGCTCATCAGGATTATTGCAATGAGGAGAACTTTCATCAAAGGTGGCTAAAGGAAATGCAGTGAAGGCAGCTGAGAATTGGGGAGCAGTTTCAGGTGTTATAGGGCATATAAGAGAGGTGGCCTGGGTTTGTTTGGAGGGTGAGTGAGGGGTGGAAATATTAAATAGAAAGAAATTATGATCAGATGGACACACATCAATCACTGCAACGCAGATCACTGAGAACCCAGATGACAAGATGAGGTCAAGAGTGTGGTCCTGCGTGTGTGAAGGGCCGTTGACAGACTGGGTCAGGTTAAATGAGTCCAAGATTTGTACAAATTCCCTAACCAAAGGTTTAGAGGGGCAACACATACGGATATTGAAGTTGCCAAGGATTAGAAGCCTATCAGTGGTTGGCAATGGCACAGATAGAAAATCAGAGAATTCCTTGATGAAGTCGTTGTTAAGGTAAGGAGGCCTATAAACTAGAGCACAGAGTACAGGAGAGGACAGATCCAGCATAAACAGTTGCAGTTCAAAACTAGTGTATTTGCATAAAGAAAGGTAGCATCTTGTTCAGCGTGTGCCTAAAACTGATGAGACTGCAGTTTACACATGATTGGCTGCAGCCTGAATAAAGCAGCCATGCCTGTGGAAGCAAAACATTCTGCAATTTTGCCAGAGATATGCGTGTGTCAATATTAATTTTGGGCTATATCCATCAAAAGTTGGGACATGCAGGTGGAGTGCACATGCTGTCAAAACTAATACAAAAATACTGGATAGTGAATGTAAATTCGGCTGCCAGCAAAATCATCTCTTGTTGTACCATGTGTAGATGCAACAGAGGAAAGTTTGTTGAACAAAAGATCTGCAGAAAGAGTGTATTGATAGCCATGGCTCCATTCTCAAATGTTGGAGTGGACTATAAGTGTTAAAAGAGGACGAGGTCTCCTTAGAAGGTATGGAGTTTTTTACTTGTTTGACCAGTCGAGCAGTATATCTGGAAATTGCATTTATACCCTTAATACAGAATCCTGAGTAAATGCTGTTCCGAGGTTTATCTGTGGATGAGGCCCAGTTTTGACCATCAGATCTGATAATACTACAAATTTTGTTGGTGCAATTCAAGAGTTGAAAGAGAGGTTGACTGAGCTGAACCATGCCAAAATTCTAAATGCTTTTGTTCAGGATGGCATCAAATGGAACTTTAATGCGCCTCTGCCTTTGTGTCGTTGCCCTTATGATTAGTATTTGATCCAAGTGATCTTCGTGTCAGGAAAAGGAAACTGGTACAGTACCTGTCAGAGTTGTTCTGTTAGAGATGGCTTTCTGAGTACCTACTTCTGATGCAAGAAAGACAAAAATGGATGAGGACTAAAGGATGTCTTATACCTGGAGATAATATCTTGATTGCAGACACTCCAAGAGGATCATGGATGATGGCGAAGGTCTTAAGTGTTGCGAAAGGTTTGGTGTGTTCTGTGAGACTACAAACAAAGTGTTTTGGAAAGGCCAGCGGCAAAACTTCTAACTTAAAAACATGATCCAAAACTTAAAATAAATAAATAAATAATAATAACAAAGGTCAATCACGTGGACCAATATGGCAAAGCCATAATATTCCACTTGGTAAAATAAATCTAATGGGCATCCTTCTTGGCCTTCAGACAATAATTCTGAATCCTCAATTTAAAAAAACTAGGATGCGAGCTTGTTTCCGGCTCGTAACCAGCGCGCTCTGCCATCAAAGGATGAGCTTTGATCAATGTAGTCATGTGACTGATGCAAGCCAGGTCCTTTTATTTAGCATATTTGTGATTAATAGTTAAATGTTTTTGTTCCAAACCTTTAAAAAGAAATTGCATCCAAAAAAGGGAACTTGGGGCACCCATCAGGAAAGGGGCAGGTGCTCAAGCCCTCCTCCCTAAAAACATGACGACAGAAGAGCTGAGATGATGATAATAATAATGGATTGCATTTATATAGCGCTTTTCTAGGCACCCAAAGTGCTTTACAATTCCACTATTCATTCACTCTCACACAATGGTGGAGGCAGCTACAGTTGTAACCACAGCTGCCCTGGGACAGACTGGCAGAAGCGAGGCTGCCATATCGCGCCATCACCAGTAGGCAGTAGGTGAAGTGTCTTGCCCAAGGACACAACAACCAGGACAGAGAGTAGGGGGATCGAACCGGCAACCTTTCAGTTACAGATGAGCTTCCCAACCCCCTGCACCAGAAGACTGAGATTTATTTATTTATCAGAAGAAGAGATTTATTCTAAAAACTGTTAAAGCTAGAAGCTACATCATGTCGGGTTTTATTTTCCGTTAATTCAAAAAGAAATATTTAAAGATATTAATCAAAACAAAAGAAAGGAAATGTTTAGCTGCTGATTTCATTCATCAGGGTTTCTCAGCACAGGAAGAAGAAACTTTTTGTCTTGTCACCAGGTCATGTCAGGGACAGATGCATGATGTTTGATTCAGAAATTTTCTTCACACTGAACCTGCTGCTTGTTTTTCTCCTGTTCTTCATATTTCCACCAGAAGAACGGGAAAAACTAATTGGTAACATAATTGCTGAGAAATAGGTTTCCTGTAACATAATGGGTTTTTGTTTTTTTTACTATTTCATTAATCTGAGTAGGAATCATCATCCCTGAAGTCAATTGACAAGAGTTGGTGCTGAAAATAGAGCCATCATTCTAGTCTTCACAGAAACCCCTGTGGCCCTGTATTGGATAAAACGAGGAACGTGGATGGATCTTTAGGCAGCTTCTTATTAGCAATCTGTTGCCATAAACACGTTCCCATTGCTTTAGCTGAACCTACAAAAAGTGTCAAAGAAAACACAGACAGATAAAATATTTTTTGTTCACCAAGAAGTTGATTACCAATGAGCTACTAGTCAAAAACATATCCAAACAAGCTGTTCAGTGTGTTATTAAAAAATTAAGACAACTAGAGAAAAAAAGACCCCCCCCAAAAAAAATCAGCCATCAATTTAAATTTTGTTTGGTACTTTGAGACACTAAAATTTCTTTTTTTATTATTAATATTACCAGGTTATTACCAGGAGAAGCTCACAAAACTTTCTGCTACACCTCAGTTTCTCCTTAAAATAAATAAAAGCTTTCATTTCATGGTACATCAGAAAAACAGACAAAAAAAAGAAAGGCATTGCACATGATGTAGAACCTTACATAAGTTATATTATTTAGCTTTTCTGCAAAAAAAGTTAGATAAGAGGCTATCGAGAGATCAGGGAGAGAAACATGTCAGTGTAAAACTACATGGTTCTTTACTTTCATATAACACTTTAAACACTCTACCTTTGGTAAACTGGACTGACTTAAACGATTATGAAAACTTGTTACCTAAAAAAAACCCCTCACTTAAAGAGGATTGTTACACATACTTCGTTTGCTTGAGAGGG
Source organism: Diplotaxodon limnothrissa (assembly GCF_057381915.1). Taxonomy (NCBI): domain Eukaryota; kingdom Metazoa; phylum Chordata; class Actinopteri; order Cichliformes; family Cichlidae; genus Diplotaxodon; species Diplotaxodon limnothrissa. The sequence continues at coordinate 25,271,754 of NC_140598.1, read as the reverse complement.
AAAGAGTCACACAGAGTTCATATTTTAGACCAAGATGAAAACAACAAGTCTGTTTTGAAGCATTTCATATACTTTCCTATACAACCTTTATGAACCCTAAACCATGCCAAATGTCATTCAGTTATAGTTGATCAATGGATCCTGAATTATCAGGCACATTAATGATTCTCTATGAGCCACAGAACATCATCTACACTCAGATCATCACATACACTGTTTGTGTTGTCATGTCAGGGAGTGAGACCTGAAATCTGAATGACTGACATCTAAAGTCATCTGAGGACTAATAGCTGATCAGCATCTTTCAGGATTGGTATAAACCCTCATTTAATTTTATTTATACAAAAAATAAGTGAAATAACACAAACAACAACTGTAATAATTGTATTAACGACAATAAGAACAAAAGTGTCACGGTTCTGGGTCCATTGGACCCAGCAATTGAGTTTATTATGTTTTGGTTTACTTTTGCATCATGGATTATTCATTATGTTTCTCTGGTACTTTGTGTTTCAGTTATCTTGGTGTTTTGGATTGTTTTCTCATTCTCTTGTTGTGATGATGATGTTTATTAGAGTTTCATGTTTCTGTTTATCCATGTTTTAGGAATTGTGGTTTCATATATTATTTTCTGTCCGTATCTTTTAGTAGTGTTTCATGTTTCCTGTTTTATTGTGAAAGTCTTTGTCTTAGGTTAGCGTGTGCAGCTTTGTTCCCCCTGTCTCGTTAGCCCTGATCTCTCCCAACTGTGTCTCCCTCCTGTTGCCCATTCCCTCATTACTACCCTGTGTATATAAGCCCTGTGTTTTCCCATGCTCGGTGTCGTGTCGTACCATCAGATTGTGCCTGTGTGTTTCTGTTCTCCGTATTCAGTGTTCACGTCATGTTTTATTTTCGTACCAACAATAAAGCTGAGGTTTTTGAGTTTCAAGTTAGTGTCTGAGTCCTGCGTTTGGATCCTCCTCTCCGCCTGCCTGCACACAGAGCCCTGACAGAACGACGCGACCAGTAATGGATCCAGCGGACTCACGCTTCGCCTCTGAGGGAGAGAATCTCGCGCTCCTTTGGGATTACTGTTGGAGGGTAGTCCACGCCGCGAGCCCTTAAAAGAGGCAGCTGGAGGTAGTATTTTTTTGATAATTTTTTGTCGTTCACTGCCTCCACTGTCAGTTTTCTAAATATAAATGGACTTAAACAAATAATAACAGCTTTAAGAGTGAGGCTAAGTTTTGAACCGTTTGGCATGGGTGGCCCAGGGAAAGAGGATTCAGTAGTTCTCCTGGAGGCCCTCGCCACTTGGTACTCTCAATGACAGCAGCATTTTTTGCCAAGGTTTATCGCCAAATCGTTTGATCCGTCCTTGAAGAAGAAATGCAACCCTCGCCGTCATCACCCAACCACACTTCCATTCTCTCCTGTAGTACGGGCTGGTGCAGTTTTCATTTCCACACCTTCAGCTCAGTTAGCTGGTCAGCAGCTACCCTCAGCTCAGTCTCCAGTGTCCCCTGGTCAGCAGCCCCCCCTCAGCTCAGTCTCCAGTGTCCCCTGGTCAGCAGCCCCCCCTCAGCTCAGTCTCCAGTGTCCCCTGGTCAGCAGCCCCCCCCCCTCAGCTCAGTCTCCAGTGTCCCCTGGTCAGCAGCCCCCCCCCCTCAGCTCAGTCTCCAGTGTCCCCTGGTCAGCAGCCCCCCCCCCCCTCAGCTCAGTCTCCAGTGTCCCCTGGTCAGCAGCCCCCCCCCCCCCCCTCAGCTCAGTCTCCAGCGTCCCCTGCTCAGTAGCCACCCGTAGCCCTGTCACCTACTCCACCACCGCTTTCATCTCAAATTCAGTCACCCGTAGCTCAGTCTTCACCCCCGCTACCCATAGCTCAGGCTCTACCACAATCAGACTTTCTCCAAACCTTGTTACAGTCCATAGCCCAGTCAGTAGCGCAGTTAGTGGAGGAATCATCAGTGTTGTCATCTGCTCAGTCAGCCACTCATCTTCACCCTCAGCCAGGGGTCCCAATTGCCTCTGGTCCTGCATCTGGCCCGAGGAGCCCGTCCAGCTGCAAGCCAGCAGTCTTAAATAAGTCTTAAATAATCAGGCCCCATTTTATCTTAATGACCTTGTAGTACCATATCACCCTATTAGAGCACGTCGCTCTCGCTCTGCAGGCCTACTTGTTGTTCCTAGAGTATTTAAAAGTAGAATGGGAGGGAGAGCCTTCAGTTTTCAGGCCCCTCTTCTGTGGAACCAGCTTCCAGTTTGGATTCGGGAGACAGACACTATCTCTACTTTTAAGATTAGGCTTAAAACTTTCCTTTTTGCTAAAGCATATAGTTAGGGCTGGACCAGGTGACCCTGAATCCTCCCTTAGTTATGCTGCAATAGATGTAGGCTGCCGGGGGGTTTCCCATGATGCATTGAGTTTTTCCTTTCCAGTCACCTTTCTCACTCACTATGTATTAATAGACCTCTCTGCATTGAATCATATCTGTTATTAACCTCTGTCTCTCTTCCACTGCATGTCTTTATCCTGTCTTACTTCTCTCACCCCAACCGGTCGCAGCAGATGGCCGCCCCTCCCTGAGCCTGGTTCTGCCGGAGGTTTCTTCCTGTTAAAAGGGAGTTTTTCCTTCCCACTGTCGCCAAAGTGTTTGCTCATAGGGGGTCATATGATTGTTGGGTTTTTCTGTGTCTATGAAGCGCCTTGAGGCGACTTTTGTTGTGATTTGGCGCTATATAAATAAAATTGAATTGAATCCACGCCTGGTCCGGCCTCCGTGCCTTCATCCACGCCTGGTCCGGCCTCCGTGCCTTCATCCACGCCTGGTCCGGCCTCCGTGCCTTCATCCACGCCTGGTCCGGCCTCCGTGCCTTCATCCACGCCTGGTCCGGCCTCCGTGCCTTCATCCACGCCTGGTCCGGCCTCCGTGCCTTCATCCACGCCTGGTCCGGCCTCCGTGCCTTCATCCACGCCTGGTCCGGCCTCCGTGCCTTCATCCACGCCTGGTCCGGCCTCCGTGCCTTCATCCACGCCTGGTCCGGCCTCCGTGCCTTCATCCACGCCTGGTCCGGCCTCCGTGCCTTCATCCACGCCTGGTCCGGCCTCCGTGCCTTCATCCACGCCTGGTCCGGCCTCCGTGCCTTCATCCACGCCTGGTCCGGCCTCCGTGCCTTCATCCACGCCTGGTCCGGCCTCCGTGCCTTCATCCACGCCTGGTCCGGCCTCCGTGCCTTCATCCACGCCTGGTCCGGCCTCCGTGCCTTCATCCACGCCTGGTCCGGCCTCCGTGCCTTCATCCACGCCTGGTCCGGCCTCCGTGCCTTCATCCACGCCTGGTCCGGCCTCCGTGCCTTCATCCACGCCTGGTCCGGCCTCCGTGCCTTCATCCACGCCTGGTCCGGCCTCCGTGCCTTCATCCACGCCTGGTCCGGCCTCCGTGCCTTCATCCACGCCTGGTCCGGCCTCCGTGCCTTCATCCACGCCTGGTCCGGCCTCCGTGCCTTCATCCGTCCGGCGGTTGCCACACTGCCGTCAGAGCCATCTCGACCTGTTCCGCTTCGCCTCTGCCGGCCGTTTTCCAGGCCTCTAAGTTGGCATCATGGCCTTCGGGGACTGCCTCCGGAAAGAGTTCGTCACCGCCACTGCCTTCCATGTGGTTGGCCTCCTAATTGGGTTTGCCTGCGTCGCTGCCGTTGCCGTGTGCACGGCCAGCCTCCAGAACTGTCTTTGTCCTTGTGTTGTCGACCCCCTGAACTTTTCATGGACTCTTGGTGAGCTCTAGTTTCATTTTTGATGTGTTTTCCTGCACTTTTTGACTCTTATGCACCTTTTTTGTTTGGTTTCTTTTGTTTGGTTTACCATCAGATTGTGCCTGTGTGCTTCTATTCTCCGTATTCAGTGTTCACATCATGTTTTGTTTTCATACCAGCAATAAAGTTGAGGTTTTTGAGTTTCAAGTTAGTGTCTGAGTCCTGCGTTTGGATCCTCCTCTCCGCCGGCCCGCACACAGAGCCCTGACAAAAAGAAGCTTCTAGAACACTCAGTCAAACATAAACCTCCAACAGATCCAGCCATTTGGTTCCTCCTGGCTGACCTGCAGGTAAGAAACAGATGTGGGGTATAAGCTGTCAGGTAGATGAGTGAAATAAGTAAGTAAAAATTATTAATGTAGCACTTTTAAAGACAAGAATCTATTACAAAGTGATTTAACATTGATATTAAAAACAGCGCACAGAAACACAATGCACAAGATTACCAAAATGTTTGTTAGCTCATCAGAAATGTTCTGTAATTTTTTATTTTTTGTCTGGGAGTGTCATCTACTGGTTGTAACTTAATCTCGGCTCCATCCAGAAAAGCCCAATGCCTAGGTGGAGTTACCAAGCTGGATATTACACTACCAGGATCACAACAAAGATTCTGGTAAGGAAAGGTGTGACCACAGCAGAGAGCAACCAGCGTGTTGCTGTGGACTTAAATAAGGCATGTGTGGAAAATTGTACTCTCCAAATTCCACCAATATTAAGTGTCCTACCAGAGGGGTGAGGACACTGGACCATGTAAATACATCAAGCAGTCCTACAGACTGACACTCCTCCATGACCTAGGACAATCTGACAAAACAAGCCCCTGCAAGCATCCTGGTCATGGTTACAGACCTAGAGCACTCACAGGAAGCGCTACATGGAGATGGTCTTCGTGGACTACAGCTCAGCATTTAACACCATAATCCCAGACATTTTTACCATGAAGCTGGACCACCTTCAACCTGATCCTTGATTAAATATTTCCTCATCAACTGGCCCCAAACACTCCAATAGTCGGGCACCCATATCTCTGCCAATCTCATCTGGGCCCACAACACCAACGTGCTGGAAAAGAAGGCCCAGTAGCAGCTGCAGTTCCTCCGTGTCCTGAGAAAGAATAAACCAGACCAGATGCTGCAGCTGGTCTTCTACTATGCCTCAGTGGAGAGCATGCTCTTCTACTGCTTTGGTATTTGGGATGCAGGGGCTACAACTGAGAACAGAAAGGCTGCGCAGAGGGCAACTCTTGGGTCTGGGTTCTGTTTCCCCCTCTGGGGGCGAGGGTACCTGGACCCGGGGTGTAGAGTATGTTTGGGGAGTGTGATTGTGTTTACATGTCCATTTATGTCAGTCCTTACGTTGGGTGAGTGCTGAGTGTTTATATATGTGTGCATGAGGGTGGGAACGCATGTTTGTTTCTGTGTGTGCCTGTTTGTCTGTGTCTATATGTCAGGTCGGGTCTTAGACTCCACCTCTCTGGGAACTCCCAGGCCCTCCAAGGCCTATCTCCCCTCACCACACTCCCTGCCGGTGACTGATGCTCTCAGGGGTCGGTGCATTGGTGGTTCTTGGTGTCCGGGGCTGGGCACTCAGGTATGTACCGGCTCACTCCCGGTGGCTACCTGGCGGGGCCTGGCGCCTGTTGCTCGGTCAGGCCTCCTCCGGGGTGCGGGGGGCCCTCGGGCCTCGTCTGGGGATCCTCGGCCCTTCCCATGAGGGTGGCACGGATGCCCCTCCCGTGGTCCTCCTTGGGCTCTCGTGTTCCAGGGCCTCTGGATGTCTGGGGCCTGGATCTCCTCCATGCCTGCTTCATGCCCTGGGGGACGGGGCTATGGCTCGCTACATCCTCTTGCAGACCATTACATGTGGAAACCATTTGAATACAAGCGCGCTGATCCACACAGGTATGCACACGGATGTTCACTGCTCGTAGACTTAAATTACACCTTTCTTGGCTGCTACTTCAAAGCACACATTGTGCGCTGTCTGTCCTGCGTGCTGCACAACAACACTGAATATTTAGTATTTACTGCTGTTTACACTTAGCTAGATTAATGCGATGGTGTTGTGTTTAGTATGTTGCTTTGGTTTTTTTTACTTGTTTTCTATTCTTTCTCTCTCAACAGGTGATCCAGGAGATTTTATTTAATTTTTTTTCCCCCTTTCTCACTGTCCCTCTCCCCTTCTGTTTTTCTTTTCCTTCCTCTTTCTTTCTCCCTTTCCTATCCCTCACTCATGTCTGTCCCATCTGTAACAACTGAAAATAAAATAAATAATTAAAAACAAAGGCCGATCAAATGGACCAATACGGCAATGCCATGATGATCCATTTGGCAAAGTAAATCCATTGGGTATCCTTGTTGGTCTTCAGACAACAATTCTGATGGCTAAAGAACCAAATGGGACAGGGGAAAAAAAAATAATAATAATAATTTTCCCTTTCCAGTTCACAATCAATCCCACCCCTAGGTCAAAAAATATGTATAGGACAATTGGCCTAATCTAATATTTTGTATGAACCTGTCCAGCTGTCCATTTAGTTGAATGTAGGATTAACTCATAAGTCTTGCTAAAGTACCTTGTATTCTGATTCATCGCAGCAGCAACAGCAGCAGTTTGGTTGGATGATGTTAGCAACTGCAGAAAGTGTCTTGCTGACCGAATAATTTCATCCTGCATAATCTGCATTATTTATTTGCAGTGTTCGTCTATCTATCAATATCTGGGGAGTATTTTTTTTATTTTTTTTATTTTTTTTTAACGAGTATCCTATTTTCTAAAGCACAGCATGTAAATGGTAGCTCAGTTAGCAGGATGCTAGCATGTAGCGCTTAGTGAGACACGCCTCAGACGAGTTGAGCAAAGACCCCGTCTGTGTACTTTATACGTGAGCAACGGATTTAAATAAAATTAAGGTTTCAAAAGACAAACTTGAAGATGAAAAACAATATACTCACCGGAGAGCTGCCAGGGTTTGCCGCTGCCATTTTGGCGCTCCTAAATTCAAAACTGCCTCTGCAGACAGGCATGGGAGGCATGGAAATTGTCATTGAGTTAGTTAAACGTTTTCCTTAGTTCGAGTAGATGATAAAATAAAATAAAAATAACTGGGATTTTAAATAGGACTAGGCGTTCTGTAATGATCTCTATTTAGGAGAAAAACTTAATCACTCACCTTTAAACAGGTCTCTTTTAGGAGACACATTGCTGGCTAACGGTGTCATGTGATCAAACAGCGTAATTTAATTGGCTGAGAGCCACTCGACTCGATCTGGTGCTGATTGCTCTGGCTTGGGTCATTAAAGTTCATCACTTTTGCAGGTGAATTTTTTGCAGGTGAATTTTTTGCAGATGAATATTTTTGCAGGGAAATTTGGAGGATAAAAATTCAGTGTCATAAATTCAATGTCTAAAAATACTTGAATTCTGATGATACTATATTTCTTCCATACATTTGCAGTTTGGACGCACAGGTGTGAACATCTCCTGCAGCAGGGGGAGGACTATCCTCCGCCCGTAATGCTGTAAATAATGGTCGACAAAGTTATGTGACATTAGTGATGTTTGTACTAACTTGGTTTAAAAGTCTTTACTTTAAAATATATGCTGTTCAGTAGTCGACCTTAATCTTACAGAGAATGTGATAATTTTATTGATAATTAAAGTTAGTCATATATCCACAAACACAACAAGATGAAAGTCAGTGATGCTGCTCGGTTTGCAGTCCTGAATATCACGGCACAAGCAGGATCCACTACACTGTTAATGTTAGCTGTGTTATATTGCTGCCTCTGTTCGGTGGTGTCGAGCCAAAGGGACTTTAACGTGTGTTTGAACGAGCTGACAGTTCACTCGTCAAGCTGAAAGAAGATGCTTTAACCCTTTAAGACCTACCATAGAACCAAGTCCGCCAGAGCTTATATTATATTTTTACATGCTGTGGAGCCATTTTTGGGAGCATTTCAAGTTGCTATACATCAATACAACCATTATAGCCCAAACTTTAATAATATGTCTGCATTAGGTGCATAGTAATTACATAAATTGCAAAAAAGTGCAATAAACTACAAAAAAATTGAAAATCGTTTTTGTTTTTTTAACATATATTTCTAGTTAGAGAAATTTAAGAGGCTTATCCCTCAAAACTGTAAATACAAAAAAGTTGCATAAACTAGTTTCCCACCACAGGAAATTTATTTTAAGTGTCTTCATAGTTTTATTTTTGAAATACACCAATTTTTATATACTGCAGGAAAAACGAAAATAAATATTATAGTGCAAATTTGCAAAATAACAGCATATGCATCAAAATAAAATATTTCCAGCAGTGCAATATGAGTCCTAAGCATCCCAGAAACGACACAGAAAGTCATGAAGTCAAACATAACTTTTAAAAACACAAGTATAAGCTCATGATGCCACGATGGTTAAAAAAAAACTACATTTCCGCAAAATGACGTCACTTCCGGTTTCGGGCAGGTCATGCGGTCATGTGATAGTTCACGCTGATGGACGTAGGAAGTGTTACAAACAGCTGATTGGATCGGCGAAGCGTGTTTCTGGAATATCATGTTTTTGTTGCTGCAAGTGCTTTTTATGCAGTTTTTGCAAAGCTATATGTGGAAGGAAACTGTGACCTAGGACAAGCTGATGGCATAAGATGTAAGTACAACTCCTCCAGTTTCATATGCAAAAAAAATTATTGCGCTAGCTTACGTGGTTGCAGAGCTACCGGGATTTAAAAATAGTTACGCAAAACAGAGCGTGCCCGCTCCGATCGGCTGTAAAGGGTCACACATGTGTCCGCTATACCATCTGGAAACTCTTCTTGTTTTGTAATAACACAAACTAAATCCTCCTTCTCTTGTGCTGTTTTGTAGCAGTGTATACACCTGAGACTGTCACCTGTTTCTTTCTCTCTGATTGTGGAATAAAAGTATGAACATGTGTTTATAAGTTACACTTGTGTTTGAATCCTGCAGCTTATCACACATTTGATTTCCATGTGTGACAACTGCAAGTGTCCAGAGTGAGGACAGACTGATGGACCCACTGCTGCACATCATCTGTGAGGCTTTGCACCCCTGATGATCCACCAGGACAAACTCAGCAGTGTGTGAGGAGGAGGAAGAGCCAGCAGCAGCTGACAGATGGAGAGAATAGACAGACTGTTCCCTGTTTGTGAAGGACTGCTAGAAAAGTTTAAAATAACTAATTGTCTGTCCTGAATCAGTCTTATTAGGTAATGTTAAAATAATTTTATTATTTAAGTGTTTTCAGTGTGGGAGAAAGTACTTAGGGCCTTCAGGTTACACACTATGAAAGGCAGCAACAAGTTTAATGTTCAGAAACCTAAAGTATGTATCAGCAGCAAAATGGAGCTAAAAATAAATGTTTGTTTCAGTTCTATGAAGCTTTGAGTATTTTGGATCAGTAGCACTGCTGTGTTTGTTGCATCATATTGCTGTAATTGTTTATATGCTTTATATATTCTGAAGTAAGTTGATCTATAATGTTACATTGTTGGCCCTGCGACAGACTGGCGACCTGTCCAGGGTGTACCCTGCCTCTCGCCCTATGACAGCTGGGATAGGCTCCAGCGCCCCCTGTCACTACCCGATCCGTACCGGAAACCCGATCGGTACCCCGCATGCGCGAAAGGTTTCTACTTCCGGTCGTAGCGTTTTACGATAGTTATGGGTCAGAGTAAGAGTTAAGATGTTAAGAATAACAAGTATATCTTAAAATGTTTGCAATAATGAAGCATTTCAGTACAATGTAGACAAAAACGAAAAATAAAAAGAAAGTTACGGATCAGGACTCTCCGATCCTTACTGCGCATGTGTAAAGTCTGACCGTACAAATCGGGTCTACCCGATCCGTACCGCGCATGTGCAGATGTTTTCTTCTTCTTCTGTTCGTTTAATGGCAGTTTACTCCCCAGTGTACGAGGATACCGCCACCTGCTGACCGAGCGAATAAACCCTATTATAAACTGAATTATCGTCATTACAAACGTGTGTTAAATCTGATTTAGCGATAGTCGAGTGTGTTTATGCTTGTCTGTGAGGAGAGGATTGTTGGAATAGTGATGATGATGTCCGCCATCACTGTCAATTGTCAGTAAACACTTAATCTGGCTGATGAATCTACACGTGAGATATTACAAAGTCTGCATTATTAACTCTGTAATTAGGCGCCATTCTTCTTATTTTACGGCGCTGTTGTTCAATCGGGGGACGCTCTCTGTTGAGGAGAAAAGCATGAATTTCTTTGCATACGGATTATCCATTGTTTAAATGTCCCGGGCAGTCGAAAAGGAGGCAGAGCTGTTGAGAAATGCTAGGAGCTAACTGGGCGCTAACCGTATCAATCAAATATATTGAATGTCGCAATGTTGGCAAAGAGAGGAAGTGACGTAAGATTTGCGCATGCGGGGTACCGATCGGGTTTCCGGTACGGATCGGGTAGTGACACCCCCCTCGACCCTGAAAAGGATAAGCGGAAGGGGGAGCAGCCAAGATGGCGACTGAGGTAGACGCTCTTCTCCGCGGCTAAGCAGGATTTTGCAGTTTTACTTCCCTTTCAGCCGTCGTTTTTTCTCTGAATCACAAATGAGTTATTCTACTGACTGTTTATTCAGTACACGTATGCGACATTTCTAAGTAACGGCTTCCTGAACCATACTTCAAAGGACTTTTTCGCGACCCAAGCCTCTTTGCAAAGCGATAGCTCAGCTAATAGCAGGAAAGCTCTGTTACCTCAGCGATGTTTTCAGCAACTCAGGGAAGCAAAAGGAAGGAAAAAGAAACACCCATGAAGTTTAAAAGTCTAACCAAAGGAGCAACCAAGGAAATGGAGAGAAACACAGGTGTTGCTGGCTCAAAAACCAGCCCCAAGAATGCCGTGACTGCCGAACATGACTACAACCGCAGCAAAAGTCCTGAACTGATGCCACTGCCGGACTCGGATCCCGATACTCCAGCCAGACCAGATGGTAAAAAACACAAAGGTGATATAACTCTTGCTGATGTGCAAAACAACATTGCTACTTTAATTAATGAGCGCTCAGATAATCTGGAGGCTATGATCAGCAAGAATACTGTTAACATCGAGGCCATGAAGAAGTCTATTGACTTCATGTTCTTGGAAGTAGAATCTTTGAAGAATGTCACCAAAACCATTAAAGCTACTTGTGAAAAAAACAGCAGCAGAATGTCTCAAGTAGAACTGAAGGTCAACGAGGTTGAAAGATACCATCGGAGATGGAATCTCAGGCTCTCAGGTGTCCCTGAGCAAAAGCAAGAAGACATCACCAGGAAAGTACTTGACATCTGCTGCACTGTTGCCGGGGAAACAAGTGCAGGATTCAAAAACAGCATTGATGTAGTTCATCGCCTGGGCCGCTACAGCGAAACTCACAAGAAACCAAGGCTGGTTATCATTCGATTTGTGACAAGATCAGCTCGTGACTTGATCTGGAGAAAAGCTAAAAACTGCTCCTTTCTGAAAGAAAACTACATGAGGTTCACTGAAGATCTGTCCTCTGCTGACAGGGCAATTCGAGAGAAGCTTTGGCCTCTTATTGATGCTGCAAGGAAAGAAGGAAAAAGAGCTCACTTTGCCGGGGTCCGTGTGATCATTGAGGGGAAAGAGGTGCACTCAACGCTCACTTCGCCTGAGGATCAAGCTGCACCTGCGATGATGGAGGTTTCATGCCCTCCTTGAGGTATAAAGTTAAAGAGGTCAAAGGGGTTGTTTACAATTTTGAGGTTCAGGATAAAAGTTAATACCAGTTCCATGTTAACTATGGGAAGTAAACTGTTCATTATTTTGTGTTAAAGCCGCACTGTCTATATCACTTTGTTCTCTCAATGTCAGGGGTTTAAGAGACACTGTTAAGCGAAAAGCTTTGTTTTTGTTTGCAAATCAACAGAATACTGACTTTGTTTTTTTTTCAAGAATCACATTCTGTTATTAAGGATACTGCTTTTTGGAAAACACAGTGGGGCAAGGACCTATGGTTCTCACATGGATCAGAAAGATCGGCAGGAGTTACTACTCTGAAGAACAAATTTAATGGGAATGTTATGCACTCTGAAATGGACTCAGAAGGACACTATGTGTTAATGATTGTCAACATTGATGGTACACTTCTTCTTCTTGCCAACGTGTATGGTTTTAATTCTAAGTCTGATAATGACTTCTTACTGGATGCCCTTGAAACACGCTTTTTGTTCTGGTTATCCAAATACCCGAATCTCCTGTTATTAGTTGGAGGCGATTTTAACATTGCTCCAGATCCTTCACTAGACAGATGGCCACCTAGCTCAAATAACTCTCTGTCCTGTTGTTTAAATACATTCATGCAAAAGTTTCATTTAATAGACATTTGGAGATTTAAAAACCCTAAAGCCAGACTATTTACATGGAGTAACAAATCCAACTCTTCTAAATCCCGTATTGACTTCTGGTTAATTTCTGATTGCTTAAATAGGGATAATGTTATAGCCAATATAATGCCAACTCCACTCACGGATCACAAAGCGGTATCACTTCAGGTCTTTTTCAATACTAATGCTGCCCAAACTTGTAGGAGCTGCTACTGGAAACTTAATAACTCCCTTTTAAAACATGAAAAAGTGCTTGAAGATATTTTGTCATTAATCAAACGTTTCTGGGATAAAGCCCTAACCAGTCATCTCTACTGTCAAAACTGGGAACTCTTTAAATTTGAAGCCGCTAAATATTTAAGAGAGTATGGCTCATCTGCAGCAAAACAGAGGAAAAATGAAGAAATTAATGTAATTACTAGGATATCTGCTCTCACTCAGATCCCACCAGAGAACCTATCTGAAGAAGATAAAACTGACTTAGCTTTGCAACAGAGTAAGTTAAATGATATTTATAAACTGAAAGCAGAGGGAGCCTTTGTGAGATCAAGGAGAAGATGGTTAGAAGAAGGTGAACAACACTCATCCTATTTTTTTAAATTAGAGAAATCTCATTCTAAACTTAGTTCTGTTCGGAGACTTAATATTGACGGTATTATAACTGATGATCCCCGAAAAGTCTCCACCTATTGCTCCAATTTTTATAGAAATTTATACAAGTCAGAGTTTGATGAGAGTGCTGCTCTGAGCTTTATGGAACAAATCCCTGATGTGCGAACAGTTAAAGAAGATCAGATGAGTTTCTGTGATAGGCTGATATCTATTAGTGAAGTGCTACCTGCTATTCGACGTCTTAAACTTAATAAATCCCCAGGAACCGATGGCTTAACCTCTGAATTTTACATTACTTTTGCAGATCAACTGGCTCCATTTCTTCTTAATGTATACATTGAAAGTCTTACAAATCAGTCTCTTCCCCCCACTTTATCACAAGGTCTGTTAACCCTAATCCCAAAGCCAAAGAAAGATCCCACTTATATTGACAATTGGAGGCCAATTTGCCTCCTTAATAATGATTATAAGATCCTAGCTCAGATCTTTGCCAAAAGACTGAAAGCTGTTTTGAATGATATTATTGATGAAACTCAGTCTGGCTTTATGGCTAACAGACACATATCCAACAACATCAGACTTGTTTTTGACCTAATTGATTATGCAGATTTGTGTAGGGATGATAGCTTTATCTTATTTGTAGATTTCTGCAAAGCGTTTGACACGATTGAACATGGTTTTATTTTTCAGGCTTTGGACAAATTTGGCTTTGGCCCTTATTTTCAGAATGCAATTAAAACAATGTACAAAAATGTGAATTGCTCCATCAAACTACAAGCAGGTACATCACCTAGGTTTAACTTGAACCGCGGTATCAGGCAAGGCTGCCCCATCTCCCCATACTTATTTCTCATCTGTGCTCAACTCCTCTCTGATTATATTAAACGCAGTCCTCTGAAAGGTATAACAATTGCGGATGAAGAAATATTCATTAGTCAACTTGCTGATGATACCACTCTCTTTTTAAAAGATGCTTCACAGGTGCAGATGGCTATTAACACAATTAATGCCTTTTCTTTAGCTTCAGGACTCCACCTAAACATTGGCAAATGTGAACTGCTTGCCCTTAGAAATTGTACCAGTCTATCTATTGCTGGCATCCCAGTGAAAGAGTCTGTCACTTACCTTGGTATAGTCATTAATAAAAATCAATCCACCAGGTGCTCCCTTAATTTCACTCCAATTTTGGACAAAACACAAAAAAAGTTAATGCTTGGCTGCAGCGGGATTTATCCATTAAAGGGAGAGTTTTACTCACGAAAGCAGAGGGTTTATCTCGTCTAACTTATGCTGCTTTGTCTCTTGATGTAAATAAAGAAACCCTGGCAGATATTGACAGACTTATTTATAATTTCATATGGAAGAATAGAATTCATTATATTAAAAGATCAGTTTTATCCAACTCATACCAACATGGTGGAGTAAACTTTCTTGACTTCTCCTCATTAAACAATGTGTTTAAAATAAACTGGATTAAACAATTTTTCAGGAACCCAACCTCAATTTGGAACTTTATTCCCAATTATATTTTCTCAAAAATTGGTGGTCTTAACTTTCTTTTGCTTTGTAATTACAATATCGATAAAATCCCTTTAAAACTATCCAACTTTCATAAACAAATGCTTCTTTCCTGGTCATTGATTTATAAACACAATTTTTCTCCACATAGATACTATATTTGGAAAAATAGAGACATTTTATACAAACATAAATCTGTGTTTTTAAGTAATTGGTTTGATAATGGGATTCATCGTGTTGCACAACTTATAAATCCAGCTGGAGGTTTACTCTCTTACTCAGAATTTTTGAATACATATGGTCTTCCTGTTCCACCAAAGGAATATGCCGTAGTGTTTGATGCTATCCCTGCTGGGGTCTTAATGCTGTTTAGAAATCTTGTTGTTAGTGATTTGACCCCTTTACCACTGGATCCTGCTGTTACTTATGTCGGTCAGGTGTGTTTCCCTTCTGTAAGGAGGAAAAACAACCGTGAAATACGAACTCTGTTTCAAAAAGACAGAACTTGTGTCCCAACGGTTGTCGCCTACTAGAATAACTTATACCAGGACCTGGAATTGGAGAAGATTTGGACCTTACCGTCGAAATTTCTATTAAATAACAAAGTAAAGGAAATATATTTTAAAGTTATTCATCGTTTTTACCCAACTAGGTCTTTTCTTGTACGTTATAAAAAGGACATTGATGTTAACTGTACATTTTGTAGTTGTGTGAAGGAAGATATTTCTCATTTATTTTGGTCATGCTTATACACGAATCTTTTCTGGCAAGAATTTTGTGTTTTTGTTGTTTCCTTTATTCTTTCTGAGTTCTCTCTTTGTTACGAGAAAATATTGTTTGGTTTCTTTAAGTACCCCATGCACAGGGCAAACGAATTTTATTTGATTAACTTATTGATATTATTGGCCAAATTTCATATACATAAGTCGAAATTTTCTAACGCAAAACCATCCTTTCGGTGCTTTTTAAATGAAACCAAACAATATGTTAAAACCATACAACATTCTCAAAATCAAAAAGGTGTCAAAACCATAAACCTATGTTCCCTGTTCAATATCATGTGATTCTATAATAGACTGTGTCTATTTTGCTTTTTTATACGAACCCCCTGACATTGTGTTTGCTATTTTGTATTTGTATATCTGTATTTTGTGCTTTGTCAATAAAAAAAAAAAAAAAAAAAGGATAAGCGGAAGCGAATGGATGGATAGATGGATGGACCCCACGTGGTTACGTTGGTCTGCTTAGTCACGTGACCGCACAGCAACAAATCACAGCAGAGCCGGAAAAGGAGGCGGAGCAAAGTGTGTGTGCAGGAGAGGAGTCGAGCAGAGAGAGCTGCTTTTTTATGAAACGGGAGTAAAGTAGTAAACTTACAGGAACATATACCACTACCAACGTTGGGATTAATTTCTGCATCGATCTGCACACCCTTGTCTCCTGGATCGTAGCTCAGATCAGCGTGAACCACGTGGGTCTCTGCTCCCTGATCTGTTTCTTAAGACTTCCAGCTTCATCACGGAGTTTCTGTCGGTTTGTGGGCTCATCTAAAGGTAAGCACCGAGCTAACTTTAATGTGGGTTCAGTTTATGTTGAGTTTATCTCTCTTGAGAAATAATAGATTGCTTGGTATACACTGGAGTTAGACAGACTGTAGAGTTTGGGATTGTCTGCAACATTATAATCTGGCGGTTGCTATGGGGTAAGAATACATACAGAAAAATAGTCTTTGAATATGAACAAAGGGTGCAGGGCAGGAGAAGAGCCAACCCTCAGGACAGGAAGCCACGGGTACATTGTGGGAGCGCAGCGTCGTTTTCGGGGTCTACGAATCAAAACAAACACACTGTGTGGGAACGACGACTACAAGAAAGATGCTTAAAAGCAGCTCAAAAGAGAACGGACTGTATAGAGACCGATTGCGTCCAGAGGCGAAGCAGCGGTACTTGCAGAAAAAAGCTGCATTGGAAATGTGGACCCGTATGAAATACGCCCGTGGAGTGGAAACCCTGAAGACCAACCGCTACTGACTTAGCCTGACATATTTTCGGACCTTGGGCCTGTTCTTCGTACGTCGCTTACTACATCCAAGATCAAATGACACATCCAAGACCAAACCATCGCGCTAACCGTGAGCTCGCTAATCCGGTTCCCCGAACACACCTGCTGTTGACGATTAGTACAGCTGGACGCAGTAATGTGACATCACTGGGTGTCGTAAAAGGGGCTACGCATCGATAGTAGAAACATTGATCGGCAACCCGCTGATTGGTCGGCGAAAATGTCGAAGGGGCGTGCTCGGTATTTTCCGGCAGCAGAGCAAGAACTCATGAGTGAGGGATTTCAGGAGTTTCAGAGTTTAATTAAAACGCAAGAGAACACTGCAAAGGCTGCAAAAGCAAGGAGAGAGGGCTGGCAGAAAGTTGCTGACAAATCAAACTCGTAGGTAATTTAATAATAATAATAATAATGGATTGGGTTTATATAGCGCTTTCCAAGGCACCCAAAGCGCTTTACGATACCACTATTCATTCACTCCCACATTCACACACTGGTGGAGGCAGCTACGGTTGTAGCCAGGCTGCCATATCACGCCATCGGCCCCTCTGGCCAACACCAGTAGGCGGTAGGGTAGATCTATCATATGACACTATATTGTCCAATATCATATGGCATTATATTATATTATAATATGTTATATTATATCCCCTTTCACATTAGAGCCACAACAGGACCCACAAGAACATGGGAACAAGTAAAAGTGGAATACAGGAGTATTCTACAGAATGGTAATATTTATCTCTTAGATTGCTTTTCGTCTCTTGGCAAGGTAATACTGGCCTGTAATACTCTGTTAGTTTGTTCATAACAGCAACCAAGAAAAGGGCAGAGGAAAAAAAGACAGGTGGTGGTCCTGCAGCCCCTGTCAACAAGTTGGTTAAGTAAATAATACCCTCACGGGAATATCGATATCTCTCAATGAGCACACTGTCGCGCTGAGCTAAAGGATCCTGTCTATCCCGCAATATATGCTGAATTCTGAGGACTCTCCTTATCAATCTTGCACCTTCCGCAATGGGTTGGTCGCGTATACGGACAGGACATGGCTGCGACAGGCTTCCCAAATCCACCTTCGCTTTTATAGCCGTGGTCTCCCATCTTGATTACACGAAGTAATTTACAATTACTACTCTGAAATATGAATTACATCTGTACTAATCACATACATGTAATAGAATGTTAATAGTTCATTTCCCTTTTTTAGGAAATGACCTGTATGTATCTGTGTGACATCAATACAAGGATCAAGTGCTGCATTATCTTTAGTTACATTGATAATATTTATTTATGGTGAAACAGTGGTGGAATATCGCTGTTGCTTTCGTATAAATGAAGCAGACATACCTGCGTGGCCGCGATCTAATCCTGTTTACATAAAGTAAACCTGCTCCCGAGCAGGTTTACGCTTACGGCTCTGTTGCTATGACAGCAAGTCCCGGATGAGCTTCGGGGAACCGAACGATCCAGGATCACGCGAAATCGTCAACAATCTAATCCAGCTAACTTACTTAGCGAGGTACGAAGAACAGGCCCCTTGTCTGTGGAGTCAGCGCGTACAAGTCGTCATTCAAACAAAGGTAAGTCAGCTCGAGTACTGCGAGTGAAACGCGTTTGATTTCCCTGCAAACATTCAGAATAGTGCAGCATAAATTCATTCATGAGGGGAAATTACAGTGAGAACATGTGGAGGCTGTTAGGTGGATAACATAGTGAGTTCAGTGCATTGATGAGACACTGTCCTGAAGGATTGTTGTTCTTTATGGTTAAAGAAATTGCACTAATTTATTCATATTTATTATAAATAATTCTAATTACACATCTTGCTTCCATGTTTGTATTCTGTGTCACTAAAAATACATTTTATTTTAGTTTTATATATTGATTAATGACCTGCAGAATCTCCTTATTATATTAAGTGATTCATAATTGTCACTTTATGCTTTCTCCATCTCTAAAGTGATGACATCCTTGCATTACATACTTTAGGTTCATTCTCTGCAGGCAGGTTTCTGACAGAGAACAGGCAGATTTAGAAAATAACATGCATTGATCTGTGGCACAAGGACTGTTACAGATGAACCTGCATACTGGGTTTTGCTGGGTAATATGACCAAAATACAGCCAGAGGTTGGCCATAAGATGGACTTCTCCTCTTCAGCTGCCCAAAAAAAGGCTCTTGATCAAAACATAAACAGACCATCTTGTAGTGACAGGGAAAAGGAGCCGTCCTCAAAACAGAAAAATCCCACCTGCTACTGTGGAGGAGTTGACACTGCTATTGGATACTTTGCTGGAACACAGTAAAGCTGTGGGTTGTGGGAATGAACCATAATGTTTTATCTAGGGGTCTAGATTTATGCCTGTAGTGCACTGCCGTGTAAATAATTTGCATTTACTGAATATATACTGACTGAGTCCCACTGTTCAAAAGTTGAATAAAGAAACAAACAAATTTTTGCCTCTTTTTTTTTTTTTTTTTTTTTTTTTTTTTTTAATTAAAACCACCTTATAGAACATCACATCAGTTACAGTGTAGAATCAATGTCATTTATAGTTTACAAATGACAGAATGTTTACACAAAATCATGAGTGTTTACATGATATCACCCACTACTAACGTTACTTTATTTACTGTATCTTTTGAAAAAAATACAGCAAATTTAACAGCACAAGACTTAAGAATATTTAACAGGAGCAGGTTTCATTCTTCCCTGGTTTTATTATCACACTGTTCACCAAAACGCAGCAAACCTTCACAATCTTATCCTGAAGGGTCACCTCTTCACCCTCACATGGAAGAAGTAATCTGATTGGCATGGTGGTATGTTTGAAGCAGGTCCCTTGTGTAGCGCTGGAACCCAGTCACGATGTGTTTCATCCATTTAATAGGCTGGTTTGCTGCAATAATGCCAAATAATTAGCAACTCTATAAATAGAAGGTAGTTCTGCAAAATCACTCAGTAGGATGTTTGTTCTGATTTGTTATGACCTCAGGGCGCATAGAAAATAAAACTAATAGGCTATAAAGAGTGATATGAACACATTTAGAACTTACCGGAATGAAAATGTCTGGAGCACCAACAGATATTTGGAGATGGAAGAGAACTGCACGTCAGCTCGTCTCACAGCTGCTCTCCAGGCTAGACGCCTTCGTTTTTTGCTAACATCGATACACGAGCTGCCTCATGTTGCTTCCAGGTTGGGAAAGAATGAAAAGATAAACCATTTTCAACCTTATTCTGTTGCCGGTCGTGCGATCGAACATTGCAGCGGACCACACAGCAAATACGAACCATGGCTGTTGTGTGTGACTTCGCTCCCTTTTCACTTGCGGTAGACCCCCAAAATGGCGGATCGGGCCAAAATCCTTTCCACGCCCACCCCCGTGACATCACCCTATTGGGCTTTGGAGCGTGATGTCCAAAGCCCTATTGAATCACGCTCCAAAGCCCAATAGTTGCTAATTATTTGGCATTATTGCAGCAAACCAGTCTATGAAATGGGTGAAACACATCGTGACTGGGTTCCAGCGCTACACAAGGGACCTGCTTCAAACAAACCACCATCAGATTACTTCTTCCATGTGAGGGTGAAGAGGTGACCCTCCTGGATAAGATGGTGAAGGTTTGCTGCGTTTGTTGAACAGTGTGATAATAAAACCAGGGAAAAATGAAGCCTGCTCCTGTTAAATATTCTTTAGTCTTGTGCTGTTAAAATTGCTGTATTTTTTCAAAAGATACAGTAAATAAAGTAATGTTAGTAGTGGGTGATATCATGTAAACACTCATGATTCTGTGTAAACATTTTGTCATTTGTAAACTATAAATGACATGATTCTACATTGTAACTGATGTGATGTTCTATAAAGTGGTTTTAATAAAAAAAAAAAAAAAAAAAAGAGGCAAAAATTTGTTTGTTTCTTTATTCAACTTTTGAACAGTGGGACTCAGTCAGTACATATTCAGTAAATGCAAATTATTTACACAGCAGTGCACTACAGGCATAAATCTAGACCCCTAGATAAAACCCACAGCTTTACTGTGCTCCAGCAAAGTATCCAATAGCAGTGTCAACTCCTCCAAAGTAGCAGGTGTGATTTTCCTTTTTTGAGGACGGCTCCTTTTCCCTGTCACTACAGATGGTCTGTTTATGTTTTGATCAAGAGCCTTTTTTTGGGGCAGCTGAAGAGGAGAAGTCTATCTTATGGCCAACCTCTGGCTGTATCTTGGTCATATTACCCAGCAAAACCCAGTATGCAGGTTCATCTGTAACAGTCCTTGTGCCACAGATCAACACTGTTGCTTCTACATTAAACAGAAGAGCAGCGACATGGCTGCAGGTCTCTGCGACTCGGGCCATACAGGTGCAGTGGGCGGCTTCAACCTTCCCTGTGATGCTCACAGTGACCCATGGCTGCAATGCTGGTTCATTCAGTCTTTGAGAGTGCAGTGAAACACACACAGACAAAGTCCTTTTAAATACAAGAACTATGAGCCAAGGCCGACGTAAATGTGTTTTATCTACTTTATCATAAATGTAACAAAGTGTTTAGAAAGTTAGCACATACATGTAATTTTTCATTTCTTTATGTGTCCATCTATAGAACGCTGCATGTTATATTCTAAATCTGCCTGTTCTCTGTCAGAAACCTGCCTGCAGAAAATGAACCTAAAGTATGTAATGCAAGGATGTCATCACTTTAGAGATGGAGAAAGCATAAAGTGACAATTATGAATCACTTAGTATGATCAGGAGATTCTGCAGGTCATTAATCAATGTATAAAACTAAAATAAAATGTATTTTTAGTGACACAGGATACAAACATGGAAGCAAGATGTATAATTAGAATTATTTATAATAAATATGAATAAATTAGTGCAATTTCTTTAACCATAAAGAACAACAATCCTTCAGGACAGTGTCTCATCAATGCACTGAACTCACTATGTTATCCCTCTAACAGTCTCCACATGTTCTCACTGTAATTTCCCCTCATGAATGAATTTATGCTGCACTAATCTGAATGTTTGCAGGGAAATCAAACGCATTTCACTCGCAGTACTCGAGCTGACTTACCTTTGTTTGAATGACGACTTGTACGCGCTGACTCCACAGACAATGTCAGGCTACATATGTAGCGGTTGGTCTTCAGGGTTTCTACTCCACGGGCATATTTCATACGGGTCCACATTTCCAATGCAGCTATTTTGTGCAAGTACCGCTGCTTCGCCTCTGGACGCAATCGGTCTCTATACAGTTCATTCTCTTTTGAGCTGCTTTTAAGCATCTTTCTTGTAGTCGTCGTTCCAACACAGTGTTGATTCGTAGACCCCGAAAATGGCGCTGTGCTCCCTTAATGCATTGCGGCGTGACGTCAACTCCAAAGCCCTATAGAGATTGTTTGAACTCATGATCTGTATAAAAGACACCTGTCCACAGCCTCAAACAGTCAGACTCCAAACTCCGCCATGGCCAAGACCAAAGAGCTTTCGAAGGACACCAGGAAAAGTATTGTAGACCTGCACCAGACTGGGAAGAGTGAATCTACAATAGGCAAGCAGCTTGGTGTGAAAAAATCAACTGTGGGAGCAATCATCAGAAAATGGAAGACATACAAGACCACTGATAATCTCCCACGATCTGGGGCTCCACGCAAGATCTCATCCCGTGGGGTCAAAATGATCATGAGAACGGTGAGCAAAGATCCCAGAACCACACGGGGGGACCTGGTGAATGACCTGCAGAGAGCTGGGACCAAAGTAACAAAGGTCACCATCAGTAACACACTACAACGGCAGGGAATCAAATCCCGCAGTGCCAGACGTGTTCCGCTGCTGAAGCCAGTGCATGTCCAGGCCCGTCTGAAGTTTGCCAGAGAGCACATGGATGATACAGCAGAGGATTGGGAGAATGTTATGTGGTCAGATGAAACCAAAGTAGAACTTTTTGGTATAAACTCAACTCGTCGTGTTTGGAGGACGAAGAATACTGAGTTGCATCCCAAGAACATCATACCTACTGTGAAGCATGGGGGTGGAAACATCATGCTATGGGGCTGTTTTTCTGCCAAGGGGACAGGACGACTGATCCGTGTTAAGGACAGAATGAATGGGGCCATGTATCGTGAGATTTTGAGCCAAAACCACCTTCCATCAGTGAGAACTTTGAAGATGAAACGAGGCTGGGTCTTCCAACATGACAATGATCCAAAACACACCGCCCGGGACACAAAGGAGTGGCTCCGTAAGAAGCATTTGAAAGTCCTGGAGTGGCCTAGCCAGTCTCCAGACCTCAACCCCATAGAAAATCTGTGGCGGGAGTTGAAAGTCCGTGTTGCTCGGCGACAGCCCCAAAACATCACTGCTCTCGAGAAGATCTGCATGGAGGAATGGGCCAAAATACCAGCTACTGTGTGTGCAAACCTGGTAAAGACCTATAGTAAACGTTTGACCTCTGTTATTGCCAACAAAGGTTATGTTACAAAGTATTGAGTTGTATTTTTGTTATTGACCAAATACTTATTTTCCACCCTGATTTACGAATAAATTCTTTACAAATCCTACCATGTGAATTCATGCATTTTTTTTTTTTCACATTCTGTCTCTCACAGTTGAAGTGTACATCTGGTGCAAATTACTGACCTCTGTCATCATTTTAGGTGGGGGAACTTGCACAATCGGTGGCTGACTAAATACTTTTTTGCCCCACTGTATTATTAACTGCAATAGCCGGTCGCATGACAGCCACGGGAAGCCGACGTGTAAAGAGATCGGTTGTTATCGGATTACGTCGTTGAAGAGAAATTGTTCGAGCCATGTTTCCGAAGTAACAAAGAGGCGACGGGTGGCCTGGATTGCAGCCATTCAAAGACCAAATATAACGTCCCAGAACACTCCAGCTCACAGGTTAGTCTGCTCCAAGCATTTCCACAAAGGTCAGTCTGCTGTTGTAGTTAATACGTCATTTTTCTTAACATAATTGGTGATATAGGTTACAAGCAAGTCTGGCGCTGAACAGAAATTGTCGTGCTATGCTTCTATGTTTATTGTGCATAAATAGTAAATTGTCCTGACACAATATTGTGTTTTGCTTCTGTTATTACCATGGTACATTGACAAAAACATATACTTTTATTCACAGGATAAAACAGTTCTGTATCACTAATTGCCCAGTACGATTACAGCATACAATATTATTGTCACTGCTACATTTCTGTAATACTACCAGAAATTATTTCCACTACTAATTAATTACCATTGAGCTCAAAGGTCCTATTAATAAACGGTTAACGAATGTGTATTTATGAACACGATTTGTGAGACTGGTAAACTTATGATATGTACGATGGTCTTTACTTTCTACACGGTGCATTTCAAGGTCCTGTACCCATCCGTCGGTAAACTGTACCTGGGCTTGCTGCAGTGACCTGAAGTTACTAAACGTCAGGAGTGTATGCACTCACTCCAAGAACCGTATAATTATAAATATGAGCGTGGTGAAAGTTGGGCAGCACGCTGACGTATTTTGTCTCTCTGTGTGCTCGTAAGGGTCTGACCCTTTCACTGGTTTGATTTTTTTCCTTGTATCTTTTCTTTCACTTTTCATCAAGTCTGTCTTTGTACGGACCGGCATTGTTCTCCTTCGTTTTGTACATACCTTTTTGGGGGGCAAAGAAAAAGCAAGAATTTATTGGAACCGAAGAATGAACGTTTTGCGGTGCTGCAAATGCTTGCATTTGATGCGGTACTTGGATTGTCTTGCCACGAGTTCACGGCATGCAATGCGCGAAAGTCACGTGGTCTGTCAATCTCTATAGGATGATCTCCAGATGCACCTGTATTTTATTTTCTTCCAGCGCAAATACAGATGTCCGATTCTTCACCTGGAAATAAAAGTCTCCAAAAGGTCGCTACCATAAAAATCCGTGAAATCGGTGAAGTGTGTTCACAGTTTATTGTGAACACGTTGACAGAGTGAGAGACTGTTTGCAGAAAAACACCAACTAATCATTAGCTCAGCATGCTGAGAGAAGCTGAGCGCTCGCTTGCTTGTTCAATTATTTCCATCTCGCTTTGACTGCAGCTGTAACCTGACGTATTCCAGCAGATAGAGATATATATATATATATATATATATATATATATATATATATATATATATATATATATATATATGTGTGTGTGTGTGTGTGTATATATATATATATATATATATATATATATATATATATATATATATATGTATATATATATATATGTATATATGTATGTGTGTGTGTGTGTGTGTGTGTGTGTGTGTGTGTGTATATATATATATGTATATATATATACACAGATCTGGCATTTGGAATTATTTTGGTTTTCATGTGACGTATGACCCTGAAGGTAAGCGAGTCATGGACTAAAGTAAAACAGTATGTTGGAAGTGCCATGCAATGCTCAATTACATGGGTGGGAGCTAGTGTGTTAGCGCAGTTAGCTCGTTAACGTGTTGGCCGTCTAGCCCCATGCACGGGGCGATCGGCGGTAGCTCGTTAACGGAGATTTGCCGTGTTGTGGCGTTAAGGTCATTTCAACAAGATTAACCTGAAAGCACTAGTGGGAACACAACGAATATGACTGCACATTTACGCCGACATCATCCTAGTGCAAAGACAAAGATGAGTGATTCCTCAATCAGATACAGGGCTCGCAATATCGCTAGCCTGACGTCCCGAGGCTAGCGATTTTTTTCAGTCGGGGTACCAAAATCTATCTCTGCCCTGCCCGTCGGGCTATTGTAGGAAGGAAAAATATATGTCAATGCTTTTGCATTCTTTTGGAAATGTAGCTGGGTAATTATGTCATTGGCATCGGTGAGCCACTGTCAATATGTGACATATTGAAATCGCGTTTCAATTTGCGCTTGTTTTTTTGCTTTCACTTTGCAATCGTGCGAACTGTGTATAGAGAGCGACAGCACTGATCTTTGAGTGATGATAATTTGTGCACCAATTCCTCTGACATCGTCTTATTAATCGTTAGCTTACTACGCAAACATGACAAGTGAAATGTCCCGCAGCAAGCTTAAACATGTGAGAGGTTGATCGCGCAGAGAATCGCTGAGCTTATGTGAGTGCGTGTGTAAAAGCAGCAGAATATATATTTTAGTTCTGCTGAGCCAAATAAGACAGGTCAGCGTGAAGAAGTGACAGCCAAAGAAAAGCTTACCACAAAACAGAGAAGTTATGACAAATCAGACTATAAGGCAAAAAGAAAGTGCAGTTCTATGGTTTCATGGACAAAAGAATTTCTGTGGCTGCAATATGAGCTATATAACCAGGGGTGCACATAAGTGGTGTGCATACAGTGGGGCAAAAAAGTATTTAGTCAGCCACCGATTGTGCAAGTTCCCCCACTTAAAATGATGACAGAGGTCAGTAATTTGCACCAGAGGTACACTTCAACTGTGAGAGACAGAATATGAAAAAAAAATCCATGAATCCACATGGTAGGATTTGTAAAGAATTTATTCGTAAATTAGGGTGGAAAATAAGTATTTGGTCAATAACAAAAATACAACTCAATACTTTGTAACATAACCTTTGTTGGCAATAACAGAGGTCAAACGTTTACTATAGGTCTTTACCAGGTTTGCACACACCGTAGCTGGTATTTTGGCCCATTCCTCCATGCAGATCTTCTCGAGAGCAGTGATGTTTTGGGGCTGTCGCCGAGCAACACGGACTTTCAACTCCCGCCACAGATTTTCTATGGGGTTGAGGCCTGGAGACTGGCTAAGCCACTCCAGGACTTTCAAATGCTTCTTACGGAGCCACTCCTTTGTTGCCCGGGCGGTGTGTTTTGGATCATTGTCATGTTGGAAGACCCAGCCTCGTTTCATCTTCAAAGTTCTCACTGATGGAAGGACGTTTTGGCTCAAAATCTCACGATACATGGCCCCATTCATTCTGTCCTTAACACGGATCAGTCGTCCTGTCCCCTTGGCACAAAAACAGCCCCATAGCATGATGTTTCCACCCCCATGCTTCACAGTAGGTATGGTGTTCTTGGGATGCAACTCAGTATTCTTCTTCCTCCAAACACGACGAGTTGAGTTTATACCAAAAAGTTCTACTTTGGTTTCATCTGACCACATGACATTCTCCCAATCCTCTGCTGTATCATCCATGTGCTCTCTGGCAAACTTCAGACGGGCCTGGACATGCACTGGCTTCAGCAGCGGAACACGTCTGGCACTGCGGGATTTGATTCCCTGCCGTTGTAGTGTGTTACTGATGGTGACCTTTGTTACTTTGGTCCCAGCTCTCTGAAGGTCATTCACCAGGTCCCCCCGTGTGGTTCTGGGATCTTTGCTCACCGTTCTCATGATCATTTTGACCCCACGGGATGAGATCTTGCGTGGAGCCCCAGATCGAGGGAGATTATCAGTGGTCTTGTATGTCTTCCATTTTCTGATGATTGCTCCCACAGTTGATTTTTTCACACCAAGCTGCTTGCCTATTGAAGATTCACTCTTCCCAGTCTGGTGCAGGTCTACAATACTTTTCCTGGTGTCCTTCGAAAGCTCTTTGGTCTTGGCCATGGCGGAGTTTGGAGTCTGACTGTTTGAGGCTGTGGACAGGTGTCTTTTATACAGATGATGAGTTCAAACAGGTGCCATTCATACAGGTAACGAGTGGGGGACAGAAAAGCTTCTTACAGAAGACGTTACAGGTCTGTGAGAGCCAGAGATTTTCCTTGTTTGAGGTGACCAAATACTTATTTTCCACCCTAATTTACGAATAAATTCTTTACAAATCCTACCATGTGAATTCATGGATTTTTTTTTCACATTCTGTCTCTCACAGTTGAAGTGTACCTCTGGTGCAAATTACTGACCTCTGTCATCATTTTAAGTGGGGGAACTTGCACAATCAGTGGCTGACTAAATACTTTTTTGCCCCACTATATATATATATATATATATATATATATATATATATATATATATATATATATATATATATATATATATATATATTTATTAGGGCTGGGCCATATTATACCATTCACGGTAATACCGGTATAATGTTAGGCAACGATAGGAAAATGAAATATCGCGATAGAATGGGAGTAAAACGCGCATGCGCAGTGCCTTTGTTTTCATACGCACATGGCCGAGTGTTGAGTGAAACAGATGAACCAGAATTGGTTTGTAAAAATGGTGCAACTTCAGTGATGTGGAACTGGTTTGGTGTTTGTCCGTCAGATACACAACAAAGCACATTTTTTTGCAGAACATGCAAGCGGCCGTCGTTATTGTCATATTTGTCGGACTAAGATGCTCTTAAATCTGGGAGTAATCTGGGTCCTAAACTCCGTATTCTTCAGGTCAAACAACACTGCAGCATCACTGAGAGTTAAAAACTGTCTAAATTCTTTCATCTTTAATAAAACGATCAGCATTGCTGCTTTACCAGGTGTAACTATAAAGTTTAACTTCCAGGCATCCATGAAAACAAAAGTTATTACATTTAACGGAGTTAGAAGTTAGCAGGAAGCTAGCGGAAGTTAGCTCGCTCGTTTCGCTAGTTACCTAAGCATGATATAGCACGTTCTGACGGAGAGATTTCTGAAAAAAATCAAACGTACAGCTCTGCTATCACTTCCAACATAAATGAAGACAGGAAACTAAACAGCAGTGACGTTTGTAGGGTTACTGAAGTTGGGCTAGCTGGTATATAATGATGTGCTACGTGATCGCTAGCGACACAGCTATGTTAGCATAACATAAACAGTGAAGCTGGAGGACGAACACTAACACTTTTCCACTTATAAAAGTTAACGTGAAGGTTCTTCATGGTTAGAGACAAATGCAATCGCATGGCAGGATACTGTAAACGGACCAAACTTCAGTCAGGAGAACAACTGAGATAATCCATCCACAATACGAGGTTAGTCATTAATATACTGCAACAACATGGGAATAGAGCAGCTGCCAGAGAATTCAACATTAATGAATCAATGGTACAGAAGTGGAGGAAGCAAGAAGAATGAGTTTAATAAAGTTTGATTTATCTGACTGCTTTGTTTCGCTTAATGTGCCTTATAATCCCGTGCACCTTATGGTCCGAAAAATGCGTACTGCACACTGCAGTTTAATGTTGCAAAGCACCTCTTTTTAACTTCAGTGGATATTATACATGGTTATGCTCAGGATATGTCAGCCCATTTCTACTGGAAATGCCTTTTGGTTAAACTTTCAGCAAGGAATTTGCATTTGCACTGTTACATTTTTATAAAGCTTTAATGTACATAAAAACCAGCTTCTTGTTTAAGTGAAAATAAATGGAAGGTTGTCTTTTTGCGCTAGTAATATTGTGGAGTTGTATTTTGTCTCGCATCAATTATATCGTCGGTTATATCGTTATCGCAAATTTTCAAATATATATCGTGATAAATATTTTTGGCCATATCGCCCTGCTCTAATATATATATATATATATATATATATATATATATATATATATATATATATATATATATATATATATATATATATATATATATATATATATATATAATATTTGTGTACATGACAGCATTGCTGTCCAGCATTGTGTTTATCAAAACTCTTTTTACAAGTCCTGCTGTGTGTGTGTCCCCCAGGTGATTAACAGGAGGAGAAGAGTCTGGTGGTGCAACGGAGGAACAATTTCATCCATTTGGACTCAGCTCAGTCACTACAGAGGAAACAATCAATGACTTCAACACAAAAGGTGAGAAAAATATCACAGTTACAATTAGGGATGCACCGATACCGATACTGGTATCGGGGCCGATACTGTAAAATGTGTGTGTACTCATACTCGTAAAAGTTAAGCGATACCATGAACCGATAATAATGTAGCCCGGATGGGAATTTGGGAGTAGATACTCATAATTCCCATGGACTTAAATGCCACGGTAACATAAGGTGTTCACAGTTGATGTTATGTGATGTAACTGTACCCAGAATGTAATTTGCCCTGTAATATGTCACAAGGTAAATACAGGTAATTAGAGCAATCAAACTGTTATGTTAATCATAAAGTATTATTTTATGGTATGTAACTCTGAATGGAGTTTAAATATTGTTCAGAGTTCTAATTTTCTGGAGGCCCATGAAGGTATCATAAAACGGGACCTGTGTATCTGTTGCAATGGAGGAGGAGAAGAGAACGGCATAGAGAGATGCACGAGGTTAGCTGAACCAAAGTGAGAGACTCGGCTAGTTTTACTGAGGTTAACTAGCACAAAAGAGTGTGTGACTAGAAAGCTAACCGTGTGAGAGCTTCACAACAGAGTGTGGGTGAAGTGACTTTTTGTTTCAACGGTCGCACCACCGTGGAGTGGATTTAGTGTGGGACTGGTGAACGGTGACCTACCGAGCAACGGAACTGTAAGTCAGACTTTTGTGCTCTTACTGGGGAGAAGAGGATTTTTCTCCATCGTCTGGCGTGAGCAGCAAACAGGCCTGCAACAAGTGTGAATGTGAGTGTGTGTGGGGCCCATGTGTGAATATTGTGTGTTTAGTGGATTTATATAACGTGTTTTGGAGTGTATATTAGTGAGTCACTTACCAAAAGGTGATAACATGAGTTGGGTTGTGTAATATAATTTGAAAGGGAATTATTTCATTTATACAGTACAGTGTATTTCATTTGGTTAAGGAATTGGAATATTATTTGAGTTTAAAAAAGGGATGTGTTGTGATGTGTTCAGTAAACGTTTCGTTTGTGTTAAAGAGTTGCCTGGGGTCGTTTCTTTACTACTGGTTAAGTTTAACTTGTGTGTGGTAGAAGTATCGGTTTTTGTACTCAATATCTGCAAGTACTCAGATCCAAGTATCGGTATCGTATCGGTTTGGAAAAATGGGTGTCGTTGCATCCCTAGTTACAATATTACTGAAAGCTGGTGTGTTTTTAAAAACATGATAACAGCAGCTTTATCTTTTGCATCCTGGGCTCATGTCATGATCTGGTACAGGGATTCAACGCAGAGCGGTAAGGTATCTCCAAGGTGTGGTTTATTTACAGTGCAGTGCAATAAATGTACAGTGAAGGGATCCAAAAACTCCGGGGGGAATCACAGGGTAACTCGCTCACGTCTTCTCCGCTCACACTCACACACTTTCCCGTAGCAGGGAGGTCGCAGGTCCGGGGGGGGGGGGGAGATCTGAAGCAGACGAGAAGGCAGGTCACCAACAAATCACAAGTCACGGATATGAAGCACAAGAGCTGTGAGAACACTAACGTTAGGGGTACAATCATCCAGCGACGAGAGGATCTGTGTTTCAGCCTAAAATAGTGCTCCCAGTGATGATGGGTGAGTGTTGTCAGGTGTGTGTGTGGGCCAAGGGCAGGAGCCCACAGTGAGCTCCGCCCACGCAGAGAGGGAGAAAACAGCAACAGCAATTGTAGCCTTGTGGGGCCGACCGGGCAGGCACGGAGACCATGACAGCTCATCCATATATACAGAATCTACATTCGAATCAGAAACCACAGAAGTTACAAGAAAATACAAAGATCTTTTTTTATAAGCATACATTGAAACAACAATATCATCAGTTGAACTTGAAATTTCTTATGCGTAAAAGATTTTCTCTGCTGATCAATATTTCTTCAATAATGTCATTTTCATTACAACTCTCATTGTAGCACATCATTGTAATGTGATACTGCCACCAGAAGGTGGTGGAAACACACCTACAATGTGTTTGTTGACATGTTTGATTCCACCAATGGAGGGAGTTTCAGTTTGTTCCACGACTGCATTTCACTCACTGCCTCTGTTTGTATCTCTGTCACTGCAGGACCAACATGGAGCGAGAAGTCAGCGCTCTCAGGAGGCCGACAAACCTCACAGAAGAAAAGGAGAGAAAACCTACAGCTGTGATGAGTGTGGAAAGTCTTTTACCCAGGCTGGAGACTTAAAAAGACACCAACTCATCCACAGTGGAGTTAAACCTTACAGCTGTGACTTGTGTGGAAAGTCTTTTACCCTGGCTGGAAGCTTAAAAACTCACCAACTCTTCCACAGTGGAGTTAAAGCGTACAGCTGTGACTTGTGTGGAAAGTCTTTTACCGAGGCTGGAAGCTTGAAAAAACACCAACTCATCCACAGTGGAGTTAAACCTTACAGCTGTGACTTGTGTGGAAAGTCTTTTACCGAGGCTGGACACTTGAAAAAACACCAATTCATCCACAGTGGAGTTAAACCTTACAGCTGTGACTTCTGTGGAAAGTCTTTTACCTGGGCTGGAGACTTGAAAAAACACCAACTCATCCACAGTGGAGTTAAACCTTACAGCTGTGACTTGTGTGGAAAGTCTTTTACCCTGGCTGGAAGCTTGAAAAGACACCAACTCATCCACAGTGGAGTTAAACCTTACAGCTGTAACTTCTGTGGAAAGTCTTTTACCTGGGCTGGAGACTTGAAAAAACACCAACTCATCCACAGTGGAGTTAAACCTTACAGCTGTGACTTGTGTGGAAAGTCTTTTACCGAGGCTGGAAGCTTGAAAAGACACCAACTCATCCACAGTGGAGTTAAACTTTACAGCTGTGACTTGTGTGGAAAGTCTTTTACCCAGGCTGGAAACTTAAAAACACACCAACTCATCCACAGTGGAGTTAAACCTTACAGCTGTGACTTGTGTGGAAAGTCTTTTACCCGGGCTGGAAGGTTAAAAACCCACCAACTCTTCCACAGTGGAGTTAAAGCGTACAGCTGTGACTTGTGTGGAAAGTCTTTTAACGAGGCTGGACGCTTGAAAAAACACCAACTCATCCACAGTGGAGTTAAACCTTACAGCTGTGACTTGTGTGGAAAGTCTTTTACCGAGGCTGGAAGCTTGAAAAAACACCAACTCATCCACAGTGGAGTTAAACCTTACAGCTGTGAGTTGTGTGGAAAGTCTTTTACCCGGGCTGGAGACTTGAAAAAACACCAACTCATCCACAGTGGAGTTAAACCTTACAGCTGTGACTTGTGTGGAAAGTCTTTTACCCTGGCTGGAAGCTTGAAAAGACACCAACTCATCCACAGTGGATTTAAACCTTACATCTGTGACTTGTGTGGAAAGTCTTTTACCGAGGCTGGACACTTAAAAACACACCAACTCATCCACAGTGGATTTAAACCTTACAGCTGTGACTTGTGTGGAAAGTCTTTTACCGGGGGTGGAAACTTAAAAACACACCAACTCATCCACAGTGGATTTAAACCTTACAGCTGTGAGTTGTGTGGAAAGTCTTTTACCCAGGTTGGAAACTTAAAAAGACACCAACTCATCCACAGTGGCGTTAAAGCGTACAGCTGTGAGTTGTGTGGAAAGTCTTTTACCGAGGCTGGAACCTTAAAAAGACACCAACTCATCCACAGTTGATTTAAAGCACACAACTGTGAGTTGTGTGGTAAGGCTTTTGCTCTAAATAGCGACTTACACAGGCATCTAGTTACCCACTCTGGAATTAAGGCGTACAGCTGCGACTTTTGTAGAAAAAGTTTCAGTGACAAACAGTACCAAAATATTCACCTACGGATTCACACTGGAATTGATGTTTCCTGCTGTGATCAGTGTGGGAAACTGTCTACAACCGATGCACAGCTACAACAACTCTCTGAGGAGAGACCTTATAAATGTGACCTGTGTGAGAAGACTTTTAAAGCTCCAAATCAGCTGAAAAAACACCAACAGATCCACACCAGAAAGTAACTCTACAAGTGCAGTTACTGTGAGGATGTATTGATTTTTTATCTTGTAATTTTAACCTGATTGTTTGGAAAAAGTCTGATCAGTAAACTTATGGAGTTATACTGAATGAACTGTTTTGAACAATGAAGACTCATTTTCATTCAGTAAGCTGAGTGTTGTAATGTAAACAGTAAAATGTAATTGGACGTTGGCAGAGATGCTTTTTATTTCAGGCGACGTTCAGGATAAAAACGTTGAAGGAATTCCCTGATTTACAATGTCTTTGTTTAGAAGTGGAGCAAAGAACATGGATCCATTTCTCAACCCTGTCGTCACTGTGGTGGTGGGAAAGCGTTTCTCTTTGACCTTTGTGGAATCACGAATCCAATCACGAACGGGACCTAAAAGCACATCAACGTAGACACACTGGAGACAAAATGAACTACTGCAAAGAATGTGGGAGAGGCTTCCACACACCAAGTACATTAAAAATACATGACCTCTTCCACAGTGTGGTCAAAAAGCACATCTGTGACCAGTGTGGGTCATCCTTCACCACTGCAGGAGAGACACCATACAAGTGCAGACACTGTGACAAAAGCTTCTCACGATCAGGTCATTGTAACAAACATGAACGAACACACATGGAAGTGAACTTCAGCTGTGACCAGTGTGACAAGAGTTTCAGGAATCTCAGTTCATACTCCGAACACAAACGATCCCACACTGTAAATAAACTGTTTCACTGTTACCAATGTGCAAAAACCTTCACTTCATTATCTGCTCTGTGCAAACATCAGCCTGATCATGCAGGACTGAAATCACTGGATCACAATGAATCTGAAGAGAGAGAAAGATCCTCTTCTGGTTTCAGGGTCAGACTTAAAAACTTTGAGATCAGGCTCCACAGAGTTCAGATGGAATCTCCTGTAAAGAGTGTCAGCTGATGTCACACTTGGATCTGATGAGGTAGCTCTGATTTCTGGACCTGCAGTGAATAATCCTGAATTATACATTTAGGAAGCTGCATGTATAGATATGTGTGGCAGGATGAATGTTATCCCTCGGTCCAACCCACTTTCAGCCTGGCACATTAGGGGGCGCTGGTATAAATAGTGGCCATTTGAGTGTCCCTGCGTCGCTTGCCTGTGATCTCCTTTTTGGTCACCTGACTTCCCTTTGGTGTGGTAGAGATCATTTGCGGGTTATTCTTCTGAAGCCTCCATCGCGGCTGGTCGTAGCTATAGAAGCCTCCTCTGAGCTATTCTGCTTACGTTCTTTGACACGGCTTACTTGGTACGTAATCAACTTTTGTTACGCTCTGTGCCTTCTATTGTTCTTTTATAGTAATTATTTATTATGCTTCGCAGGAAGTGTGGGCCTTAGTTTTGCGCCAAGCTACGCGAACTGAAGTGCTGCTGCTTTGCCTTGCTGTACTTTTACCGTCTGTTCCCGTTGCGAGATTTCTTTCCCTGCTGCTGTCAGCTTTTACAGTGGATGTCGGCGTGGACAACGGCCATATGCATGCCGGTTATCGGAGTCAGCTGCCGTGCATATTGATTGACTGTTAACTTTTCGTCGTGTGGACGGCAAATTGGAGCAGTACGGCGATTCCGTTTGCTCCAGATTTTAGAGTTTTATCCAGATTGTATGTTGTTTTATTGTTTTTGATTTGTAGTTTGGATTTTTGTTACACCACTGGTGGGAGGCCCTTTTTCTAGCTGTAGATCACCAGTGTGGTCCTGCAGTTGGGTTATCCCCCGGCGCTACACATTAGTTTGTTGTAATATATTAAAATTTTCTTTGTTTCTTTTATTCAGATGCGGAGTGCCGACGTGGAGGAGACTAGGGTGCCTTGGTGGTGGGATCCCTTGAGTGCACACACCTGCCTTGTTTAGTTTATTAGTGTGAGTGTGTGATCGTGTGCTGCACTTGTTTTTTGGGTGTGTTTTCTTTCTTTAGTTTGTGTGTGGCATCCCTGCCCCTCCACTGGTAAGCCTCAGCTCTGAATACCTTTTTAAGCATATTTGTACTTGAATATTTATGATTGTGCTTTTATATGGTGTTTTAAATAATTATTAATAAATTGTCAATTTGTTTCTCATTGAACCTCGTCTCTGGACTGAGTATAGCGAACCTAAGTGCCTTCCTGGTGATTTAGTGTTACTTTCAGTATTCTCTGGGTGAAATTCCCAGGGTGGCGTTGTCTTTTTAAAACTGCAAAGAGTATTTTCTTTATTTCTACCTCGTCCTGCCACATATGCATATGCAATTTCAATCCTTCATTCATATTTAATCTTTTGCTGTGGTAAAATCTTCTCTTAAATCATTTTCTCCCAAAACTACAAATATTTTCACAGCAGTTGCTCTTAAAGCCTCCAAAATGAACTAAATCTGTCCACCAGCTTTGAAAAAACACCTGCCGTGACGTTATGTCCAGAAAAAAAGAAACTCAAGCTAAACTGGTTTTGGGCTGTACTTCCATGTAATACCAGTTTGTACCAGAAGATGAACCAGTGAGGCTGTGTAACCTTTATTCAATTAGGCAAAGAACACAATCTTATTCACAGTGGCAGCAAAGAAATGTTGAAAGTTAAAAACAGCAGCACACATCAGAACCATTTTAAAGATCACAGGTGACTACTTTTACTTAATTCAAATTCTGTTAAACCTCTATTTTTTGCTCCTCCTTTCACTTTAGTGTATTTAGTCCTTGAAGTCCACATGTTGTTTTTTTAATGAATTTTGATCCACATGTTCTGCAGCTGTTTTCTTGTTGATTTGAAGTTTGTATTATGAAATCCTGATAATGTTAAAGTGTTAGTTATATTTGATGAAGTCTGTGTAGAGTTTATCTTATTAAACAGTTTGGTGTGAAAAATAAAGAAATGGTCTCAGAACAAGTAGTTTGACCCATTATTTCCGATTCAAACTAATTTAACTGTTTTCAGTGGTACATGTGGAGGTTTATCACAGGAGGCGACTTGGCTGTTCTCCACTCACACTGAAGAAGGATCCTGCAGCTAATTAAAAACTCTAAAATGATCTTGAAGGAAAATTTGTTTGATTTTTCTTAAAAACATGCTGTTGGCATGAAGCTTTGAGACAGTGTTTTTAAGAGTCATTGTGGTTAACATCTCACACATTCCAATAAAGCAGATGTTCCTGCATTGCAACAGCGGTTTGCAGTTGCAATGCAGGATCGTGCTGCGTCTCGTCTACAGGACTCTCATGGAGCACCACTTTGAAACTTTATGACTCTCTCTGCAAAATACAATATATAAAGACCAATGCTGGGCAATTAATTATATAGTTACTTCTTCAAAAAAGTTACTGAGTATTGCAAACAACAAAGATTTTTGCAGCTGTTTACCTAAAAATGCTGCTAAGGGATTTTTCTTAAACATTTCAAACTATTTACAGAACAATCAGGTGTTCTGCATCAAATCTGATGCCACACAAATTATTTGTGCCTCTCCAAAAAATAATTTCTGTCCACTATGAGATAAAGGAGAACATCAAAAGCCTGATACCTGCAGGCCTGACAACAGGAGATGTATCACTCCTGTAACATTTAGCAGCCGCCTCATTGTTCTGACACACACAACAAAACTATTGACTACACTACACACTAACTACACAAGATTTGCGCTAAACGTTGCAAATCTCTCACATCTCAAAACACTGCCGTCACGCCTAAATTTTCCTCTTCTTAACAACTTCTGTTTCTTAACAACCAAATGCCATGTTTTGATTGGTCGGCATGGTACATTTTTTGACCAATGGGAAAGGGTGGGGTGTTTTGGTTTTGTCTTTGCTCACAGGCGGAGAGTGTTTTATAACGTTTTCTTTATAAAATGCCGTTTTTACCATTTCTTCCCCCAGTAAATATAAACAACAATATTCTGGAAGAAAACCAAACACTGGAGGTTTTTTTTTAAACACAACTCTGTTTTTTATGTGGCCTATCAACACAATTTGAAAACTGGTATAAAGTCCACTCTTTTTACGTCACTTGTTCCATCTGTCCTGCTCACGTCTCCAATGGTTGTACATGTGTTCATTAACGTGGCTTCACTCCACATTAGCCACGCCACTTTGCTAGCTAAAACACCGGTGTCGGCACATAAGGACGCTGTCATAGCCTGTCAACGACGTTAATTAGCTGCGCATATACGAATTTGAATCACGTGATTGGCTGGACTATGGGATGAGGTGCCATTGTTCTAATCCCATACTGGAGCAGCCAGTCACTTACTGACTAACACTGCAAAACAGAATTGTTAACGTATTTACTTTAATTTCAATTCCGGTTAGAATTTAATTTTATGTGCAACACAGATTTTTTCTGCACAGACACCGTGCCAGCAGTGTGCAATTGAGCAGACGCGCAGTTTAGAGGGAACATTGGTGATGATTATCAGAAAGTGAACAAGGTCTCATGGTTTGATGCTTGTCCAATGCCTGAGTTGACCTGGACTGGTTAAGCACTGCTTGTCTTATTTTATGATGCTGGATTTAACCAACGCTTACTGGCAGATTCCCTTGTCTGCAGAGTCCAAAGACAAAAACGGCCTTCTCCACTCTGTATGGTTCGTACCAATTCGTCACACTTCCGTTTGGCTTATTTGAAGCCTCGGCCATTTTTCAGCACCTCATGGAGCGGTAGCTGCTTCCTCAAATTGCATATGCTGTTTTCTACCTGGATGATGTTGTTGTGGTACCCCTGTGAGGTACCACACAGTTAAACGGTTAAAGGAAACCTCAGAAGAACGGCAGCTAATTCCCTTTTTGCAGCATGCAGCCAACGAGGTATTTATTGATTTATCGTTGATGAGAGATTTTTTAGTTTTGTGATTATGCTTAGTTGTAGCTTCATTTAAAGGAAGAAGAGCTTGTGAATTGGAACCAACACAGGAAGAGAGATTGAAGCCATATGTGTAGAGGAATGCGGTGACATACGATACCATACCTCCTGTTTTAACAGACAAGCTGGCTCTCTCTCTCTCTCTCTCTCTCTCTCTCTCTCCTTTTATGGGAATGTCTGAATTTCTATACATACAAAGTTACCTCCTTTTTCAGCAGATAAGCGAAAGGTTTTGTCCTTTTAAGGAAAAATTATCAGTTCCATACATGCCACTCCTACTGCTGTGGAAACTTGCTTTAAGTTTAAAGGATGTTCTGAATGCCCTGGGCGGTTTTTCTGTGTCACATCGGTTGAGCAGTGACCGCCCATGTGCATGTAAAAAATAGATATCTGAGTTGTAAGTTTCTTTGCCTTCTAACAACTTTCTCCTCACAATCGTGTTTGTTGTACAGTGTTATTTTTAGTGCTGTGTCTTACGCCGAGTTTTATTTTGTTAATGCTGTATAGTTTTCACGGTAGCTTTGGAGAGAAGTCTTCAAATAAACCAGTGACAGAAAATCACTTGCGTCTGCCTGTGCTTCGAGGGAATTATACTCATGTAGCTATGATGATGTTTGCTAGTTCACCTTACATGCATTAATGTAATAACATGGTTAGCGTACTCAACGTGAATTACACACGAACAACATTAAGCTACTCACGCAGAGAAGAACGGCTGCTGCTGCCATCTTCGTCCGTCATCATTTCTGCTACAATGGCAGGGCTAGGGGCCAGGACTCTACTCTTCGTGTTTTTGGGGGATGTTGCTAATTCTGGGACCGATAACAGGCACCACACCTGCAGTAGATGTACACGGTGTGAGGTCTCAGCAAGCTATCAAATACGGCGCATTTCTCGGCTTTTAAAAAAACGCTATGAGGTGTTACCTCCTTTGACAGTATTGCAGTATCTGATTAAAGCACTTGTAGCAGGCTGCTGAGTTTGCATCTTTTGCTGTGAAGTATATAGCCGCTAAGACTGGTAGACCTAAATCTTCACCACCACGTCTTTATACATACAAGCGCAAAGGGGAGTGAGCGGGTCAGCGCTCAGGGCACAGAAACTAAGCTGGCCTCAAACACACCATTTATTTTCAGGATAAAACACAGTCAGAACCCCAAATACAAGCCAAAATCCCCGTATACAATAAAAGTAGTGTTGCAACCCGCTAAAAACCCTGCCGGCAGAAATAACTATACACCATTAAAACAAGGCTAAAACATGTTTTCCACATACTAAAACCACTCTCCCACAGTCCCATAATCCCACAGTCCAGCCACACATGGGCGAATGGTCCTTATATGAAAGAGACAGGAGAGGAACTTCTCTTCCAGTATGGTAAAACTCGTCAGCAACAGACCAGGGAGGGGGCTCCTATCGCAGACCTGTCTCCTCCTGACAGCGCGTCGCCGCACAGTCCCGTCCCACTCCACACCTGAACACGGCCTCCCTCGTCTCACCGTCAGATGCAGGCGGAGGGGCATCCCTGCCCTGTCGTGCATTGCAGCCATCGCCACCCACTGTTGCCGTTCCTGCCGTTAGGACTGGATCGCCGAACAACTCGCGGCGCCCCACAGTCAGGCAGCAGTTCGTTCCACACACGTGCGGGGTTGCACGCGTTCCTTTTTCGCCTCCTCACCCTTCGTGCGTCACTCCTCTCTCCTTTTGTCTCTGCGCTCACCATCCCCTTTAACAGGTCAACCTGGCGGCTGATAGGCCACCTTGGGGAACGCCCCCACCTCACAGGTGCCTACAATTATCTGTTTAGTCCACAGTGGGTTAAAGGAACATGGTACAACATTAACACAAATATAAATATGAGGATAAAACCATGCAGTATAAATATCAATAAACAAACATGCAATATAAATATCCCAATAAAATCATGCAAATAAAATCAACACTATGTACCAATAAACAGATTGATAAAACATAAAAACACAAATTTCCGCTGTGTGACAAGTACAGCCAGACTTTTGACCGCTTCGCCTTGGGCATTTTTAATCTGTAGCTCTGATCTAAAAGAACGTACGTACCTGGACCCGCCTACTATCCTCGGAAACGTAAAATGATTGGCTGGAATCTAAAGTGCATCACAGCTCAGGAAAAAAAAGCACCGAAATGTGCGCTGCTTTTCTGTCTGGTTACTACCGTTTATGTCAGAACCGGTGCCATCATGGCACCGGATACCGGTATCCATCCCTAGTCATATATTTACTGTTTTGCTGTTTCTAATGGCGACCAGGGGTTCCATTATCTGGTTGGTATTGTTAGTGATTAATTGTTGGATTGGGAATTTAAAATAGTGTAATAAAGAAAAAACACTTTAGTTCTTATGGAGTCTTTTATTGGGTTTATGTGACATACAACTAAAATGACAGCTTGTAAAGGTGAAGAGACAGTGGGACTGGCCATCCTACCTGTGTCACAGAAGAGCCAAGGTTAAAGCTGTCTACAGTTAATCATTTGTGAGTAACCTAAATAAGGTACTCACCTGTCCTGGTTGCTTCTTGCAGGATGTGGAGCATAAGAGTGAAAGCAGCTTAATCACCTGTTTAAGGGCTCTTGGAGCAGACCAGTGTGCCAGGTTAGGGAGTATGGATAAAGAGGGTTTTAATATATATAGTAATGGGTGAAGCTTATGTTATTGGTTTGTTTATAGTACGTGTTGGAAATATGTATATGTTTGTGATGTGCTTTAATGTTATTGCATGTTTGTGTGTGTGGAGGGTTATGTTTTCATTTTGATTAGTTAACCCCCATACTTGGGCTATTCCGGAAGAGTATAAAAGTGGTAAATGGCCTGCATTTGTATAGCGCTTTTCTAGTCCATAGGACCCCAAAGCGCTTTACACTACATTCAGTCATTCACCCATTCACACACTGGCGATGGCAAGCTACATTGTAGCCACAGCTGCCCTGGGGCGCACTGACAGAGGCGAGGCTGCCAGACACAGGCGCCACCGGGCCCTCTGACCACCACCAGTAGGCAAACATGGGGTTAGTATCTTGCCCAAGGATATTTGGCATGCAGCCAGGAGGCAGCCTGGGATCGAACCACCGACCTTCTGATTAGTGGCTGACCTGCTCTGCCACCTGAGCTACAGCCACCCCAAAAGGAAGCTATAGTTAGTGTTCTTGTGCTCCTATCATGTTCCTTCATTAATAAAGTGCCAATCCATGGATGTCTTTTACTCCAGTCTTGCGTCATACTATTGGACAGAACCTATGACCGTCGGCCACAACTGACACTGTTATTGAACTGTTTAGCCAGAAAGACACTGTAGAAGACAATGTGATGTGTTTATTGATATGAGTAAGGAAAGTAATTGTTATGAAAGAAGATGTTAGTTAGAGAAAATGAACCAGTAAAGAGAGTATATTTCACTGAGGATGTGAAATAAGTAAATGTAATTGATGTGAATGAGGAACCTGCTGAATTATATATTGAAAGCTCATGGTAGTGTTTATATAGCATTTGTTTGTGTGAAATAAATCAGACTCAGACACAATCTGGAGGAATACAGAGACACATGGTGTCTTCCTTACTCCGCTCTTCACCTGCTTTTACAGGTAACATATTTGTCATCATGGTCTTCATCATTGGGACCCGTAACAAATCTTGGGGGCTCGTTCAGGATTGTCGACACCTTGCAGTTGATACTGATCCAAAAATGACATCTGGGACCAGGACGGGAGCTGATGCGAGCTGAAAGTTGGAGCCGAGACTGATCCATGGTTGCTAAGACGGTGGGTCCAGTGGGCCTGGGTCAGCAAGAGGTCGACGCAGAGAAGGCTTCCCTGATGCAGAGAGAGTTCGTGGAGTGCTCAGGATATTAAGGCCTGGAACTTTTAAAGATATGTTAATCAATAAAGACGATTTGACTGTACTTGAACTGAAGGGGTTTCTCCATGCCCACCTGAGAGAGAAAAATAGTACAGAACTCTTTCAAGAATTAATGAGTGCCAGAAAAGATGAAAGTGAGACACCACAGCAGTTTCTCTACCGGGTGAAAGGGTTGAAGCAGTGGGTCCTCTTCATATGGGACCCAACCTAACCTTAACAGTAGCAAACCAAGTCTCCCCTCGCCAATCACATCAGAAGTAGTTAACCAGCAGCAGGGTGAGGCACTCGCTACGTCTGGTGTTATGGCACCCCACACTAAGTGTGGGGCAGTTGCTAAGCTAATCAGTAAGAAAGCTCTCATACATTGCAGTTTGAATGGCTTAGCAGTGAAAGCAGTACTTGACACATGTGCTCAAGTTTGCATCATAAGTAAACATTGGAAAGACTGATACTTGCCTGACTTAGTCATGCAACCTCTGTCTGAAATCATCAAGGAAATTGATGAGTTGAAAGTTTGCGCAGTCAACGGGGAAACCATATAATTTGATGGCTGGGTACCCATCATGATCAACTTACCGGGGGGTGAAGACCCCAGCCTCTCCGTCAGTATTCCGGTCCTCGTTAGTACCTTGCCTGTGGACAAACCATTGATCGGTTTCAATGTCTTGGAACAGATCATTGAGGAGCAACTAGAGCAGTTGATACCTACTCTTGTTACCTTGCTGTGTAATGCCATCTGTCTTCCCCCTGAGAATGGTGAGGTGGTCAGAAGCTTCATTCAGACAGTAGAGCCAAGCATTACACAAGGGTACTTGAGAACAGTTGAAAGGGATGTGATTATCCCTCCTGAACAGGTCACCTGGTTAAAGTGCCCCGTTCCATCAACCATGAATCCGCTTGATTGTTTTTAGTGCTGTTTGAGGATGATGAGGGCAACCAGGCCCTAAAGCGGTTCTATGTCTTGACAGGGTTAGTTGAAATACAGAATCCAGCTAACCCATACATCACCATTGCTCTAAGTAATGACACCAAACATGATATGACCTTGACAAGCAAGATGGCCCTGGGCACCTTACAGCCAGTTGAACGTATTGTGGAGGTTGAGGCCTCAAACGAGTGCCCACCTGCAATAACAGTTCGCAAGATAATGGTGGAGTCAGCTGGACCTCTCCCAATGTCGTGGTATCCGCCAGTGAATCTTGATCATTTGGAAGAGGAACAAAAAGAGATTGTCCAGAGAATGTTGTTTGATGAGTGCAGGGTCTTTGAGTGGGATG
This sequence comes from Diplotaxodon limnothrissa, assembly GCF_057381915.1. Lineage (NCBI taxonomy): Eukaryota > Metazoa > Chordata > Actinopteri > Cichliformes > Cichlidae > Diplotaxodon > Diplotaxodon limnothrissa. Next base: position 25,228,628 of record NC_140598.1, on the reverse strand, counting down.
GGAACAATATTGGTTGTAATCCTGATCTGAAAATGGTGATAAACCTAAAGGATGACAAACCAGTGCAGAGAGCATATACCTCCTTTGCGCGGTCTTGTAGACGGGGATACAACATCCTCCCACGGATTCCTATCCTATTCCTGTCTAAACGGCCCATCTGTGTCTCCTAAAGGATGACATACCAGTGCAGAGAGCATATACCTCCTTTGTGCGGTCTTGTAGATGGGGATACAACTTCCTCCCATGGATTCCTATCCTATTCCTGTCTAAACGGCCCATCTGTGTCTCCTAAAGGATGACATACCAGTGCAGAGAGCATATACCTCCTTTGCGTGGTCTTGTAGATGGGGATACAACTTCCTCCCACGGATTCCTATCCTATTCCTGTCTAAACGGCCCATCTGTGTCTCTGTTCCTGTCCGTGATGTGGCCTCCCATGATTTACGCACCGTCTGTGTGGGCCTGGATCCTTGTGTCATCGATTCACAGAGAGTTGGGGAATGGCTTTCAACTCTCTGTGAATGGTACTCATGGCCATTGATCAGTGTGCTTTGGTCAGTGGGCGTTCTCAATGGTCATGAGAATTTGTATATTAATGATCAAGGAACTGACCTCCCAGATCATTGTTACTTCAGTGGGCTGTTTTCAGTCATTATGCAAATGTACTGTTTATAAGATTGGGGAATCCTGCAGTCAACTGAGACTGAAGAAGTCACATGGATGAGTGACAAAACGTTTCTCCCACTGAAAACGTTACATCCAGATGAACAGAATCAGCTTTTGGAGATTTACTTAACTGCTTGATTGAGCATGTATTAAGACACTTTAAAATTTAGTTTTTACTATTACTATTACTAGGATATTACCAGGATAAGCTCACAAAGCTTTCTGCTATACTTCAGTTTCTCATTAAAATAAATAAATAAAACTTTCAGATCTTGGTACATCACAAAAACAGACATAAAAAAGGCCATTCATTTGGTTTACATGTAAATATTTATTTAGCCGCAGCTATTTTATTTATCTGGAGATGCCCGGGGAAGAGGTTCATCACGTTTGTGGGAAAGTGGCTTTGTGGTTTCCCCTTGGGTATTACACATTTCTTAATTAACTCCACCTCCTCCCTCCAATCAAGGCTGCTCACCGGCCCTGACAGCCGGTAAATTCACAGCCTGGTACGCCGGTCCCGTCGTCTACACCACCATTACCATCTGTTCAATCGTCTGCAGCTGCAATGACGCCGGAGGGACCCGCTCTGCCCGAGCAGGAAGAATGCTTTATTGGCCATATGCAGGTTGCCCCGCAGAGGAATAGGACCCCCCCCGACTTACACACACAACAAAGACATCACATGGGAATACAGTCGGAGATCGGCAGCGTTACAGAGAAAACACTGAAAAAATTACACAACAATGGGTAAAGTACAAGAGGAAAAAAAGAGACCTCTTCTCACGCTGGGCACCTATGGGAGGACAGCATGAGAACAGGAATAAAAAAAAAAAAACTCCTCTGCACAGAGAGCACATTAATGTCCACATCACAACATTAGAGCACGTGACAAGCCACAGGGGTTGGATAGAGGGGTGGGGGGTAATCTGAAGGAACACAGCAGTCGTCCTACACAGCGCTACCATTTCAGCGCGGCACACAGACCCGCCGTCTTCCCCCACAGGAAACAAGCATCGAAGGCGTTTGGAAAGGGAGGGGGATGAGTGTGTGCTTATAAGTGTAAGTGTATGTGTGTGCGTGTCCAGAGTCCAGCTGAGACAGTGTCCTTCGCTCTATCAGGCTAAGTAAACAGTCTGCCAGCCAACCCAGGTGGCCTTGCGTGGGATGGGAAGAATAGTCATCACACAGTCGTTATCAGGGAGCTGTTTTGGTGGGCTCCAGCCTTGGGCCTGAGCAGCTGGCGCCGTGGTGTCCATATGTTGAATATTGTTGATTTCTCCTTTATGTGAGCAGCTCCGAATTTAGCACTCTGACACTGGTCTCTCGATCTCGCGTTGGAGAGCCGCGAGCCCCCCCATGATGGTATCAAACTTCTGTTCCGTGGTGTTGTCATTCTTTTGATTCTGAGACCCCACGACTGCAGCGATCCGTTCTGCGATGTGATCCAACTTTCGCTCAAGGGTGTCATTGTGAGCAGGCCCCTCTCTGATGTATCCCATCATACGCTCAATGGTGTTAGTTTGAGTCTTCACAGCAGCTGTAAGCATCTCCAAGGTGTTAACCATGCTGCGTTCGGTGTGAGAGGTCGCGCCTCGTCCCATCGCTTCAATTCCAGCGGTCAGCCTTGGGGGGGTTTGACCAGCTGGTTTCGCTCTCTTATTTCTCCGATAAGTCAGGGCCAAGCCAGCTCCGATCAGCAAGAACCCTGTTATCATGGTTCCGAATAGGTACAGTGGGGCAAAAAAGTATTTAGTCAGCCACCGATTGTGCAAGTTCCCCCACTTAAAATGATGACAGAGGTCAGTAATTTGCACCAGAGGTACACTTCAACTGTGAGAGACAGAATGTGAAAAAAAAATCCATGAATTCACATGGTAGGATTTGTAAAGAATTTATACGTAAATCAGGGTGGAAAATAAGTATTTGGTCACCTCAAACAAGGAAAATCTCTGGCTCTCACAGACCTGTAACGTCTTCTGTAAGAAGCTTTTCTGTCCCCCACTCGTTACCTGTATGAATGGCACCTGTTTGAACTCATCATCTGTATAAAAGACACCTGTCCACAGCCTCAAACAGTCAGACTCCAAACTCCGCCATGGCCAAGACCAAAGAGCTTTCGAAGGACACCAGGAAAAGTATTGTAGACCTGCACCAGACTGGGAAGAGTGAATCTACAATAGGCAAGCAGCTTGGTGTGAAAAAATCAACTGTGGGAGCAATCATCAGAAAATGGAAGACATACAAGACCACTGATAATCTCCCTCGATCTGGGGCTCCACGCAAGATCTCATCCCGTGGGGTCAAAATGATCATGAGAACGGTGAGCAAAGATCCCGGAACCACACGGGGGGACCTGGTGAATGACCTGCAGAGAGCTGGGACCAAAGTAACAAAGGTCACCATCAGTAACACACTACAACGGCAGGGAATCAAATCCCGCAGTGCCAGACATGTTCCACTGCTGAAGCCAGTGCATGTCCAGGCCCGTCTGAAGTTTGCCAGAGAGCACATGGATGATACAGCAGAGGATTGGGAGAATGTCATGTGGTCAGATGAAACCAAAGTAGAACTTTTTGGTATAAACTCAACTCGTCGTGTTTGGAGGAAGAAGAATACTGAGTTGCATCCCAAGAACACCATACCTACTGTGAAGCATGGGGGTGGAAACATCATGCTATGGGGCTGTTTTTGTGCCAAGGGGACGGGACGACTGATCCGTATTAAGGACAGAATGAATGGGGCCATGTATCGTGAGATTTTGAGCCAAAACCTCCTTCCATTAGTGAGAACGAGGCTGGGTCTTCCAACATGACAATGATCCAAAACACACCGCCCGGGCAACAAAGGAGTGGCTCCGTAAGAAGCATTTGAAAGTCCTGGAGTGGCCTAGCCAGTCTCCAGACCTCAACCCCATAGAAAATCTGTGGCGGGAGTTGAAAGTCCGTGTTGCTCGGCGACAGCCCCAAAACATCACTGCTCTCGAGAAGATCTGAATGGAGGAATGGGCCAAAATACCAGCTACTGTGTGTGCAAACCTGGTAAAGACCTATAGTAAACGTTTGACCTCTGTTATTACCAACAAAGGTTATGTTACAAAGTATTGAGTTGTATTTTTGTTATTGACCAAATACTTATTTTCCACCCTGGTTTACCAATAAATTCTTTACAAATCCTACCATGTGGATTCATGGATTTTTTTTTTCACATTCTGTCTCTCACATGAAGTGTACCTCTGGTGCAAATTATTGACCTCTGTCATCATTTTAGGTGGGGGAACTTGCACAATCGGTGGCTGACTAAATACTTTTTTGCCCCACTGTAGATATCTTCAGCGTCCTCGATCGACAGTCCCGCCAGGCACAAGATCCTCCAGGTCTGCCACCCATCCATCGTGTATTCGGCAGGGAATGTCCCTCCAGGGCATTCGGGCTCTCCCGAGCCCAGACATCTCGTTGAGAAAACGGTGTCAATAGCATTCAGAGACCAGTTGATCAAATCCATAATTCTCTTTTAGGTTTTAGAGAACGACAGTGAGAGACTGTTCGAGGGAAAAGTAATGCACACGAGACAAGACAAGGACACAAGAGGCTAAGCAGGGAAGATAAGGGGAAGGAGGAGAGGAGAAAAAGTGCGACCGCCTTCACCGAGAGCCAAGAGAAGTTGTTATATTCACTTATATGTGTGAATTCACAGGTGGAATAGGGGTTAAAGGTATCATCAGACTTGGGAAGTTGCTGCTTTCTACAAACAGGAAGTGAAATAGCACAACCAACAACTGTAATACTTGCATTAACAACAATAATAACAAAACAAACTACTACGACAATCAGTCAGACATATCCCTCCAGCAGATCCATCCATTTGGTTCCTCCTGGCTGACCTGAAGGTAAGAAACATATGTAGGGTGTCAGCTGTCAAGTAGGTGATGAGTGAAGTAAATAAGTAACTAAAACTTATTAATATAGCACTTTTTTTAGACAAGAATCTATTACAAAGTGCTTAACTTATTATTAAAAATACAGCACATAGAAACAACATAATACACAGGAACATCATCAAAAATATTTTTATAGTTGATCAGAAATTTACTGTAACTGTTTTGTCTGGGAGTGTTATCTACTGAAACTGAATTGTAACTGAATCTTGGCTCCATCCAAACATCCCCAATGCCTAGGTGGAGTTACCAAGCTGGACATTACACCATCAGGATCACACCAAATACTCCTGTAAGGAAAGGTGCGACCAGAGCAGAAAGCAACCAGGGTGTCCATATCATTGTTGGGGACTTTAATAAGGCATGTGTGAAAATTGTACTCCCCAATTTCCACCAATATGTTACATGTCCTACCAGAGGGGTAAGGACACTGAACCATGTGAAGATATCAAGCAGGCCTACAGACTGACACCCCTCCATGACCTAGGACAATCTGACAGAATCTCTCTGCTCCTCATCCCTGCCTACATCCCCCTCAGGAAAAAAAAAAAAGCCCCTCCAAGCACCCTGGTCATGGCTACAGACCTATAGCCGTCACAGGAAAAGATACGCGAGGATGGTCTTCATGGACTACATCTCAGCGTTCAACACCATAATCCCAGACATTTTTACCACCAAACTGGACCACCTTAAACCTGATCCTGATTTAAATATTTCCTCATCAACTGGCCCCAAACAGTCCATGAGTCCAGCAGCCACATCTCTGTCAATCTCACCTGGGCCCACAACACCAACATGTTGGTAAAGAAGGCCCAGCAGCAACTGCATTTCCTCCTTGTCCTGAGAAAGAATAACCCAGACCGGAAGCTGCTGCGAGTCTTTTACTGTGCTTCAGTGGAGAGCGTACTCTCCTACTCTATTAGGTACGCAGGGGCCACAACTGAGAACAGAAAGGCTGCACAGAGGGTAATTAACCCCACAAAAGAAAAACATTGGCTGCCCTCTGCCACCCATGGAGGCCATTGCCATGTCCTCCATTCTCAGGAAAACCACTGTCATCATGGATGACCCCTTGCACCCCACCCACCACCTGTGTGACCCGTGCCCTCTGGTCGGTACCTAAGGTCAGTCACTTTCCACACCTCCAGAGTCCGAAACATTTTCTTCTGATTCAGACTCTAAACAAGTACTGTCCCTGCTGGTGACTTCTTGTGACAATTGGATAAACCTAGAATCTCAGCTCACAATGACTTGATGTCATCTTCTGTAGGCCTTCATTTTAATGTAGCTAATCACATGCAAAGATAGGGTCTAGGACTATGATCACAACATTGTGTGAAAGAAAGACGGAGGGCGGAAACTGTGAAGACAGCAACTGTGGTGGTACAGGCCAGGTACACGGAGCGACACAGAGACAATGATCTGGAATTAATTGCAGGTACATTGGGAAAAGTGATAGAAAAGATCAAAAATGGATCAGGAAATTGAATTTCTAAAATGTTAATATTTGTCAGAGCAAAATCAAAAAATTCATCTAAGTGCTGCTCATATCTACCTGTAGCTGGAGGAGAGGTGACATTCACTGGCCCTGAAAGAGTGTCCTGTTTTGAGTCAGGTATCTCTGCTGCACCATCCACTGTGTTAAATAAACAATGGCCTGCTGCAAATCATATCAAAAGAACAACAATTATTACAAAACAAATGTCCCCTGACAAACAAAAAAGTGTTGATGAGGAGGATTTTTTTTGTCTAGGCTTTAAACCACATGTCTGTTCTTCTGAGCACTAATATACACACAAGAAATAGGCTTTTATGAAAACACTAAATCAAACACTGCTAACAGTGGGAATAAAGGAATTATTTTACTGCATTAATAATATAACTTTATCATTAAATTGCATTAAACTGTTTATCACAGCTACTGGCATCAGATTAACATTTTTATTGCATGTGCAGCCATAATCATTGTATACACACATTTGCATATTGTGCTTAGTGATCGGCAGATGAAGCTTCATGAAGCACTGAAGCGTTTCATCCAATTGGTTCATCCCAGCGCAAAGCTTCTTAAAGCTTCATTTGCTCTAGTAGGACATCTACTGGACATAAAAATATTAGTTGGCACGAATTTGAAGAATGTGGCCTTTTGCACACAGCCTGTAAATCTCAACAACAAAAGGAGTGTGTAAAACATCTATATTGTAGTGATGGCAGTACACTGTATATTTATACTGGCAGTATGGAAAATGATTTTTTGGAAATGCTTAAAATGGAAATGATCATTTACTGTGAGGTGAGGTGTGGTTGGGGTGTGGACAGTAGTTGTGCTTTTGTAACGTTGAGGTATGGACAGCTACACACTGAGGCTTTGAGCCTCAGTCCTGCCTGTTCACATTTTATTCTGTAAAAACTAAATTTTCACTGCTTTTATAACCTTTAGTGGGGAGATCGTAGCTAGGATTTAATGATTTAACAAATCTTTTGAATCCTTTGTCCTCCACAATGCTAAATGGCTGGGAGTCCTCAATCACCATGCTAACCAGGTCTTCATCTATTTGAGATTGTTCTCCTGAGGAAAGACAATAAAGATAAAGCACAAATATAAATATCACACACGTAACTTATAACAGCTGTATAATATTGTTATATCATTTAGTAACATTACTGCATGCTATATTATCATGGCATTTGATGGCTCACCTGGTCTTGCTCCACAATCGGTGTTCCCCTTATTCTCATGCAAAGCTCTGTAGTGCCTAAACATGGATGAGGTGTTGTTGTTATATCCCAGCTCCCTGGCACATAGCAAACACTTCACCTTGTACAAAAGTACAGACAGCTTAACATAAATTGTATTGCACCATCAGTATTATGAAAATACATCTTCTGTAGAAATTTACATACCTTGTTGGGAGGAATAAGATCAAAATGTTCCCACACAGGGGAGGACATCCTCCTCTTCTTAGCTGGCTCCATTCTCTCCTGACTTTCTCTCCTCACTCTCATAAACCTCCAAACTGTCTCCAAACTCTCACTAACCGCAACTCTCCATCAAACACCTACATTTTGAATGAAGTCTGAGGGGTTTATATCGCTGTCATATCTCGCGGCAAAGTTCGAACCACTTCATGAACCAGTCACGTGGTACAGCCGGGCAGCGAGGCTTTGGACGTCATCATTTTCAGCTCCTCCCATTAATGAAGCAAGCCTCGATACGCGCATCGCGGAAACGCCCCCTCCATTACTCGACACAAGCTTCGAAGCCTCGATACAGAACGTCACATCAGTAGTTGTGCTCATAAGAGTTGATTCTCAGTCTATTGAAGGTTTCAAGCTTTGTGAAGCGCGATGTCTTCACAATCTATTGTGTAAGGTGATTTGGAGCAATGGAAGGTTAAAACAGCATTCACGCTTACAATTGAGTTGAATTGAGTTGTTTGGAGAAGATCTATGCTGATAAGTTGCATTGTACATCTTCCCACACGTGTACTCAATAAATCATCATTTGACTGAACTCTTCTGGGCCAGTGTTGGTTTGTTCCTTGCCTCAATATTTCGAATCGGGACACTACCAATACAGATCATTCACAGCTAGGCTAAAATAGAAGGATCTCAGTGATCGTGAAAACAGAGCTATTTAGGAGCAATAAGGCAGCGCAGCTAAAAGAGCCGAAGATCTCAAACACACTGAACACTCCTCACTCACTTGGAGAACCAACTTTCAGATTGATGAGCTTCAAAGGTTTTCCAGCTCTCTTGATGACATGACACTCGTATGTTCCAGCATCATCTTGTCTCACATTCTTCAGAATCAAAGACACGTCTCCATCAACTATCTGTCTGTCCTTCAGATCCACCTGGTTCTCAAAAGATGGATGCTGGTAATCTGGAACAAGTCATCCATGCTGATATAAAAGGACAAGTTCTTCATCTTCCAGGTCAGTTCTGCTCCACTCTACAACTATGACGATGTGGGCTTGAGCTTGACATGTCAGAGTGACGTCCTGTCCAGACTCAGCTGTGATGATTTTGTGATCTGAAAAAGAGGAAACAACACAGCGCAGCGAGGTTAAAGGTCAAAGTAACACTGTTCACTTCTACAGCAGTCAATCAGAGTGATGATGAGACAGCACTAAACTGTACTTACACACAGAGAATTTTCAATAATATCACTTATCACAAAATTAATGTGTGCAGGCTCATGTTGCCTGCACACACACAGACAAACGGAATGAATATGAAATAATCCTACTCAATTTCTTTGTCTTTATCTATCATTGAAATGGCATTTATCTCCTGACAGGTAAAACTCACCTGCAGAGGTAAACATGCAGAGGCTGAATAACAACAAAGCTAAGCAGAGTGATGCAGTCACAGCAGACATTTCCTCTAGCACAGATGGTCTTAGTTTGTTCTAAATGTCTGTATTTTCAGTGAATAACAGAACGTGAGTTTAAACCTGATTGCATCAGATTAAATTTAACGTTTACATAAAATTCAGTTTCCATAGAAATGATTCCAGGTTCAGATACTAATGCTGGATAATAATCACTAAGGCTTTTGAAATCTGTGAGTGAACTGGGTCCTCAGCAGTTCTGTGTGATTAGTAAGTATGTGTCTCTCAGCTTTCTAGTCCAACTGGTCCTGTAATGATTTTTGCTGCGTGCGCATGTGTGTGTGTGTGTGTGTTTGTCTGAAACCATTTTTTTTCCTCTCTCTGTTCTTGTTTTTGCATGATCTGTTTGGTTGAGAAGTGATTTCAAAGTTTCATGTGAGAGATAAAATAGCTGCGGTTAAATTAAGCTGTCTAAAACTGTCAAGGTTCAGCCCAGAGAGAAGAGCAGTTTTATTTAAAACAAGTTCCTCACACCAAGGGGTTTCAGAGGGGAATATTTCTGAAGCTGACACTGGACTCAGCGCTCACAGAGAGAGAGGAGAAAATAATTAGGCTACGTTCACACTGCAGGTCTTAATGCTTAATTCTGATTTTTTGATCAAATCTGATTTTTTTGTCTGCTTGTTCACACTATAAATAAAATGCGACAGCAAACGCGCTCTAGTGTGAACCCTCAAAGCGGCCCGCATGCGCAAAAGAAGACGTCACACACAACACACTCTGTTTAGACCCAGAGCAAACAATATTTTGTCTTGATGCATTCTCAATCATCCAGCAAAGTAAATCTCCAAAAGTTGAATCTGTTCATCTGGACGTAGCGTTTTGTGGGAGAAACGTTTCGTCACTCATCCAAGTGACTTCTTCAGTCTCAGCTGACTGCAGGTTTCCCCAAATCTTATAAACAGTACATTTGCATAATGACTGAAACCAGCCCACTGAATCAACAATGGGCTGGGAGGTCAGTTCCTTGATCATAATTATGCAAAGCTCTCATGACCATTGATCAACAACCACTAACCAAAACCCACTGATCGAAGACCACCATCATTTCCATCAGTAATGGGGAACATCTAAAAGCTGACGTGTACCGTAAACCTACGCATACGGATCAGTATCTAAGGTTTGACTCTCATCATCCACTGGAGCACAAACTGGATGTCATCAGGATCAGGACGCTACAATACAGAGCGAAAACCATCCCCACTGACACAGCGGCCAGGGAGGCAGAAGAACAGCACATCAAGAAGGCCCTGAGTTGGCTCAGGGCCAACAGGAGATGTTGGCTGTCCGATTGGCCTCCCTGCTGCTGCGGAGCCTGGGACGGTCTGCTTGCCTCCACCCCGGGGGGAAGTGTAACATCTCTTGGGTCTGGGTTCTGTTTCCCCCTCTGGGGGCGAGGGTACCTGGACCCGGGGTGTAGAGTATGTTTGGGGAGTGTGATTGTGTGTACATGTCCATTTATGTCAGTCCTTACGTTGGGTGAGTGCTGAGTGTTTATATATGTGTGCATGAGGGTGGGAACGCATGTTTGTGTCTATGTGTGCCTGTTTGTCTGTGTCTATATGTCAGGTTAGACTCCACCTCTCTGGGAACTCCCAGGCCCTCCAAGGTCTATCTCCCCTCACCACACTCCCTGCCGGTGACTGGTCGGTGCATTGGTGGTTCTTGGTGTTCGGGGCTGGGCGCTCAGGTATGTACCGGCTCACTCCCGGTGGCTACCTGGCGGGGCCTGGCACCTGTTGCTCGGTCAGGCCTCCTCCGGGGTGCGGGGGGCCCTCGGGCCTCCGGCCTCTGGGCCTGCGGCTCAGTTCACTCTGGCACAGCTGGCTGCTGGCAGAGCCGGCGGGCACGCCGGTGCAGCCACCTCTAGCTTCTGCTCGGTGGCTACTGGGTAACGCCTCGTCTGGGGATCCTCAGCCCTTCCCATGAGGGTGGCACGGATGCCCCTCCGGTGGTCCTCCTTGGGCTCTCGTGCTCTGGGGCCTCTGGATGTCTGGGGCCTGGATCTCCTCCATGCCTGCTTCATGCCCTGGCGGACGGGGCTATGGTTCGCTACATCCTCTTGCAGACTGTTATAACCTCAGGATAAAAATGCTCGGAAACTCAAGTGCCAGTTTTAGGACGTTTACTGACCACTTTTAGAAACAACCACAGCTAGTCGCACACATACAGGAAACTGTCCCACACATAACATTCCGGCAGGGAGAACCCTGAAAAACCTCTGAAGGTTCCGGGGTGCAACGCCCCCAAACATACATTAACAACAACACTGTCTATAACACTCCCCCCCCCCCCCCCCCCCCTCCCTTAAGCAAAAATCCACAACATAGCAATTATGCATAAGTACGAAAAGAGAGGGAGAATTCAACACCACATTATTTTAACAATTCAGTCTATCAGGGGGCTTGTGCTGCCTCTTTGACCTTCTCAGTCCTTCTGCTGGGTTCTCCAGGCTAGGAGCCTGCTGAGCTCCTGTGGCCGGGTTCGGCTCAGGTGACTTAGATTGCTCCACCAGCCCTTCTGGTGATACTGAAGAACCAATCCCGATCTCAGGGGCTGCTGACACGACTTCCCCTTCAGGTGAACCACTCTGAGGCCCCACAATGTCCACAGCCCTGTCTCCACCATGTGCGTGCAAACCACTCTGAGCCCTCTTCTCAGCTCCATCCGTGCGGGCTCTCACATGATCCTTGTGCCTGCGAACTTGTCTGCCATCCAACAACTCCACCACAAAAGATACTGGCCCTGAACTGTGGTGAATGACACCAGGCAGCCACCGTGAGCCACCCGTGAAGTTTTTGATATACACACAGTCTCCCTGCTTAAAAACACAGCCTCTGGCATGTAGATCATGTCTCACCTTCTGCCCACCTTGTGACTGGGTGACTCTGGCTCCCACATCTGGGCGAAGAAGGTCCAGATGAGATCTGGGCTTCCTCCCCATCAGCAACTCCGCTGGGGACAAGCTTGTGGTTGTATGAGGCGTGATGCGATACTGAAACAGGAAACGGCAGAGCCTCTTTTCTATGGAAAGACCTGGCATTTTTTTTAGACCGTCTTTCCGTGTCTCCACGGCGCGCTCCGCTAAGCCATTAGAGGCAGGGTGGTAGGGTGCTGTGCGGATATGTCGGATCCCATTTCTCTCCATAAATTCTTGGAAGAGCCCACTTGTGAATGTGGGCCCATTGTCCGTGACCACTGCCTCAGGTAATCCATGTGTTGCAAAGATTCTCCGGAGTGTGTCTGTGACGACTGGGGCTGTGATGGTCGGCATTATGTGGGCATCCAGCCATTTTCAATGCGCATCCACCAACACCAGGAACATGTGGCCCAAAAAGGGGCCGGCAAAATCTAGATGAAGCCTGGACCATGGATGGCCAGGCCACTCCCATGGGTGGAGTGGGGCAGGTGGCGGCATTTTTTGGTTTGACTGACATTGAGAACAGGCTTTTACCTTGTCTTCCAAGGCACTGTCCATTCCACCACACGAATGACCTTGCCAGACTTTTCATTCGAGAAATCCCTGGATGAGCCTCATGCAACACTTCAATGATCTGTGACCGACCTGGAGGCGGAACAATGACTCGGGAACCCCACAGGATGCAGCCATCTTGAACACTGAGCTCCTGCTGACGCTTGGCATACGGTTTGAGCTGATCCTGCTCCACTGTTGCTGGCCAGCCCTGCAACAGCCACTGTTTAACCTGAGATAACTCTGGATCCCGTTCAGTCCATGCTTTGATGTTTTTAGCACAGACCGGAGAGTTCGCCAACCTGTCCAGCAAAAACACAATTTCTGGGGGCAAGTTCGACTGGTCGGGGACCTCCGGGAGGGGGAGGCGGCTGAAAGCATCTGCATTCGCATTTTCAGGTCCCGCCTTATAAACAATGCGATACTGGTATGCCGACAGTGTTAATGCCCAGCGCTGAACCCGGGCTGAAGCCATCGGTGGGATGCCTTTTGTTTCACTAAAGAGACTCAGGAGGGGCTTATGGTCTGTAACAACAGTAAATGGGCGGCCATACAGGTACTGATGAAATCGTTTCACAGCAAAAACTATTGCTAAGCCTTCCTTCTCAAGCTGTGAATAGCCCTTTTCTGCTGCTGTGAGCGTGCGTGACGCATATCCGACCGGTTTCTCTTCCCCCTCTTCCATGCGATGGGAAAGAACAGCTCCTATGCCATACGGGGAGGCATCACAGGACAGGACCACCTCCTTCTCCGGATCAAAATGCACCAGGAGCGATGCCGATTGTAACAGTTATTTTACCCGTCTGAAGGCCTTCTCCTGTGCTTGGGACCACCTCCACTGACTGTCTTTGTGCAGTAGCCCATACAGGGGAGCAAGCATGCTGGAGAGGTCAGGCAAAAACTTCCCATAATAGTTCACTAAGCCCAAGAATGATCTTAGTTCAGCTACATTCTTTGGACTCGGGGCTTCTTTTACTGCCCTCACTTTCTCTTCCAGTGGGGACAGGCCCTGTGCAGAGATGCGATGACCCAGGTATGTCACGCTAGGGGCTTCGAAAACACACTTACTGCGCTTCAAACGCAACCCAGCTTCTGAGAGCTTCTTCAACACCTGCTCAAGGTTACGCAGATGCTCCTCTTCTGTTTTACCTGTAACTAAAATGTCATCCAAGTAAACAGCAACACCAGGAATGTTTTGCAGAAGATTGTCCATGGTGCGCTGAAAGATAGCTGGACTGGATGCAACGCCAAACACCAGGCGGTTGTACTTGAACAGCCCCTTGTGTGTGTTTATTGTCACATAATTTTTTGATTCCTCATCCAGCAGCAACTGCTGGTAAGCATGACTCATATCCAACTTTGTGAATGTCCGACCACCCGCCAGTGTGGCAAACAGGTCATCCGCTCGAGGCAGAGGGTAGGCGTCGAGCTGAGAGGCTTGGTTCACTGTCAGTTTGTAATCACCGCATATACGCACCCCTCTGTCCTCTTTCAACACTGGTACAATCGGGGCTGCCCAGTCCGAGAACTCTATTGGCTCAATGACCCCTATCTGTTGTAGTCTCTCCAACTCTGCTTCCACCTTGGCCTTCATGGCGTATGGTACAGTGCATGGTTTGAAAAAGCGTGGCCGGGCAAAAGGATCCACACACAGCTTCACAGTGGTGCCCCGGAGAGTGCCCAATTCATTCTTGAACACATCTGCATACTTTCCCAGTAACTCTACTATTACCTTTACATACCTGATTTCCCACCAGTTCAGGCGGATTTTCTGCAGAAGGTCACGACCCAGCAGACTAGGCCCCTCCCCTTTCATCACCAGTAGTGTTGCTGCCGCTTCTTGACCCTGATATGCTGCATGCACCTCTATAGCACCAAGCAGGGGAATGCATTCACCCGTGTACTGTCTCAGGCTTATCTCAGTCGCTTGGAGAGCTGGTGCCCCGCCCGAGTGCCACAAGCTGTGGTAGGTGGCTTGGCTGATCACCGAAGCTGAAGCCCCTGTGTCCACCTCCATTTGTAGCTCCTTCCCATTCCCATTTACAGTTTGTGTTTTGTCTTCCATTCCTTCTTTGATTTCTCCTTAGTGCCCCTGCATTTCTTGGCTAAGTGCCCCTTTTTCTTGCAGTTATGGCAGGTACTGTCTTTGAAAACACAGTCCTTGGCAAAGTGTGCTCCCCCACACTGGTAACACTCCAAAAGCTCCCTCGGTTTGCCCCTCACACTCCGAGATACATGATGCACCTCGGTTGAGTGCATATTGTTGTTAGCTTTCCGAATGTCTTTAGTGTTATTAGCTGCCGTTTCTATTGCCTGAGCAATTTCCAAAGCTTTCTTAAAGTCCAGTGTGGGCTCCCCCAACAACCGACGCTGCATGCCATCATCATTTATACCACACACCAACCTGTCGCGGAGCATGTCATCCAGCACGCTTCCAAACTCACAGTGCTCTGATAGCTGTCTCAGCTCCGTCACATACGCCGCCACCGAAACTCCCGGCTTGCGTGAATGAGTGTGGAGTTTGAACCGCTGAACAATCACGGAGGGTTTTGGGCAGTGATGATTTTGCACCAACGTCACCAGTTCTTTGAAACTGAAGTCCCCGGGTTTCCGAGGCGTCGTCAGGTTACGTATCAACTTGTAGGTCCTCGCTCCACACGCACTGAGAAGAACTGACCTTTTTTTTTCCTTCGTCCGAAATGTCGTTTGCCAAGAAAAAGTGTTCCAGCCTCTCGACATATTCAATCCAGTCGCCGTCTCCCTCGGCGAACTCCGTGAGCGATCCGATCGTCGCCATAGTTGTGAAGCGGTAGTCCGACTGCAAAATCCGTAGCAAAAACTCAAAACTGTCCACGTTCGGCTTTTATCCTCGTCGCCAAAAAGGTGTTATAACCTCAGGATAAAAATGCTCGGAAACTCAAGTGCCAGTTTTAGGACGTTTACTGCCCACTTTTAGAAACAACCACAGCTAGTCGCACACATACAGGAAACTGTCCCACACATAACATTCTGGCAGCGAGAACCCTGAAAAACCTCTGAAGGTTCCGGGGTGCAACGCCCCAAACATACATTAACAACAACACTGTCTATAACACAGACCATTACATGTGGAAACCATTTGAATACAAGCGCGCTGATCCACACAGGTATGCACACGGATGTTCACTGCTCGTAGACTTAAATTACACCTTTCTTGGCTGCTACTTCAAAGCACATTGTGCGCTGCCTGTCTTGCGTGCTGCACAACAACATTGAATATTTAGTATTTACTGCTGTTTACACTTAGCTAGATTAATGCGATGGTGTTGTGTTTAG
Organism: Diplotaxodon limnothrissa; assembly: GCF_057381915.1. Classification (NCBI taxonomy): domain Eukaryota; kingdom Metazoa; phylum Chordata; class Actinopteri; order Cichliformes; family Cichlidae; genus Diplotaxodon; species Diplotaxodon limnothrissa. The sequence goes on along the minus strand of NC_140598.1, from coordinate 25,212,842 downwards.
TATGTTGCTTTGGGTTTTTTTGCTTGTTTTCTATTCTTTCTCTCTCAACAGGTGATCCAGGAGATTTTATTTTATTTATTTATTTTTTTTCCCCTTTCTCACTGTCCCTCTCCCTTTCTGTTTTTCTTTTCCTTCCTCTTTCTTTCTCCCTTTCCTATCCCTCACTCATGTCTGTCCCATCTGTAACAACTGAAAATAAAATAAAATAAATAATAAAAACAAAGGGCGATCAAATGGATCAATACGGCAATGCCACGATGATCCATTTGGCAAAATAAATCCATTGGGTATCCTTGTTGGTCTTCAGACAACAATTCTGATGGCTAAAGAACCAAATGGGACAGGCAAAAAAAAAAAAAAAAGAAGGCCCTGAGTAAATGTGGTTATCCCAGCTGGACTTTTGTCAAACCTGGGAATGCACCTAGAGAAAGCCCCAGCCGATCCAGGAGAGAAGGACAACCGTTGCCCAAACGAAAACCTGTAGTGATGCCATATGTGTCAGGAGTATCGGAGCAGTTACATGCACGTAAAAATACATGCACGTAAAAATGCTGTACCCATTAAAGAAGCAATTGTGTGTCAAACAAAGCCCATGAAAAGGGTTTAAATTGGATGTTTAAATTTAAGTGCATCATAGTTTAAAAATGTATTTAACACTGAAAAATAAGAAAAAACGTTTTATGTTATGGTCATAACTGTAATATAAACAAATGAATAACAATTTTATTGTCTGTTTGTTTCTTAAAGTAATCAAACCCATATCACAAAGCAGCCACTAGAGGGAGCTCTAGGGCAGTTTACAAGCATAATAACCAGTTTAACTTCTAAAAGGCAGAACAAAATGAATAACAATTTTATTGTTTGTCATTGAAACCACATTGTGTTTTATTTTACTTTGTACAGTAAAACAGTTCTATTAAGCATAAAACTCAACAAAGAACTCAGATAAAGCACCCTTTATCACTATTTATACATTTTAATACTGTCATGGTCCCTGTGCCTCACCAGCTGATCCTGTATTAGACAACATGTGTTTTGTTGTTTTTTGCTCTCTCCTCTCTCTCTCTCACCTGCCGCTCCCGCCCCTGGCCCATTTGTGTTTTGTCTATAATTTTCTATAATTTTCATCCATTCGTAGTGTGATGGTGGGTCTATTTGTACCATTTTCTTGTATTTGCTTTTTTACAGTCTGCTAGCATAATTTTCAATATGTATTTATCTTCTTTCAACAGGTTTCACATAATGATACCAAGATATAATAGTGTACAAGACTTGGATACATAACACAGAATTTTACCTATAACTAAGTGAACATCTTCCCCAAATTTTGCAGTCTTAGGACAGAACCAGAACATATGTGAATGATTCACATTTACATCTCCACAGCTTCTCCAACATGGCTGTGTTAATGAAGTGTGTTTGTTCCTAATTTTGGGTGTTAAAAAAGTCTAATTACATTTTTCCAACAATGTAGTCTCCAGCCACATGATGACGTCGTTGACTGATGTGTTTTCCAGATTTGTGACCATTCCTCATCAGATAAATTCACTCCTAACTCTCTCTGACTGCCACTTCAGTTTTACATACGCTGTTGTAATCCCTCTTACCTTCATTATATGCCTGTAAATTGTAGCGATTATTCTGAATTTTTTGTGTTGTAGGTTTCAGTTATGGTTTTAATTATTGAATTTTTGTTTAGATTTACACTATGTTTTATTTCTTTATTGAAAAAATCCCTAATCTGCAAATATCTATGGTGATCTTGATTACTTAGTGTTAAGAAATATACTCTAAAACACTTCTTCAGTAAAGACTCAGAGAAGAGAAACACACAGAACTTCTTGCTAGCAAGGGAAGTCTCCGGACTGAGAGACTCGCGCCTGAAAAACTGCCCCGGTCTTTATTTATATGCTTCAGTGAACGTTTGTTCCTTGCATTGGAATGTGGAGGTGTGTGTGTGTGTGTGTGTGTGTGTGTGTGTGTGTGTGTGTGTGTGTGTGTGTGTGTGTGTGTGTGGGGTCAGAGTGTGGCCCCATAAACGACTTTCCTTAACCTGCTGGTCTGGAAAATCCAACAGTTCATTTATATGTAAAAAAGCACTTAGACTAAAACTGACATAGCTACGTTAATCCTACCGTAAAACAATAAAACAAGGTACGACCTCTTCCCAGGCTCCCAGGATGTAGGTGGTGTGGATGTGGGGGTGAACGCTAGGACACCTTGAAATGTTACAGAGTAGTTCACGAGGTGCCAAAGAAACACAAAAGCAGTATATCAGAATGAATATATCATTTGAATTTATACAGTTTAATTCATTCTGGTGTTAGCAATTAAATTTTATGTGTCTAGCACTAAATCACAAAAGCAGTCGCCTCAAGACACTTTATGTTGTTGGGTAAAATTCCAACAATAATGCAAAGAAACCCAACAATTTATTAATGACCCCATATGAGGAAGCATTTAGTCAAAGTCAGAAGCAAAAACTCCATTTGGAAAGGTAGAAACCTCCGGCAGAACCAGGCTCAGGGAGGGACAGCCATCTACTGTGACTGGTTGAGGTTGATGGGAAGGAGGCAGGACAACACACACTGTGGAAGAGAGCAAGAGATACATACTAACTAATGATTAAATGCAGAGAGGTGTATAAACACAGAGCGAGTGAATAAGAAAAACTACATATATCGTGGGAGATCGTCCCTCTTCTGTGGAACCAGCTTCCAGTTTGGATTCAGGACACAGACACGATCTCTACTTTCAAGATTAGGCTTAAAACTTTTCTATTTGAATATACCAGGCACTGCATCTACAAGGACAACACTCCCTTCCACTCTTTACTTGAAGCAGCTAAAGGTGAGTTATTTTTTTCTCATTTAGTCCAAAGTTCAAGAAGGCAGATCTGTAGTAAGTCATCTGCCTCTTTTCACAGGTGTTTGGTTTCTTTCTGTTCTTTACATCACTACCACTTTCCCATGCTGTCACTCTCAATACTTTTGTAGTTACTCTAGTTCAGTCATCTTCTTGCCTGCCCTTCAAACTTCATGCAACCCACATCCTCCCCATCTAACACGGTTTATTTTGAGGAGATAAACAGTCTGTGTGTAACTCTCCAATTGTTTAGTTTGTCTAATAGTAAAACCATAAACACTGTAGAATCACTGGTGGCTGGTCTTACATGCACACAGAAATGAAAATGAAATGAAACATGTTGCAAATTTTTCTTTTATTTCTGAGATCTGACACACACACAAATTTACCACGTATGAGACAAACAAAGACCAACAACAAGGAAAAATGATCCTTTAATACAGAACATGAGCAGGGACCAGGACAAACCACAAATAAACCAATCACTGCTTTAAGACTGAGCCAGAAGCTCCTCTGAGATTTTAAGGGCGGTTCACCTCACAAACTTTATAGTGTAAGACATCACTGTGTTCACTTTGGTTATTAACCAGTTTGTGGCCTGAAACTGAAAATAAACACCAATCCACTTGATTTTATTTCAATTGGGAAATACATTTGTAGAATGCATGCTAATGTTCAAAATAAAATAAACACAAAGATTAGAAGAAAACATTGATTATAATTACAGAGCTTCTGTTAAAAAAAAATCAATATCATGGTCCACACTGAGATTTCTCAGTCCATCTGACTTAAATACTCTATACGTGGACTTAACTGAACTCACTGCTCTCAACTATTAATTTAAATTTGTAATCTGACGAGACACAGTCTGTGAACATGGATTCAAAAATTCATGTTAAACTATATTTTGTCAAATTTGTCAAAATTTTAAAGTAATTTCACATTCAAATACATCATCTCCAACAAAATGTCGACTGTGACAGACAATCAGAAAAATCAGAATATCAGACAGCTATACCCTCAGCATCCACACAGTCAGACCATGAAACCTATAAATCGTGTCTTTAGCTCATTAATCCACTATGTCCACTGACTGCCATCTTTGTCCTTTTCCCGACTGATTAGAAATCATGGGACTCATAAAAATGACCAATAGTATGTATTACACGAAAAGCAAGCTAACAGCTAACTGAGTTCAGTTTTGGTACAAACGTATGTTTGGTATCTATTGTGATAATAAAAAAGTCAAATAGTGTCATTTAGCTGGTTCAGGTATGAAGCCTGGAGTTTGTCTCATCCCCAAATCATTAAATATGGTAAATGGACTTTAATTGCTTTTCTACTCGAGCATAAAGCGCTGATATTACACAGATATTTATTCAAGGCTGCATAGAAAGACTTTTATTAACATCAGGTGTAGCCTCTGCACAAGGTTGGAGCCTAATTACTGCCTTTAACTCTGATAAAACCGAATCTGATGTTCCAACAGTGTTCAGGCAGAGAATTATTACCTGCAATGCTCCAGTTTGACCTCATGGTGGCAGTGCTGTCTCACTGTTATAATGGCTACACTCAGACTACAGGAGATAACAAGAGGGCTCTACTACTGATGTTTCATGATGTCTTTATGGCATCATGCTGACGTCAGCCTCATGACATCATCAGGTTTTATAGATCATGTGCTGATGTCAGCAGTGTTAATATGTAAATCTAGTGCAATATATTCATCTTTATGTCTGTGAAGGTTCTCAGTCATCCAGGTCATCGTAGTCAAAGGAGCTTGCAAAGAAAAGTGTCTGGACTTCTTTAAGTTACTTGAAGACGTTTCACCTCTCATCCGAGAAGCTTCTTCAGTTCTAAGGTCAAATGGTGGAGAGTCCCAGATATCCTAAATGGGTGTTCTTAAAGTCAGCAAAGAGGCACAGAAAAGAAGACCAGACACCAGCGAGGGAGGATAAGAAGGACAGACGCAACAACATTGTCATCCCCTATGTAGCCGGTGTATCAGAAAAACTCAGGAGAATTTTCTCCAAGCATGACATCCCGGTGCATTTCAGACCCAGCAACACGCTCAGACAAAAACTGGTTCACCCGAAAGATAAAACGCCAAAACACAGACTTAACAATGTGGTGTATGCTGTACAGTGCAGCGAGGAATGCCCAGACCTCTACATTGGAGAGACCAAACAGCCACTTCACAAGCGCATGGCACAACACAGAAGAGCCACCTCCACAGGACAAGACTCAGCAGTCCATCTGCATCTTAAGGATAAAGGACACTCTTTCGAGGATGCCCATGTTCACATTTTGGACAGAGAGGACAGATGGTTTGAAAGAGGAGTGAAAGAAGCCATCTACGTCCACTGTGAGCGACCATCTTTGAACAGAGGCGGGGGTTTACGACACCAACTCTCTGCCATCTATAATCCAGTTTTGAGATCCCTTCCCAGACGCCTTAACGCCCACTCACATCCTGGGCCATCTGATCTCAGGAATTCGCATGATAAGGTGGGGCCAGGTTTCACAATGAACTCACCCGAAACTCTGGCTGATTGGGACCCACACCCAATTTCACACCTTGTCTCAGGCGATTAGAGGATCATCAGGGGGTCCTTTTGTCCCTCTGTGTTCACTCCCACTAGGCTTATATCTGGGACTCTCCACCATTTGACCTTAGAACTGAAGAAGCTTCTCGGATGAGAGGTGAAACGTCTTCAAGTAACTTAAAGAAGTCCAGACGCTTTTCTTTGCAAGCTCCTTTGACTATATTCATCTTTGTGTCAGTGTGAAGTCACATAATGTTGCACTGAAAAAATAATATTTTAAAAAGCTCAAACAAAGAGTGTTCATGTCCTCCAATGACTAATATATTGTTTTAATGTTTGGAGATGCAAACTAAAGCTTTGTCCTCACGTGACCCTGACCTTTGTCCTTTGTATTTATTATCTTTACCCACATGATTGGAGCAGAACTGGAAATCTTTGGCTTTTATAACCTGTAAAACTTCAGATTTTAAGATGTTTTCATGCAGTGTGTGATTTTGTGACACTTTATGGCATCATTGTGACGTCGTATTGAAAAAATAAACTGTGTTGTTCCGCTCTCTTCATGTCCTTTAAATCAGACAACATGACAGTGGTTGTGTGTTTGTTGTCACGGCAGCAGCAGCCATCTGTGACACCAGCACACAAAAGCAACACAACAGCAGGTTCAAACACTCAAAGAGCTGCGTTACATTTGAATGTGTGACTAGTTGCTGAGCTGTTTGATGTTATGTGTCAGAGTTCAGCTTCACATGTTTGAAATAATAACACATATCTGGGAGCAATAATGACAGAATAAGGAAACAGGACAGACGATGACGACCTTCTTCTGTTGGACATGTGCACATCACTTATATGCATTGATCCAGTGCTGCTTCACAAGTACACACACACAACAACCAGTGCAAGAGCACAACTACATGAACTAGTTATGATCTATGTAGAAAAGTATAAAGCAGATAAAGTACATAATATATGACACAGTGATGCTATCAAACAACAACACACAAACAACAACACAAAGAGTCCAGATGAGCAAAGTCACTGCTCAGTGTGACCAGGATCGTCTGAGCTCCGTCCTAAACCTGAACAGCTGTTCACCAGAATCCTGCTGATTGCTGCTCAAAGCTGCTTTCAGAGAAAGTGGAGCTGTGATCAGTGTCAGTGTGTTACTTTATTACAAAACACTAAAATGTTACTTTGTGTCTCTGAGGGTTTCTGTCACATGTGTGTTCTCACAGCAGATTATTGAGTCGGCCTCAGATCTTCTTGAATCTGTAAAAACTGGAATCACAGAGCAGCTGACTGGTGTCCTCTAAATGTTTCACCTACAGCATTCAGTTAAAGAGGAAAAACTCTGATCTGTGCTGACATCACTTCCTGGTTCAGACTGAAGGAGAGGATGAGGAGTTCACTCTAACACTTAAACACTGAGATGGTGTCACATGTTCGTATGGTGCACACAGCAGTGGGACAGCACTTTGTAACATGTGATGTGACTTTGATAAAGATGAAACATTCTTATTATTATTGTGACTTTGAGACATTGATGTCACATGTTTTACTCTCTCCACACTCAAAGACCTTCAGAGTGTCTGATTTAAACATCTTCAGGCTCTGACCTCAGAGGAGGGACCAGAAGGAAACTGTCAGATCATCAGTGTGATCATTATTGTCTAAACTTCATTAAGCAAACCTGAATAAACATGTGTGTGTTCATAAAAGCCTTAAAATGTGTTCCACACAGACCTCAGAGCCATGTGTGAACAATCCTCAATGTCTGTGAGTTTGTGGTTTGGAATTTCCTTCTCGCTACTTTCAGCCACATTTACAAAAACAGTCCTCCTGTTCTGACTGTTAATAATCAGAGAGAAAGTGCTGAACTCCTGCTGACAGACTTTATCTGACACGATATAAAGGAGATGGAGAAAAAAAAATCAAAATTAAGTCATGAACCCCAAAAACACATAGAAACTTAAAGAACTTAGGAGCAACTAAAGGCATAAAATACCAGGAATGTGCATCAGGAATAAGAAAATAAAGACCCATAAACACTAAGAAATAACAGAAAGCAAAATATGAATAAAGAATTAAAAAACTAAAAATAATCCAATCTACAAAGGCAGGAGTTTCCTGGAACACTTAGTGTAAGTATCAGTTCTGAGGAAGGGAAATGCTGCTGGAATGTTCTATGATGTTTATCTGCGGATGGGTGGAACCTTAATTAAGGTCTTTAGGTAAATTTAGGGGATTTTCTTTTTCTAGCTGTTGTGGTGACTGATAGACAGCTGTGATGATTTGGAAGTTTTTGTTTTGCAGTTTGACCACAGAGTACTGTGCAAAAGACTTGAACCACCCCTAACTTCTTTGTCTCCTTAGAATGGAAACAAAGACTTTTTTCACATATGAAATCTTAAGAAACAGGAGCAGCTTTCTGAAGCTTCTCTTTGGACACTGGCTGATTTTTCACTCATTTTCAGTCTTTGTAGCTCACAGACTATTTTGTTTATGTAAGACTAATAATGACTCTTTCAAGCAAAAAATCATTTCTAAAAAATGTCAAAGATAACAAAACTTGAAAGACAGAATAGATTTTTACTGAAATGATTCCTAAACAGCTTTCAGCTGAAAACAAAAACAATCAAGACGTCTATTAAGTTGCTTAAAGGCATTTCAGAAACAGTTTTGTCTGTAAAAGAGAGCATTCAACAGGTATATATGTAACTCTTTATTAACACTTACATAATGATAATATAATTGTCTTTAAAAATATATTTTTTTATTAAAAATATTTATATATATAAAAAAATCTTTTTTAAAGTGTTTATAAAGGCACAGTGGACACATGAACCAAGCAAAAAAACCCAAAAACAAACCCAGTGTTTAACCCTTGGATGCACAACCTACCAGTACCTACACTCTTCCACGAGTGGGGTCAAAAATGACCGCAAATAGAAACAATGCATTTTGCTATAAACTCGGTTGTTATTCTTCAAAATCTTTAAAACGAAGAGTTGTAATATTTTCATATTTGAGGTATTCCTCATAAAACATGTTTGTGACATGAGGCCCGTTTCATTTTTATTTATTTTTTCATTAATTTTAAGAAATTGGAGTTTTTGTATCACTTGTATCACTTTTGTATGCTTGCTCGGCCTATACTGCAGAAGGTGGGTTTTCCTTCTGAAAGGCACAAGTTATTCATCCACTGTAACACAATCACTGAGGATGAATTTCTGCCTGTAGTTGACCAGGAACAGGCCCCATATGTAGCAGAAAGCTGCCATGTGGTTTGTTTTCAGTCGGTAGGCTCTGGTCCTCTTGTCATCAAAGTGCAAGAAACGGTCAGTATCTTTAAATCTTTGAATTGACATAGTGGCCTTTAACAATGCGTTATGCAGAGGACTCCCCAAAAACACACCGACTGGTACATCCCAGTTCTTCTCAGTTCCTGCAAGAATGGTCAATCAAATGAACGCCAGGAGCTTATGTTTGATTATATTTTTCCACTCTTTTCCCCTGGCTGTGGCTACTCTTTGTGCCTCCATGTTTGTGCATGTCAGCACCTCTTCTGTTTTATTAGAATTATATTCTATCATTTGTATTGCCCTACAAATGATCCAGGATGGATGGGCTCTTCATCCCATCCGTCCTGGATCATTTGTAGGGCAAGGTCCACAGGGATCCTAGCTGGCCTCATAGCAGCCATGTTACTTTAGATATAAAAAAATATATATATCAGAAAGGACAATGTCTGAAATGCACAGGAAACTATAAACAGGGCTGCACATAAATGGTCCGCAGGTGCACAATAAAAATAAAAGACGCGTACCAGATAAGAAGTTGGAATGCTCGTTTGCGTACATTAGACGTTCTGGAGGAGGACAGACATTTGTTCAGAACTCTTAAAGATGTTGAAGAAGCAAGCTGTGTAAGCAATTACTTTGGTGTTCCTCCACCGCAAAAGAAGCACATATTCTCTGAATTTCTGGGAATACTTTTATTTGACAGTGAATGTGCACCTGCAGTCTACTTATGTGCAGCCCTGACTATAAATCATGTATGTTACTGTGTAAAAATTAATTCTTGATCCATCAGAAGTGTAAGTGGGTCAGTCAGAGTTGCTAAGAATGAAAGTTTCATAGAAGATTCCACAGGAATTGCTTGGTGTCATTTTTGACCCCAGTTGTGGAAGAGTGGGGTAGTGATACAAAACCTGTATTTTTTTTAAATTAATGAAAAAATAAATAAAAATAGAAATTGCCTCATGTTACAAACATATTTTATGAGGAATACCTGGAATATGAATATATTACAACTTTGCATTTTAAAGATTTGAAGAAAAACAACCCGTGGGGTAATCTAAGGGTTAAAGAAGGCCACAGGGTGAAGACGCCAAAGTTGAGTAGCAACGTCTTCCAACATTTTGGAGGTAAAGTTCGGTTTTTAAGGCACAAACCCTCTTACTTTGGTACAAAATCAAAATCAGGAGTGGAGCACTTCATTAATATAGGTGGGGGCCTCACTCCAAAAGGCCACAGTAACAAGAACAACAACTTTAAACACGGTCACAGCAGAAGCTTTAATGGTGAACATGATGATACTCAGAGACGTTTGACCTCTATAGCAGTCTGCTGGATGTTCAGGAGAGTTCATCTATGTCCTCACATCATCTAACTCACAGTTTAGTTGTGGAGATTGAAGATGAAGCTCAACATCATCACTTTCTTTCTCTCTTTGATCGTCTGTCTTCTTTATCGATAACAATGACTCATTCAAACAGCAGCAGGAATGATAATAGCTTCTTTGTTTTTTAGTTGTTTTTTATGTATATACAACAAGCAATAAGAAGCACAAGAATAATAACCAAAACAACTAACAGAACTATCCAGGCAGGATGTCCTCCTGATGGACCTGCAGGTGAGAAACAGGTATCAGCTGTCAGGTAGGTGATGAGTGAAGAACAGAACAGAATCCATTTCCTCTTTTAGTTAAATAGATCAGGTTATTAAAAATACGTTCTATTATTTATAAAGTAAGAAAATGTTCATATAGGTGGATTTTTGTGTGCTTTTTCATTCAAGAACAGGAAACATGTGGTCTGACCAAAATAGCAGCCAACATCTTGTTTTTGAAAATGGCTGCCACGAAAAATAGAAAAACAATCATAAAACTAGAAAACACAATTTAACATGCCTGTGAGAGGTTATTCAGGGTCAGATGTCATGTTGGTGCTTTGTTTGTATTGTTGTGCAGCCCAAATGAAAAGCTTGATTTTATTATTATTCTACAGTCTCTGTATACTGAATTTGGATCCACACTCTCACCCCTTCACGCCGTATAACATCAAAAACGTTACAGAAATGATTTGTGCACAACAACAACAATGGGACCTCTCTCTCTCATGTGGACATTTTTCTGACACACTTTGAAGCTGATGGACGTTTTGTGTCTGCACTCAGTACGTTTTCACCAGCTATGGCACCGGCAGGATTCACTTTCACAGACTCACAACCACCAGCTTCACCCCTCCCCTTCCCCTCCAGCAGTTACACATGTTATATTAAGATTTATATCTAGTTGGTATTGGTATGGCGAGTAACCTTCAGTGAACGTCATAAATCACACAGCAATAGTACATTCATGTAATTGTAAAAAGCATAATGATATATTAAGTAATCTAAAGTATTCAGAAGACGCTACTCTGAGTAACGTTACGGAATACATTACAAAATACATTTTGGGGCATGTATTCTGTAATCTGTAGTGAAATACATTTTAAAAGTAACCTTCCAAACACTGGTCATACAACAAACAAACATCAACAACCAGGATGCAGCTTCACCTCTGATCACATACACACTCAGCTCTACTCACTCACATGAAGTACCAACACGAAGGTAGGTGATGCTGATGGACTTCCACGAGTCTGTTTCTTCCATTAAGACACGACACTCGTATGTTCCAGTGTCATTATTCGTCACATCCTTCAGAATCAAAGACACGTCTCCATCCTTCATCTGTCTGTCCTGCAGATCCACCCGGTTCTTAAAAGATGGATGCTGGTACTCTGGATCAAACTGACCATTGTGGTACATAAGCACATATTTATCTTCCAGGTCAGCTCTGCTCCAGTGTACAGATGTGATGTTGTTGTTTGGAGCTCGACATGTCAGAGTGACGCTCTTCTGTACAGACTCAGCTGGGATGATTTTCCTGTCTGAAAGAGAAACAACACAGAGCAGAGAGGTTAAAGGTCAAAGTACAATTATGATCAGAATGACTGACTTTAAATATTTTTGTTTATTTCCTTTGACATTTGAGTATTTAGTCATGTTGGATTTAATGAACCTCTGAACATCCAGCATCTATTTAAATGTTTTAAAGTGATTGAACATGTTCTGTTGTCTCTTTCTCTTTAATATCTCTCACACTCCTGTCACACTGGTGTGTGTGACTGCAGCAGCATCTGCACATGTGCAGCTTTCGGCTGCTCCTCCTACACTCAGCTTCAGTCCAACCTGATGTGACTCTAACTCTATTCCAGCCATGTGATTGGTTCAGATGCTATTTTCATTGTTATTGAACTTTCATGTTACCTGTCAAAACAAGGAGGTATTAAATTTTTGAGTACATTTTACTTTGAGTCACTACATTTTTTAACAAATATGTGTACTTTCTACTTCTTTACATTTTCAGACAGACTGGTTACTTTGTCTTTGTCTATAGTTCATACTGTGAGATTAATGTGGGCCGGAAACCATGCACCACTTTCTGTATGTTCAGCATCTTGCTAGCACTACAGAAAATAAGGAATCATGAAGGCAGTGAGGTTATTTTAAGTAGCAGGTAATTCAAAATGAAAAGTTTCTATCAGCTCAACAAACATCATCAGTTTGTCTCACAATTGTGTTGCTAGCTAAAGGCCCAGCTGCTGTATTTCATAGGGAGTAAAAAGAAAGAGAGCTAACTTCTCTCAGCAATAGAGAAAGATAAGAAAGAAAGGAGAGGAGAGGAAAAAGAGAGCTTAGATTTAAAGATAATGACTCCTTAGTGGAATCTGATAAACTGCAAATATAAACATTGCATGTAAGGTCCCAAAAGATTGATTCTGTTCATCTGGATGTAAATTTTTCAGTAGGAGAAACATTTCATCACTCAACCAAGTGACTGCAGGTTTCCCCAACCTTATAAAGAGAACATTTGCACAATAACTGAATCTAGCCCACTGAATGAACAATAGGCTGTGAGGTCAATTCCTTGATCATTAATTAAGGACATTGCCAAGACAAAAACCCACTGATAAATGACCATGCGTATCATTCACAGAGAGTTGGGGGATGGCTACAATCACAGTCCCTCTCCTCGATTCAGAGATGGTCTTTCCCTTTTCACGTAAATGGCCTCCTTGACTTCCTGCTCAAACCAGCGTTCCTCCCTGTCCAGGATGTGTACATCCTCATCATTGAAAGAGTGTCCACTGGCCTGTAGGTGTAAATAGACTGCAGAGTCCTGGCCTGATGAGGTAGCTCTTGTGTGTTGTGGCATCTGCTTTGCCAGAGGTTGTTTGGTTTCCCCGATGTATAAATCCGGGCAATCATCCTGGCACTTAAGAGCATACGTACACTACGTTACTCTGTTTGGTTCAGAGGACCCGATCCTTGGGGAAGACAAATTTTTTATGTAGCGTGATTTGGGGTTTAAAAGCCACAGAGACCCGTTGTTTGGAAAAAAATGTGTGTCAACTGTTCTGATACTCTTGACACGTTTGGGATCACTACAGGTTTTCGCTACAGGTTTTAGTCAGCAGTTGTCCTTCTCCCCTGGAGCTTTCTTTAGGTGCCTTCCCAGTTTTGACAAATGTCGAGCTTGGATAACAACATTTACTGAGCGCTTACAGTAGATTTATGGTACACATGAGCTTTTAGATGTCCTCCATTACTCACAGTCTTAGAAGGCTAACCTGCCACTATTCTCATATCCTCCCAGCTGAATTTGATGTGTCGGCCCACCAAGTTAATGTGATCCGTGAATTGTTTTCAAGTAAAGTCAAGTCATCTTTACTTATATAGCACATTTAAAGGACATCAAGTGTCGTTGAAAGTGCTGAACAGAGACATAATAGTGGTTGTTATGTCCCTACGATGAAGATCTAGGGGTGTGTGTGGGGACTGGTAACAAATGGGTCCAGAACAGAATGAAAGGAGAACAGCCAGAGGTGTTTAGTAAATAAAATCGTTTTAATAATCGTTTTTATTATAGAGAACCTTGCATACTTCCTACAACTAAGAAGCACATGCTCAACCGTCTCCATAGCATTGCACCACCACACAACCCATAAAGACTACCATTTAAAAAGCAGTGGCCTGTTCGTATTCTACTGATAATAACCAGAAGTTCTTACTTTCTGTCCAAACTATACTTTTCCTTTGACAGTGGTATCTGTACATCTATATCGACTTGCTTCCTTCCTGACTCTTGGTGGCACTTGGTGTTCACTCGCTCTGTGGTAGAGTATCACTTCCTGTTTCTGCTCAAACACAGTGGTGTTTCTGAGTAGCTTATCTGCTTAGCAGATACTATTACTTTTCTTTTTTTTTTTTTTTATTTATTTATTTATTTTTTTTACTTTTATTTTTTCATAGTATAATCTTCACGTGCTTCATCCGAAGCACACTTTCTGTGTACTCACTAACTAATTTATAGCCAAAGTATTCACCCACTGTCTCTGTACTGTTTCGCTAGCTTAGCTTAGCTCGTAGCCGACTCGTTAGCACCATGGCTACTTCACCTGTCCCTACTGCACTTTCCTGCTCATTGTGTCAGATGTTTAGCTACTCCTCGGCCTCCTTTAGTAGTAATGGTATCCGTAACAAATGTAGCATATTTGTAGCTCTGGAGGCCAGGATTACTAAATTGGAGACTCGGCTTCGGACCCTTCATTCACCTGTAGCTAGCCAGGCCCCTGTAGCTGGTGCAGCCGAAGATAGCATAGGCCCCGCTAGCTTTTCCCCGGCAGACCCCAAGCAGCTGGGGAAAGAGGGCGGCTGGGTGACGGTGAGGAGGAAGCATAGTCCTAAACAGAAGCCCCAGGTACACCACCAACCTGTTCATGTGTCTAACTGTTTTTCCCCACTCGGCAACACACCCGCCGGGGGTCAAACTCTGGTAATTGGTGATTCTGTTCTGAGACATGTGAAGCTAGAGACAATGGCAATCATAGTCAATTGTCTTCCAGGGGCCAGAGCAGCCGACATTGAGGGAAATTTAAAACTGCTGGCTAAGGGTAAACGTAAATTCAGTAAAACCATAATTCACGTTGGCAATCCAATGGTTACGCCAATCAGAGGTCACTAAAATCAATATTGAATCGGTGTGCAACTTTGCCAAAACAATGTCGGACTCTGTAGTTTTCTCTGGTCCCCTCCCCAATCAGACCAGGAGTGACATGTTTAACCGCATGTTCTCCTTAAATTGCTGGCTGTCTGAGTGGTGTCCCAGAAACGATGTGGGCTTCATAGATAATTGGCGAACCTTCTGGAGGAAACCTGGTCTTGTTAGGAGAGACGGCATCCATCCCACTTTGGATGGAGCAGCTCTCATTTCTAGAAATATGGACAAATTTATTAAACCCCCCAAAATATGACTATCCAGAGTTGGGACCAGGAAGCAGAGTTGCAGTCTTACACGCCTCTCTGCAGCTTCTCTCCTTCTGCTACCCCCCAAAAAAACCCATCTCCATTGAGACTGTGTCAGCTCCCTAACAGACAAAAAACAAACTAAAAACCAGCAATAAACAACTTAAACATAAACAATTACAAAGAAATGTAATGGGGAAGGCTTTAGGACCCAGGGGACCCAATGGAGGGTATAAAAGAGGAAGTAGCAGCAGGTGCTCTTTATTTCCACTGACGAGCGGCTGTGAACAATGTTTGTGTGAGTAGGTGAAGAGCCTGAGAAGTTTTAATTGTCTGCTACACAAACAGTTGTTTTAAACCTCTACATCAGAGGTTCGAGGTACAGGCTGTCTCTCTTTTAGTGCTTTTTTAAATGTCAAATATATTAAGTTAACATACCTCCAGCAGACAGCTGTGTTTGCTGCACACCTGGCTTGTCTTGGCTAATCTTTTAAAATCACTACTAAAAGCATAAAATGCAATAAACATCAAATACATTTCAACAAATTTAAAAATTTTTGTCTGGGTTGGGTTTTGAAATGGGACGGTCTAGCCTTCGTCGCGCTGCTCAGGTTGCCTAGCACTCATGATACGTTTCATACAACACTGTTTGACAGAAATGAAAAAAATGTTTTTTGGTCATTAATTTTTGTTATGACATCACTTTGATTAGTTGAGTATCTGAGGCTGAGACCACGGGACTGTAAAACATGGTAGTTGGGCTTCTTTTCTATACTGAACAGTCATGTCAAGATTAGTTAGTAAATAACAATTAGCTAATGTTGTTCATGAGAATAAAATCATCTTACTCTGGTAATGTAAATATAATATGGCCAACATTATAGTTATTGTCAGATTATTATGATATATTACAGCAGTGAGCTTGAACTCTGTGTCAAAGATTCAAGTTACAGTCATTTATAGTTCCTATCACATTGAATCTTCACTGAAAGACAAGTATCTTTGACAGTGTATATATAGATGTATTATATATAAGAGACAAATATTGTTCTTTCAGTATGTTAGCATAACATTACATTTGGCTCAAAGATTAGATATGTATAAAACAAAATGTACGAGCTGTGATAACTGTTTCTGATAAAATGAAGAGTAGACTGATATATTAAATATTCCTTTATTGGGTGAGAAAATCAGACCATGTCATAACTGCTTTAAGTCATACAGAATAGATATCAGAGCCTTAATCAGGCGGACTTCTGCTAAATGGGTCAAACTGGGCAGAAAGTATACAAACACATAACATCCTTATAGAATATGATGTAACGCTATAGATCAACTTACCTCAGAATATATAAAGCATAAAAACAATTACAGCAATATGATGCAACAAACACAGCAGTACTACTAATCCAAAATACTCAAAGCTTCATAGAACTGAAACAAACATTTATTTTTAGCTCCATTCTGCTGCTGATACATACTTTAGGTTTCTGAATATTAAACTTGTTGCTGCCTTTCACACCCTAGGCCATGTGACCTCAGGAAATCACATGATAGGGTGGGGCTAGGTTTCACAATGAGTTCACCCGAAACCCTGGCTGATTGTGACCCACACCCGTTTTCACACCTTGGCTCATGTGATTAGGTAGAGTTTCATTAGGGGGTACTTTTGTCCCTCTCAGGGGGACACTCCCACAGGGCTTAAATGTGGGAATCTCCACCATTTGACCTTAGAACTGAAGAAGCTTCTCGGATGAGAGGTGAAATGTCGTCAAGCAAGTTAAAGAAGTCCAGACGCTTTTCTTTACAAGCTCCTTAGACTACGATGACCTGGATGACTGAGAACCTTCACAGACCTACTCTGTATGTTCGTATGGGTCTAACCCTTTAAGTCCTTTGATTTTTTCCTCGTACTTTATTTTGCCTTTTCATTAACTCTGTCTTTGTACGGACGTGCCGAGTTCTCCGTCGTTTTGTACATAACTGTTTTTGGGGCAAATAAAATGCAAGTAGGGATTCAAAACGCAGAATTAATGATTAGCAGTGCTGGAAATGCTAGTGCTTCATGCAGTGTTTTGATTTTGTTGCCACTTGTACCCACAATGCAATGCACGAAAGTCACGTGGTCTGTCAATCTCTATATGGTGGACTGTTAAAGAAGAAGCCATATACAGGGGTGAGGGGAGGTGACCCTTTTGTGATCACCAGGAAGCCATACACACACATACACACACACGTGCTCGCACATGCATGCACACACACATACACTGTTTTTAACTTTTATGACACCATAGGGGTTTTTCAATGGGAGGTTGTGTCATTTCAATAAAAGGACTGCAAGCAAGGGCTGAAGTTGGAGTTTGCAATGGGTGATCGTGGCTCACGAGTTGGCAGTTCATCTATAATCAGAAGGTTGCCGGTTTAAGCCCCGGCTTGGACAGTCTCGGTCGTTGTTTCCTTGGGCAAGACACTTCACCCGTTGCCTACTGGTGGTGGTCAGAGGGCCTGGTGGCGCCAGTGTCCGACAGCCTCGCCTCTGTCAGTGTGCCCCAGGGCAGCTGTGGCTACAATGTAGCTGCCATCACCATTGTGTGAATGGGTTAATTAATGTAGTGTAAACCAATTTCGAGTCATTAAGGACTAAGTAAAGCGCTTTACAAATACAGGCCATTTACCATTTGCTCCTCGGGTGAGGAGCCTCCAGGACCCTGGTCCAGCGGTCTTCCCTTGCAAGTGAAAAACCAATTGATCTCTCTTTGTCGTTCTTTGTTAACGGTGATAAGTCTCCGAACCAGCAAGGCCTGTGAGCGCAGATGTAACAACACCAATGTTTCTGCTTGTAGTACTGTAAAATAGGTGGAATGAAGACACAGTTCCAAAAGCAAACACATTTGGTTGGTGCTGAGAGTGGTCCTGTTGCTAGGGTTGGGGTCATCCTGTAATTTCTTACGAACTACCTTGAATGCAGTAACTGGGATGCAAGTGAAGAGAGATGTAACATCAAATGAGACCATTGTTTCATCTGCCTCTGACAGTTGTGCAGTTGCACATCTGGCTACAACTAACAACTTAAATTCAGTTGACCAATTCAACAAAGAGCAGCAGGTCAGATGCTCACACAGTAATCTAAGAAAATGCACTGAAGCTCATATTAGAAATTATTGTGAGTTGTGATTCTTTTCCCTGTGCTGAGACATAACACAGATCTCAGGGCACCAGCAGGATTCACTTTCACAGACTCACAACCACCAGCTTCACCCCTCCCCTCCCCCTCCAGCTGTAGGCTTTAACATTGAGTTTCCCCACACATGTTTACAGACGAGTTAGAGAGCAAGAGAAGAAGAGACGGATTCATAAATGTCTTTGTTTCTGCTCTAACCAAACAATGCTGCTCTACAACTCTAGACTACCAGCCACAAAGACAACAGCTGGAGAAACATCTGTCTACTTCTGACATCCACCAGCTCATCCATACAACAAACAAACATCAACAACCAGGGGCCCGTTCTTCGTACGTCGCTTACTACATCCAAGATCAAATGACACATCCAAGATCAAATCATCGCGCTAACCGTGAGCTCGCTAATCCGGTTCCCCGAACACACCTGCTGTTGACGATTACTACAGCTGGACGCAGTAATGTGACATCACTGGGTGTAGTAAAAGGGGCTACGCATCGATAGTAGAAACATTGATCGGCAACCCTCTGATTGGTCGGCGAAAATGTCGAAGGAGTGCGCTCGGCTCGGTATTTTTCGGCAGCAGAGCAAGAACTCCTGAGTGAGGGATTTCAGGAGTTTCAGAGTTTAATCAGAACGCAAGGGAACACTGCAAAGGCTGCAAAAGCAAGGAGCGAGGGCTGGCAGAAAGTTGCTGACAAATCAAACTCGTAAGTAATTTAATAATAATAATAATAATATATTGGATTTATATAGCGCTTTTCAAGGCACCCAAAGCGCTTTACAATGCCACTATTCATTCACTCTCACATTCACACACTGGTGGAGGCAGCTACGGTTGTAGCCACAGCTGCCCTGGGGCAGACTGACAGAAGCGAGGCTGCCATATCGCGCCATCGGCCCCTCTGGCCAACACCAGTAGGCGGTAGGGTAGATTTATTATATTACACTATATTATCCAATATTATATTACATTACATTATATTATAATATGTTATATTTTATCCTCTTTCACATTAGAGCCACGACAGGACCCACTAGAACATGGGAACAGGTAAAAGTGAAATATAAGAATATCCTACAGAATGGTAATATTTATCACTTATATTGCTTTTAGTCTCTTGGAAAGAGACCCTGGAATAATCTGTTTGTTTATAACAGCAACCAAGAAAAGGGCAGAGGAAAAAAAGACAGGTGGTGGTCCTGCACCCCCTCGTCAACAAGTTGGTTAAGTGAATAATACCCTCACGGGAAAATCGATATCTCTCTATGAGCACACTGTCGCGCTGAGCTAAAGGATCCTGTCTGTCCCGCAATATACGCTGAATTCTGAGGACTCTCCTTATCAATCTTGCACCTTCCGCAATGGGTGGCTCGCGTATACGGACAGGACATGGCTGCGACAGGCTTCCCAAATCCACCTTCGCTTTTATAGCCGTGGTCTCTCATCTTGATTACACGAAGTAATTTACAATTGCTACTCTGAAATATGAATTAAATCTGTAATAATCACATACATGTAATAGAATGTTAATAGTACATTTCCCTTTTTTAGGAAATGACCTGTGTGAAATCAATAAATGGATCAGGTGCTGCATTGTCTTTAGTTACATTGATGTTATTTATTTATGGTGAAACAGTGGTGGAATATCGCTGTTGCTTTCGTATAAATGAAGCGGACATACCTGCGTGGCCGCGATCTAATCCTGTTTACATAAAGTAAACCTGCTCCCGAGCAGGTTTACGCTTACGGCTCTGTTGCTATGACAGCAAGTCCCGGATGAGCTTCGGGGAACCGACTGATCCAGGATCACGCGAAATCGTCAACAATCTAATCCGGCTAACCTACTTAGCGAGGTACGAAGAACGGGCCCCAGGAAGCAGCTTCACCTCTGATCACACACACACTCAACTCTACTCACTCACCTGGACAAACAACAACAGTAAGGGTGGTGTTGCTGATGATCTCCCATGAGTGTCTTTCTGTCACGTAAACACGACACTCGTATGTTCCAATATCAGCAATCGACACATTTCTTAGAATCAAAGACGCGTCTCCGTCCTTCATCTGTCTGTCCTGCAGATCCACCCGGTTCTTAAAAGATGGATGCTGGTCATCTGGAACAAACTGTCCACCCTGGTACAAAAGCACATATTTATCTCCCAGGCCAGCTCTGCTCCAGTGTGCAGATCTGATGTTGTTGTTGTTGTCGTTGTTTGGAGCTCGACATGTCAGAGTGACGTCCTGTCCAGGCACAGCTGTGATGATTTTCTGGGCTGAAAGAGCAAACAACGCAGAGCAGAGAGGTTAAAGGTCAAAGTACAATTATGTTCAGAATGATTGACTTTAAATATTTTGTTTATTTCGTTTTACATTTGAGATTTTAGTGTGACTCAATGAGGGAGAATTTTAGCCTCATGTTAAACATGCAAAGTGTCAGAAACTACAAGATGTTAGCTTCCACAGCAACAACAACATGTGAACATAATGTGTGAGAGAAAGCAGCCCTCTCAATATAAGACACAGTAAGTTTCTTAAGGGCATATTTATAGAAATTTTCTTAAAAAACACATATGCAGGTGTTGCATGTAGATAAAATGTTTCAAAATCAGTATACACATATTTCACATAAATATAATCTATAACATTTTTTTTCTGTTGCCCACATAATTCACCCCCACCACCGTTAGTGTTTAGTGTTCCCGGTCAATATTGACCGGTCAGTTTTAACAGCTCTTCAATTAACATAACAAACATTTTTCACCACCAAATTCATCTTGATGCATGCTCAATCATCCAGGTAAGTAAATCTCCAAAAGTCAATTCTGTTCATCTGGATGTAACATTTTCTGTGGGAGAAATGTTTCATCACTCATCCAAGTGACTTCTTTAGTCTCAGCTGACTGCAGGTTTCCCCAATCTTATAAACAGTACATTTGCATGATGACTGAAACCAGCCCACTGAAGGAACAATGGGCTGGGAGGTCAGTTCCTTAATCATAATTATGCAAATTCTCATGACCATTGATCAACAACCACTGACCAAAACCCACTGATCAATGGCCATGAGTCCCATTCACAGAGAGTTGGTGAATGGCTGCAATCACAGCATTGTAAGATGGCGAAAGATGTATCCTTAGTCCTCCTCCTCGATTCAGAGATGGTCTTTCCCTTTTCATGTAAACGGCCTCCTTGACTCCGCTCTCAAACCAGCGTTCCTCCCTGTCCAGGATGTGTACATCCTCATCATTGAAAGAGTGTCCACTGGCCTGTAGGTGTAAATAGACTGCAGAGTCCTGGCCTGATGAGGTAGCTCTTCTGCGTTGTGCCATCTGCTTTGCCAGAGGTTGTTTCGTTTCCCCGATGTATAAATCCTGGCACTTAACAGCGTAAATGCATGTGGTTTCAGGATGTGGTGTTCAGAGCTGCCCACCAGTGGCTTGAGGATCGAAGCCAGAAACTTGGAGATGTTATAGGTGACAGAGTTGATCACACAGACAATTGGCCTTAAAGGTATCTTCGGTAAACCATACAGACTTGGTGTATAGCCTGTGGTTTGAGGTCCGGTCGATAGTCTTGTCTTGTTCTAACTGCTTCAGACAGTCTATCACCTTCTTCCTGTAGCCACTTCCTGGGTTTCGTTTCAGTGATTCTAACAGTGACTCGATGAGAATACCTCTATTCCAGCCATGTGATTGATTCAGTGTAGGGATGGGTATCGTTTAGGTTTTATCCGATACCGGTGCCAAATCGGTACTTTTGAAACGGTGCCGGTGCTTAAACGGTGCTCGAACCGGTGCTTAAAGAATGGAGAACACAAACTTTGTCCATAAACCTCTCATGTTCAGCTGTTTGTTTTTTTTTTGTAAAAAGATAACAATGTTAGCCTTTTCTGCAGCTATGGGGCATATATGGTATCACTCTTGGCTGGAAGCAGTGCTTAAACAATGGAAAAAAAACACAAACTTTGTCCAAAAACCTCTCATGTTCAGCTGTTTCCCACTTTTTCTTTGGTCATTTTAGCCTTTTTGGCCAGGGTGAAGGGAGTATCTGCCATCAAACAAGAGGACAGCCGCATGTAGCTATGATGATGTTTGCTAGTTCACCTTACATGCATTAATGTAATAATGTGGTTAGCCTACTCAACGTAAATTACACTCGAACAACATTAAGCGACTCACGCAGAGAAGAACGGCTTCATCATCCTCATCATTTCTGCTACACTGGCAGGGCTAGGGGCCAGGACTCTATTCTTCGGGTTTTTGGGGGATGTTGCTCCGGGTCCGATAACTGGCAACCCACCCAACGTGCACAGTGTGAGGTCTCGCAGCAAGCTATCAAATACAGCGCATTTCTCGGCTTTTAAAAAAACCGCTATGCGTCGCCAGGTGTTTCATCGGATTCTTGGTGTTACCTCCTTTGACAGTATCACAGTATCAGCTTAAAGCACTTGTTGCAGGCTGCTGAGTTTGCATCTTTTGCTGTGAAGTACAGCCAGACTTTTGACCGCTTCGCCTTGGACATTTTTAATCTGTAGCTCTGCTCTAACTGAACGTACGTACCTGGCCCCGCCTACTATCCTGGGAAATGTAAAATGATTGGCTAGAAGTGTATCACAGCTCAGGAAAAAAAAGCACCGAAATAAAGCACCGAAATGTGCGCTGCTTTTCGGTCTGGTTACTACCGTTTATGTCAGAACCGGTGCCATCATGGCACCGGACACCGGTACCCATCCCTAGTTCAGTGTGATGCTATTTTCATTGTTACTGGACTCTCGTGATGTCAAAATATGGCTGGAATAAATTCTAGTTTTTGTTTGTTTTGTATGCAGTTTGCCTCACAGTGTGTTGCAGCTAAAGGCCCAGCTGCTGTATTTCACTGAGAGGGAAAAGAAAGAGAGCTAACTTCACTCAGCGATGGAGAAAGATCAGAAAGAAGAGAGGTTAAATTTAAAGGGAAGGACTGCTCTGTGGTGTTTGATAAACTGGAAATGTGAACATTACATGTAATCTCCTCATTTCAGTCACATGTTGGGTTTCCCTGGAAAACATCCTAAGATATTCTAACTATGAAAATACAGTTTAGTGGTTTTATGCAGAACACATCTGGTTGAATTCAGTTGTGTAAATCCATAAAGAAAAACAGGTCAGCTGATCACAGCTTGTACACTAAGAAAACCTACTGAAGCTCATAGTAGAAATTATTGTGGATTGTGATTTTTTTTTCCCTTTGCTGATCCACTACACAAATCTCAGGGTTCCCCATCTGATGAATCTCAGTGTAACCCCTGACTGAATCATTTTACTGTTCATGTGTGGAGGAAAAGTCACCCTCTACCCTTTAGACAACAAAAATAATCCTTCACTGGAGGTGTGCTAAATAACAGATTCAAGCTAAGTAAATTCATCACATTTCAGGAGCGGGACCTAACCTCATGCACGCCCCTTCTGGCCATCAGTGTGTAAATATGACTCCTTCACTAATAACCTCTGTTCCGATTTCCATGCACTCCTGCTTTATTTTTTTCTTCTACTTCACTTCTCACTACTTCATGGGGAACTGCCCGGCCCGGGAGCCGCTGCCAGTCCCCTCTGAGGCCTTCTCCAAACTGCAGCATCAGTTCACGGTTCTTAATCCATCATCATTCATCTTAACTAAGGATGTTGTCCCAGCTAGTGAACTAAAGCATGCAAGTGAGTTCCTGCAGGTTACACAAAACAACAACATGTGCTGATAATAAGTGAACATAATGTGTGAGAGAAAGCAGCCCTCTCATTATAAGACACTGTGAGTCTCTGCATGCTGCCTTTATGGAGCTACAGCTGTTTGTGTACAGTTCAAACTTCCAATGAGTCTGTTAAAGAAATCACAGTATAGTGACGTTTGGTAGGCTGGACTGTATGACAATAAGAAACACATTTGTTATGATAAGAGTTTAATAAAAAGAAGTTTAACAGGTTCAGTTCTTGAATGTTTATCATAAATAATATGAGAGATATTTTATTGAACAAAATATCAGAAATCTGCACTGTCATGAACAAATGTGAAAATGTAATTTTTCATGATTTATTGGGTTAACCCTCTGAGGTCTAAAATATAATTGGCCATTTTTGACGACACTTTTTTTTTTACATTTACATTCATTTTTTTTCTTGTCTTACATGTATCGTTCTTTTCAGCTCCAACCTCACATGTCTGAATGTGCAGTTGTTTTTTTTCATTGACATACTGTAGTAACACTGACTGATCTGAAATCACACAAAGAACAATAAAAATAAAATCCCAGTAGTAGTTTTTTTATCTGCTTTTTTTTTTTTAATTGTAAAATCCACACATATGTGGATTGTGTGGGCTCTCTCTTCTCTGATTTGATTGTTACATTTGTGATTGAAAGGACATTGACCAATCAGCTGAAAGGAAGAAAAATTGGCTGAAATTCATACTCGTAATTTGAAACTGACACACAAACAGGAAACTTGAGCGCAGAGTTTTACACATAGTCTTTTGCTTTGTATCTGTAACCAGACCTTAACAAAACAAAGTTTGTAACTTGTGTAAATATTTTTTAAAACACAAAAATTCTCATTTGTAGATGCACAAACATAATTTTTTTCAGATATTTTGGTTGACAAGGTTACAAAACTCTGCATTTGATTTACAAGTACAAACTATTCATGAGCACAGTTTAAGCCCATCCACACATTACATTTGAGCAGCTCGATTACAGATGTTAAATCCACATAGACTCTAACCTTATGTCACTTTCAAACACATTAATATTAACATGTATTGTTCAGTTTCTAACAGTAAATCTCACCTGCTGAGACAAACACAACGACGCTGAAAAACAGGAAATTGGAGCAGAGTGACGCAGTTCCAGCAGACATTTCTGTGTTTCTGTATTAAAATCAGAATCTGCGCTTCAGACGAGAAAACATGAGATGAAGTTTGAGGTTCAGATGAAGCTGAAAGTCCCTGAGTGAAAGAACAGCTCTGTAACTCCACACTTTTGAGTTAGAGAGAGAGGCTGGTGGGCTGGACTGGAGCCCTCCAATGGCTGCAAACCAAAGTTAAATAAATGAAAAAAACTGATGAAAAGCCAGCCTTTAAATAGTGACACCATAATATTTGTACCTGTCTTTGAAAAGTTTAGGACTCTTATTATACTGAATGATCGGAAGATGGCGCCGAGTATGGCAGCCTTGTCGCGAGCTCCCCCAAGCAACAACTGTTTTTTGTGTTTAATTTTACTTTTCCTTTATTTTTTCACGAGTAACACACGAGTAACACGACGCAGAGGGAGAAGATCTGGCGTTCTGATTCGACTGAGACGGCGCACTAATAGACTACCACTACCCAGTTTATTTAATGTGCAGTCTCTGGAGAACAAGCTGTGCGAGCTTCGGGCACAGATCTCATTCCAGTCTGTTCTCTGTGCACCGCGCGGACAGGTCACAGGATCTTACTGGGAAAAACAGAGGTGGTGGTGTGTGTTTCATGATCAACAACAGCTGTTGTGATTATGCGAATGTGCACCCGGTCAAATCCTTCTGCTCACCGGACCTGGAGTACCTGATGATTAAGTGCCGGCCATTCTGGCTACCAAGGGAATTTACAGCAGTGATTATTACGGCTGTTTACATTCCCCCACAAGCTGACACTGACCGCGCACTCAGGGAACTGTACAGCGTGATCAGCAGTGAGGAAACCGCACACCCAGAGGCGACGTTTATCACGACCGGGGACTTTAACAAAGGAAACCTGAAGAAAGTTTCACCAAAACTCCACCAACACATCCATTTCAACCCTCGTGGAGACCGGCTACTTGACCACTGCTACACCTCTTTCTAGGAGGATGATCTGATATCCTCATGTTGGTGTTGTCCCCAGATCATCATGAAAATGTTGTTCCAGGTTCAACATTGCAAGTGACCAATCACATTGTTGTGACGTTAATCTTTTGCGCGCCAAGCCATTCGTGCATTTATGAAATTCCAATGTTGCAAGGACAATATCAATTCTGCTTACTGTTTATTAAAGGGTTACGGTTAGGGTTAGGGTCAGGGTCCGTTGATCGGCGGACAGAGGCGGTTTCTCGCAGCTTAAGTACAGATCTTTGTTTGACGACGGTTTTTCCCGAAGTCGCAAAAGTATGACGTCACAACATTCTGATTGGTCACTTGCAATGTTGATCCTGGAACAACATTTAGTGTGATGATCTGGGAACAACACCAACACGAGGATATCAGATCGTGCCTTTCCGGGATGCATACAAAGCCCTCCCCCGCGCCCCATTCGGCCAATCAGATCACTGCTCCATCCTTCTCCTGCCCGCCTACAGGCAGAAGCTGAAACAGGATGCTCCAACCCTGAGGGCGGTGCACCGCTGGTCGGACCAATCGGAGTCTACGCTGCGGGACAGTTTTGATCACGTGGACTGGGAAATGTTTCACGTGGCTGCTGACAACATTGATGAGTACACAGACTCAGTCTGCGGATTTATCAGAAAATGCGTGGAAGATTTCGTCCCATCCAGAACAGTTAAATCCTTCCCAAATCAAAAACCCTGGATTAACAGAGATGTTCGCACGGCACTGGCGGCACGGAACACCGCCTTTGCCTCCGCGAACACATCGGACTACAAACATGCACATTACGAACTCCGGAAGACGATCAAAGCAGCCAAACGTGAGTACAGGGACAGGGTGGAGCGTCCTCGCCCTGTCCGGCCTGGACGTCCCCGCCCTGTCCGGCCACCTGCCAGGCCGTTGCCTAGACATCGTCGTTGTCGCGGCCGGCCTCCGGACCTGCCCCGCTGTTGCCATTGCCGTCTGCACGGTTGGCCCCCTGAACTGTCTGCCCATCGCCGCCGTTGCCGTCCGCACGGTCGGCCCCCTGAACTGTTTGGGTGTTGTTTTGGACTCGTGTTTTGTTTTTTGGCCCTCTTGGTGCTCTTGTTTTGGTTTGTGTCTGTAAGTTCAGTCTGTTATGTTTCCTGTTTTACTTTGAAAGTCCTTGTCTCATGTAAATGCATCTGGTTGTGCTTCCTTTGCCTCGTTAGGCCTGATTTGCCCCAGCTGTGTTTCCCTCCTGTTACCCATTCCCTGATTGCTCCCTTTGTGTATTTAAGCCCTGTGTTTCAGTTTGTCCGTGTCGCGATCTACCCTCATTTATGCTCTGTGTTCTGTCTGCCTGCTTATGTAAGTTTATTTGGATTTTTGTTACGTTTTGCCATCCAGCAATAAAAGCTGAGTTTTGAAGTACACTTTTGCCTGCTGTGAGTCTGCACTTTGGTTCCACCATTTCCGGCCTGCCCACAGCCATTTCATGACAGCTACTTGTCCGGACGAGATTCCCGGCCACATTCTCAAGTCATACGCGGCTCAGCTGGCTGGAGTGTTTACACACATCTTCAACCTTTCCCTCTCTCTGTCTGTAGTCCCAGCCTGCTTCAAAATGGCCACCATCTTCCCTGTACCCAAATCCTCCACTATCTCCTCATTGAACGACTGACAACCTGTAGCCCTGATCCCCATCGTAAGCAAATGCTTTGAGAAGCTGATCAGGGACTTCGTTTGCTCTGCACTACCGGACTCACTGGACCGTCTACAATTTGCATACCGCCACAACAGGTCCACTGATGATGCCATAGCCCTGACACTACATACTGCCCTGTCACACCTGGAGAAGAGAGACACGTATGTGAGAATGCTGTTTGTAGATTACAGCTCAGCATTCAATACCATCGTTCCCTTGAAGCTGGACAGGAAACTGCAGGATCTAGGACTGAGCAGCTCCCTCTGTAGCTGGATCCTTAACTTCCTGTCTGACAGAGGCCAAGTGGTCAAACTGGGCAGCATCCCCTCATCCCCCTTCACACTGAACACTGGTGCTCCACAGGGGTGTGTACTGAGCCCTCTTTCTGTACTCACTCTACACCTACGACTGCACGGCCACTAACAACTCCAACATCATTGTGAAGTTTGCGGATGACACTACAGTGGTGGGTCTTATCACCAAAGGTGATGAGACGGCCAACAGGGAGGAGGTCAGCGCCCTGACCCACTGGTGTCAAGACAACCATCTCACACTCAACGTCGCAAAGGCAAAGGAGTTGATAGTGGACTTCCGGAGGTGCAGAGAAGTACACACCCCCATCACCATCAACGGCGCTGCTGTGGAGAGAGTGAGCAGCTTCCGCTTCCTTGGTGTACATCTGGCTGAGGATCTTACGTGGTCAGTACACATAAACAAAACCGTGAAGAAGGCGCAACAGCGTCTCTTCTTTCTCAGGAGACTGAAAAGATTCGGCATGAGCCCCCGCATCCTCAGGACCTTCTATCGCTGTGCCATTGAGAGCATCCTCACTGGATACATCACCACCTTGTAAGGCAACAGCACCGCTTACAACCGCAAAGCTCTCCTGTCATGCGGCGGCTGTATGAAGGCAAGACAGGACCCAAATGCACACCTCTAGACACATGGGGATGAACTCAAAGGCAGGTTTTTATTAAGAGGAACACAAGAAGTCATACAAAACTATACTGTTTTGATGACTGTTTTGAGGCGCTGGGAAGACACGGGAAATGCACACAACCTAGAGGGACGACGCAACACAGAACAAAGGGACACTCTGACATAAATACACAGAAGGTAATGAGGGAAGTGGGAACACACGGGGAACACAGCTGAAGACTATTACTCATGACCGAGCAGGGAGGACACGAAACTGAAAATACTGACACCAAGATGTGGACCTTAAACACAACACAGTACACAGAGATGAGCACAGAGAGAGAGGCAGAGAGAGAGAGGCAGAGGACAAGGATGAATACGAGGGGATGAGGAGAACACAGAACACAAAGGACGGGAACACGGTACCACGGTACAGTACGGAACAAACACCACAATAAAAGCATGGACACAGGGGGAATCCAAATACCAAACCAAACAATCCAATGGACATAAGGAACAAAATACAAAACCACAGGAAAACTGAGAACACTGGGTCAAAATGACCCAGGACCATGACATCTCCAGAGAGTAGTGGATTTTATCGTGGCGATCGTGGCTCAAGAGTTTGGAGTTTGCCTTGTAGTCAGAAGGTTGCCGGTTCGAGCCCCGGCTCGGACAATCTCGGTCATTGTGTCCTTGGGCAAGACACTTCACCTACCGCTTACTGGTGTTGGCCGATATGGCAGCCTCGCTTCTGTCAGTCTGCCCCAGGGCAGCTGTGGCCACAACTGTACACAGCAAATTCAAAAGTCTTAAATGTTTTGGTGTTAATAGTCTTCTTGCAAAAGTAGAGTTAATTTTACTCTAAGCAGAGTCACATTCTTTTAATGTAACTCTGAGGTGTAAAATGATAGTAGTTAAAATCGAGTGTTAAAAATGAGTGTTTCTATTTCAAATCTGGAGGTGTTACAATGGAAACATTAACTCTTGACCTCTTAACTCTGAACTCCTACAGGGGCTATGACACCAATAGAGTAAATTCACAGACTCCGCCCCCAGCACGGCTCCAATCGAAGCTGAAGTGAAGCCGTTTCAGAACATTTTGCTCTACATATTTGAGTTGTTTGCCATGCTTGGTAAGTCATTTTTTCAAAGGTTGTTTCAATTATTATTATGAGCTTTTACTTCTGTGGCTCTTTGGAGTTGAGACAAAGCTGTGTGAAAGGCATTAGCCATGTTGCTCGGTGATAGCATAATATTCTGTTTTAGCTAGCTGAAAGGTAGGCTACTGTTTGCGGGCAAATACCACAGCCTTGAAAAAAAGCTTGCATGTGAATTTTCAGTCAAACCTTTGGTCAAATACACCTAAAACAATGTCTAGAATGTGAAATGTTGGTATAATGGTGCTACTGGAAGCCTGAAAACGATCGCCCATAAAAAAACAAGCAAACAGCAGTAGCAGGTGTCCTGACTGGATTCTACGTTAGCATTTAGATCCCTCCAGAGTTTTGTGCACACGGTTTAGGTAAAAATGAAAAAGGTTGAGGTTTTACATTTAGTTCAGTATTACCTGTTGCCTGTGTCTTTGTTTTTTGGGAAAATACTTTACTCAAGTAATGGCTCAAAGAGGATTTCTTTTTCTTTTTTTTTACTGTGCTGCAATTGTTTACTGGATTATTTGTGCCATTAATTAGTGTGAACTAATTTTTATTCAATCTCCGCACAGGATATGCTTGTGAAGATGGAATATGGGGGAGAGCAGAAGTGCGTTGAAGTTCCACAAAGTGATGAATGAAGGACATGCATATTGTATTGAAGAAATAAGTGATGAGATGCTGTTATTTGCATTTACCAGCTCACCTATGTCAGACCTTTTGATAAACAAAATTCTAATGAAAGTGAGAACATGTATACTGTTACATCTTTCGGAAAATGTTTTGAAATTGTGGTGCACAGTTCAGAATAAATGTTTTTCAAAAACCATTGCGTCTTTTTAGTAAATGTTTATTTCCAAGAGAAATTTCTAGAAGTTCAGAACAGTAAAATTCCCGCTTTTTAGAATTAATTAGAAGATAACTCTTACGTAGTTAAACTGAAATACTCTTTGAGAGTTAATATATAAACTCTTAACACCAAGTGTTAAATTATCAACTCCAGACAGATTTGGTGTTTAACACTAAATCAGAGTTAACGTACCAACTCTCCAAAAAGAGTTAAATTAACACTCTCTGGTGTGGACCCATATAGACACTTTAATAGTGTTGAAATCAAATCCGACAGTGTTAATTTGGACATGCTGGATTTGCTGTGTAGTTTGCCTCCACCAGTGTGTGAATGGGTGGATGACTGGGTGTGTAAAGCGCTTTGGGGTCCCTAGGGGGGCTACTAAAAAGCGTTATACAAATACAGGCCATTTACCATTTATGGCAGAAACATATTTAATAACAGTCATGACCAGAGATGGGCAGCAACGCGTTACAAGTAACGTGTTACTGTAATCCATTTACTTTTTTTCAAGTAATGAGTAAAGTAAGGGATTAATATAGCAAAAAGGGTAATTAGATTACTGTTACTGTCCCGTAAACACGCTGCGTTACCGCGTTAGTAAAACCGTGATTTTTTTTGTGAGAGTGTCTCATGACAGTGACGTAAGCGAGTGCGACGTTTGTGGCAACAACTGTGTGCAGATCAACAATGGATAATATATCGAGTGCAGGAGAGAGTATGAGCGTGCAGCATTTAAAGCGTGGAAGTACTGACCTTATTTTGAGGTTGTTTCCGTAAAAAGTGACAATTAGGGCTGGGTATCGTCACTGATTTCTAGAATCGATTCAATTCCGATTCACAAGGTCCCGAATCGATTCGATCCACGATTCGATTTAATTCGATTCGATTCGATTTAAATCTGGGAAATTTTGACAGTCAGAAATATTATAATTCAGATAAGTACATTTACATATTTTTGTATCAATAAAAAGGAAGCTGAGACATGCAAGACTTTATCAAAGGTGTGAGCATCACAGCAGATGCCTTTGTGTCAAAGTAGCTGAAGATAAAACACAGAAAAACATGTAGGTGATTTTCCTGGCCTGGGATTTTATAAAAATATTCTGCAGTACATCAAAAACGAAAGAAAACCATTAATTAATGAACATTACCTCTGACGTTACAGCGGTTTTATTAGAGACACAGCTAAGCATTTTGCATTTTGAATAATTTTAAAAAGTTTAAATTTGTTCAGTATTGAACAGCAGAAATGAGGTTTTCTTTTCGGAAGAATGTAAAAGGGAAAAAAACAGCGGCCGACAGCGCTGTAAACAACAGTAGACTTGTGCGTAACAAGCAAGCGAATAATGAAGAAAGGGAAACTGTTCGAGAGAGAGAGAGACAGAGAGGGGGGGGGGGGGGAGAGAGAGAGCTGCGCATTGCAATGGATGCAAAACAGTAAAAGAGTGAATTCATGACGATGTTTATGTGAAGCGTTTGGATCTTCTTTTGCTGCTGGTTCGGTCAATATTGTTTGGAGAGACATTAAACTAACAGCTTTAGAATCAGCGCATAAAGGGCGTGAACACAAAGCGCGGACCCGCCGACAGATCAGAATCAGCGAGCTGTCGGCTTTCAGCCCCGACTGTGAGAAAGGCGACATCTCACTGATTCTGATCCGCAAGTCGCGCTGTGTGTTTAAGTCTATGTGCAGAATCCCTGTACCTGCTCTCATTTACTGTTTGGTGGTTCTTGAAATTTTGTGAGATGTCACCAGAGATTCTGGCATTTCGGGCAAAATAAATTTATATTAAAAAATCGATTCAGGATTTTAATGAATCGATTTTACGTCATCCAAGCCAGAATCGATTTTAATCGATGAATCGATTATAAAAACCCACCCCTAGTGACAATAACATTAGTGGCCGGTGTTCACTGCGTGTAGGGTAAAAACATAGTAGCAGTAGTGTAAAGACGCAAAGTGCAAATTCAAATTCAAATTCCTTGGTAACAGTTTAATCAAAAGGCATTTCTGTAAGGTTTATAGTGTTGGATTGTCATTTATGCTTAGAAGTCTATAATTGTTTGTACACAGCAAAATCTCCAGTGTTAAATTAACAATAGAGAGTGTCTATATGGGTCCACACCTCTGAGTGTTAAATACAACACTGTTGAGTGTTAAATTAACACTTTTGACAGTGTTATATGCTTAAAAGTAACCTAGTCAGTTTTGAAGATTAACAAAGACTAACACTGAGCAGTGCTGATTTTCTAACACTGGAATATTTCTAACATTTTGAGTTATTTTCCAGTGTTAGAAAATCAGCTCACCCATATGTAGCCAGATGGGCTACTCGCCTCCCTTTTTTTTCTTCTCTCTCACTCTCTCTCCTGCGCTCGTTCTTTTCGCCACACAACTTGGTTAATTGGAAACCCACCTGCACATTGATTGCAGGGTGGCGCTAGCCCGTATAAAGCTAAGCCGGTGTTTTGTTGGATTATTTCCTCCCTTGCATTTAGCTCAAAACAGCAGTAAATGCTGGCATACTGCGACGGACTGATCAGCAAGAGCCGATTATATGACAGCTACAGCGCTGTCATGTTCATAACCCCGCCGACCACTTGGTCACACATACAACAAACATCAACAACCAGGAAGCAGCTTCACCTCTGATCACACACACACTCAACTCTACTCACTCACCTGGAGGAATAACACAAAGGTAGATGATGCTGATTGGTTCCGTGCTGATGTCTCTCCTCCTGCGCTTTGTTCCACTAACAAGACGACACTCGTATGTTCCACTATCAGCAGTCTTCACATCCTTCAGAATCAAAGACACGTCTCCATCCTTCATCTGCCTGTCCTGCAGATCCACCCGGTTCTTAAAAGATGGATGCTGGTACTCTGGAACAAACTGTGCTTTTTGGTAAAAAAGCACATATTCATCTTTCAGGTCTTCTCTGCTCCAAACTATAACTATGATCTTCTTGTTTGGAGCTCGACATGTCAGAGTGACGTCCTCTCCAGACTCAGCTGTGATGGTTTTGTCTGAAAGAGGAAACAACACAGAGCAGAGAGGTTAAAGGTCAAAGTACAATTATGATCAGAATGATTGGCTTTAAATATTTTGTTTATTTGCTTTGACATTTGAGTTTTTAGTCATGTTGGATTTAATTAATGAACTTCTGAACATCCAGCAGCTATTTAAATGTTTTAAAGTCGAGTTTTCATAGTTGAACATGTTCTGTTGTCCAGCTTTCTACAGCGTCTGCTGGATGTTCACCATCATTTATTTGTCTTTCTTTGTGTTTGTTCATCTGACTCACATTCATGCTGAAGATGCTCTGCTACATGTGGATCAGCAGGATTCAGATTACAGCCTCTGTAGATCAGGATACCAACAGCAAGAAGAACAAGAAGAAGAAGTACTGCAGAAACTGTCAGACCAACTATTAGTCCAACATATCCGTCCTCCTTCCCTCCATCCTCTGTGTCTCCTCCTGTGTGACCTGCAGGTGAGAAACAGGTGTGAGGTGTCAGCTGTCAGGTAGGTGATGAGTGAAGAACAGAACAGAATCCATTTGCTCTTCAAACTGCTGTCAGACATTATCTACTGCACTCTGATCACATCACTCAGACCAGCTGCTTTCTACAAAGTCTCATCAACAACATCTTTAGAAAAAAACATCAACAAGCAGGAAGCAGCTTCACCTCTGATCACACACACACTCAACTCTACTCACTCACCTGGAGGAACAACATGAAGGTAGATGATGCTGATGCGCTTCAAATACTTTGTTCCTATCTGGACGATACCACACTCGTATGTTCCAGCATCATTAATCGTCACATTGTTCAGAATCAAAGACACGTCTCCATCCTTCATCTGTCTGTCCTGCAGATCCACCCGGTTCTGAAAAGATGGATGCTGGCTTGTTTGATCAAACTGCTCATCTCGGTACAAAAGCACATATTTATCTCCCAGGTCAGCTCTGCTCCACTTCACAGCTCTGATGGGTTTGCCTTGTGGAGCTCGACATGTCAGAGTGACGTTCTGTCCAGACTCAGCTGTGATGTTTTTCTGGTCTGAAAGAGGAAACAACACAGAGCAGAGAGGTTAAAGGTCAAAGTACAACTGTTCATTTCTAAGGCAGCCAATCAGAGAGCATAGGAGAGACTAAACTACATTTATTTATCATGTAACTACTCAATCATTTGCTTCATTCACCCATGCACTTTTTTCTATGTCAGTCATAAGCCAACACAGGAGAATGAAAGTGCTCGTACATGTAAGGTTGCAGAAGAGTATGTCAATTTCTTCTCTTATCACTCCACCCCAAAAGCCATGACACTTCGCGAGATAAAAACAGAGACTCTGAAAGACCAGGTTCTGCAGAAAGTCATCGGTCACATCAGGAACAACACGTGGCATCTAACAGATAAATCCCAGCATGCTGACATTTTGAAATCATTCAAACATGTTCAAAGTGAACTAACAATAGCCGACTCATCTGACTTCATCCTCAGAGGCACGAGGATAGTCATTCCAACTGTCCTACAAGAAAGAGCAATACAACTGGCACACGAAGGGCACCAGGGTATCGTCAAGACCAAAGCGCTGCTACGTACCAAAGTATGGTTCCCAGAGATCGATCAGAAAGCAGAATCTGCAGTTCAAAACTGTCTGCCATGCCAAGCTAGCACACCTGTCACACACACTGACCCTCTGCAGATGTCACCATTACCCGAAACGCCCTGGCACAGTGTCAGTGCAGACTTTTATGGACCACTCCCTACAGGGGAATATCTGCTCGTCATCACAGACGAGTATTCTTGCTATCCAGTCGTTGAAAGTGTACGCTCAACATCAGCATCTTCTGTTATCCCAGTCATTGACAAAGTGTTCTCCATGTTTGGAATCCCAAGGACAGTAAAAACTGACAATGGTCCTCCTTTTAACAGTGAGGCTTTCTCACAGTTTGCAGACTACCTAGGATTTCATCATCGCAAAATCACACCTTGTTGGCCTCAGGCGAATGCCATTGCTGAGAGATTTATGAGAACCCTAGGCAAAGCACTGACAGATGCCGAGACGCA
The DNA here is from genome assembly GCF_057381915.1 of Diplotaxodon limnothrissa. Lineage (NCBI taxonomy): Eukaryota > Metazoa > Chordata > Actinopteri > Cichliformes > Cichlidae > Diplotaxodon > Diplotaxodon limnothrissa. The sequence continues at coordinate 25,177,074 of NC_140598.1, read as the reverse complement.
AGGCACACCATGGAAACAGCAACTAAACATCTTTCTTCGTGAGTACAGATCTACACCTCATAGCACAACAGCGAGCTCACCAGCTGAAATACTGTTTCAACGCCAGCTATACACCAAGCTCCCTTTCGTTAACACCACTCCACGCAAGTGTTCAGATGCTGAAGTGAGAGCAAGGGATGATAGTGCAAAGATCAAGATGAAGGTGATCGCAGATGCAACTTGTCGCGCCAGACCACACTCACTAAGTCTGGGTGACACAGTGCTGCATCACCACCCCAAGCACAACAAATTATCCACACCATACAATGCAAAACCCTACAAAGTGACTAAGGTTAAGGGTTCTGAAATTACAGCTACAAGGGATGGACACTCGATTGTCAGGAATGCCTCATTCTTCAAGAAAATCAGACATGGTCTTGAAGCTGCCCCACCTGGACGGCATGTCGACCCCGCCTTAACAGACAAGCCCAGATACCCCGTCAGATCAAACAGACGCGTACCTATGCATCTGTCTGATTACATCAGATCTAAGACTTGAATATCTGAGTGACCAGTTAAAGGTTATTCTGCGTGTAACATGTTTGTTGTTCCTGAATCTAACACTGTAACCAGTATTATAGTGTTGAATGTTGATAGTGTTTAGTCAGAGATCTGTGCAAATGCAGTGCTGTTTAAGTGATGTTTAGGTGTGGAGAAACTCAAGTAATAAGAATGTTCAGTAATTTTATTAGGTGTCGTTGTCATAGGTTCAGATTAATAATTCACCTCGCTGAATACCTAAGTTTGTTAAAAGAAAAAAAAGGAGGTGATTGTGATGTTTACAGAACTTTTATTTTGAAAGGTCGAATGTAAGGCGGAAGGAGGATATAAAAAAAGGAGACAACAGAAAACGGTAGATGAACAAGTTAGTGCTGCAGACTGTGCTGCCGCTGCAAGCCTGAGAATTAAAGAATGGAACTGAGAAATACGGAAGGTGTCATCATTGATGTTTGAGGCATGCAAACATCACAGTACTCAATTACTCTATGTTACCGTGTTTTACTTACACTTTTCAGTTGTAGCTGCTGACAATAAATAATATTGTTTGAATAATTAATGATTTTAGTACAAGATACTGGTCAGTATAGATACCTATTTCTCAAATATTTTAATTCAATTTTAAATAAAAATATTAAGTATATTTAAAGAAGGTATTCTGTGAACCACATACTGAATTTTTTGTCTGAGATAAATGTAAATAAATACCTTAATATAACACAAAAACATACGTTAATATTTTAGATATTTATTTCAACTTATCAAATTCAATAATTACTAAAATGATATTCATAGTTTTTATCATGCTTATCTAACTTATATTTATAGTGATATCTACTAAGCCTCTGAATTACTTTTTAGAGTGTAGCTACCAGCAATAAAGCTGAGTTTTTTCTGTTCATTTTTGCCTCCACGAGTCTGCATTTGGGGTCCTTTCTACCAGCTGCATACAGCAAACATGACGAAAGAACATGACCATAACGTGACACAGACTCTCCCTCCTTGGAGTACAACGCCATTGTTGCTGTTGTTTCTCTGCTGTGTCTTTCCCCCCCTTCTTTTCTTCTGTCCTTCCATTTTTCAACTTTCTCCCCAACGACTCTTTCTTTCTTCTTTTTCTGCTTCGTCCCCCCCGGTTATGCCCGTTGTGATTGTATTGACTCAAAATAAAAAATCCTAACACACACACATTACACTTCTTTGTCTCTGTCACAGCTGGATTAAAGTCCACACTGACTCATGCAGCCTGATGTCTCCTTTACACGCACACTGGACCAATATGAAAAGAGTTGTTTGGCTTTAAACATATAAACCAGCTGAATTTTATTCGCCTTTATCACAAAGACAAACTGTTTAAATCCAAGTTAAGCCTCACCTGCCAAAACAAACAGAGACACAGACAAGCATCAAAGTGCAGCAGGGTGACAGTTACAGCAGACATTTCCGTGTGCTGTAGTTCTGCTGATCTGGCTCTTAGTTTCTTCTAAATGCCTCAGTCTGTTGGTTTTGTGAAGTGTGGTTCACAGCACAGCGATCACGTGATCATGGAGTGCCGACAGATGGCCCACCTGCTGCTTCTGCAGGCAGGTGAACCGCGAGGATTCCCACCTGAATTAATCTTTTATTATCAAGGCTCCTATGACTCATTGGTCAGAGGGAGAGAGATCGGCACGCTGCAGACTAAATTCATTCAAGTTCAAGTTTTCCCAACATAAAACGTCCATGTCCTTAAGCACAAAAACAAAAACAGGCTGAAGAAGTAATAACTCTGATCTCATTTTTTTTATACTTTTGACATAAAATATTGTTAGTTGGTCTGTTTGACTCCATCCACACTCTGACCCGCACGCAGGCAGAAGCTGAAGGCCGTGGACTCAGGCTGATGTCCTCCACAGCAGAACAGAGAGTTTCTTCATCCTCTGAACCATTGCATGTCTGCTCCTGGTTTATGATATAAATTGGGTTAATTCTGCTTCATAAAAAAACAAACTTACAGAAAGTGCAGTTAAATGTATATCATCAGTTTCTGTGTGAAAGCAGCACAGCCCTTAAGACTCACAGGCTGAGTGTGAAGACTTCTCCCACCTTGGAACTGAGCCAGATGAGCTTTCTTATGAAAACCTGACAACTTTCCAGGTAACTTGTAAGGAATTTAGCATTCGGGAGTTATTAGTTCGCAGCCATTGGAGGACTCTGGTCAAGCCCACCAACCGTCTCTCTCTCTCTGACTGTTAAGTGTGGAGTTACAGACCTGCGCTCTCATTCGGGGACTTTCAGCTTCATCTGAAATTCAAAGCTCATCTCATATAGTCTCGTCTGAAGCTCCAATTTGATTTAATACAGAAGCACAGACATGTCTGCTGGACCTGGATCACTCTACTCCACCTTGCTGTTTTTCAGCATCCTTGTGTTTGTCTCTGCAGGTGAGATTTACTGTTAGAAACTGAAGATGAATGAAGAGTATCAGCCTGTTTACATGTTAATAATATTTCTATAAGAGTTATCTTCAGATTGATTCAGTTTGTCTGTGCGGACTGAACATCTGGGGCTGTGATCCAGATGTGACAGAGACAAAGGAGTATGTGTGTGTCCAGGGGTGCTGTCAGGGATTTCATTTTATCACTCTGGGCCTCATCACTTTAATATTACATGGATCCAGGTTTATTCAGATGTGGATCAATGTTCTGCTTCAAGAAATAGATTTTTTTTATTTCATGGAAGATTGCTACTGCTTCTACATATTTATTTAAAATATTAGTATTGGCAAGTTACAAAATCCTTTGGACATGCATTTTCAAACAGAGTATATTCTGTCTGTCCTGAGACTGAGTGGATCTCAAATTTCAATGTGCTTTAGCTCAATAAAAGCTCTCCTCATGTTTAGCATGAGGCTAAAATTCCCCCTCAGTGGGTCACTGGTGACCTGCTGGATGTTCAGAGGTTCATTAAATCCAACATGACTAAAAACTCAAATGTCAAAGGAAATAAACAAAAATATTTAAAGTCAATCATTCTGATCATAATTGTACTTTGACCTTTAACCTCTCTGCTCTTTATGATTGCTTCTTTCAGATCAAAAGACTGTCTTAGCTTTGCCTGGACAGGACGTCACTCTGACATGTCAAGCTCCAGATAACAAACCTGTTACAGGTGTAAAGTGGAGCAGAGAAGACATCAGAGATAAAAATGTCTTTTTGTACCACAAGGAGCGTTTTGATACCACCAATCAGCATCCATTTTTTAAGAACCGTGTGGATCTGAAGGACATACAGATGAAGAATGGAGACGTGTCTTTGATTCTGAAGAATGTGATAGATGCTTGTAACGGAAAATACGAGTGTCACGTCTTCATCGAAAAAACACACTCATGGAAATCCATTAGAACCATCAGACTGGGTGTTGTTCCTCCAGGTGAGTGAGTAGTGTTGAGTGTGTGTGTGATCAGAGGTGAGGCTGCTTCCTGGTTGTTGATGTTTGTTTGTTGTATGGATGAGCTGGTGGATGTCAGAGGCAGACAGATGTTTCTCCAGCTGTTGTCTTTGTGGCTGGTAGTCTAGAGTTTTAATTCAATTGAATTGAATTCAATTTTCTTTATATAGCACCAAATCACAACAACAGTCACCTCATGGCCCTTTATATTGTACAGTAGATCGTACAATAAGAGATACAGAGAAAAACCCAACAATCATATGGCTCCCTATGAGCAGCACTTTGGCGACAGTGGGAAGGAAAAACTCCCTTTTAACAGGAAGAAACCTCCGGCAGAACCAGGCTCAGGGAGGAGCAGATAGCTGCCCCTCCCTAAGCTCTAACCTTACCTAGCAACATTGTTTGGGTAAGGTTAGAGCAGAAACTAATTATTACAAATGTCACTAATATCAGAGATGAGTATAAAACATCTCTGCAGTTCCAGTCAGATCATGTTTCCTGCTTTTTAAGCGAACAAGAACAGAAAAATTCACCAGCATTCAAACTGCCACACGTTATTCCTACTTTTAACTTTTTCTGTTACACCTGTTTCTCTCCTGCAGGAAAACTGGGGAAAATTATCGGCGGAGTAGTTGGTTTGGTAGTTGCTATTGCGGTTGCTGGTTGTGGTTATCTGATGTGCAAAAAAGATAAAACACAAGAAACCCCGAATCCAGAGTAACCTCTTGCAGGCCAGCAGCAGACTGAAATGGCTCAGAGCTCCTGACAGCTCGACTCCAAGTCTCCTGCTGCTGCTCCATAATCCTGCGTTGATGCCAACCATGGAGAAAGACACGCTGATCATCATCTTTAGACTTCAGACCAACAGTGTGTGTCTGTGCTGTCTGTCAGTGACTCTGAGCCTGAGTCTGTCAATACACAAATCTTTACTTTAATTACTGTAATTAAACTGTAACAGCTGATCTCTACATGAGGACGTTTGTATGGTTCAAAAATTAAAAAAAAAACACACTCATAAGATCATGTTTATTTGTAACACAGTTTGACTTTATGTCAGATATCTCTCTGATGTGAACCGTGAAGCATGTTTCTCATTTATCAGACAGTTTCTGGCAGGTAATTCAAATAATGTAAAGTTCTTTATCATCGTCTCTATTAATAAAGATTTGCATTCATGAATTTTGACATTTTCAGTGTTTTTGTCGTGTACAGAGTGTTTGATTTATTTATTCATTTATTTTTTGTAACAAACTTGCTGTGATCGAACCATTTCTGCATCTGTACCTGTAATAACCAGTGCTAGCATTATTACACAACAAATGCAATGTGTTACACATTACTCGTTACTTTTCTTACAAGTGATGTGGTACCTTAGTTAATTAAATGCTGACGAAAGTAATTTGTTACAGTACATTACATTACTTTTTCATTAGTCTGTGAAAGAACCTGAAACACTACTAACAACACAAGCTTTAGGCTAATGCGCCACATAGGGTTGCCAACTCCCTGAAAAATAAATAAGGGACACCTCGTGGCCAGGGCCGGGCAACCCAGTTCACCCTTCCCAGTGTGGTGAATTTTGTAGCTCTTTTTTTGTGTGTGAAATTATTTTTTAACCATTTGACTTGAATTTGATTTAAGCAGATGCATATTCTTTGTGATATGACCATATGGGAAACAAATGATCATTTAGCCATTTATTTTTAGCTCAAAATGACAACATTAACACAGTAAAACAGGTCTCTTTCTTAAACAGAAGCCTGTCATGCTTAACTTTTGAGAATATAAGTAAATCTTTCTTTAAAAAGAACTCTGTCCTGCTTAACTTAAAATTATATAAATTAATAGAAAACAATAGAACGAAAAATATTCTTGTAACAGTGCACATATAGTGCATTTAGTACAACTGGCTTCAGTTGAGGTATTATTTCAGCTTTTCTAATGCTAATCAGCTGCTCCTGTTTGTAAACCCGCTTGTTCCCATGATTACACATCATAACTCATCATCATTATTCATCTATGTATTACTTTTATGTATTAGTGATCTATTTGTTGTAATCATCTATCCTTGCAGTTGTTTATTACACAAAATAAGTTATATTATCACACTTCTGGCCAGATAGCGCTGATATTCACCGCACATGCCCATATTAACCTTAACCAGAGGGTTTAAAAAAAACAAACCAGTGTTTACATACCATATCTGCTTCTGCCGGCCTGGTGGACAAAAAATTGGTTAAGGGTTCCCCGAGCTTTCACGCCCCTCATGTTCTTCATGTGCCCACCACTAGAAGCATGCCTATGGAAAAAGTGCGCCGGCACACAGTGCAGTGCGCGTTATAGGTGTTATCGTGCATTTTCCCAGCCAGGTGTTTCCCTTTTCCCATTCCTCCCTGTACTTTTGCAGCCTTTTTTTCTTTCTCTGAGCGAACAAACATTGCTGCTCTAATGCTGGGCTTACACTGTGCGATTTTTGGTCCATTTTGAGCCGATTTTTGAGTCGTGCGACCGATTTGGTGATTGGCCCGATTTTGGCCTTCATCGTGCATCGTGTAGTATACGTGGGGTAACGAGAAGCGATTAACACCTCACGACCAGCTCCCGGTCATCAATCGCTCGTGAGGGTCTCACCACAGCCGCTCACACTGCTCACGCGCAAACACGTAAACGTCGGTGAAAAAGATGGAGCAGCACGGCTGTGCAGCGTGTGATCTGGACACAAGCGATGGAGGCACAACTTGTAGAACTTTGGAAAGCTCATCCGAGCCTTTTCGATGTGGCATCACAAAATTATCACGACCACAACAACCGTGAAAATAGTTGGATCGACACTGCTGCTCAATCACAGCTGCCTGATCAATGTTTTTCATTAGCAATTTAGCAAAGTTGATGGTGGCGGTGTGTCTGTGTGAGTGAAAGACAGAGAGAGCGAGCGACAGATTTTCTGTTATAACCTTAATTTTATGGAGGCACAGTGGGAGCACTCAGGTCGCATCAGAGCATCGGGCGGTATAGTGTGAGACCCTGCATCGTGACCTACCAACTTCTAACCCCTGCGAGTCAATCGTGCAGTTTGAGCAGGAGCTGAATAACGTGACTGAAAAAATCGCACAGTGTCTGCCCAGCTTTAGGTGTACTGTCATCCGAGACTTGCACCGCAGTGTCGGCGTTTGTTTCCCTGTTGGCCATGCTTGTTGTTGTGGTCATCTGTTGTCTTCCGGTATTTTCTCCGTAAGCGACCTTTCCTCGACCAATGAGATGAGCGGTAATCTGAATTGTCATACTTGAATTGTCATAAGTGTGCTGTCAGCTCATTGGTCACAAAGCAGGAGAGGGGCTGGGAATTATGTTTTCAAACAAAGCGTTAATTCCATAAACATTTATAGACTACTTTTGATTCTCACTGTATTACGGGACAAAGTGCGTCCCTTATTAGCTCAATACGGGACGTGTACTTTTGTTTCTATATACGGGACGATTCCGTTTTTTAAGGGACGGTTGGCAACCCTAGCGCCACACACCAAAACAAATCAACACCAACAGACACGATCTCTCTTTTAGTGTTTAGGTATGAACACAAAGCCAATGGCACAAAGAAAAGATGAAAACTAGCACAGCGATTTCAAACTGATTGCTCATCACTGCTGTAGTCAGCTGTTAAATTTCCGACCTGGCTGCTGGTCGCATTCGCTCAGTTTTAACATAACTCTGGGTTCTTGGCTAGCTTAGCGTTAGCTGTCTGTGCCTGTGATTGCAAAGAGCCAAAGTTGCATTAGCAGCATAATCCAGCTGTTTCTGTCCTGGATGCAGTTTACACTTTACCGTTACACTCATTTTCGAGCGAAAGAAACCCCAAAACCAAGTAACTGATACTGCAATGCATTATATTAATGTGATTACTGTCAACTATGTGGCTGTCTGTAAAAAAAAATATTGCCCCTGTTGTTAAATCATGAGTCTTCCACCGTTAAACACATTTTTGGAAATTGTTTCAGTTTCACTCAGAAGTGTCGATTAAAGAAATCACTAAAATATAACCAGTTTGATGTAGTGCCAGGTAAGACTGAATCATCCCCCCCTCAAAGGAGCCCAGAGGGATTGATCAAATGTGATGGAAGAGGCTGTATCAAGACTAATGAGATCTATTAGATGGTTTTTAAATGGACTTTTATTGTCATGATCCTGGGTCCTTTTGACCCAGCGTTTTGTGTTTTCTCTTCGCGATTTTGGTTCTGTTCTTCCTCTGGTTAGTGTTTACTCTGTTCTGCCCGTGTGTTCCTGTATCTAGTCCGCGTTTCTTAGTTTGTGTCCTTTCATGTGTAAGTTCCTGTTTTATTGTGAAGGTCTGTGTCTTATGTGAGTGTTTTCAGTTTGCCTCCCTAGTCTCGTCATGTTAATTACTCCCAGCTGTGTCCCCACCTGTATGTAATCCCCCTGTGTTCTCTGAGTGTATTTAAGTTGTGTCTTCTGTCATAGTAGTTGCTGGTTCGTCTGTGTTGTTTCCCCTCGGTCTCCCTGTATGTATTTCCCCGGACCTCCCTGCACCGTCATTCTTGGTTTGTGTTGTTAGTTTACCCAGTTTAGGTTTCAGTTTCATGTTCCTAGCACCTTTGTTGTTTGCATTTTTGTTGTTAATAAACCCTCACCTGCACCAGAGCTGCCGCCTTTTGGTCCTATATATATTCCACACGGCTTGCCCCTGCAAACCGTGACAGAACGAACCAGCCACCATGGACCCAGCGGCTGTAAATCCGTCCGAGGAGCTCCAGGACGACATCACGTACAATGTGGAGATCCTTCTCAGCCTATGGCTGGAACATCCCCCGGAAGAGCTTCGCCGCGCAACAGAAGACCGGCTGCAACGGCTCTTTTCCGGCCTGCCATGGCTATTGAACTCGCTTCCTCCGACTATGCAGGCTTTTCTCCGGCTCACACCGCACCTTCTCTCGGCCACTCCTGCCTCGCTGCCCGACTCGCCGGATGTGATCTTGCCCGGCCCGTCGGAGCCGTCTGCGGGGAGGAGACGCCAATCGCGCCGCAAGCGCGCCACCCCACAGCTGGACGTTCGGACTTCTAATTCGCCGGCTGTGCCACTCTCAGCCACTCCTGCCTCGCTGCCCGACTCGCCGGATGTGATCTTGCCCGGCCCGTCGGAGCCGTCTGCGGGGAGGAGACGCCAATCGCGCCGCAAGCGCGCCACACCACAGCTGGACGTTTGGACTTCTAATTCGCCGGCTGTGGTGAGTGAGGACTGTTTTCCATTTGCGGACTGTATGACGGTTCATTCAGGGGCGGTGTTCTGTGCGGCAGATGACTTTGTGAACAGCATATCACCTCCCGCGCAGCCACTCTCAGCCCAGTTAGCTCCCCCGCAGCCTGTGCCACCCTCAGTTCAGTCTCCAGTGCCACCCTCAGTTCAGTCTCCAGTGCCACCCTCAGTTCAGTCTCCAGTGCCACCCTCAGTTCAGTCTCCAGTGCCACCCTCAGTTCAGTCTCCAGTGCCACCCTCAGTTCAGTCTCCAGTGCCACCCTCAGTTCAGTCTCCTGTGCCACCCTCAGTTCAGTCTCCTGTGCCACCCTCAGTTCAGTCTCCTGTGCCACCCTCAGTTCAGTCTCCTGTGCCACCCTCAGTTCAGTCTCCTGTGCCACCCTCAGTTCAGTCTCCTGTGCCACCCTCAGTTCAGTCTCCAGTAGCTCCAGTGCCGCCTGTAGCGCAGGCCCCAGTAGCTCCAGTGCCGCCTGTAGCGCAGGCCCCAGTAGCTCCAGTGCCGCCTGTAGCGCAGGCCCCAGTAGCTCCAGTGCCGCCTGTAGCGCAGGCCCCAGTAGCTCCAGTGCCGCCTGTAGCGCAGGCCCCAGTAGCTCCAGTGCCGCCTGTAGCGCAGGCCCCAGTAGCTCCAGTGCCGCCTGTAGCGCAGGCCCCAGTAGCTCTGGCTCCAGTATCATTGGCTTCACTCATTCACTCCGTGCAGGGAGAAAGTTTAATTTCACCTCAAGGTGCTTTTCCTGGTTCAGCCGCCATTGGCACTGTTTGCCGCTCCAGGGCTTCCCCAGAGGCTAGGTCCCAGTCCTCAGCTGATTCTGGACCCCTGGAGTTTAAGCAGCCACCTGGGAAGTGCCCCGTGTCAGTGCTGTCTGAGCAGGGCCAGTGCTCAGCACAGCACCCATTTCCTTCATGTCTGCCAGTGGACTCCATGCCTGCGGGCTTTGTGATGGCTTCTGCTGGAGGGTCCAAGGGGCCCGTCCAGCCTTCGTCTCGTGTCTCCGCTGGAGGGTCCGACGGACCGCTCCGGCCTTTGTTTCCTGTTTCCGCTGGAGGGTCCGAGGGACCGCTCCGGCCTTTGTCTCCTGTTTCAGCTGGGGGGCCCGAGGAGCCCGTCCAGCAGCCTTCCTCGTCAGCTGGTGGTTCCGGAGAACCACACCAGCCTCATGCCTCGTCGGCTGGAGGGTCCGAGGGGCCCGTTCAGCCTCCTGTCTCCGCTGGAGGGTCCGAGGGGCCCGTTCAGCAACCTTCCTCGTCAGCTGGGCACCAGCACCATGCTACATCAGCTGGGGGGCCCGAGGAGCCCGTCCAGCAGCCTTCCTCGTCAGCTGGTGGTTCCGGAGAACCACACCAGCCTCATGCCTCGTCGGCTGGAGGGTCCGAGGGGCCCGTTCAGCCTCCTGTCTCCGCTGGAGGGTCCGAGGGGCCCGTTCAGCAACCTTCCTCGTCAGCTGGGCACCAGCACCATGCTACATCAGCTGGGGGGCCCGAGGAGCCCGTCCAGCAGCCTTCCTCGTCAGCTGGTGGTTCCGGAGAACCACACCAGCCTCATGCCTCGTCGGCTGGAGGGTCCGAGGGGCCCGTTCAGCCTCCTGTCTCCGCTGGAGGGTCCGAGGGGCCCGTTCAGCAACCTTCCTCGTCAGCTGCAGCTCCAGCCTGTGCTTCGTCAGCTGCAGCTCCAGCCTGTGCTTCGTCAGCTGCAGCTCCAGCCTGTGCTTCGTCAGCTGCAGCTCCAGCCTGTGCTTCGTCAGCTGCGGCCTCATCAGAGTCTTCGTCCTCGTCTGGTCCGGCCTCATCAGAGTCTTCGTCCTCGTCTGGTCCGGCCTCATCAGAGTCTTCGTCCTCGTCTGGTCCGGCCTCATCAGAGTCTTCGTCCTCGTCTGGTCCGGCCTCATCAGAGTCTTCGTCCTCGTCTGGTCCAGCTGCCTGTGCTTCTGCTACGTCTGGTCCTGCGGCCGCCTGTGCTTCTGCTACGCCTGGTCCTGCGGCCGCCTGTGCTTCTGCTACGCCTGGTCCTGCGGCCGCCTGTGCTTCTGCTACGCCTGGTCCTGCGGCCGCCTGTGCTTCTGCTACGCCTGGTCCAGCCTCTGCCTGTGCTCCTGTTACGCCTGGTCCTGCCTCTGCTTCAGCGTCGCCTGGTCCTGTGCCCTCCAAGCCTCGGCCGGTGCGCCTGACACTTGGGCGCCGCCGCTGTCTTCCGCGCGGCCAGCCCCCTGATCGCCATCGCCTGAGTGGCCGCCGCTGCCTTCCGCACGGCCGGCCCCCGGACCGCCATCGCCTGAGTGGCCGCCGCTGCCTTCCGCACGGCCGGCCCCCGGACCGCCATCGCCTGAGTGGCCGCCGCTGCCTTCCGCACGGCCGGCCCCCGGACCGCCATCGCCTGAGTGGCCGCCGTTGCCGTCCGCACGGTCGGCCCCCCGAACTGTTTTGGACTCCTGTGCTGTCGGCCCCCCGAACCGTTTTGGACTCCTGTGCTGTCGGCCCCCTGGCCGGCCCCCTGAACTGTTTTGGACTCCTGTGCTGTCGGCCCCCTGGCCGGCCCCCTGAACTGTTTTGGGCTCCTGTGCTGTCGGCCCCCTGGACTCTTCTGTTTTGGACTGTTTTTTTTTTTTTTTTTTTTTTTTTTTCCTGTGTTTTGGTGTGCTTCGTTTCTTTTGGTTTTGGGCTCGTTTTTTGTTTTTGGTCTTTTGGCCTTCTGGTGCTCCGGTTTTGTTTTGCTTCGAGCCCTCCTTCCTGGGCCCCCGCCGCCCGCCCTGGTCGGGTTGTTTTCTGTTTTTTCTGGCTGTTTTGTTTCTTGTTGGGCTGTCTGGAGCCAGCCTTTGAGGGGGGGGTACTGTCATGATCCTGGGTCCTTTTGACCCAGCGTTTTGTGTTTTCTCTTCGCGATTTTGGTTCTGTTCTTCCTCTGGTTAGTGTTTACTCTGTTCTGCCCGTGTGTTCCTGTATCTAGTCCGCGTTTCTTAGTTTGTGTCCTTTCATGTGTAAGTTCCTGTTTTATTGTGAAGGTCTGTGTCTTATGTGAGTGTTTTCAGTTTGCCTCCCTAGTCTCGTCATGTTAATTACTCCCAGCTGTGTCCCCACCTGTATGTAATCCCCCTGTGTTCTCTGAGTGTATTTAAGTTGTGTCTTCTGTCATAGTAGTTGCTGGTTCGTCTGTGTTGTTTCCCCTCGGTCTCCCTGTATGTATTTCCCCGGACCTCCCTGCACCGTCATTCTTGGTTTGTGTTGTTAGTTTACCCAGTTTAGGTTTCAGTTTCATGTTCCTAGCACCTTTGTTGTTTGCATTTTTGTTGTTAATAAACCCTCACCTGCACCAGAGCTGCCGCCTTTTGGTCCTATATATATTCCACACGGCTTGCCCCTGCAAACCGTGACATTTATATTGGTTAGAATTAAGATTATTTTTATTTTTCCAGTTAATGAGGACCGTTTTCTTGGCAATGCATACGGCCGTAAAAACAATGTGGGCTGTGTTTATTTCTGTAGTGACCTCATCCAAGTTGCCCAGCAAGCATACTAAAAGGGATTAAATGTTACATTTCAGGCACTTTGATAATTCTTTACATATCTCGCGCCAAAACTTCTGATTTGGTGGACAGAACCAAAGAGCGTGGATATAATTGTCCGGTGTATTTGCTTGACAGTGTGAGCAGTTCTTGGAAGACGTATAGCCCATTTTATAGATCCTATGACCAGTATCATGCACGCTATGTAATATTTTATATTGAATTAATTGAAGACTGGGATTTCTGATTAGATGAAAGGTTTTTAAGCAAATCTGAGACCAGAAGTTTTGGTCTAAGCTGATCGATAAATCCGCTTCCCATTTTGCAATAGGAAGTGATATTGATTCATCTATTTTAGAGAGTGTTCTGTATATTTTAGACAATAATTGGGGGGTTTGGGGTTAAAAAATTGGTGGTGTTTGTAATTCAGCTTCACTGGGATTGAATTTCTTTTTTTACTGTGGATTTGATTTGATCTGACAGGACTCTTTAAAGCATTCCTGACTCACGCTGTTGCACATCCAGTCGAAATGTCACAGCCGTCTTGAGTGGGTGTAATGTGCTCCGGGCTGTTCGAATACAATACAGACATACCCACAGATAGCCTTATATATAATTACATATAATTACATTTCAGATCCTGACTTGAGATTTCTACATAAGCCAGAGACTTCCTTGGAAATCCTAAGTGTGACATTTACCATAAGAATGTTTCCATGATCGAGCCAATAACGTATTCTTGACAGAACATTGTATTCACGTATTTTATATTGTAGGATTTACATGTGAATTGAGGGTGAAATTGAATTAATTGAAAGTGGTGTCAGTGGAAAATTTTGATTTCATTTCTTTTTTCTTTTTGTAAAAACGACAACCATAAAGGGCAGCACGGTGGCACGGTGGTTAGCACTGTTGCCGCACAGCAAGAAGGTCCTGAGTTCAATTCCACCATCAGGCCGGGGTCTTTCTGTGTGGAGTTTGCATGTTCTCCCCGTGTTTGCGTGGGTTCTCTCCGGGTACTACGGCTTCCTCCCACCGTCCAAAGACATGCAGCTTGTGGGGATAGGTTAATTGGATAATCCAAATTGCCACTAGGTGTGAATGTGAGTGTGAATGGTTGTCTGTCCTTGTGTGTTAGCCCTGCGACAGACTGGCAAACTGTCCAGGGTGTACCCTGCCTCTCGCCCTATGACAGCTGGGATAGGCTCCAGCGCCCCCCGCGACCCAGAAAAGGATAAGCGGAAGCGAATGGATGGATGGACAACCATAAAGAGGTTAAATCAGTGTTTGTGTTAAATCAGATTGTTTGTGTAATGATCTTAGATCAGATAAGAGTTGCATCAACTGTGTCTAAAAGATCAACAGAGCATTTTGTCTTTATCTACACATGTATATACTTGATGTACCATGGTCTGCCTGAAGTATTTATGTCATGAATCACAGTCATTGTGTAAGATTCTGGATCAGAAATAAACTGATAGAATTGTTTCAAGTTGTGGCCTCACCAGAGCCATTACAAAACATATACCAAACAACATATTATATCCTCCCCGTTACCTGTATACAGAGTGTCAGTCAAGGAAGCTGCACAGGACTGGAAACCTGAGACGAGGGAACACTAAGCAGACGTGTTCCGTTTGCTTTCATTCAATATATTGAATTAAATCTATCCCAAAAAAGTCAATGTGAATTGTTACCTCAGATTTATTGGGTAAATTCTATAGATTACTTCTCTACAGTGTACTTAGACCTTCAGTTATGTTTTCTTTTCTCATTATTCATCACAATTTAACATTTAAAAAGTTTTAACAGATCTAATTTCATTTTCTTCTTCTCTATTATAAAAAATGTGTACGTATTTAAGAATGTTACCTGTGTGAGAGGCAGTGTGAGTAAAGATCCAACAGGTGGCAGCAGAGAAGTTAACTCATCCTCCACCAAAACAATGTTTCCACATATTTTTTTTATGTGTAATGTGTTTACCTATGTGGTATAAGTACTTATAGACTGTAGTATAGTACTGTAGAACTAATATTTTTATAAAAGACAAATATTACCAGTGTTCTAAGTATATTTATGACTTTGGTTGTACCTGCATTAACTCAGTCCTTTTTGGCCACTTAAAAATGTCTTTATGGTTACATTTATGTCATTTCTATGCCATTGGGCAGATCACTCTTTAAAAATGCAGTTTTGATGCCAATAAGACTTTTTTAAAAACTATATAAGTAAAGGAATCCGAGCTTTAGGCGGGGATGCTCTATACTGACTGCTCGACATCGGCGGACAGATGGACTGTAATTGAACAACAACAATTGAACCCGTGTGTATGTTCACATCTTCAGTTTGTTTATGTTACTTTACAGTAAACATATCAATTTACAGTCTATTTAGTTTAGATTTCACGTATTTCCAAATATCAAGGAATGTATCGAATTTTTCCTTTGATGGTTTATGATATAAGTTCTCTTAGGCAACTTCAGCAGAAAGGGTTAGGGTTTTTAAATTGATTTAAAGATTTAAATTGATGAAATCCCAGTCTGCAATTAATACAATACAAAATACTGCATAGAGTGCACTATACAGGTCATCGGATGTTCAAGATGGGCTTTACATCTTCCAACAACTGCTCACACTGTCAAGACAATACACCAGACAATTACATCCACGCTCTTTGGTTCTGTCCACCAGTGCAGAAGTTTTGGAGCGGGATATGTGAAGACTTATCAAAGTGTCTGAAATGTAAAATTCCAACCTCCCCTTTAGTGTAGTTGTTGGGCAAATTGGATGAGGTCACTACAGAAACTGATACAGTCCACATGGTTTTTACTGTCCTTTGCATTGCCAATCTCCAACTGAGTAACGGAGGGCAAAACGGCTGGACACTGAGCCTGCTGAAGTGAAGTTGGGACACAAGTCCCAGGCAACACAACCTCTGCCAAGCTGGAGCTCATCTCATACTGTCGAGAGAGAGCATCAGCATTCCTATTACTGCGGCCTGAGCGATACTTGATCTCAAAATTGAATGCCGCCAGCTGGGAGGCCCACCTCTGCTCAGTGGCACCCAGCTTAGCTGAAGAGAGGTAACTAAGTGGATTGTTATCGGTGTAAACCACACACTTCTGCCCCAGCAGGTACTCCCGGAACTTCTTGGCCATGGCCCACTTGAGCGCAAGAAACTTCAGCTTCATGGAGCTGTAATTGTCCATATTGCGCTCATGTGGCCGAAGACCTCGACTAGCATAAGCCACTGGCCTAACAACACCTTCTACATCTTGGGAGAGAACTGCACCCAAACCACTCTGGCTGGCGTCAATCTCCAAGATAAATGGGCGCGTAAAGTCAGCATATGCTAGCACAGGTGCAGATACAAGCTTTGCTTTCAGGGCCTCAAAGCTCTCCTCACACCGAGGGGTCCAAATAGCACTCAAACTCTGTCCCGAGCCCTTCTTTGTATTTGTGCCAGCCGATTTAGCCACCACTTGATGCAGGGGAGCCGCCAACGCAGCAAACCCCTCCACAAAGCGCCGGTAATAGCTGGCGAAACCCAAAAAGCTCGCAACTCTGACACGGAACGAGTACACTGCCATTTGGCTACTGCGTCAACCTTGGCTGGATCAGTAGAGACACCCTCACAGGAGATTATATGGCCCAAGTAGTTAACCTTCTGCTGGAAAAAGGCACACTTTTCCAACTTAGCCTTGAGCCCCTGTTGCTGCAGCCTTGCCATCACCATCTCTAGCCATTGCAGGTGCTGAGAGACAGACGAGGAGAACACAATGATGTTGTCTAGGTACAGCAGTAATGACTGGCACTGCTGATCCCCGAACATCCTCTGCATTGGGCGCTGGAAGGTACCAGGAGCATTGCACAGCCCGAATGGCATACGATTCCACTCGAACAGGCCAAACGGCGTGCAAAAAGCGGTCTTGGGCTTATCCTACTCAGAAACTGGCACCTGGTTGTACCCGCTGGCCAGGTTGATGGTAGAAAACCAGCGTGCGCCACCTAGGGCATCCAGACTTTCCTCGATGCGAGGTAAGGGGAAGGCGTCCTTCCTCGTTTTGCTATTCAGCAAACGATAGTCAACGCACAGACGGAGGCTTCCATCCTTCTTGTGGACCAACACGATGGGAGAGCCATAAGATGGTAAATGGTAAATGGCCTGTATTTATATAGCGCTTTACTAGTCCCTAAGGACCCCAAAGCGCTTTACATATCCAGTCATCCACCCATTCACACACACATTCACACACTGGTGATGGCAAGCTACATTGTAGCCACAGCCACCCTGGGGCGCACTGACATAAGGACTGCTACTTTCCCTAATTACCTGGGCCTCCAGTAGCTGGTTGATATGGGCCCTGACAGCCTCATAATCAGAAGGAGGAATTCGCCTGTACCTCTGCCGAACAGGTGCGTCATCGAGCAGCGGTATGTCGTGCGAAATGAGGTTTGTGCAGTCCAAGTCTCCCTCATAAGTGGAGAAAACAGAGCGGTACTTCTGCAAAAGTAACCGTACCTCATGTTGCTCTGACTCAGCGAGAGCAGACAGGTCAATCGTATCCACCATCTCTTGAGCAGGACTGCTGGTTGTATGGGAGGAAACGGTAACGGGAAAAGAGTGTTCCTCGCTAACACCGGCAGGGAGGCTAACAACAGTAGCTTTGCTTATCACTCCCAAACGGGTCCACGGGTGGAGAACAGCTTCTGCTGTCCCCACATTGGTGACTGGGATGTAGGCAACGCCCTTATCCACCTGGACCAAACAAGGAAAGGCCAGCAACCCAACTGGCAACCCGGACTCAGAAGGCTCAAAAAGCACAGCCTGACCTGACAACTGCTGAAAACAGGTAGTGGCCACAAGTTGCATGACACCACCAGGTATCCGCGCGGCCCGCGGGCCCTGTACCTTAACGGTACCGACAGGGTCCTCTGGGGCTTGGGCTGCAGACTGGTGACACTGATGTAAGGCCTCCAAAACTGGTCTCGGTGCCTGTGACACAGAAGGAGAATTAAACAAGGAGCCACCGAAAGCCCCAAACAGTTCTTGATAACAGCGGCGGATTACGTTCATTCCTAAGATGCCAGGGACAGAGGGCGTAGCCCCAGGAGGGTCCTTCACTATAAGGATTCCACAAAAGGGCATTTCCTTGCCACACAGGAGTACACTGAGCTCCAAATAGCCAATGTAAGGGATGGCAAGCCCATTGGCAGCCCGAAGCTGTAGCCAATGGCATGACTGAAGGCGTTCTTGTCCCCAAGGGGCAAAATGTGCCAAAAAGAAACTTTCTGTGATGGTGGAAACCATGGACCCAGTATCCAACAAACAAGGGACAGTTACCCCACTAATCAGCACATCCATCTTTGGACACAATTAAATTAGCCTGCCAATCCTATCTTTCTGTGAGCCAGTGAACTCCCCACCTGAACTGTGACTCTGGAGCTCAGAGGACGCTAGTTTTCCGACTGGGTAGCGGGAAGATGATTGCCAACTGCAGCATAAGGAGGGCCTGAATCAGAACCTGCTCTAGGGCGGCGTGAAGCCTGCTCCCCAGTGCACTCCCTAGCAAAGTGTCCTGGCTGCTGACACCGGCATCAAATCACCGAGCCAGCCCGTGAAGGCCGAACACTTCTTCGGGGGTTCTGTAAAGAAACCACTGTCTCAGTGAGCTGATTTAACTGCTCTTGTTGGCGCTTTAGGAGTTCCTTTAGCTCACAGCACTCGGACTCGGGTGTACCAACAGGAGCGAACCTAGGGCTAGTGTGCACTCCACACTGGAAACCATATGCCGATGGTTGAGAATAGCCACGGTCGCGAACAACGCCTGAAAATCTTTCTCTTTCCCATCTAATTGCTTCCCCGCGAAGGTGGCAGTAGGCACACGGCGAACGTATTGTTTAAGCTCTCTGCAGAGAGCACTATCAACAACATGTTCTACAAATTGGTCTCGGAGCAACACCTCTGCGTTACGCATACCATCAGGTGCACTTTGCTTTACTTGCTCCATCAGAGCCATTAGCGCTAAGGAAAACTCCTGCAAAGTCTCTCCCTCCCGCTGTCTCCTCGAAAAGAAAGCCTGCTGCAGAGTGACATAGGACTGTGCATTGCCATACAGTTCCTTTAAAATGGTCAACACCCGAGCAGGATCCCCTCGCTCTAAATTAGGGCGAAATTTGATCTCCTCCCTTGCTTCTCCCTCTAAATGGTCAAAACTAAAGAAAGCTTGATCAGCAACAGACAGGTGCGGGGCACGCATGCATGCTTGAACCTCTTCGACCCATTCAGCTATATTGATGCCCGTTCTACCATTGAACATGGGACATTTACGGTCCCTAAGCACCACCACCACACGCTCTGTAACGGCGGGCTGGCTACCAACATTTGGTATGCAACCAGCTGGTACGAAAGAGGACGACGCGGCCCTACCACCAGACTCGAGCACAGCGCCCCCATCCCGGCGCAATTGCTCATTATCTGCCCTTAACTGCGCTACCAAGTCTCTAAGTTGCTGCAATTCTTCCTCCATAATAAATTTTGACCCAAAAAAAAGAGAAAATTAAATCAGCAAGGTGCTAAAATCCTACTACGCTTCCTTCTACCTGGATACTGCTGTCTTGTCTATAATCACACTCTAAAACAAATAGAGCCTTCAAACAGGTGAACTAGGATCTTTGCAAAAAAAAATAAAACAATTTACAAGACCAAACATCTACCTCAAATGTGCACTCTGTCGACAACGCCAAGTATGTGACCAAGTGGTCGGCGGGGTTATGAACAAAATAATAAACTTGACAACGCCACCTAGGGGAATTGCACCCCAGGAAATATATTTAAGAAAAATAGATAAAAGGAATAAAAGGAGTCCGCACAGATTCAAGGATGCACACTGAGGCAGGTTGGCTTCCGATATTAAAACAGTTTTATTTATAGAAAAATGAAATAAAATATTAAAAATCAAGATGTAGCGTGATTGTTGACAGTGTCCTACAGTAAAAATAAAACAATCGTGGAACTTGGACTTACCAGCAGCCGTGGAACCAAAAGAAAATCACACAAAAAGAATCACTGCAGCCCACCCAGTGCTGTACAAAAGAAAGTGTGAAAACGACCCACCACCTGAGGTCCCAGGGCCACTGGCTCGTCCTCCGTTCACTGAAATAAAACACAGAAAAATATGTTAAAAGAACAAAAGGACACTGAGCGTCAGGCTTGCTACAGATCATAAAAAAACTAAAACACACTTTAATAACTTTAATAAAAGAAATCACACACACACGCACACACAGGAAAGGCTTATACCCCACGGGTCAAACTACCACTCGTGCTGGTAATAATTATTCTCAGGCATAGGCCGGTCTGGCTCCCCACCGGCTGAGACCGGCAACCCAGGTGATTTAGAGTCCCAGCACGACACTCGGGCAGAGAGTCACTTCAGCCCGATCACAGAAGCATGGGTACGAGCAACAGTCCAAAATAAAATAGAAGAACACCAGGTGAACCAAAAAAAAGGGTAAGCCTACTTAATAAAAACAAGATAAGACAAGACAGCAGCTAGGCAGGCGTCTCGACTCTTTGCTTAAAAATCAGGCAGTTGGTTCCTGAGAAGGTGCGGCAGCAATCAAACCCTACAAACAAAAAAGGCAAAGATAACCTTAATCGTCTCTAATTTAGAAATACTAGCAGCTATAATATAAGCGGGCTTACCCCAAGACTGGAGGCGCTATACTGTACGGTGAACGCAACTCACGCAACTCACGCAACTCACGCGTCTCTCCACCACAGCTGGAGTAACGAAAGAGAAACAGCCGCGCTATAGCGGGCCGCAGAATTATGACTACCAGTTACTGACTTTTGAGAGAAAGAGGTCGAAAGGAGGCCTACCTGTAGCAGTCACATAATCCGATTGTATCGGTAAATTAACCAATAGGCCAGCATTTACTGCTGTATCGCACCAGAAGCTCGGGAGGAATGATCCAACAAAAAAACCGGCTTCCCTTTATACAGGTAAACACCACCCTGTAATCAATATGCAGGTGGGTTCCTAATTAACCCAATCACATGATACATGGAGCGAGTGCAGCGGAAAGAGAGCGAGGGTGGTAGAGCGAGCGAGAGAGAGAGAAAAAGAAGGGCGAGTAGCCCATCCGGCTACATCATGAACTGGAAAAATAAAAATAATCTTAACTCTAGCCAATACAGAAACCATCTAATAGATCACATTAGTCTCGAGACAGCCTCTACCGCCACATTACATCAATCCCTCTGGGCTACTTTGATCGGCTCCATCACCTAGCGGGGGTGGGGGGTCGATGTTTGGTCCCGCCTTCGCCATTGTGGTTGATGTGGAGGTAGGGACAGGCTTAGGTCGTCTGGAGAATCCCTAGGGACGTAATCACTGGATGGCTTAACCCAGGGGTTGTGGTCATAACCTGGTTAGTGACTCTGGTTGCTCTTGCGGCTGTGTGCAGCAGGGCTGGGGGAGGGTCTGTGCTGGCGGACGTAGGTTACTGGCCTTGTAGTCTGGCTGCCGCTGAGTGGATCCGGGGCAGGCGTGGGGGCTTGGGGTTCGGGGGTGCTTCGCCTCCATGCTAGGGCTCTGGCTGGGTCTTGGGGGCTTAGGTCCTTGTTGGTGCATCGCTGAGGTTGTGGGCCGGTGGGTGCACAGGGGCACAGCAGGGGGCCTCCGGCGCATCGGCCTAACTAGGGGGCTCTTCAACTGACAGGGAGTTTGTTCCATCCTTGCAGGAGTCCACTCTGCAGTTGGGGGAGAGTCACAGGAGAGGTGGAGAATAAACTTAAGCTGGGTGTCTGCTGTCTTGTGCAGTCTGGGAGATGACTGAATGTTAAGGTGGGTACAGTTTCCTCTGCAGTGGGGTCGGGTGGGCTGCCCCGGGTCCTGTTGCCGTAGGATAGGCCTGGGCTCCCTTGCCTTGGTGTTGCCAAAGGACGGGGGTTGCCTACTGGGGTCAGTGGGGGAGCTGGCCCCAGGGAGGGGTATCTTGCTCCTCCCATCTTTTCCTCCCCATCCCCGGCTGCCTCCCTCTTCCTGCACCATCACACCCACCCACACAAGTAGGGCTTGGGGTGCGGGTGTGTCACCAGTAGGGATGGTTCCCGGTATCGTTCTGACATAAACGGTAGTAACCAGACCGAAAAGTAGCGCACATTTCGGTGCTTTATTTCGGTGCTTTTTTTTCCTGAGCTGTGATACACTTCTAGCCAATCATTTTACGTTTCCGAGGATAGTAGGCAGGTCCAGGTACGTACGTTCTTTTAGAGCAGAGCTATAGATTAAAAATGACCAAGGCGAAGCTGTCAAAGTCTGGCTGTACTTCACAGCAAAATATGCAAACTCTGCAGCCTGCAACAAGTGCTTTAAGGTGATACTGTGATACTGTGCAAAGGAGCTAACACCTCAAATCTGATGAAACACCTGGCGACATATAGCATTTTTTTTAAAAGCCGAAAAATCCGCAGCATTTGATAGCTTGCTGCGAGACCTCACACCGAGCACATCTACTGTGGGTGTGGTGCCTGTTATCGGACCCGGAGTTAGCAACTGTTAAGGTTCAGATATTGAGGAAGGAGAGTACAAACAACCATGGTCCAGAAGATCTTGGTCAAACAATGATTTTAATGAATACACACGTGTGGGAAGAACAACTCTGTACGCAGACAGCAATTGATCTTCGACTTAATCAAAGCATACACAGATTTTTATAGCATCAGGGTTTGATTTAATGACGCCCCTTCATACGTCCCAGACAGGATATATACATACGTCAAATCAAAACCACAATGACTTTTAACACAGTTCGAAAGAACATCGTCTTCTATTTTCATGGCCGGTACTTCCTGTCTACCTTTCAGTTCTTGTCTTGAAGTGAATTGTTCCTCTTTCTTGCCGAGACAACAAGGAACGGTTCCTCGTTTACAGAGACACTTTCGCAGTTACAACCAGACATGACTAACCTCTTTCCTATATATAAATCTAACTAATGTGTGTGTGTATGTGTTGACATCAATTGCACCCTGTTTCACCTCGCCGACTAGCTCCTGACCTCTAACCAGACAGAGAGACAGAAACCACTCTCAGATATGTAATAACCGAACTGAAACTATGTATGTGTCATCTACTAAATAAATGTTTTAATCAAGAACCTCTACTAAAAGCTTAATATAAAAATATAAAAGTATAACAGAATCTTTTGAATAACCTAGACTTTGCTTTCACTTCTGCAAACTCTCTGCAAGCCTGTTTCCTGTCAGCCTGTGACTTTTAGCCTTTCTGAAAGACACACTGTTAAACCTCTGAATGCAATATCCATGCTACAGATTATATTATTATTTAACAATAGCAGTAAAATAATTTCCCTGCTCCACATTCCCTCTCTCGACCTCTGGAACACCAGAGGTCGCAATACATTGTGTCCTGGCTCAGCAAATCAGACAACCTCATGTCATCTAATTGGTCCAGTAATAAACACCAGCTCCCATTCGAGAACACTCCATGTGTAAGCTTAGGTTTTCTCGGTCCCTCTCTGGTGGTTCATCAGGCCTTGGACCTCCCTGTGGTCGTCGAGATCTTCTGCAAAGGAAACAAAACACCTTTTCCTGCACCTTTTCCTGCACCTGGACTCTGTAATCAAAAGCCTGATCCTAATTATGTTCTTAACTTATTGACTTGTATTTATATATATTCTTCAACGTTACTCATCATGTTAAAACTCTTTAAGCGCTGCTTTCACGTTCGGTTGCTCGCTCTATTTTTCCCTTATCTGATAATCAACATCCTGTACACAAACTGTCGCTGCTGCAAGTGCCTTCACTCTAATCTTAAGTCACTTTTTTAACACGAAAATCATTATAAGCGCCTATTCTACTAAAAGCTCCAAAAGAAAACAACCACTTTAATCAATTAAGTTTAAGCATATAAGCAATTACTCATGCATAAATTTCATCATAGCTAAATGCTGCCTAAAAACAACTCCTGTGTGTTAACACTAACTTCATTTTAACCTCCCATTTTCTATGTTATAACCTGTTTTTGATATAGCCTTTTTATTTCATTTTGCTCCTTTTAATGTAACAATACCTTCTAATTCTAATTTATCAGACTTAACCAAAATATATGCTTTCCTTCCTCTTTGGTCCTTCTTTAAGTTCAGTTAAAAGCTAAATCAATTTGAGGCCTTTTCCCCTGGAATCAATACTGTCATGTGTGTTTCTGGACTCTGTGTCTGTAAGCGCGTGCAATCCTTCAATTAACTCATATCATCCTCACAGTAGATTGGCTAATCATAGCGCTAGCCAAAGGCTCGTGACCCTCCAGAGACGAATTGAGCCACAACTCCTTTAAAGGCACAAAATGCAATATGTATAAAAATCATTTCTACGTATAAGCTCTCCCCTTTAATCTGTGTAATATCTGTATGTGTAAGCCTACATTATAACCACTTCTTCTAGAAATCAAAAAAGAAATCAAACCTGTTCTCCTCCTTCAACCCTCATTAATTTTCCCTCTAAGATTTATTCACAGCTTTGAAAAACCGGCATTGTATCTTCTAAACAGGATTCAGTTCACTTTAATCCTTTAACCTTAACATAAAAATAACAATTTCAGTTTTACCATATCCAAATGACCAAAAAAACCCCAAACGTAATTACGCATAATAAGAACCAAAAAAGTCCTAATATAATCCTAAATTATTAAACCCTAAATTCCCCCTTTATTTTGACACATTTCATGTGTCAAAATACTATACAAAACTTAAAATGCACAGTTTTCCCCACTCATGATCCAATCTATGTCATACAAATAAACTTAAAACAGAACAATTATCAGTCATGTGTTTCTTCAATTAATGGTAACTGAGTTACATCAAAAATGTTTCCCCTTTAACATTTGGCATTCTCCCAACAATATACTATAATCCCATAATCTAACCCCAGTCAACAAAACAGAAATTTTCTCTGGTAAAAGCCAATTGTTTGTCCACATTTATTCATCCCAACCTTCATCCAGTCACACACATTCACTCACATGCAGTCACACCATATATTTGCTAATAGTGGAGCCTCAGATCAGATTCTCCACCCTCAGCAAAATGAGCTCAGTCATTTGTTCTATTTTCCATAGGAAAATATTTCTTTATGCTTTTGGGCTGGATTGACTCGCTACAATCCTTTTAAACAGGGACTTACGACCTGATCAGTCCCCACAGGTAGCTTTCTCCTCAGCCAGTTGTAATCTGGAAAGCCCACCTTATATTTGCTCTTCCCGAGAATTTTCAGTGCTGTTGCAGGCCTGCTTAGAACAAAAATAAGGAAAAATAGAGCTGATTATTAGCTCACAAAACACAAAACAAAATCACCTGACAGGTTTTCTTTAAGTGCACTGTTACAAAATAATGGGCCCCTCTCAGACATGTCCATGTTTCCTAAAACTCCCTCTATTAAAAACAAAAACAACAACAACCCTAACCTAACTGACAGAATCAACCCATCACCACAACAACCTCAACAACCTTAAACACACAAGTTTTGCCACCACATAATTTCACCTCCTCAATACACCGAAAGTCTCATTAAAACCACACAATTTGCACACAACAATCACCCCCTTTATGCACCTTAACATATTTAAATTCAGCATAAAACCCCCTTACGACAACATATAAACTATAAATTTCCTACCCAAATCTGCACTTCACTTCTCTGCCATACTTCCTCTTCTGAAAGCCTCAGTCACACACACACACAGGAAGCTTCTTCGTCACCACTCACTCCAGCCAATTTGCATACTGAGTCATCTCTCAAGAAGTTGCCATAACCAGAGAAACATATGTTTAAACATTACCAACTTATATTTTATTTTATTTCTTTCTACAGTGATCACTAGTGTTGATCACTCAGTACCAGAGCACTCCTAAGTCACTGTTTTAAAACTACTTTAATCACTTTTTTGTTTTCATAACTCACTCCCTTTGTGATATAACTTCTCTGAGTTATTCCTCAATTTCAAACTCAAATGTATTTTATTAAACATTCACACCATTCTATCACTCATACAAAAATAGCAAGCTGTTCTTCATTGCGTATGTTTGTGTTCTAAGCCAGGTTTAATCCATGTCTATGCATGAATCTCCACGAGCTTGTCCTGTCTTTGTAGGGTTAATGCATTTTCTGCTTGTGTATGTGAATTTGCATATGTTGCTTTTGCAGTGTGTCAGACTCCTTCATAATTCTCCACTTAAGCCGTCAGTTTTCTTTCCCAAATTTACTAACCCAAATTTTAAGTTCCCACCTTATTAACAGCATTCCTGCTCCTCAGCCAAGAAGTTAGGGCCCACTTGTCAGGTTTGTGGAGACATGGCGCTGTGAACAATTCAACCAGAAACTTGCCTTAGCATGTCCAGTCAAGTTAACCTACAGGTTTCTTCCGATCGCTGCATGTGGAGAATTGATCCAGGTCTGTTTCGCCCCTAAAGAAACACAACTGAGACATTTTCATTATTATCATGAGTACTTAAACTACCTGTTTCCCCCTCTCTGGTCAGAAATATCAACTTATGTTATGTGTATAAGTGTAAGCAGGTCTTCATTGCTATGTATGTTAATGTTCAGTGAGTGTAAGCTGCTTTCTTCATTGCCTCTGTATGTTATAATCAGGTTTAATTCATGCATCTTTTCACTGATTTCTTAATTCAAAACTATCTCACTTATTCTTTCCAGAAATAATTTCACATGTAACACTTTGTCTATGTGTTTTCTATTCTTGTGTACCTCTTTGTTTGTGACGGTGGACATCTCTAAACCATCATGAGTTCAGGCTTCACTTTCAGTCCAATTACACCCTGTATTCTCGCAGTCGAACTCGTCCGGCTTTACCTCTCACTGGTCCCTGGTCCCTTTCCACTTCTCTCAGTGTCCTTTTGTTGTCTTGAATTCTCCAGCAAACACAGTCTGTTTCTTCTCTGTTTCTCTTCAGTATTTTCCTTTTGGATTAAGTCCCAGCCTGGCAAAATATCACATTCAGTGCCTTTAAACAGTCATATCACACTGTTCTTACCAGCCTGCAGTCCACCGTGCATGTTTCATCACGTGGTTTCTTCTTCTCTGTTGATCCTTTCAGTCGTCTCTTTCAAGATTACTCCAAGCATGGCAAATCTGACAATCAGTGTCCAGTGCTTTCCACAGCTCATTTTCCCACTGTTCAACTGCCCAGCCTGTAATTTACAGTACGTTTCCACCTCGTGGTTCCTTACATGCTGCTGCTGATGTCACCAGTCGACAGTGTCAAAGGTTCAGTAGCACTGACTTTCGCCTGCTATTAATTCTTCTCAAATCCACGATGTTCTGTTGGTCTTCATCAGGAGATTAACTGTCCTTTGAGCTTCTTCTCAGGATGGGGACAAGTGTGAGGTCAAGCTGTAAGATTTTAAGCCAAAATCCGGCCTGTTTTCTCCCAATTATGCTACTCTAGTGGTTTTGGCGCCGTACTCAAAATTCCAGGTTGAGAGAAGTCCACCTTTATTCATCTGTAACCTGTATTGACACACTAAAGCATACGATTAATATCTTTTTCATTTATTTTCTTAAAACCTCCCTTCGCTTCATTTGGCTAGAGTCTAACTTATCTCTCTGGGTGCTCACTTGTCACCTTATATGGGCATGCAAACTTCCTGTCACCCACACCATTTCCTGTTACACACACACAGCACGCAGCTGCTC
Organism: Diplotaxodon limnothrissa; assembly: GCF_057381915.1. Taxonomy (NCBI): domain Eukaryota; kingdom Metazoa; phylum Chordata; class Actinopteri; order Cichliformes; family Cichlidae; genus Diplotaxodon; species Diplotaxodon limnothrissa. Next base: position 25,149,605 of record NC_140598.1, on the reverse strand, counting down.
AGAGCAGCTCAAGCTGCTTTGCTGTTTCTGCAGGCTAATCAAACTTATTTTACAATCTACAGACCCTCTGTAATTCTACTAACTTTTGATCTAAAATGTAGCATCAATCACACAATGATTTCATAATCCTCTCACACCTTTATTTATCATTCAAAACCTTCTACTCACCGCATTCACACACTTAAACTGTGACTAGAGTTGAGGAATATAACTCAAAACACGCTTTCCTAAGAGTATTTTAGACATGCTTGTCATAATCAGAAAGAGCAAGTAAACAAAAACAAAGAAAAAACGATTGAAACCTCTATTAATTCTCACCGCACACACAAGAAATTGAAAAAATAAAACACACCAGCAACTACTGCTGGAAAGAAGTAATGTGTTAGTCTTAAGTATATACAGTGCACTCAATATATTTATATATCTACATCCAACTTCAGTCAATTACTATACATCCACTACGGCAACTCAATACTTTATTTAATAGTCCTCTAATAAACATAAATGGCATTTAAACACACACTCAACAATGTTTGCAGCAGTATTTGTAAAACCAGCTATGGCTTAAACAGTTCACTACTTACTCATTTGCATTTTCACACTCACACACACTCCGTCTAAAAATAGCAGCAGGCAGTCAGTGCATTACTGACTCGACACAGCCTCCTCTCACACCAAATATTTTATATTACACAGACGTCTTATATTTACAACTGCACAGATTTTAGGCCTTTTAACACCTACCGAATTTCGACAAATTTAACATAACGGTCCAACCGATAAACTCCCTGAGTTTTTTGCGACCAATTAACCAGTCTCGGTCCCGGACCGTGGCCCGATTCCTATTTCCTAAATAAATTTATAAGCGTTAACCAACCCAAACTTTGCCTGAAGCTCTATTTTTGGCATTACACAGCCAAGGCTTTCCCCGAAGTTTTAAGTTAAGGTTTCACGCCCGAAACCCGGTTTCTACTGTCCAAACACTGCACCCCGTCGTCCCGGACGACAAACTGGTAAATACCAGTGGCTATTTTGAACCAAGGTCCCAAGTCATTGGCAGGTGCCACCTGGGATAACCTCACGCCGGAGGACCCTTTCCCACGTCTGGAAAAGGGAGGGGGTTCCCACCCCTGAACTTGGTGCAGTCCTAGGAGCCCCGCTCCCGTCCTAAAAACTTTAATTACTTTGAAAACACCCCATAAAATCACACCAGCAATTCTATTGATGTCCAAGCCCGGCTTTATATTCAATTGAGACTTTACTGTCACAAACACTTCACCAATTACCTATTAAACTAAATTCACTCAGCAGTCCAACTGCTTTACACGGTCCAACCGTATTAAATCCTTTTAGCGGTCCAACCGCATTCAATCATTTCCAGCAGTCCAACTGCTTTAAATCCTCAGTACTGTCATAAGATTCTCATCAAAATCAAAGCAGACATTTACCGGCAACTTTTACTGAATAGACATTTAATTTTATCATCCAATTCAGCACACTTCGGATAGAATCAACAGGCCTGTGCCTACCTCTTTTTAAAGGCGCCTGTCCCCTCAGTTTGGTTGCCGGGTCACGCCTGCCTGTCTGACCACAACGGACCACCGAATTTCACCGTCTACACCTCCCTCCTCAAGCACCGGACGAAGCCCCCAAATGTTAAGGTTCAGATATTGAGGAAGGAGAGTACAAACAACCATGGTCCAGAAGATCTTGGTCAAACAATGATTTTAATGAATACACACGTGTGGGAAGAACAACTCTGTACGCAGACAGCAATTGATCTTCGACTTAATCAAAGCATACACAGATTTTTATAGCATCAGGGTTTGATTTAATGACGCCCCTTCATACGTCCCAGACAGGATATATACATACGTCAAATCAAAACCACAATGACTTTTAACACAGTTCGAAAGAACATCGTCTTCTATTTTCATGGCCGGTACTTCCTGTCTACCTTTCAGTTCTTGTCTTGAAGTGAATTGTTCCTCTTTCTTGCCGAGACAACAAGGAACGGTTCCTCGTTTACAGAGACACTTTCACAGTTACAACCAGACATGACTAACCTCTTTCCTATAAATAAATCTAACTCATGTGTGTGTGTGGGTGTATGTCACGACCTCACTCAGCCTCTATGTCACCTCTCACTTACTGTCTTGTCCTTAAATGCTCTTTCTCAATTCACCTGTTGCACTTCTGACCTTTCACCAGAACAGAGGCTCATCCTTATGTGTAACAACCTAACTGAGACTATGTATATGTCATCTACTAAATAAATGTTTTAATCAAGAACCTCTACTAAGAGCTTAATAAAAGAATATAAAAGTATAACAGACAATTTGAATAACCTAGTAATTCAAATAGCCTCGTCTAACCTGGTTCTCAGAATACTTAGACTCTGCTTTCACTTCTGCTTTCTCTTCTGCAAACTCTCTGCAACTTCCTGTCAGCCTGCTGCACTTAGTCTTTCTAAAAGACACACACTGTTTAAACCTCTGAATACAATATCAATGCTGCAGATTCTATTATTAATGCAATAGTAATGATGATGATTATTTAACAATAGCAGTAAAATAATTTCCCTGCTCCACACTCCCTCTCTCGACCTCTGGAACACCAGAGGTCGCAATACATTGTGTGCTGGCTCAGCAAATCAGACAACCTCATGTCATCTAATTGGTCCAGTAATAAACACCAGCTCCCATTCGAGAACACTCCATGTGTAAGCTTAGGTTTTCTCGGTCCCTCTCTTGTCTCGGGCCTCCAGGATCCTCACCCCCTGTGGTCACCGAGATCTTCTGCAAAGGAAACAAAACACCTTTTCCTGCATCTGCAGTCTGGTGTTGCCTACATCTTCCTATTCAGAAGGCAGAATTTCCGAGTTCTGAGTACAATCAAAGCACCACGACGTCAGTTTTTGTGTTGGATGTAAAAGGCGCACATGACGCTGTGACGTAGGCTAGAATCATGGCAGCAGTCAATGACGGTCCAGGCGTGGGATTTCTCTCGTGGAAATATGCATATTATCTTTTCCTGTCTATTGGTAGGTGGCACAGTGCACTTGTGGCAAGTAAGCAAGCTAGAAGACTGGCAAAGTTATGGAAGAAACACATTAACAAGAGAATTCTGAGTAAAACCAAAGTTACTTTCCCTAGTAGCTAGTTACTTTGAAAGTAACGAGTAACTTGAAGTAACTGAGTTACTTTTGAGAGAAGTAACTAGTAATGTAACTAAGTTACTATTTTAAAGTAACTTACCCAACACTGGCTGTACCAGGGTGGCTGTAGCTCAAGTGGCAGAGCAGGTCAGCCACTAATCAGTCGGTGGTTCGATCCCAGGCTGCATGCCAAATATCCTTGGGCAAGATACTAACCCCATGTTTACCTACTGGTGGTGGTCAGAGGGCCCGGTGGCGCCTGTGTCCGGCAGCCTCGCCTCTGTCAGTGCGCCCCAGGGCAGCTGTGGCTACAATGTAGCTTGCTATCGCCAGTGTGTGAATGTGTGTGTGAATGGGTGAATGACTGAATGTAGTGTAAAGCGCTTTGGGGTCCTATGGACTAGAAAAGCGCTATACAAATGCAGGCCATTTACCAAATCAAATCAAATCAAATCACTTTTATAGTCACATCACATGTGCAGGTACATTGGTACAGCACATGTGAGTGAAATTCTTGTGTGCGAGCTTCACAAGCAACAGAGGTGTGCAAAATACAATAATGTAAACAGCAAAATACAAGAATGGCTACATCTGAAACTAATAAATATATGTACAATATATAATAGTATATGCATTTCTGGATGTGTATACTAAATATTTTCCTCTGTGTGTGTGTGTGTGTGTGTGTGTGTGTGTGTGTGTGTGTGTGTGTGTGTGTGTGTGTGTACACATATTTTACAAATTAAATAGAGTAAACAATAATAAATATATATAAAATATACAGAGTTGAGACATGTGCAAAACAGTGGCATTACTGTACGGTATGTAGTGCATAATGTTGAAGTTCCAGTAGTGAAGGTGAGGTGTCTATGACGTGTTCAGCAGTCTGATGGCCTGATGGAAGAAGCTGTCTCTCAGTCTGCTGGTACGGGACCGGATGCTGCAGAACCTCCTTCCTGATGGAAGTAGTCTGAACAGTTTATGGCTGGGTTGACTGGAATCCTTGATGATCCTCCCCGCTTTCCTCAGGCACCACTTCCTGTAGATGTCTTGGAGGGAGGGAAGCTCACCTCCAATTATCCGTTCAGAGCACCGCACTACTCGCTGGAGAGCTTTGCAGTTGTAGGCGGTGCTGTTGCCCAGTGTACCTGCACATGTGATGTGACAATAAAAGTGAATTGTTCACGTGAATTGTTCAAGTTCACTGCTGTAATAACTAATAATGATTAATATAATAACTATAATATTGGCAATATTATATTTACACTGACTTTAGTCTCATGAACAACATAATTTTTATTTACTAGCTAATCTTAAAATGACTGTTCAGTACAGAAATGAAGCCCAACAATCATGTTTTACAGTCATGTGGTCTCAGCCTCAGATACTTATTAAATCACACAAAGCTCGTGTAGAAACAAACGAACAAATGAACAAAATATGTTCTCCTTCATTTCTCTCAAACAAAGCTGTATGTGTAGCATGTTGACCTATGTTTGTATCAGCCACTAGATGGCACTGTGTCGCTGCAATGTGTGTAATTCACTGGCGAGCAAGAAGCTTCAGGGCAAGGAAAAAAGAATGAGAAATAAAGTGGAAGCGGAGCAGAGATCAGTGTGTGCGTGCAGTTAATAAGAAGCTCGGTATACATACAAAAACAACACATGGTGTCAGAGTAGCGGATTCTACGCAATCCCTCGCTGTCGGACAGCGCAGACATGGAGGCTTACGGCGTTCCCACACCGCGTATGGATTGGGACTCCAGCAACCTGCCCGAGGCATGGCGGCGTTTCAAGCAGCACGCCGAGCTAATGTTCGCTGGTCCTCTTCGGGGGAAGGAGGAGGCAGACAAATGCAGCTACCTTCTTCTATGGGTCGGTGAGAAAGGACGGGACGTCTACAACACGTGGACGCTCACCGCAGACGACTCCCGAAAGCTTCAGACGTACTACGATAAGTACACTGATTACATCATACCGAAAACTAACCCAATCTACGCCCGATATAAGTTTCATGAAAAGATGCAGGGTGAAAATGAGACATTTGAACAGTTTATTACGGAACTGAAACTACTTGCTAAAGACTGTGGGTACCCAAATACAGATGAAATGGTCAGGGATCGCATTGTATTTGCCACTAACTCGCCACACGTCCGAGAAAAGCTACTCAGCCAAGGCGCAGAGCTCACACTAGAGAAAGCTATAGATATAGCACGATCACACGAGCTAGCAAAGCAACAGCTAAAAACTATGGGTCACTCCAGGGGCCAAGAAACTGTGCACGCCATCGGCAGGAAATCGCACAGACAAGAATATCAAACAAGAAGCGTGAGACCAAAAGAACACGCTAATGCAACACTAAAAACGTGCAGCTATTGTGCCAGACAACACAGTAATAAAGACATCTGCCCAGCAAAAGGGAAGCAATGTGCAAAATGCAAGAAAATGAACCATTTTGCAAGAGCATGCAGGTCAAGACTCCCTTCGCAGACAAAAGCCCACCTCAAATCAGTACACACTGTGAGAGAGAACATAGAAATGTCAACTATGGACACAGATGAGGACCAAGACTGTTTCTACATTGATAGCATCACCATAGAAAATGAAGGAAGAAAGGATGAGCAAGCATATGCAGACATGCAGCTTGGTTCCCCCCCACAGACAGTGAGGTTTAAAGTTGACACTGGGGCGCAAGCAAACACAATTCCAGCTAACATGTTCCAGACACTCTTCCCACACGTGACACTGAAGCCTGTCACACACAAGCTCACAGATTATGGGGGACACTCACTCAGCGTGGAAGGAAAATGCCAGTTAAAATGCAAACACAAAGACAAGACCTGCACGTTGGAATTCCATGTTGTTAACACAAGCGCCCCACCTGTATTAGCAATGAAAGCTTGCCGTGACCTTAACCTGGTAAGGATTGTGATGGCAGTGACGGAGGAAAGAGGCAAGACAACCAACAGTTCACAGGCAATACTAGACGAATATGCAGACGTATTCAAAGGGATAGGAGAATTTTCTGGTGAATGCAGTTTCCATGTAAATCCAGACGTTGCACCCACAGTCAGCCCACCTCGTCGGATTCCCATTGCTCTGCGAGCCCGACTCAAAGACGAGCTCGACAACATGGAAAGGAACCAAATCATATGCAAGGTCACAGATCCTACGGACTGGGTGAATGCACTTGTTGTCGTGGAAAAACCCAAGACAGGCAGACTCAGAGTATGTCTGGACCCCAGACCCCTCAACAAGGCTATACAAAGACCCCATTACCCTCTACCCACCTTAGAGGATGTCACCACAAAACTTGCTGGGGCCAAGTATTTCAGTGTTTTGGACGCCAGATCAGGCTACTGGGCCATTAAGCTAAGCCACGAATCATCTCTGTTAACCACATTTAATACTGTGTTTGGCAGGTACCGCTTCCTCAGGTTGCCATTCGGCATAATCTCAGCTCAGGATGAGTTCCAGCGACGCGTGGACGAGACCTACGAGGGCCTGAGGGGCGTGGCAGCCATTGTGGACGACGTACTGGTCTTCGGAGAAACCAAACAGGAGCATGACGACAACCTGAGGGCCATGCTGCAGCGCAGCAGAGAGAGAGGTGTAAAACTGAACCCTGAGAAGTGCACCATCTGCGTCAAAGAGGTCAGTTACTTCGGTCACACATTGTCACACGAAGGGCTGAAACCAGATCCACAAAAAGTAAAAGCAGTCCAAGACATGGCGCCCCCACAGAACAGGGCGGAATTGGAAACAGTGCTGGGGATGGTTAATTATCTAGCAAGATTTGCCCCACACCTGTCAGAGATAAATGCTCCGCTCCGCCAGCTGTTAAAGCAGGACAGTGAGTTTGTATGGGACAAGAACCATGACAGAGCCTTTCAACGAATGAAGGAGCTGATCACTAAAGAACCAGGCCCAGTTCTCTCCTTCTTCGACCCCAAGAAAGCGCTACGACTCCAGGTCGATGCATCCAAAAGTGGCCTCGGTGCTGTGATGCTGCAGGACGGCAAGCCAGTTGCCTACGCATCCAAGTCACTTAACAGCACTGAGCAGAACTATGCCCAAATAGAAAAAGAGCTGTATGCTGTTCTCTTTGGTTGCAAGCGGTTCCACGAGTACATGTACGGTCGACATGTGACCATTGAGTCGGACCACAAGCCACTCGAGTCCATACTCAAAAAACCACTAGCATCAGCACCACCACGGCTACAGAGGATGATAATACAGCTGCAAAAGTACGACATCAGCATCATCCACAAGCCAGGGAAAGACATCCCGGTAGCCGACACGCTCTCCCGGAAATCCATAGAGTTTCACGACAAATCACTATGTGACGGGATGGATGCGCAGATCCACTCAGTCCTCAGCAACATGCCTGTCAGTGATCAGAGACTCTCAGAGATAAGAAACGAAACAGCCCAAGATCCTCAGCTCAACAGCCTGAGACGGACCACATTGAGTGGATGGCCAGATAAAAGGTTTCAATGCCCGCCTGACATTCAGGAGTTTTGGAACCACAGGGATGAGATCTCACTGATAGACGGGATCATGTTTAAAGGAGAGAAAATGATCATCCCAAAAAGGCTCAGAAAGGACATGATAGATCGGATTCATTCCAGCCATATGGGTATAGAAAAGAGCAAAAACAGAGCCAGAGACCTTCTGTTTTGGCCAGGCATGGGAAAGCAGATTGAGGAAGCAGTCGGAGCCTGCAGCACATGCCAGGAGAGACAAGCTGCTAACCCCAAGGAACCCCTGTTGTCACATGCAATACCAGAACGACCGTGGCAGGTCATAGCCACCGATCTGTTCACTTGGAACTCGGAAGACTACATCATCATGGTAGATTACTACAGTAGATTCTTTGAGTTGGAAAGACTGCACAGCTGCACTGCAGAAGCAGTGATCCACAAACTAAAGTCAGCCATGGCTAGGCATGGTATTCCAGAGTCGGTGATTAGTGATAACGGTCCGTGCTATGCTTCCAGTAAGTTTCAACAGTTCGCAAAGTCATGGAGTTTCACCCACACCACTACTAGTCCCCATTACCCACAGAGCAATGGTCTAGCCGAGAAAACAGTCCAGACAGCAAAGAAACTTCTGGACAAGGCCAAAGCGGAACATAAGGATCCCTACTTGAGCCTATTAGAATACCGGAACACCCCTGTGGACAACTTAAAGTCGCCTGCACAACTACTCATGAGCCGGAGACTTCGCTCCATCCTCCCTGCAACACCAAAACAGCTGGCACCCCAAGTAGTTTGCCAGCAAACAGTGCGTGAGAGGAGAGAGGTCTGCCAGCAGCGCCAGCAGACTTATTTCAACAAAGCCGCCCGACCTCTGCCTCAACTATGTCCTGGCACACCGGTCCGGTTCCGGCAACAAGACGGTTCCTGGAAGCCAGCTGTGGTCACAAGTTGTGCCGACACGTCCAGAAGCTACAACATAACCACAGATACAGGACAAGTTTACCGGCGTAACCGCCGACACCTCCGCAGAAGCAGGAACAGCGTAGGAGGTGAGGAGTTCATTCAACCAACAGGCATCAGCGATGACAGCCCTGTGGTATCTCAGCCCCCGCCTGTGGAGCCCCCTGGTGAAGACATTACAACACCTGGATACACGACTCGATATGGGCGTGTTACCAAACCAAGACAGGTCTTGGACCTGTAATATTGTAAAGGGTGCAGGCGGATCGCTGCCCTAAAAAAAAACAAACAAACAAAAAAACAAAAAAAAACAAAACAAAAGCTGTTTACATGTTTGTTGTTCCAATGATGTCACCAAATGCATCTGTTTATTATGTTTGTGATATAGCCAGTATTGAGTCGAATGCTATGTTATCAATGGATGTGCTCAGGATGTTATTCCTGTAATTTCAGTTGCCTTAGAAATTTTACAAGCCTGAGTTGTGTTTTTTTTTTAAGAAGGGAGATGTAGCATGTTGACCTATGTTTGTATCAGCCACTAGATGGCACTGTGTCGCTGCAATGTGTGTAATTCACTGGCGAGCAAGAAGCTTCAGGGCAAGGAAAAAAGAATGAGAAATAAAGTGGAAGCGGAGCAGAGATCAGTGTGTGCGTGCAGTTAATAAGAAGCTCGGTATACATACAAAAACAACACAGTATGAAACGTTTCCAGCGGTTAGTATCATGGTTGCTAGGCAACCTGGGCAGCGCGACGGAGCTCGACCGGCATTTCACAAGCCTCGCACTTCCGGCCTTAGCGGTCTTTGAGTACGCGGCCCTTGTGGACCGTTAAGGCTGCGTACTTTAAGGCTGCAGAACCTGAATTGGGATACAGCCTAAGGCTGTTCCAATTCTCAGCACCGGTCCTCTCTTTCCCTGAGTCCTTAGCAAATCTCCTTCCCACGATGACGTTTCCATCGAGGGCAAGAAAAAGAGCTTAGGAAAAGGAGATAGGCGCTACTTTTGAAATAACACCCCACGTGGTTACGTTGGTCTGCTTAGTCACGTGACCGCACAGCAACAAATCACAGCAGAGCCGGACAAGGAGGCGGAGCAAAGTGTGTGTGCAGGAGAGGAGTCGAGCAGAGAGAGCTGCTTTTTCATGAAACGGTAGTAAAGTAGTAAACTTACAGGAACATATACCACTGCCAACGTTGGGATTAATTTCTGCATCGATCTGCACACCCTTGTCTCCTGGATCGTAGCCGAGATCAGCGTGAACCACGTGGGTCTCTGCTCCCTCATCTGTTTCTTAAGACTTCCAGCTTCATCACGGAGTTTCTCTCGGTTTGTGGGCTCATATAAAGGTAAGCACCGAGCCAACTTTAATGTGGGTTCAGTTTATGTTGTTGCTGTTAAGAATAATAGATTGCTTGGTATACACTGGAGTTAGACAGACTGTAGAGTTTGTGATTGTCTGCAACATTATAATCTGGCGGTTGCTATGGGATAAGAATACATACAGAAAAATAGTCTTTGAATATGAACAAAGGGTGCAGGGCAGGAGAAGAGCCAACCCTTAGGACAGGAAGCCACAGGTACAAGCGTGGGGGAGGGCAATCAGCCTTTAGAATCCGGTTGTTCAGTCTGACGTCACTAGCCGTGTCTGACTGCGGTCAAGTGAGCCCTCACTTACGAAGTCGCAGTCAAGCTAGCCGCCCCGCCAGCCGCACCTAAAATGTTGTTGCACTACTCTTACGCATATTACGGTATAGGTGCCGACTGGCTTAGAAACGCAGTGTTTTCTGTCCTGACACTATTTTACTTCACAATCCACTCCCAGATTTGGTTAATCTCCACTTTCACCCCTGTGATCCACAGCCCAAATTACTGTATGATTCAGAGAAAATTAACAATAAAATTTACCCAATTTACTCAACTATACTTTTAATGTCCTCATCTTTGAGCTCAGATTACAGGAAAACTGAAAGAGGTGACGCAGATATCTCACTGGATTCTGACTCTGGGTGACCCCCACTCTGCATGCTGTGATCCACAGCCAAAATTACTGTACAGTTTTTGAGAAAATTGATAGTAAAATCTTCCCATTTTGCTTTACTGTACTCTACATATTGACATCTTTGATCTCCGATTACAGGAAAACTGTAAGAGGTGACGCAGATATTTCACTGGATTATGAATCTAGGCTGTCGCCACTCTTCACCCTGTGATCCACAGCCAAAATTACTGTACGGATTTTGAGAAAATTGATAGTAAACTTTGCACAATTTACTCTACTGTACTCTATATATTCTCATCTTTGAGCTTAGATTACAGGAAAACTGTAAGAGGTGACGCAGATATCTCACTGGATTATGACTCTGGGTGACCCCCACTCTGCACCCTGTGATCCACAGCAAAAATTACTGTACAGTTTTTGAGAAAATTCATGGTAAAATCTTCCCATTTTGCTTTACTGTACTCTACATATTGACATCTTTGAGTTCCGATTACAAGAAAACTGTAAGAGGTGACGCAGATATTTCACTGGATTCTGACTCTAGGCTGTCGCCACTCTTCACCCTGTGATCCACAGCCAAAATTACTGTACGGTTTTTGAGAAAATTGATAGTAAACTTTGCACAATTTACTCTACTGTACTCTATATATTCTCATCTTTGAGCTTAGATTACAGGAAAACTGTAAGAGGTGACGCAGGTATCTCACTGGATTATGACTCTGGGTGACCCCCACTCTGCACCCTGTGATCCACAGCAAAAATTACTGTATGGATTTTGAGAAAATTCATAGCAAAATCTTCCCATTTTGCTTTACTGTACTCTACATATTGACATCTTTGGCCTCAGATTACAGGAAAACTATAAGAGGTGACGCAGATATCTCACTGTATTCTGACTCTAGGCTGTCGCCACTCTTCACCCTGTGATCCACAGCCAAAATTACTGTACGGTTTTTGAGAAAATTGATAGTAAACTTTGCACAATTTACTCTACTGTACTTTTAATATCCTCGTCTTTAACCTCAGATTACAGGAAAACTGTAAGAGGTGACGCAGATATTTTTACTGGATTATGACTCTGGGTGACCCCCACTCTGCACCCTGTGATCCACAGCAAAAATTACTGTACGGATTTTGAGAAAATTGATAGTAAACTTTGCACAATTTACTCTACTGTACTCTATATATTCTCATCTTTGAGCTTAGATTACAGGAAAACTGTAAGAGGTGACGCAGATATCTCACTGGATTATGACTCTGGGTGACCCCCACTCTGCACCCTGTGATCCACAGCAAAAATTACTCTATGGATTTTGAGAAAATTCATAGCAAAATCTTCCCATTTTGCTTTACTGTACTCTACATATTGACATCTTTGGCCTCAGATTACAGGAAAACTATAAGAGGTGACGCAGATATCTCACTGTATTCTGACTCTAGGCTGTCGCCACTCTTCACCCTGTGATCCACAGCCAAAATTACTGTACGGTTTTTGAGAAAATTGATAGTAAACTTTGCACAATTTACTCTACTGTACTTTTAATATCCTCGTCTTTAACCTCAGATTACAGGAAAACTGTAAGAGGTGACGCAGATATTTCACTGGATTATGACTCTGGGTGACCCCCAGTCTGCACCCTGTGATCCACAGCAAAAATTACTGTACGGATTTTGAGAAAATTGATAGTAAACTTTGCACAATTTACTGTACTATACTCTATATATTCTCATCTTTGAGCTCAGATTACAGGAAAACCATAAGAGGTGACGCAGATATTTCACTGGATTATGAATCTAGGCCATCTCCACTCTGCACCCTGTGATCCACAGCAAAAATTACTCTATGGATTTTGAGAAAATTGATATTAAAATCTTCCCATTTTGCTTCACTGTACTCTACATATTGACATCTTTGAGCTCCGATTACAGGAAAACTGTAAGAGGTGACGCAGATATTTCACTGGATTCTGACTCTAGGCTGTTGCCACTTTTCACCCTGTGATCCACAGCCCAAATTACTGTACGGTTTTTGAGAAAATTGATAGTAAACTTTGCACAATTTACTGTACTATACTCTATATATTCTCATCTTTGAGCTCAGATTACAGGAAAACTGTAAGAGGTGACGCAGATATTTCACTGGATTATGAATCTAGGCTGTCGCCACTCTGCACCCTGTCATCCACAGCCAAAATTACTTTACGGTTTTTGAGAAAATTGATAGTAAAATCTTCCCATTTTGCTTTACTGTACTCTACATATTGACATCTTTGAGCTCAGATTACAGGAAAACTGTAAGAGGTGACGCAGATATCTCACTGGATTATGACTCTAGGCTGTCGCCACTCTTCACCCTGTGATCCACAGAAAAAATTACTGTACGGTTTTTGAGAAAATTGATAGTAAACTTTGCACAATTTACTCTACTGTACTTTTAATATTCTCATCTTTGAGCTTCGATTACAGGAAAACTATAAGAGGTGACGCAGATATCTCACTGGATTATGACTCTGGGTGACCCCCACTCTGCACCCTGTGATCCACAGCCAAAATTACTGTACGGATTTCTGATAAAATTAAATCCTATTCCATTACCAAACAAAATGAGTTCATTGAAGTATTTGCTTAACTACAAGAAATGTCTTTCCACACACAATTTAAATTTTTCAAAATGTCATTCACACACCACCTCAAGTATCAACTTCAGTTTTAGACATTATTGATTCAGTGCTTAATCACAACAATAGTCAACTTAAGGCACTTACATAATAAGTTAAACCTTACAATAATACATACAGAGAAAAACCCAACAATCATATGACCCCCTATGAGCAACAGTGGGAAGGAAAAACTCCCTTTTAACAGCAAGAAACCTCCGGCAGAACCAGGCTCAGGGAGGGGCGGCCATCTGCCTCAACCGGTCAGGGTGAGAAATGACATTTCTCAGATTACTGATTTCTCATATTACTACTACACAGTTTAGATACACTCAACAAAAATATAAACGCAACACCTTTGTTACTGCTCCCATTCCCCATGGGATGGACGTAGAGACCGAAAATTCATTCCAGATACACAATATAACCATCCCTCCCAAACAGTGGTCACAAATCAGTCCAAATGTGTGGTAGTGGGCACATCTGCCATATTGAGATAATCCATCCCACCTCACAGGTGTGCCACATCAGGATGCTGATCTGACATCATGAGTAGTGCACAGGTGTACCTCAGACTGCCCACAACAAAAGGCCACCCTGGAATGTGCAGTTTTTTGCGCTATTGGGGGTCTGGGGACCCAGAACCGGTCAGTATCTGGTGTGACCACCATTTGCCTCATGCAGTGCAACACATCGTCGCATGGAGTCTATCAGATTGTCAATTGTGGCCTTTGGAATGTTGGTCCACTCCACTTCAATGGTTGTGCGAGGTTGTTGGATATTCGTGGGAACTGGTACACGCTGTCGTATACGCCGGTCAAGCACATCCCGAACATGCTCAATGGGTGACATGTCCGGTGAGTATGCTGGCCATGCAAGAACTGGGACATTCTCAGCTGCCATCTGCCCTGAACAATGTGAACCATGATTCATCCGTGAAGCGCACACCTCTCCAACGTGCCAGATGCCATCGAATGTGAGCATTTGCCCACACAAGTCTGTTACGGCGACGAGCTGGAGTCAGGTCAAGACCCCGATGAGGACGACGGGCATGCAGTTGAGCGTCCCTGAGACGGTTTCTGACAGTTTGTGCAGAAATTGTTTGGTTGTGCAAACCAATTGTTCCAGCAGCTGTCTGGGTGGCTGGTCTCAGACGATCTTGGAGGTGAACCTGCTGGATGTGGAGGTCCTGGGCTGGTGTGGTTACACGAGGTCTGCGGTTGTGAGGCCGGTTGGATGTGCTGCCATATTCTCTGAAACGCCTGTGGAGACGGCTTATGGTTGAGAAATGAACATTCAATGCACGGGCGACAGATCTGGTTGACATTCCTGCTGTCAGCATGCCAATTGCACGCTCCCTCATTGCTTGTGGCATCTGTGGCATTTTGCTGTGAGACAAAACTGCACATTCCAGGGTGGCCTTTTGTTGTGGGCAGTCTGAGGTACACCTGTGCACTACTCATGATGTCAGATCAGCATCCTGATGTGGCACACCTGTGAGGTGGGATGGATTATCTCAATATGGCAGATGTGCCCACTACCACACATTTGGACTGATTTGTGACCACTGTTTGGGAGGGATGGTTATATTGTGTATCTGGAATGAATTTTCGGTCTCTACGTCCATCCCATGGGGAATGGGAGCAGTAACAAAGGTGTTGCGTTTATATTTTTGTTGAGTGTATCTAAACTGTGTAGTAGTAATATGAGAAATCAGTAATCTGAGAAATGTAATTTCTCACCCTGACCGGTTGAGGCAGATGGCCGCCCCTCCCTGAGCCTGGTTCTGCCGGAGGTTTCTTGCTGTTAAAAGGGAGTTTTTCCTTCCCACTGTTGCTCATAGGGGGTCATATGATTGTTGGGTTTTTCTCTGTATGTATTATTGTAAGGTTTAACTTATTATGTAAGTGCCTTAAGTTGACTATTGTTGTGATTAAGCACTGAATCAATAATGTCTAAAACTGAAGTTGATACTTGAGGTGGTGTGTGAATGACATTTTGAAAAATTTAAATTGTGTGTGGAAAGACATTTCTTGTAGTTAAGCAAATACTTCAATGAACTCATTTTGTTTGGTAATGGAATAGGATTTAATTTTATCAGAAATCCGTACAGTAATTTTGGCTGTGGATCACAGGGTGCAGAGTGGGGGTCACCCAGAGTCATAATCCAGTGAGATATCTGCGTCACCTCTTATAGTTTTCCTGTAATCGAAGCTCAAAGATGAGAATATTAAAAGTACAGTAGAGTAAATTGTGCAAAGTTTACTATCAATTTTCTCAAAAACCGTACAGTAATTTTTTCTGTGGATCACAGGGTGAAGAGTGGCGACAGCCTAGAGTCATAATCCAGTGAGATATCTGCGTCACCTCTTACAGTTTTCCTGTAATCTGAGGCCAAAGATGTCAATATGTAGAGTACAGTAAAGCAAAATGGGAAGATTTTGCTATGAATTTTCTCAAAATCCATACAGTAATTTTTGCTGTGGATCACAGGGTGCAGAGTGGGGGTCACCCAGAGTCATAATCCAGTGAGATATCTGCGTCACCTCTTACAGTTTTCCTGTAATCTAAGCTCAAAGATGAGAATATATAGAGTACAGTAGAGTAAATTGTGCAAAGTTTACTATCAATTTTCTCAAAATCCGTACAGTAATTTTGGCTGTGGATCACAGGGTGAAGAGTGGCGACAGCCTAGAGTCAGAATACAGTGAGATATCTGCGTCACCTCTTATAGTTTTCCTGTAATCTGAGGCCAAAGATGTCAATATGTAGAGTACAGTAAAGCAAAATGGGAAGATTTTGCTATGAATTTTCTCAAAATCCATACAGTAATTTTTGCTGTGGATCACAGGGTGCAGAGTGGCGACAGCCTAGAGTCAGAATCCAGTGAGATATCTGCGTCACCTCTTACAGTTTCCCTGTAATCTGAGCTCAAAGATGAGAATATATAGAGTACAGTAGAGTAAATTGTGCATATTTACTATGGATTTTCCCAAAAACCGTACAGTAATTTTGGCTGTGGATCACAGGGTGCAGAGTGGAGATAGCCTAGATTCATAATCCAGTGAAATATCTGCATCACCTCTTACAGTTTTTCTGTAATCTGAGCTTAAAGATGAGAATATATAGAGTATAGTACAGTAAATTGTGCAAAGTTTACTATCAATTTTCTCAAAAACTGTAAAGTAATTTTTGCTGTGGATCACAGGGTGCAGAGTGGGGGTCACCCAGAGTCATAATCCAGTGAGATATCTGCGTCACCTCTTACAGTTTTCCTTTAATCTAAGCTCAAAGATGAGAATATATAGAGTACAGTAGAGTAAATTGTGCAAAGTTTACTATCAATTTTCTCAAAATCCGTACAGTAATTTTGGCTGTGGATCACAGGGTGCAGAGTGGGGGTCCCCCAGAGTCAGAATCCAGTGAAATATCTGCGTCACCTCTTACAATTTTCCTGTAATCGGAGCTCAAAGATGTTAATATGTGGAGTACAGTAAAGCACAATGGGAAGATTTTGCTATGAATTTTCTCAAAATCCGTACAGTAATTTTGGCTGTGGATCACAGGGTGCAGAGTGGGGGTCACCCAGAGTCATAATCCAGTGAAATATCTGCGTCACCTCTTACAGTTTTCCTGTAATCTGAGGTCAAAGATGAGGACATTAAAAGTATAGTTGAGTAAATTGGGTAAATTTTATTGTTAATTTTCTCTGAATCATACAGTAATTTGGGCTGTGGATCACAGGGGGGAAAGTGGAGATACACTAAAAATGGGAGTGGATTGTGAAGTAAAATAGTGTCAGGACACAAAACACTGCGTTTCTAAACCGGTTTTCACCCATACCGTAATATACGTAAGAGTAGTGCAACCACATTTTCGGTGCGGCTGGCGGGGCGGCTAGCTTGACTGCGACTTCGTAAGTGAGGGCTCACTTGACCGCAGTCGTGTACTGGGTCTAAACTCTGCTGCAGGTCCATATATCAAACGATCACTATGGCATTACTGAGAGTTGAAAAACTGTCTAAAGTCTTTCATCTTTAATAAAATGATCAGCGTTCTGCTCTACCAGGTGTAACAATTGAGTTTAACATCCAGGCATCCATGAAAACGGAATTTATGACATTTAACGGAGTTAGAAGTTAGCAGGGAGTTAGCTCGCTAGCTTCTATCTAAATACAATATAGCATGTCCTGACTGCGGGGTTTTGGAAACAAATTAAAACGTACAGCTCTGCTATCACTTCCAGCATAAATGAAGACAGAAAACTAAACAGCAGTGACGTTTGTAGGGTTACTGAAGTTGGGCTAGCTGGTATATAATGATGTGCTACGTGACCGCTAGCGACACAGCTATGTTAGCATAATATAAACAAGCTAACTTTTTTTCCACTCGAAAAAAGTTAATGTGAGTGTTCTCAGTGGTCAGGAACAAATGTAATCGCATGGCAGGATGCTGTAAAAGGACCAAACTTCAGCCAGGAGAACAACTGAGATAATCCATCCACAATACGAGGTTAGTCATTCATATACTGCTGCATGGGCTGGGCTGTAGTTACATCCTAAGGTTTTAAAAACTGAGCTTAAATAAATGATTAGTGGTAATAAAAGCCGAGGGAGGTCAACAGTGATCGCTGACTGTTTTAGGAGCTTTTTGAGATCAAATAGAAAAAAATACATAACATTAAACATGTTAACAACACAAAAGCTATATTAAACGCAGACTACTTTAGACCCGGAAGTAGGATTCGTCGCGTCATCACTGAACAACCCGATAGGACTTCATAGGGCTTTGGAGTTGACGTCATGCCGCAATTTTTGAGCTCAGATTACAGGAAAACTGTAAGAGGTGACGCAGATATCTCACTGGATTATGACTCTAGGCTGTCGCCACTCTTCACCCTGTGATCCACAGAAAAAATTACTGTACGGAGATGGACTTACACACTTGCTTTACTTCTCTCGGGATAACTTTGTCGGAGATGAAATGCCAGGTTACTAGCGAAGCTCCAAATGCTATTCAGACCACCAACAGGTCCCGCATGCCACAGCTGCTCTATCACGTGATGCATACTGCTCCGACGTGCTAACGTTCTGAGGTGAGTTACAGCGTGTTGCAAGTTTTGTGAGTTGCTTTCGTGATATTTAATGGATCGGATTACATTTTTTATTTTTCTCCGATATCCGATCCAGTAATTTAGGTCAGTATCGGACCGATACGTAATATCGGATCGGTCCATCTCTAATATATATATGTGTGTGTGTGTGTGTGTGTATATGTATATATATATATATGTATGTATATATATATATGTATGTGTGTATATATATGTGTATATATATGTATATATATATATATACATATATATGTATATATATATATGTATATATATATATATACATATATATGTATATATATATATGTATATATATATGTATGTATGTGTATATATATATGTATATATATATATATATATGTATATATATATTAGGGGTGCAACGATACACAAAATTCACGGTTCGGTTCGGTTCGATACTTTGGTGTCACGGTTCGATATTTTTTCGATACAAAAAAATGTTCATGCATTTTTAATTTGTCATTTATTAAAATTATAAATATATATTTTAACTCAAAAGTACAGTTTTTAAATTTAACCCTAACCCTTGTGCGTGTTTTTTATTTTGACAGCGAATGCGCACCTGTGGACCACTTATGTGCAGCCCTGGTTATTTAGCTCATCATATTGCAGCCACAGAAATTCTTTTGTCCATATAAACCATAAAGCTGCACTTTCTTTTTGCCTTATAGTCTGATTTGTCATAACTTCTCCGTTTTGTGGTAAGCTTTTCTTTGGCTGTCACTTCTTCACCCTGACCTGTCTTATTTGGCTCAGCAGAACTGAAATGCTTTTACACACTCACTCACATAAGCTCAGCGATTCTCTGCGCGATCAACCTCTCACATGTTTAAGCTTGCTGCGGGAGATTTCACTTGTCATGTTTGCATAGTAAGCTAACGATTAATAAGACGATGTCAGAGGAATTGGTGCACAAATTATCATCACTCACAGATCAGTGCTGTGGCTCTCTATACACAGTTCGCACGATTGCAAAGTGAAAGCAAAAAAACAAGCGCAAATTCAAACGCGACTTCAATATGTCACATATTGACAGTGGCTCACCGATGCCAATGACATAATTACCCAGCTACATTTCTGAAAGAATGCAAAAGCATTGACATATATTTTTCCTACAATACCCCGACGGGCAGGGAAGAGATAGATTTTGGTAGGCCGACTGAAAAAATCGCTAGCTCCGGGACGTCGGGCTAGCGATATTGCAAGCCCTGTATCTGATTGAGGAATCACTCATCTTTGGAAAAGAGAGTTTATTACAGAGAAATGGCTCTTTCCAAAATAAAAGCTATACTATCCGCTTCTTCTGGGCTATATTCTCAGCCGCATATTAAACATATAAGGAGAATCATGTGCTAACAGCTGTCTAAATGACTCGGCTAAAGTTAGTAGCATGCTTGCTTTTTTTTGTCTGCTTCCACTTGTCTTTGCACTAGGATGATGTCGGCGTAAATGTGCAGTCATATTCGTTGTGTTCCCACTAGTGCTTTCAGGTTAATCTCGATGAAATGACCTTAACGCCACAATACGGCAAATCTCCGTTAACGAGCTACCGCCGATCGCTCCGTGCATGGGGCTAGACGGCCAACACGTTAACGAGCTAACTGCGCTAACACACTAGTTCCCACCCATGTAATTGAGCATTGCATGGCACATCCAACATACTGTTTTACTTTAGTCCATGACTCGCTTACCTTCAGGGTCATACGTCACATGAAAACCAAAATAATTCCAAATGCCAGATCTGAATGAGGGTGGGGGAGGTCCATGTTGCGAGGAGAGCTTAACTTTCTGTCTCGCTAACTTGCCCTGCGCTCTTCCTTCTGATGATGCTGTCTGTGTTGAGCGCTCAGTGGATCTGCGCTGGACAGTGCAGCCTAGGCGGAGTATTCGAACGCAGATTCACTGAGCGCTCAACACAGACAGCATCGTCAGAAGGAAAGTTGATAAAATTGTAATAATACAATTTTATCAACAATAATATTGTTCGATACATATGCGTACTGAACCGAAAGCACTGTATCGAACGGTTCAATATCGATACGAATATCGTTGCACCCCTAATATATATATATATATATATATATATACAGTGGGGCAAAAAAGTATTTAGTCAGCCACCGATTGTGCAAGTTCCCCCACCTAAAATGATGACAGAGGTCAGTAATTTGCACCAGAGGTACACTTCAACTGTGAGAGACAGAATGTGAAAAAAAAAATCCATGAATTCACATGGTAGGATTTGTAAAGAATTTATTCGTAAATCAGGGTGGAAAATAAGTATTTGGTCAATAACAAAAATACAACTCAATTCTTTGTAACATAACCTTTGTTGGCAATAACAGAGGTCAAACGTTTACTATAGGTCTTTACCAGGTTTGCACACACAGTAGCTGGTATTTTGGCCCATTCCTCCATGCAGATCTTCTCGAGAGCAGTGATGTTTTGGGGCTGTCGCCGAGCAACACGGACTTTCAACTCCCGCCACAGATTTTCTATGGGGTTGAGGTCTGGAGACTGGCTAGGCCACTCCAGGACTTTCAAATGCTTCTTACGGAGCCACTCCTTTGTTGCCCGGGCGGTGTGTTTTGGATCATTGTCATGTTGGAAGACCCAGCCTCGTTTCATCTTCAAAGTTCTCACTGATGGATGGAGGTTTTGGCTCAAAATCTCACGATACATGGCCCCATTCATTCTGTCCTTAACACGGATCAGTCGTCCTGTCCCCTTGGCAGAAAAACAGCCCCATAGCATGATGTTTCCACCCCCATGCTTCACAGTAGGTATGGTGTTCTTGGGATGCAACTCAGTATTCTTCGTCCTCCAAACACGACGAGTTGAGTTTATACCAAAAAGTTCTACTTTGGTTTCATCTGACCACATGACATTCTCCCAATCCTCTGCTGTATCATCCATGTGCTCTCTGGCAAACTTCAGACGGGCCTGGACATGCACTGGCTTCAGCAGCGGAACACGTCTGGCACTGCGGGATTTGATTCCCTGCCGTTGTAGTGTGTTACTGATGGTGACCTTTGTTACTTTGGTCCCAGCTCTCTGCAGGTCATTCACCAGGTCCCCCCGTGTGGTTCTGGGATCTTTGCTCACCGTTCTCATGATCATTTTGACCCCACGGGATGAGATCTTGCGTGGAGCCCCAGATCGTGGGAGATTATCAGTGGTCTTGTATGTCTTCCATTTTCTGATGATTGCTCCCACAGTTGATTTCTTCACACCAAGCTGCTTGCCTATTGTAGATTCACTCTTCCCAGTCTGGTGCAGGTCTACAATACTTTTCCTGGTGTCCTTCAAAAGCTCTTTGGTCTTGGCCATGGCGGAGTTTGGAGTCTGACTGTTTGAGGCTGTGGACAGGTGTCTTTTATACAGATGATGAGTTCAAACAGGTGCCATTCATACAGGTAACGAGTGGGGGACAGAAAAGCGTCTTACAGAAGACGTTACAGGTCTGTGAGAGCCAGAGATTTTCCTTGTTTGAGGTGACCAAATACTTATTTTCCACTCTGATTTACGAATAAATTCTTTACAAATCCTACCATGTGAATTCATGGATTTTTTTTCCACATTCTGTCTCTCACAGTTGAAGTGTACCTCTGGTGCAAATTACTGACCTCTGTCATCATTTTAGGTGGGGGAACTTGCACAATCGGTGGCTGACTAAATACTTTTTTGCCCCACTGTATTTGTGTACATGACAGCATTGCTGTCCAGCATTGTGTTTATCAAAACTCTTTTTACAAATCCTGCTGTGTGTGTGTCCCCCAGGTGATTAACAGGAGGAGAAGAGTCTGGTGGTGCAACGGAGGAACAATTTCATCCATTTGGACTCAGCTCAGCCACTACAGAGGAAACAATCAATGACTTCAACACAAAAGGTGAGAAAAATATCACAGTTACAATTAGGGATGCACCGGTACTGGTATCGGGGCCGATACTGTAAAATGTGTGTGTACTCATACTCGTAAAAGTTAAGCGATACCATGAACCGATAATAATGTAGCCCGGATGGGAATTTGGGAGTAGATACTCATAATTCCCATGGACTTAAACGCCACGGTAACATAAGGTGTTCACAGTTGATGTTTTGTGATGTAACTGTACCCAGAATGTAATTTGCCCTGTAATATGTCACAAGGTAAATACAGGTAATTAGAGCAATCAAACTGTTATGTTAATCATAAAGTATTATTTTATGGTATGTAACTCTGAATGGAGTTTAAATATTGTTCAGAGTTCTAATTTCTTGTAACAGAAGTTACAAGAAAATACAAAGATCATATTTTATAAGCACACATTGAAACAACAATATCATCAGTTGAACTTGAAATTTCTTATGCGTGAAAGATTTTCTCTGCTGATCAATATTTCTTCAATAATGTCATTTTCATTACAACTCTCATTGTAGCATATCATTGTAATGTGATACTGCCACCAGAAGGTGGTGGAAACACACCAACAATGTGTTTGTTGACATGTTTGATTCAACCAATGGAGGGAGTTTCAGTTTGTTCCACGACTGCATTTCACTCATTGCCTCTGTTTGTATCTCTGTCACTGCAGGACCAACATGGAGCGAAAAGTCAGCGCTCTCAGGAGGCCGACAAACCACACAGAAGAAAAGGAGAGAAAACCTACAGCTGTGATGAGTGTGGAAAGTCTTTTACCCGGGCTGGAGATTTAAAAAGACACCAACTCATCCACAGTGAAGTTAAAGCGTACAGCTGTGACTTGTGTGGAAAGTCTTTTACCCGGGCTGGACACTTAAAAACTCACCAACTCATCCACAGTGGATTTAAACCATACAGCTGTGACTTGTGTGGAAAGTCTTTTACCGGGGGTGGAAACTTAAAAAGACACCAAGTCATCCACAGTGGAGTTAAACCTTACAGCTGTGACTTCTGTGGAAAGTCTTTTACCCAGGCTGGAGACTTAAAAAGACACCAAGTCATCCACAGTGGAGTTAAACCTTACAGCTGTGACTTGTGTGGAAAGTCTTTTACCCTGGCTGGACACTTGAAAAAACACCAACTCATCCACAGTGGAGTTAAACCTTACAGCTGTGACTTCTGTGGAAAGTCTTTTACCCAGGCTGTAAGCTTAAAAAGACACCAACTCATCCACAGTGGAGTTAAACCGTACAGCTGTGACTTGTGTGGAAAGTCTTTTACCGGGGGTGGAAACTTAAAAAGACACCAACTCATCCACAGTGGATTTAAACCTTACAGCTGTGAGTTGTGTGGAAAGTCTTTTACCCAGGCTGTAAACTTAAAAACACACCAACTCATCCACAGTGGAGTTAAAGCGTACAGCTGTGACTTGTGTGGAAAGTCTTTTACCGACGGTGGAAACTTAAAAAGACACCAACTCATCCACAGTGGATTTAAACCTTACAACTGTGAGTTGTGTGGAAAGTATTTTACCCAGGCTGGAAGCTTAAAAAAACACCAACTCATCCACAGTGGATTTAAAGCACACAACTGTGAGTTGTGTGGTAAGGCTTTTGCTCTAAATAGCGACTTACAGAGGCATCTAGTTACCCACTCTGGAATTAAGGCGTAGAGGTGCGACTTTTGTGGAAAAAGTTTCAGTGACAAACAGTACCGAAATATTCACCTACGGATTCACACTGGAATTGATGTTTCCTGCTGTGACCAGTGTGGGAAACTGTTTACAACAGATGCACAGTTACAACAACACACTGAGGAGAGACCTTATAAATGACCTGTGTGAGAAGACTTTTAAAGCTCCAAATCAGCTGAAAAAGCACCAACAGATCCACACCAGAAAGTAACTCTAGAAGTGCAGTTACTGTGAGGATGTATTTATGTTTTATCTTGTAATTTTAACCTGATTGTTTGGAAAAAGTCTGATCAGTAAACTTATGGAGTTATACTGAATGAACTGTTTGGAAAAATGAAGAAGTAACCTGAGTTTTATAGTGTAAACAGTAAAATGTAATTGGACGTTGGCAGAGATGCTTTTTATTTCAGGCGACGTTCAGGATAAAAATGTTGAAGGAATTCTCTGATTTACAATGTCTTTGTTTAGAAGTGGAGAGAAGCACACTGATCCATTTCTCAACCCTGTCGTCACTGTGGTGGTGGGAAAGCGTTTCTCTTTAACTTTTGTGGAAAAACCTCCAATCACGAACGGGACCTAAAACCACATCAACGTAGCCACACTGGAGACAAAATGAACTACTGCAAAGAATGTGGGAGGGGCTTCCACACACCAAGTACATTAAAAATATGTCTGTGAAGGTTCTCAGTCATCCAGGTCATCGTAGTCAAAGGAGCTTGCAAAGAAAAGCGTCTGGACTTCTTTAAGTTGCTTGAAGACGTTTCACCTCTCATCCGAGAAGCTTCTTCAGTTCTAAGGTCAAATGGTGGAGAGTCCCAGATAAAAACCTAGTGGGAGTGACCCCCACAGAGGGACAAAAGGATCCCCTGATGATCCTCTAATCACCTGAGCCAAGGTGTGAAATTGGGTGTGGGACCCAATCAGCCAGAGTTTCGGGTGTGTTCATTGTTAGTCCTGGCCCCACCTTGTCATGCGAATTCCTGAGGTCAGATGGCCCAGAATGTGAGTGGGCGTTAAGGCGTCTGGGAAGGGATCTCAAAACTGGATTATAGATGGCAGAGAGTTGGTGTCGTAAACCCCCGCCTCTGTTCAAAGATGGTCGCTCACAGTGGACGTAGATGGCTTCTTTCACTCCTCTTTCAAACCATCTGTCCTCTCTGTCCAAAATGTGAACATTGGCATCCTTGAAAGAGTGTCCTTTATCCTTAAGATGCAGATGGACTGCTGAGTCTTGTCCTGTGTAGCAGGACAAGACTAACAATGAACACACCCGAAACTCTGGCTGATTGGGTCCCACACCCAATTCCACACCTTGGCTCAGGTGATTAGAGGATCATCAGGGGATCCTTTTGTCCCTCTGTGGGGGTCACTCCCACTAGGTTTTTATCTGGGACTCTCCACCATTTGACCTTAGAACTGAAGAAGCTTCTCAGATGAGAGGTGAAACGTCTTCAAGCAACTTAAAGAAGTCCAGACGCTTTTCTTTGCAAGCTCCTTTGACTACATTAAAAATACATGACCTCTTCCACAGTGTGGTCAAAAAGCACATCTGTGACCAGTGTGGGTCATCCTTCACCACTGCAGGAGGGACACCATACAAGTGCAGACACTGTGACAAAAGCTTCTCACAATCAGGTCATCGTAACAAACATGAACGTACACACATGGAAGTGAACTTCAGCTGTGACCAGTGTGACAAGAGCTTCAGGAATCTCAGTTCATACTCCGAACACAAACAATCCCACACTGTAAATAAACTGTTTCACTGTTACCAATGTGCAAAAACATTCACTTCATTATCTGCTCTGTGCAAACATCAGCCTGATCATGCAGGACTGAAATCACTGGATCACAATGAATCTGAAGAGAGAGAAAGATCCTCTTCTGGTTTCAGGCTCAGACTTAAAAACCTTGAGATCAGGCTCCACAGAGTTCAGATGGAATCTCCTGTAAAGAGTGTCAGCTGATGCCACACTTTGATCTGATGAGGTAGCTCTGATTTCTGGAGCTGCAGTGAATAATCCTGAATGTTACATTTAGGAAGCTGCATGTATAGATATGTATATCAAGTTTATTATTTTTCCTTTGAGGGATTTTAATTCTCTAAAATGTTTTCCTTGTTATATTTTGATCTTTGTTCCCTTAGGACACAGTAGTGTTTAGTAGTTGTACTTGTTACTGTATTATTAAAGTTATAGGAATGTCTTTTTTACCAAACTAATAATGTATCAGAATTGCAGATATTGATATATATTTCAATTTCTTTCATTTGAACTTTCTTAGTGTTTCCAAAATTAACTTTTTTTTAATGTATTCATTTAATGTGTTACCTCTGTTAAATTTCAATTCTTCATTCATATTTAATCTTTTGCTGAGGTAAAATCTTCTCTTAAATCATTTTCTCCCAAAACTACAAATATTTTCACAGCAGTTGCTCTTAAAACCTCCAAAAATGAACTAAATCTGTCCACCAGCTTTGAAACAACACCTGCTGTGACTTTATGTCCAGAAAAAAAGAAACTCAAGCTGAACTGGTTTTGGGCTGTACTTCCATGTAATGCCAGTTTGTACCAGAAGATGGAGCAGTGAGTCAGTGTAACCTTTATTCAATTAGGCAAAGAACACAATCTTATTCACAGTGGCAGCAAAGAAATGTTGAAAGTTAAAAACAGCAGCACACATCAGAACCATTTTAAAGATCACAGGTGACTACTTTTACTTAATTCAAATTCTGTTAAACCTCTATTTTTTGCTCCTCCTTTCACTTTAGTGTATTTAGTCCTTGAAGTCCACATGTTGTTTTTTTAATGAATTTTGATCCACATGTTCTGCAGCTGTTTTCTTGTTGATTTGAAGTTTGTATTATGAAATCCTGATAATGTTAAAGTGTTAGTTATATTTGATGAAGTCTGTGTAGAGTTTATCTTATTAAACAGTTTGGTGTGAAAAATAAAGAAATGGTCTCAGAACAAGTAGTTTGACCCATTATTTCCGATTCAAACTAATTTAACTGTTTTCAGTGGTACATGTGGAGGTTTATCACAGGAGGCGACTTGGCTGTTCTCCACTCACACTGAAGAAGGATCCTGCAGCTAATTAAAAACTCTAAAATGATCTTGAAGGAAAATTTGTTTGATTTTTCTTAAAAACATGCTGTTGGCGGTTTGCAGTTGCAATGCAGGATCGTGCTGCTGCTCGTCTACAGGACTCTCATGGAGCACCACTTTGAAACTTTGTAACTCTCTCTGCAAAATACAATATATAAAGACCAATGCTGGGCAATTAATTATATAGTTACTTCTTCAAAAAAGTTACTGAGTATTGCAAACAACAAAGATTTTGCAGCTGTTTATCTAAAAATGCTGCTAAGGGATTTTTTTTTAAACAAACATTATAAAATATTTACAGAACAATCAGGTGTTCTGCATCAAATCTGATGCCACACAAATTATTTGTGCCTCTCCAAAAAATAATTTCTGTCCACTATGAGATAAAGGAGAACATCAAAAGCCTGATACCTGCAGGCCTGACAACAGGAGATGTATCACTCCTGTAACATTTAGCAGCCACCTCATTGTTCTGACACACACAACAAAACTATTGACTACACTACACACTAACTATACAAGATTTGCGCTAAACGTTGCAAATCTCACATCTCAAAACACTGCCGTCACTCCTAAATTTTCCTCTTCTTAACAACTTCCGTTTCTTAACAACCAAATGCCATGTTTTGATTGGTCGGCATGGTACATTTTTTGACCAATGGGAAAGGGTGGGGTGTTTTGGTTTTGTCTTTGCTCACAGGCAGAGAGTGCTTTATAACGTTTTCTTTATAAAATGCCGTTTTTACCATTTCTTCCCCCAGTAAATATAAACAACAATATTCTGGAAGAAAACCAAACACTGGATTTTTTTTTAATCACAACTCTGTTTTTTATGTGGCCTATCAACACAATTTGAAAACTGGTATAAAGTCCACTCTTTTTACGTCACTTGTTCCATCTGTCCTGCTCACATCTCCAATGGTTGTACACGTTGTCATTAACGTGGCTTCACTCTACATTAGCCACGCCACTTTGCTAGCTAAAACACCGGTGTCGGCACATAAGGACGCTGTCATAGCCTGTCAACGACGTTGATTAGCTGCGCATATACAAATTTGAATCACGTGATTGGCTGGACTATGGGATGAGGTGCCATTGTTCTAATCCCATACTGGAGCAGCCAGTCACTTACTGACTAACACTGCAAAACAGAATTGTTAACGTATTTACTTTCATTTCAATTCCGGTTAGAATTTTATTTTATGTGCAACACGTATTTTTTTCTGCACAGAGACCGTGCCAGCAGTGCGCAATTGAGCACACGTGCAGTTTAGAGGGAACATTGGTGATGATTATCAGAAAGTGAACAAGGTCTCATGGTTTGATGCTTGTCCAATGCCTGAGTTGACCTGGACTGGTTAAGCACTGCTTGTCTTATTTTATGATGCTGGATTTAACCAACGCTTACTGGCAGATTCCCTTGTCTGCAGAGTCCAAAGACAAAAACGGCCTTCTCCACTCTGTATGGTTCGTACCAATTCGTCACACTTCCGCTGAGTTTGCATCTTTTGCTGTGAAGTACAGCCAGACTTTTGACCGCTTCGCCTTGGGCATTTTTAATCTGTAGCTCTGATCTAAAAGAATGTACGTACCTGGGCCCGCCTACTATCCTCGGAAACGTAAAATGATTGGCTAGAATCTAAAGTGTATCACAGCTCAGGAAAAAAAAGCACCGAAATGTGCGCTGCTTTTCGGTCTGGTTACTACCGTTTATGTCAGAACCGGTGCCATGCCGGTATCCATCCCTAGTCACATATTTACTGTTTTGCTGTTTTTAATGGAGACCAGGGGTTCCATTATCTGGTTGGTATTGTTAATGATTAATTGTTGGATTGGGAATTTAAAATAGTGTAATAAAGAAAAAACACTTTAGTTCTTATGGAGTCTTTTATTGGGTTTATGTGACATACAACTAAAATGACAGCTTGTAAAGGTGAAGAGACAGTGGGACTGGCCATCCTACCTGTGTCACAGAAGAGCCAAGGTTAAAGCTGTTTACAGTTAATCATTTGTGAGTAACCTAAATAAGGTACTCACCTGTCCTGGTTGCTTCTTGCAGGATGTGGAGCATAAGAGTGAAAGCAGCTTAATCACCTGTTTAAGGGCTGTTGGAGCAGACCAGTGTGTCAGGTTAGGGAGTATGGATAAAGAGGGTTTTAATTTATATAGTAATGGGTGAAGCTCATGTTATTGGTTTGTTTATAGTACGTGTTGGAAATATGTATATGTTTGTGATGTGCTTTAATGTTATTGCATGTTTGTGTGTGTGGAGGGTTATGTTTTCATTTTGATTAGTTAACCCCCATACTTGGGCTATTCCGGAAGAGTATAAAAGTGGTAAATGGCCTGCATTTGTATAGCGCTTTTCTAGTCCATAGGACCCCAAAGCGCTTTACACTACAGTCAGTCACCCATTCACACACACAGGCAATGGCAAGCTACATTGTAGCCACAGCTGCCCTGGGGCGCACTGACAGAGGCGAGGCTGCCGGACACTGGCGCCACCGGGCCCTCTGACCACCACCAGTAGGCAAACATGGGGTTAGTATCTTGCCCAAGGATATTTGGCATGCAGCCAGGAGGCAGCCTGGGATCGAACCACCGACCTTCTGATTAGTGGCTGACCTGCTCTGCCACCTGAGCTACAGCCACCCCAAAAGGAAGCCATTTTGTTTAGTTATAGTTAGTGTTCTTGTGCTCCTATCATGTTCCTTCATTAATAAAGTGCCAATCCATGGATGTCTTTTACTCCAGTCTTGCGTCATATTATTGGACAGAACCTATGACCGCCGGCCAAAACTGACAGTAAGACACTGTAGAAGACAATGTGATGTGTTTATTGATATGAGTAAGGAAAGTAACTGTTATGAAAGAAGATGTTAGTTAGAGAAAATGAACCAGTAAAGAGAGTATATTTCACTGAGGATGTGAAATAAGTAAATGTAATTGATGTGAATGAGGAACCTGCTGAATTATATATTGAAAGCTCATGGTAGTGTTTATATAGCATTTGTTTGTGTGAAATAAATCAGACTCAGACACAATCTGGAGGAATACAGAGACACATGGTGTCTTCCTTACTTACTAAAAATGACATCTGGGACCAGGACGGGAGCTGATGCGAGCTGAAAGTTGGAGCCGAGACTGATCCATGGTTGCTAAGACGGTGGGTCCAGCGGGCCTGGGTCAGCAAGAGGTCGACGCAGAGAAGGCTTCCCTGATGCAGAGATAGTTCGTGGAGCGCTCAGGATATTAAGGCCTGGAACTTTTAAAGATATGTTAATCAATAAAGACGATTTGACTGCACTTGAACTGAAGGGGTTTCTCCATGCCCACCTGAGAGAGAAAAATAGTACAGAACTCTTTCAAGAATTAATGTGTGCCAGAAAAGATGAAAGTGAGACACCACATCCAAAACATCCAAAACACACCGCCCGGGCAACAAAGGAGTGGCTCCGTAAGAAGCATTTGAAAGTCCTGGAGTGGCCTAGCCAGTCTCCAGACCTCAACCCCATAGAAAATCTGTGGCGGGAGTTGAAAGTCCGTGTTGCTCGGCGACAGCCCCAAAACATCACTGCTCTCGAGAAGATCTGCATGGAGGAATGGGCCAAAATACCAGCTACTGTGTGTGCAAACCTGGTAAAGACCTATAGTAAACGTTTGACCTCTGTTATTGCCAACAAAGGTTATGTTACAAAGTATTGAGTTGTATTTTTGTTATTGACCAAATACTTATTTTCCACCCTGATTTACGAATAAATTCTTTACAAATCCTACCATGTGAATTCATGGATTTTTTTTTCACATTCTGTCTCTCACAGTTGAAGTGTACCTCTGGTGCAAATTACTGACCTCTGTCATCATTTTAAGTGGGGGAACTTGCACAATCGGTGGCTGACTAAATACTTTTTTGCCCCACTGTATGCAAAATGCTGCACACAAACATCCCAATACTTAATTTTTATGAGGAGCCATTGATTACCATTGATTACTTAGAATGTGTTATAGGTCACCTAGAGGGCATTTATGTAGAGTTAAGGAATAAGGTCTAAAACGGTTTGGTTATGAAAACAATGTCTGTGCGTGATGTCTGTTTATGGCTCAAGGCCTTGACTGAATTCTTTGCTGTGCTTCACACAGCCCTGATGAGGAACAGTGGCACAGAGTGGAAAATGATGAATTAAAAGGGTAAGTTTTAGGTCGGAGTACGGCATTTTCTGTGATTGAGATTTAATTCAAGGAGGAACAAAAGGTGTTACGGCACCTGAGGTTCTCATTCCCACACAATATTGTCCCGGCAGGAAGCAAAACGTTCCTGTGAATTTCTGGTTGATTTTTTTTGGTTTGGCTTAGCGCTAGCTTGATTTTATCAGTGAGCTTTGGCTTGTGTTCTTTCTCGTAAGCGAGAGAGCGATAGTTTTATGCTTGGACATGTCTGCAACGGGCCCTAGTTTGTGTTATTGTTATTAGTGTTTTGTTGGTTACGTCTGTTTTCGTTTTTGTTACAGTGCACTGAGGAAAAAACATCTGAGAGGTGTGATCCACCGGTGGTGATATTTCATGATTTAACAATCAGCTCTTTAAACCAGTCCTGAAAGATTGAGATTTAAAGCGTTATAAAATATTATTACTGTATACAGTTGCAAAGTGTGCTTCTCCATGATTGTAATTGCCTTGGGAGAAATTCACTTATAGGGGACACTGATCACATGAGAAGTCCTGAGTCTAAAAGGATTGCAGCGAGTCAATCCGGTCCAAAAAAAAACAACAACAAGGAATTGTTTTCCTTTTAAAATGATGACGTCATCTTGCTGGGGATGGATTCTCGAATAGGTCACGCGGGAGACTCCATTATCAGCAACATCTGGTATGAATGTGTGTGAATGAATGCATGTGATTGGACTGTGATGGACGGACTAAAAGTTTTGACTGACTTGATACTGAGACAAAGACTGCACCAACTTTAGGATTAGTAAATGCCAGCAAACAATTCACCTAGAGAAGGGTGGATGCTTTGTTTTGTTTTGTTTTGTTTTTGCAGGAGCAGGACGATAAGAGAGACTGAAGAGGAGAATTTCTGATGCTTTTTTGAGATATGATGTCACTAACCTTTTCTTTTAAGTTTCTAGCTCCTGTGAATTGACACATGGGAGTGTGTCAAAAAAGGGGGAAGTGGAAGTTGAGTTTGAACATCTAACAATGGTGATATGAAAATTTCTATGAGTTTATTTTTGTGTTTAATAATTTAGCTATGGTAAAACTTAAGCTTATAATGTGTTAGACTTAGAGATGGTTCATTAATTTTTGATTTCTTTTACACACACATAGATTATGATTAGAATAAGTCCTGAACATAATATTTTAAACCAAATTTGAATCATTAGAAGAACAATGGATAACAATATTAGATTATCAAGGCTAGGGAGAGAGGTGTTTTGGTTTTCTGTCTCTTGCAGAGGAAGGAACAGACACCAGACGGGGACACAGAGATATGGGGACCCTTCACAGCAGAGACAGATGTAGGGACTGCCAAGACAGCAACTGGGGTCAAGTGTCATGACGGTTGGGCTCCTTGAGAAGATGGATCCCATAAACACAGCAATAACCATGAAGGGGTTGGCGAAAACCAGGAACACCAGACCAACAAGGTTCGAGAGGCTCTTGGCGAAAAAGGGGGACACGGCGGTGACCCCAAAATACACAGATCTTTGTTTGAAATCGGGGCAGAATAATCCCCGGAACTGTGCAACGACTAAAGGGTGGTCTAACCCCGGTCGAAGAAAGAAGCTGAGAATCACCCAACTGGAAGACACTGGTAGCTGCAGCAATAAAAATAAAGGTTAAAAGCTCTTTAGACAGAGGTTCTAGTCTAAGTACATTTGAAAGGTATAAGGTGGCATCAAAATGGGGGTGGAAAACTGGAGCACCAAAATAAAGCTGTGGGAGAATTGGGGAGTGATGGGAGTGTCATCTGTAACTGTTATGGTTGTAAATCTAACTTTTCTCGCATCTGAACTGCGTGAACACAGAGGTCATCCCACATATGGTTCACCCGTTAAAGGGGGACAGAGGGCCTCAGGACCAAGAAGAACTGGACCTTGCAACACTAGAGTGTATGTTGTAAGTGATCTCTTTGAAGAAAAGAGATCAAAGGGGGAATTGTGATATTATTCTGTTATCATATGTTACCTTATATATGTAATCAAAGTAGTTGAAGTATGATACTGCTGTAGATCATATTATACCCTTTATTATAGAGTGTGTGATCAGTATGTAGTATCAGTTTGCATTATACTTCTGACTTAAAAGAGTGTGAAAATCATTAGATCTATTGGATTGACCTGTATTACTCGACACTGTTGAATGTGTTACACTGTTTCTTGACATTTCATACTGCTGAATCATGAAGAGAATGTTGTGTGCAGAGGACCTTGTGCAGATAATAGAAGAAACAGACCACATTCCATACCCCCACCTTTCAGAAGAGAAAGACAGGGAGCCGAGGTCATAACTTAGGCGCCGTAAGAGAGAAAGAATGTAATGTTTAGGCTCTTACGACTAGGTGGGGGCCACTAGAGGGTATAAAAAGCTGAGTAACCCGTCACCATTTTGAGACTTGCTGTGACCCTCTGCAGGCAGGTCTCCCCATCATGATGGTTCTAATGCTCATAAGTATTGAATTGTATGGAAATAAATGATTGTTGATTGAGCATTTATACACCGAGTACTGTCCTTCCTTCAGCCCAAAGATTCAAAGAATTGGGAGATTTCAACAGAGACAAGGATCTGGAATTAATTGCAGGTACATTGGGAAAAGTGATAGAAAAGATCAAAAATGGATCAGGAAATTGAATTTCTAAAATGTTAATATTTGTCAGAGCAAAATCAAAAAATTCATCTAAGTGCTGCTCATATCTACCTGTAGCTGGAGGAGAGGTGACATTCACTGGCCCTGAAACAGTGTCCTGTTTTGAGTCAGGTATCTCTGCTGCACCATCCACTGTGTTAAATAAACTATGGCCTGCTGCAAATCATATCAAAAGAACAACAATTATTACAAAACAAATGTCCCCTGACAAACAAAAAAGTGTTGATGAGGAGGATTTTTTTTGTCTAGGCCTTAAACCACATGTCTGTTCTTCTGAGCACTAATATACACACAAGAAATAGGCTTTTATGAAAACACTAAATCAAACACTGCTAACAGTGGGAATAAAGGAATTATTTTACTGCATTAATAATATAACTTTATCATTAAATTGCATTAAACTGTTTATCACAGCTACTGGCATCAGATTAACATTTTTATTGCATGTGCAGCCATAATCATTGTATACACACATTTGCATATTGTGCTTAGTGATCGGCAGATGAAGCTTCATGAAGCACTGAAGCGTTTCATCCAATTGGTTCACCCCAGCGCAAAGCTTCTTAAAGCTTCATTTGCTCTAGTAGGACATCTACTGGACATAAAAATATTAGTTGGCATGAATTTGAAGAGTGTGGCCTTTTGCACACAGCCTGTAAATGTCAACAACAAAAGGAGTGTGTAAAACATCTATATTGTAGTGATGGCAGTATACTGTGTATATTTATGCTGGCAGTATGGAAAATGATTATTTGGAAATGCTTAAAATGGAAATGATCATTTACTGTGAGGTGAGGTGTGGTTGGGGTGTGGACAGTAGTTGTGCTTTTGTAACGTTGAGGTATGGACAGCTACACACTGAGGCTTTGAGCCTCAGTCCTGCCTGTTCACATTTTATTCTGTAAAAACTAAATTTTCACTGCTTTTATAACCTTTAGTGGGGAGAACGTAGCTAGGATTTAATGATTTAACAAATCTTTTGAATCCTTTGTCCTCCACAATGCTAAATGGCTGGGAGTCCTCAATCACCATGCTAACCAGGTCTTCATCTATTTGAGATTGTTCTCCTGAGGAAAGACAATAAAGATAAAGCACAAATATAAATATCACACACGTAACTTATAATAGCTGTATAATATTGTTATATCATTTAGTAACATTACTGCATGCTATATTATCATGGCATTTGATGGCTCACCTGGTCTTGCTCCACAATCGGTGTTCTCCTTATTCTCATGCAAAGCTCTGTAGTGCCTAAGCATGGATGAGGTGTTGTTGTTATATCCCAGCTCCCTGGCACATAGCAAACACTTCACCTTGTACAAAAGTACAGACAGCTTAACATAAATTGTATTGCACCATCAGTATTATGAAAATACATCTTCTGTAGAAATTTACATACCTTGTTGGGAGGAATAAGATCAAAATGTTCCCACACAGGGGAGGACATCCTCCTCTTCTTAGCTGGCTCCATTCTCTCCTGACTTTCTCTCCTCACTCTCATAAACCTCCAAACTGTCTCCAAACTCTCACTAACTGCAACTCTCCATCAAACACCTACATTTTGAATGAAATCTGAGGGGTTTATATCGCTGTCATATCTCGCGGCAAAGTTCGAACCACTTCATGAACCAGTCACGTGGTACAGCCGGGCAGCGAGGCTTCGGACGTCATCATTTTCAGCTCCTCCCATAAATGAAGCAAGCCTCGATACGCGCATCGCAGAAACGCCCCCTCCATTACTCGACACAAGCTTCGAAGCCTCGATACAGAACGTCACATCAGTAGTTGTGCTCATAAGAGTTGATTCTCAGTCTATTGAAGGTTTCAAGCTTTGTGAAGCGCGATGTCTTCACAATCTATTGTGTAAGGTGATTTGGAGCAATGGAAGGTTAAAACAGCATTCACGCTTACAGACAAATATGATTTAAATGTAGACCTTTGTAAGCAAAGGCCTTGAATTCATTTAGCTTCTACCTGCAGTTGAGCTTGCCTAGTAAAAAGTGACAGAAGAAGAGTGAAGAAAGTGTAAAGTCCCCAGGGGCTATTCGGAGAATGAATTTAATTACCATGTATGGAAGAAAGTACTGGAAAGAGTAACATCTCTGTCTATTTTAGCTATTTTTAAGTGATGTGTGACACACGCTAGGCACAGATACACCCACACACAGGTCGTTATCATCAGATGCACGTTTATTGTGAGTGTCCACAGAATTACAGCAGAACACCGTTTGACAGCGGTCGGTTTCCCCAGCTTCCTTTCCCTCCGCTCCTCTCCGCCTCACTATATAAAGGGAAGGAAAACCACCATCAGTCCAAACCGCCATCAGCTGTTCTTACCAGCACCGCCCCGTTGAGCCCACTGCACCACTCCTCCCCTGCAGCCGCGCGCCGGACCACACCTCCGCCACATGATGATTTACTGTAACTTAAGCATAATTATGTACATTTGTGACGCAGAAGGGGCTGAACCCTGAGATGAATAAAACTATTCTGAATTGAGTTGTTTGGAGAAGATCTATGCTGATGAGTTGCAGTGTACATCTTCCCACACGTGTACTCAATAAATCTTCATTTGAGTGAACTCTTCTGGGCCAGTGTTGGTTTGTTCCTTGCCTCAATATTTCGAATCGGGACACTACCAATACAGATCATTCACAGCTGGGCTAAAATAGAAGGATCTCAGTGATTGTGAAAACAGAGCTATTTAGGAGCAATAAGGCAGCGCAGCTAAAAGAGCCGAAGATCTCAAACACACTGAACACTCCTCACTCACTTGGAGAACCAACTTTCAGATTGATGAGCTTCAAAGGTTTTCCAGCTCTCTTGATGACATAACACTCGTATGTTCCAGCATCATCTTGTCTCACATTCTTCAGAATCAAAGACACGTCTCCATCAGCTATCTGTCTGTCCTTCAGATCCACCTGGTTCTCAAAAGATGGATGCTGGTAATCTGGAACAAGTCATCCATGCTGATATAAAAGGACAAGTTTTTCATCTTCCAGGTCAGTTCTGCTCCACTCTACAACTATGACGATGTGAGCTTGAGCTTGACGTGTCAGAGTGACGTCCTGTCCAGACTCAGCTGTGATGATTTTGTGATCTGAAAAAGAGGAAACAACACAGCGCAGCGGGGTTAAAGGTCAAAGTAACACTGTTCACTTCTACAGCAGTCAATCAGAGTGATGATCAGACAGCACTAAACTGTACTTACACACAGAGAATTTTCAATAAACTTATCACAAAATTAATGTGTGCAGGCTCATGTTGCCTGCACACACACAGACCAACAGAATGAATATGAAATAATCCTACTCAATTTCTTTGTCTTTATCTATCATTGAAATGGCATTTATCTCCTGACAGGTAAAACTCACCTGCAGAGGTAAACATGCAGAGGCTGAATAACAACAAAGCTGAGCAGAGTGATGCAGTCACAGCAGACATTTCCTCTACCACAGATGGTCTTAGTTTGTTCTAAATGTCTGTATTTTCAGTGAATAACAGAACGTGAGTTTAAACCTGATTGCATCAGATTAAATTTAACGTTTACATAAAATTCAGTTTCCATAGAAATGATTCCAGGTTCAGATACTAATGCTGGATAATAATCACTAAGGCTTTTGAAATCTGTGAGTGAACTGGGTCCTCAGCAGTTCTGTGTGATTAGTAAGTATGTGTCTCTCAGCTTTCTACTCCAACTGGTCCTGTAATGATTTTTGCTGCGTGCGCATGTGTGTGTGTGTTTGTCTGAAACCATTTTTTCCCCTCTCTCTGTTCTTGTTTTTGCATGATCTGTTTGGTTGATAAGTGATTTCAAAGTTTCATGTGAGAGATAAAATAGCTGCGGTTAAATTAAGCTGTCTAAAACTGTCAAGGTTCAGCCCAGAGAGAAGAGCAGTTTTATTTTAAACAAGTTCCTCACACCAAGGGGTTTCAGAGGGGAATATTTCTGAAGCTGACACTGGACTCAGCGCCCACAGAGAGAGGGGAGAAAATAATTAGGCTACGTTCACACTGCAGGTCTTAATGCTTAATTCCGATTTTTTGATCAAATCTGATTTTTTTGTCTGCTTGTTCACACTATAAATAAAATGCGACAGCAAACGCGCTCTAGTGTGAACCCTCAAAGCGGCCCGCATGCGCAAAAGAAGACGTCACACACAATCAAGGCTGGACTGGGACAAAAAATTGGCCCGGGCATTTTGACTATAGACCGGCCTACCAGGATAAAGATTGAAAATTTGACGTCATTCAGGGTTAAACCGCAAAGGATTCTGGGAACTTGTGGCAAGAGGTACTAGCGCACGCAGGCTTTCAATTGAACTCAGTTACACAGCAATAAAAAGAAACCCAAAAAATGGCAAGAAGCTGTTGTATTATTAACTTCAATAGTCGGTCGCATGACAGCCACGGGAAGCCGACGGGTAGAGAGATCGTTTTTTTTATCGGATTACATCGTTGAAGAGACATTTTTAAGCCATGTTTCCGAAGTAAGAGCCGACGGATGGTCTGGATATACCAAATATAACGTCCCCGAACACTCCAGCTCACATGTTAGTCTGCTCCAAGCATTCCCACAAAGGTCAGAGTTTTGTTGTAGTTAATGCGTCATTTTTCTTAACATAATTGGTGATATAGGTTACAAGCAAGTCTGGCGCTGAACAGAAATTGTGGCGCTATGCTCCTTTGTTTATTGTGCATAAATAGTGAATTTTCCTGACACAATATTACGTTTCGCTTCTGTTATTACCATGGTACATTGACAAAAACATACTTTTATTCACAGGAGAAAACAGTTGTTTTGTATCACTAATTGTCCAATGCGATTACAACATACAATATTATTGTCACTGCTACATTTCTGTAATGCTACCAGAGATTATTTCCACTAATTAATTACCGTTGAGCTCAAAGGTTATATTAATAAACGGTTAACGAATGTGTATTTATGACGACGATTTGTGAGACTGGTAAACTTACCTTTGTTCGTACGATGGTCTTTCGTTCTACACGGTGCATTTCAAGGTCCTGCACCCATCCGTCGGTAAACTGTACCTGGGCTTGTTGCAGTGACCTGAAGTTACTAAACTTCATGAGTGTATGCACTCACTCCAAGAACCGTATAATTATAAATATGAGCGTGGTGAAAGTTGGGCAGCACGCTAATGTCTTTTGTCCCTCTGTGTGCTCGTAAGGGTCTGACACTTTCACTCCTTTGATTTTTTCCTCGTATTTTTCTTTGTCTTTTCGTCGAGTCTGTCTTTGTACGGACCGGCATTGTTCTCCTTTTGTTTTGTACATTCCTTTTTTGTGCGGCAAAGAAAAAACAAGAAGGTATTAGAACCGGAGAATGAACATTTTGCGGCGCTGCAAACGCTTGCATTTGATGCGGTACTTGGATTGTTTTGCCACGAGTTCCCGGCATGCAATGCGCGAAAATCACGTGATTGCTAAACAAGGGGGAGGGTGCATCCGGCCTCCTCGGCTGTAATTGGTCCAGCCCAGAGTCGATCATGACCAATTGGCCAATCCAACACCTTTCATTATCTATACCCTTCCTAAAAATAAAAAAAATCCATCGGCCCATAAAAACAAAAAATCGCCAGCGGCCCACCGGGCGAATGCCCGGTATGCCCGATGGCCAATCCAGCTATGCACACAATGCACTCTGTTTAGACCCAGACCAAACAATATTTCGTCTTGATGCATTCTCAATCATCCAGCAAAGTAAATCTCCAAAAGTTGAATCTGTTCATCTGGACGTAGCGTTTTGTGGGTTTTCTATAATGTTACATCATATTCTATAAGGATGTTATATGTTTGTAGACTTTCTGCCCAGTTTGACCCATTTAGCAGAAGTCAGCATGTTTAAGGCTCTGATATTTATTCTGTATGACTTAAAGCAGTTATGACATGGTCTGATTTTCTCACCCAATAAAGGAATATTTCATATATCAGTCTACTCTTCATTTTATCAGAAACAGTTATCACAGCTCGTACATTTTCATTTTGCACATATATGTAAGCATTGAGCCAAATTTAGTAATGCCAACAAATTAAATGAACATTATTTGTCTCTTACATATGATACATCTATACGTATTTATACACTGGAAAAGATTCTTGTCTTTGAGTGAAGATTTATGGTGATGGGAAATATAAATAACTGAAACTTGAATCTTTACTGAAGCTCAGTGTTTGACACAGAGTTCACTCACATGTGCTGTACCAGTGTACCTGCACATGTGACCATAAAAGTGAATTGTTCACGTGAATTGTTCAAGTTCACTGCTGTAATAACTAATAATGATTAATATAATAACTATAATATTGGCCATATTATATTTACACTGACTTTAGTCTCATGAACAACATAATTGAAATGAAGCCCAACAATCATGTTTTACAGTCATGTGGTCTCAGCCTCAGATACTTATTAAATCACACAAAGCTCGTGTAGAAACAAACGAACAAATGAACAAAATATGTTCTCCTTCATTTCTCTCAAACAAAGCTGTATGAAACGTTTACAGCGGTTAGTATCATGGTTGCTAGGCAACCTGGGCAGCGCGACGGAGATCGACCGGCATTTCACAAGCCTCGCACTTCCGGCCTTAGCGGTCTTTGAGTACGCGTATATGGGCAGAAATCTGTGACATCAGAAACTGAATTTGAATAAGTTCAATTTGAATTTGAATTGCTCAGATTGAATCTGAATTGTAACTTGAATAAATGCTTTTGAAAACTGAATTTGAATTAGTCTAATTTGAAATTGAATTTATGGTTTGAAAATGATCATCACTAAATTGAAATTGAATTTTATATTTTGAAAATGAATTGATTTGCTTTGAAACTGCATTTTATCCTTTAATACGTTTTTTGTATTTTATTTATTCCAAATGATCATCCAGATGTCTGTGACATGTGATGACAAACACCATAATGGAAGGCCTTAGTCATCACTCATCATATATTTTTGCATATGCTGAACAGGCAGTCAGACATGCTGTAACTGTGGGGTAGAAAACAACATGAACACCATACGGCAGGGGTCTCAAACTCCAGTCCTCGAGGGCATGGAAAAGTTGCATGACACTTTGACCCTTGAGGACTATGGAACTCCAAAGTGTTCAAAATTAAATAAATAAATAGGTCAAGATGAAATAAATAACTATGTGAATAAATAAGACACAGATATGTAATGTGAGAATGATATTGTGAAATAATGGAACACATTTTGAAAACAATGCTCATTATTGTGAAATATATTGCATTCTGCTATATAAATTTACTTATTATTGTGAAATATTATTTCATGGTCATTATTTTTCACAATAACAGAGATTATTCCTGAGGCATTTTATTTATTTCCAGCCGTTTTTAGTCCAAAATGACCTTTTTTCAAAGTCAGTCTTTATTTCAAAATCCCGTTTTTCCCGATGGTCTATTTATTTCATAATGCGACTTTTCAGCAGAATGACTTTGTCTGTCAATCAATGTAAGTGGGCTGGACCTTTGCACCTATTGGCTTATCGTTTACCATCGACTAGTTTTCCTGGATACCGGCTCCGCGGACGGCTACTGCAGCTAGCAACAGCGTGCTAGGTCAAAAGTCACGGAGGATGGCGGACTGGTGTGAACTTCAGCCAGTTCTGCTCATTTAAGCAAATCAGATAGAGAGGGATCATTTACCTGTAGATACTGTTTTGAGTCGTTTAGATGTTTCTGAAATGCTTGGGATGATAATTGCTCTTCAAGATGTTCGCATCGATGACAGCATTGTCAAAGGTTTAAGATCAATTCAGCACCGTGTTCGTTTGGAATACGCCGAGGAAGAACAGTCTTCAAATGTTGGCCGTCCACGTCTAGAAATCCCGGTGCAGCACTCAGGACTTTAGTGCTGTCCGGGATAACCGTCGGGGTAATTGCCGATACATTTTCTGTGTCTCCGAGCACAATTAGGAGGAAAATGACGGAGGATGGTCTAAGGTAAGTTTATGCTGTAATTGAGCACCTGTGTGATTCTGTACACAGCATTGTTTAGGTGTTGACCTTAATTATGACGTTTGACAATGAATTATTATCGCTTACTTTTTTTTGTTACTGTCTAAACTAAGTGGGGCAGCTACGGCTAAAGCTATCGGCGCCATCTCGGCGTTGAGACACGTTTAGCAGTGTTAGCTGTTAGTGTGTTAACTCGGAGACTGGGGTCAGTGGAGCCTGTAGGAACCTTTTACACAGAGAGTAGACCCACCAGCTTTCCACAGTCTACTTACTTATCACATCTTGTTAGACAACAGGGTCATTAGTGCTTTAAATAGTACATAGTTGAATGTTTCATTGCTGTTTGCAGTTGATTGCTCTGATAACGCATAACAAGGTTGATGTTAAATAGCGAGTTTATTGAAATGGTTTTGTCTATTTCAGCAGCATTATAGATATACTTTCTCTGGTGTCTTCGGTAAAGCTAAAACAAGAATACATTTACATCCTTGGTTCTTTCAGCATTAATTGGAAAACTTTGAGATTTGCTGTGCGCCTCCCAAGCCATTCTCTTTTATCCCACCTGTCAGGTATAGATGGCAATACTTTAAACAAAGTTAAATTTGTTATACCTGAAGAGAACCAATCCTGACCTAGAATGGGTGAATGAATAATTAGTTGGTAGCCAATGCCTAAGCAACTCACATAGGCCCTGGCAGACTCAATAAGTCCATCTAGGAACAGCTGCAGGAAACACCTCTTCAGTTTAGATTTAAAACATGTGCATGCTCTTTCAGGTTGATGAGGATTATGGTGTGGACTGGACAGGACAACATAATCGCTGCCCATCAAATGAGATCACCATTCCTGAGATTCAGCTCCCAGATGCACTGAATGAACAAGACCCTGCTGTGCTACCAATACTTCAAAATCACTTGTAGTAAGACATTATTACATTTAATCAGTTTCTATGTCAGGAGGATTTTTTTTTTTTTTAATTTCTACAGCTTTGTAGCTAATACTGACTCAAAACAGCATAACCAATTTCATTTTCAACAAAACAGTGAGTGGCTATAAAACAGGATTTGTTTTATACAGCTGTCACTTTAATGATATTCATTTCTTGGTTGGATATACAGTACATGTCAACTCTGAGCAGATTTAATACAATGAACACAGTAGAGTAGTGTAACATCTTAATTCAAATAATTTTTTCTAGAAATTTTTTTTGTATCAGTAGCGAGTATAAACAAAACATATTGTGTAATTTATAATGTATAGTGAACAACTGATTTTGATATCTGAACTCTTCATCAGTTTATATTAAAAAAGCCATAAATGCACACCTGTACTCTGTATTTTTCACTGTCAAGTGTATTAAAAAGAACTAGAACTCACTAGATTGTCCGTTTCTTTGAACACCGAGTACAGTAATGTGATGCAAGAAAGAAGAAATGGTCTAATTTTACCATGTGGTTATGGAATCAATCGTAAACCAGACCAAAACCTGAGTCAGTAGAGTTGAGACACACCTGAATGTCCATTAGAAATGACTCATAGGTACAGTAGTGTGCAGGAAGACGTAGTACTTCAAAACCGGTGGAAGACTTTGGAAGATTGCTGTTGACCACTTCCACAGTCATTTCTCGGCAAGACTTCCCATCCTGTCCAAAACTTGATGAGGGCTTTTTGTTGTGCACAAGATGCTGCAACAGAAGATTGTTTTAAACTATAATGACATCCTATATTCATTATTTTGAATCTTTTATGGAGAAATACCATAAAAGATGACCACTTACATACAGGGCACCAGACATTTTTGCCCCACTCAAATTGCTGTTGTAGCTTTTATAGATATTTTTATGTTAACAAAGCTAAAAGTAGTCTACATACAATTCTAGTGCAACTGATAATGCCACCACTCTTATGTATTGCATGGAGCA
This sequence comes from Diplotaxodon limnothrissa, assembly GCF_057381915.1. Classification (NCBI taxonomy): domain Eukaryota; kingdom Metazoa; phylum Chordata; class Actinopteri; order Cichliformes; family Cichlidae; genus Diplotaxodon; species Diplotaxodon limnothrissa. Next base: position 25,105,719 of record NC_140598.1, on the reverse strand, counting down.
AATAACAAAACAAAATTATACTATAGCGTAGAGCTGGGCGATAGAACGATAACGATATGTATTGCGAAATAACTTTTTCTCAATAGAAAAATTAAACTATTGCGATAGACCTCACCGCTCTTGTCCTTTTTATAAAAAAATAAATAAAAATAAATATCGTGATATGAAAAAATCTCATATCGCCCAGCTCTACTATAGTGTACTTTGTTAATGACCCAAGATCACTGGACTGTATGTAATTTACCAAAGTATAATCAGAGAAAACCAATGGCAAAATACCTATCGCAGCAGACTTACCATTTTCAATGAAGGACCGAAGGTAACCTGCCACTCTGCATTTATCCTCGAGAGCATTCCTCTTCTTCCTCATCTTCATCTTCTGTGGCAGGCCACAGTCATTTTATAGCTTTACTTATCTTGTAGTCTTAAGAGCATCAGCAACATTAGGTGTATTTTTATTAAATGTAACCCAGCTGTTCAACTAACCCACGCATACAAAACAGTATATTGGTGTTTTGTGTCAACAATTAATGTTCATCCTTCATAAATTAACCAAATAGCTTTACTATTCAGATGTTAAAAGATGTGACCTGACCTTACCTCACAACAGGGAGCAGTCTCTGATTCCCTTGGTAAGAAAGGAGGAATGATGTCTGATCTTTCTGTCAGAAGCGGCCATACCATGGTTTCCTTAAGCCCTTTCCTCAGCTGCTTGACTTGACGACTTGTTTGTGTTATGACCTACAACGGTGAGACCAAACCAAAACTGAAGTTGGAGTCTGTAAAGTGACACACACTTTAAATGTTAAATATTTAAAGAACATCCACTGTACTAGTAAAAGCATTTTCAAATTATACCCACTTACAAAATCACTACGTTGAACTAAAATTGCTTTCTTTTCTTTCACATAGATTACTTGTCTTCCATATTAGCACAGAAGATAAGCCACTTTAAAACAGTCATGAATAACTATTACCTACAACAATGTAAATAGTAATACAGACATTAACCCAGAAGACAATTATTTTCTCTTACCTAATTTATAGAATTCTTTGCTATGATAAAAAACAGTATTAAAAAAAATCTGTGACTAAACTGATTAAAAAGCTCATTTTTGCCAGACAGACAGACTAACCAAGCAATAATAACATATCGTTACTTACCCTGAACAGCGTTTCGTGGAGTGGAGCTAGCTGTGATAGCGTTAGCATTTGCTAACGTTAACACTGTGCGGTTGTGATGAGAACTTGGACCAGGGACCACTTCATCTCCAGTACACTGCTGCAATACGCAGACTGAGGTGAAGACGTTCAATCTAAGCGGTTAGCAAGTTCTTTGAGTAACTCAGAAACGGACTTGTTTCCTGCAGCCATGCCCTTCACAAGAATTGATACACCTGTAACGTTATTCGCGCCCAGTGTTTTGCATTTGTCGGTGCCTTAAGTTTATTTTGAGCTGCATACTGCCGCCAGCTGCATAGGAGATGCATTGCACCATTAAACCTAAATCGACAATTCATGTGCTATTACTTATGTCTGAGTAAAGGAGCAACCAATCACACAACTGGCTCCGCCCTGTCTTTCTTGATTGACAGACAAAGTCATTCTGCTGAAAAGTCGCATTATGAAATAAATAGACCATCGGGAAAAACGGGATTTTGAAATAAAGACTGACTTTGAAAAAAGGACATTTTGGAATATAAACGGCTGGAAATAAATAAAATGCCTCAGGAATAATCTCTGTTATTGTGAAAAATAATGACCATGAAATAATATTTCACAATAATAAGAAAATATATATAGCAGAATGTAATATGTTTCACAATAATGAGCATTGTTTTCAAAATGTGTTCCATTATTTCACAATATCATTCTCACATTACATATCTGTGTCTTATTTATTCACATAGTTATTTATTTCATCTTGACCTATTTATTTATTTAATTTTGAACACTTTGGAGTTCCATAGGAGGACTGGAGTTTGAGTACTCAAAGACCGCTAAGGCCGGAAGTGCGAGGCTTGTGAAATGCCGGTCGATCTCCGTCGCGCTGCCCAGGTTGCCTAGCAACCATGATACTAACCGCTGTAAACGTTTCATACAGCTTTGTTTGAGGCCCTTGTGGACCGTTAAGGCTGCGTACATTAGGGCTACAGAACCTGAATTGGGATACAGCCTAAGGCTGTTCCAATTCTCAGCACCGGTCCTCTCTTTCCCTGAGTCCTTAGCAAATCTCCTTCCCACGATGACGTTTCCATCGAGGGCAAGAAAAAGAGCTTAGGAAAAGGAGATAGGCGCTACTTTTGAAATAACACCCCACGTGGTTACGTTGGTCTGCTTAGTCACGTGACCGCACAGCAACAAATCACAGCAGAGCCGGAAAAGGCGGCGGAGCAAAGTGTGTGTGCAGGAGAGGAGTCGAGCAGAGAGAGCTGCTTTTTCATGAAACGGGAGTAAAGTAGTAAACTTACAGGAACATATACCACTACCAACGTTGGGATTAATTTCTGCATCGATCTGCACACCCTTGTCTCCTGGATCGTAGCCGAGATCAGCGTGAACCACGTGGGTCTCTGCTCCCTCATCTGTTTCTTAAGACTTTCAGCTTCATCACGGAGTTTCTCTCGGTTTGTGGGCTCATATAAAGGTAAGCACCGAGCCAACTTTAATGTGGGTTCAGTTTATGTTGTTGCTGTTAAGAATAATAGATTGCTTGGTATACACTGGAGTTAGACAGTCTGTAGAGTTTGTGATTGTCTGCAACATTATAATCTGGCGGTTGCTATGGGGTAAGAATACATACAGAAAAATAGTCTTTGAATATGAACAAAGGGTGCAGGGCAGGAGAAGAGCCATCCCTCAGGACAGGAAGCCACGGGTACAAGCGTGGGGGAGGGCAATCAGCCTTTAGAATAGGACTTCATAGGGCTTTGGAGTTGACGTCACGCCGCAAAGCATTGTGGGAGCGCAGCGTCGTTTTCAGGGTCTACGAATCAAAACAAACACACTGTGTTGGAACGTATGGAACGCCAGGACTGCCATAATGAATTAATTAAATACACCATTAAATAATTAATTAAATGTGTCAATAATTAATTAAAATTGGAATTAATTAATTAAATAAATAGTTATGACACATGTAATTAATTAATTATCTGAGTGGCAGTCTGAGGTACACCTGTGCACTACTCATGATGTCAGATCAGCATCCTGATGTGGCACACCTGTGAGGTGGGATGGATTATCTCAATATAACAGATGTGCCCACTACCACACATTTGGACTGATTTGTGACCACTGTTTGGGAGGGATGGTTATATTGTGTATCTGGAATGAATTTTAGGTCTCTACGTCCATCCCATGGGGAATGGGAGCAAAAACAAAAGTGTTGCGTTTATATTTTTGTTGAGTGTGTGTATATATATATATATATATATATATATATATATATATATATATATTTGTGTACATGACAGCATTGCTGTCCAGCATTGTGTTTATCAAAACTCTTTTTACAAGTCCTGCTGTGTGTGTGTGTCCCAGGTGATTAACAGGAGGAGAAGAGTCTGGTGGTGCAACGGAGGAACAATTTCATCCATTTGGACTCAGCTGAGCCACTACAGAGGAAACAATCAATGACTTCAACACAAAAGGTGAGAAAAATATCACAGTTACAATTAGGGATGCACCGATACTGGTATCGGGGCCGATACTGTAAAATGTGTGTGTACTCATACTCGTAAAAGTTAAGCGATACCATGAACCGATAATAATGTAGCCCGGATGGGAATTTGGGAGTAGATACTCATAATTCCCATGAACTTAAACGCCACTGTAACATAAGGTGTTCACAGTTGATGTTATGTGATGTAACTGTACCCAGAATGTAATTTGCCCTGTAATATGTCTCAAGGTAAATACAGGTAATTAGAGCAATCAAACTGTTATGTTAATCATAAAATATTATTTTATGGTATGTAACTCTGAATGGAGTTTAAATATTGTTCAGAGTTCTAATTTTCTGGAGGCCCGTGAAGGTATCATAAAACGGGACCTGTGTATCTGTTGCAATGGAGGAGGAGAAGAGAACGGCATAGAGAGATGCACGAGGTTAGCTGAACCAAAGTGAGAGACTCGGCTAGTTTTACTGAGGTTAACTAGCACAAAAGAGTGTGTGACTAGAAAGCTAACCGTGTGAGAGCTTCGCAACAGAGTGTGGGTGAAGTGACTTTTTGTTTCAACGGTCGCACCACCGTGGAGTGGATTTAGTGTGGGACTGGTGAACGGTGACCTACCGAGCAACGGAACTGTAAGTCAGACTTTTGTGCTCTTACTGGGGAGAAGAGGATTTTTCTCCTTCATCTGGCGTGAGCAGCAAACAGGCCTGCAACAAGTGTGAATGTGAGTGTGTGTGGGGCCCATGTGTGAATATTGTGTGTTTAGTGGATTTATATAACATGTTTTGGAGTGTATATTAGTGAGTCACTTACCAAAAGGTGATAACATGAGTTGGGTTGTGTAATATAATTTGAAAGGGAATTATTTCATTTATACAGTACAGTGTATTTCATTTGGTTAAGGAATTGGAATATTATTTGAGTTTAAAAAAGGGATGTGTTGTGATGTGTTCAGTAAACGTTTCGTTTGTGTTAAAGAGTTGTCTGGGGTCGTTTCTTTACTACTGGTTAAGTTTAACTTGTGTGTGGTAGAAGTATCGTTTTTTGTACTCAATATCTGCAAGTACTCAGATCCAAGTATCGGTATCGTATCGGTTTGGAAAAATGGGTGTCGTTGCATCCCTAGTTAGAATATTACTGAAAGCTGGTGTGTTTTTAAAAACATGATAACAGCAGCTTTATCTTTTGCATCCTGGGCTCATCCATATATACAGAATCTACATTCGAATCAGAAACCACAGAAGTTACAAGAAAATACAAAGATCTTTTTTTATAAGCACACATTGAAACAACAATATCATCAGTTGAACTTGAAATTTCTTATGCGTAAAAGATTTTCTCTGCTGATCAATATTTCTTCAATAATGTCATTTTCATTACAACTCTCATTGTAGCATATCATTGTAATGTGACACTGCCACCAGAAGGTGGTGGAAACACACCTACAATGTGTTTGTTGACATGTTTGATTCCACCAATGGAGGGAGTTTCAGTTTGTTCCACGACTGCATTTCACTCACTGCCTCTGTTTGTATCTCTGTCACTGCAGGACCAACATGGAGCAAGAAGTCAGCGCTCCCAGGAGGCCGACAAACCTCACAGAAGAAAAGGAGAGAAAACCTACAGCTGTGATGAGTGTGGAAAGTCTTTTACCCACTCTGGACACTTAAAAATACACCAACTCATCCACAGTGGAGTTAAAGCGTACAGCTGTGACTTGTGTGGAAAGTCTTTTACCCGGGCTGCAGACTTAAAAAGACACCAAGTCATCCACAGTGGAGTTAAACCTTACAGCTGTGATGAGTGTGGAAAGTCTTTTACCCAGGCTGGAAACTTAAAAACACACCAACTCATCCACAGTGGAGTTAAAGCGTACAGCTGTGACTTGTGTGGAAAGTCTTTTACAGAGGCTGGAAGCTTAAAAACACACCAACTCATCCACAGTGGAGTTAAAGCATACAGCTGTGACTTGTGTGGAAAGTCTTTTACCGGGGGTGGAAGCTTAAAAACACACCAACTCATCCACAGTGGATTTAAACCTTACAGCTGTGAGTTGTGTGGAAAGTCTTTTACAGAGGCTGGAAGCTTAAAAACACACCAACTCATCCACACTGGAGTTAAACCTTACAGCTGTGACTTGTGTGGAAAGTCTTTTACCCGGGCTGGAGACTTAAAAAGACACCAAGTCATCCACAGTGGAGTTAAACCTTACAGCTGTGATGAGTGTGGAAAGTCTTTTACCCAGGCTGGAAACTTAAAAACACACCAACTCATCCACAGTGGAGTTAAAGCGTACAGCTGTGACTTGTGTGGAAAGTCTTTTACAGAGGCTGGAAGCTTAAAAACACACCAACTCATCCACAGTGGAGTTAAAGCATACAGCTGTGACTTGTGTGGAAAGTCTTTTACCGGGGGTGGAAGCTTAAAAACACACCAACTCCTCCACAGTGGATTTAAACCTTACAGCTGTGAGTTGTGTGGAAAGTCTTTTACCCAGGCTGGAACCTTAAAAAAACACCAACTCCTCCACAGTGGAGTTAAAGCGTACAGCTGTGACTTGTGTGGAAAGTCTTTTACTGAGGGTGGAAACTTAAAAATGCACCAACTCATCCACAGTGGATTTAAACCTTACAGCTGTGAGTTGTGTGGAAAGTCTTTTACCCAGTCTGGAACCTTAAAAAAACACCAACTCATCCACAGTTGATTTAAAGCACACAACTGTGAGTTGTGTGGTAAGGTTTTTGCTCTAAATAGCGACTTACAGAGGCATCTAGTTACCCACTCTGGAATTAACGTGTACAGCTGCGACTTTTGTGGAAAAAGTTTCAGTGACAAACAGTACCGAAATATTCACCTACGGATTCACACTGGAATTGATGTTTCCTGCTGTGATCAGTGTGGGAAACTGTTTACAATAGATGCACAGTTACAACAACACACTGAGGAGAGACCTTATAAATGACCTGTGTGAGAAGACTTTTAAAGCTCCAAATCAGCTGAAAAAGCACCAACAGATCCACACCAGAAAGTAACTCTAGAAGTGCAGTTACTGTGAGGATGTATTGATTTTTTATCTTGTAATTTTAACCTGATTGTTTGGAAAAAGTCTGATCAGTAAACTTATGGAGTTATACTGAATGAACTGAATGAATGAAGACTCATTTTCACTCAGTAAGCTGAGTGTTGTAATATAAACAGTAAAATGTAATTGGACGTTGGCAGAGATGCTTTTTATTTCAGGCGACGTTCAGGATAAAATTGTTGAAGGAATTCCCCAACTTACAATGTCTTTGTTTAGAAGTGGAGCGACGCACATGGATCCATTTCTCAACCCTGTCGTCACTGTGGTGGTGGGAAAGCGTTTCTCTTTGACCTTTGTAGAAAAACCTCCAATCACGAACGGGACCTAAAAGCACATCAACGTAGACACACTGGAGACAAAATGAACTACTGCAAAGAATGTGGGACAGGCTTCCACACACCAAATACTATAAAAATACATGACCTCTTCCACAGTGTGGTCAAGAAGCACATCTGTGACCAGTGTGGGTCATCCTTCACCACTGCAGGAGGGACACCATACAAGTGCAGACACTGTGACAAAAGCTTCTCACGATCAGGTCATCGTAACAAACATGAACGAACACACATGGAAGTGAACTTCAGCTGTGACCAGTGTGACAAGAGCTTCAGGAATCTCAGTTCATACTCCGAACACAAACGATTTCACACTGTAAATAAACTGTTTCACTGTTACCAATGTGCAAAAACCTTCACTTCATTATCTGCTCTGTGCAAACATCAGCCTGATCATGCAGGACTGAAATCACTGGATCACAATGAATCTGAAGAGAGAGAAAGATCCTCTTCTGGTTTCAGGCTCAGACTTAAAAACCTTGAGATCAGGCTCCACAGAGTTCAGATGGAATCTCCTGTAAAGAGTGTCAGCTGATGCCACACTTGGATCTGATGAGGTAGCTCTGATTTCTGGAGCTGCAGTGAATAATCCTGAATGTTACATTTAGGAAGCTGCATGTATAGATATGTATATCAAGTTTATTATTTTTCCTTTGAGGGATTTTAATTCTCTAAAATGTTTTCCTTGTTATATTTTGATCTTTGTTCCCTTAGGACACAGTAGTGTTTAGTAGTTGTACTTGTTACTGTATTATTAAAGTTATAGGAATGTCTTTTTTACCAAACTAATAATGTATCAGAATTGCAGATATTGATATATATTTCAATTTCTTTCATTTGAACTTTCTTAGTGTTTCCAAAATTAACTTTTTTTTAATGTATTCATTTAATGTGTTACCTCTGTTAAATTTCAATTCTTCATTCATATTTAATCTTTTGCTGAGGTAAAATCTTCTCTTAAATCATTTTCTCCCAAAACTACAAATATTTTCACAGCAGTTGCTCTTAAAACCTCCAAAAATGAACTAAATCTGTCCACCAGCTTTGAAACAACACCTGCTGTGACTTTATGTCCAGAAAAAAAGAAACTCAAGCTGAACTGGTTTTGGGCTGTACTTCCATGTAATGCCAGTTTGTACCAGAAGATGGAGCAGTGAGTCAGTGTAACCTTTATTCAATTAGGCAAAGAACACAATCTTATTCACAGTGGCAGCAAAGAAATGTTGAAAGTTAAAAACAGCAGCACACATCAGAACCATTTTAAAGATCACAGGTGACTACTTTTACTTAATTCAAATTCTGTTAAACCTCTATTTTTTGCTCCTCCTTTCACTTTAGTGTATTTAGTCCTTGAAGTCCACATGTTGTTTTTTTAATGAATTTTGATCCACATGTTCTGCAGCTGTTTTCTTGTTGATTTGAAGTTTGTATTATGAAATCCTGATAATGTTAAAGTGTTAGTTATATTTGATGAAGTCTGTGTAGAGTTTATCTTATTAAACAGTTTGGTGTGAAAAATAAAGAAATGGTCTCAGAACAAGTAGTTTGACCCATTATTTCCGATTCAAACTAATTTAACTGTTTTCAGTGGTACATGTGGAGGTTTATCACAGGAGGCGACTTGGCTGTTCTCCACTCACACTGAAGAAGGATCCTGCAGCTAATTAAAAACTCTAAAATGATCTTGAAGGAAAATTTGTTTGATTTTTCTTAAAAACATGCTGTTGGCGGTTTGCAGTTGCAATGCAGGATCGTGCTGCTGCTCGTCTACAGGACTCTCATGGAGCACCACTTTGAAACTTTGTAACTCTCTCTGCAAAATACAATATATAAAGACTAATGCTGGGCAATTAATTATATAGTTACTTCTTCAAAAAAGTTACTGAGTATTGCAAACAACAAAGATTTTTGCAGCTGTTTACCTAAAAATGCTGCTAAGGGATTTTTTTAAAACAAACATTTCAAACTATTTACAGAACAATCAGGCGTTCTGCATCAAATCTGATGCCACACAAATTATTTGTGCCTCTCCAAAAAATAATTTCTGTCCACTATGAGATAAAGGAGAACATCAAAAGCCTGATACCTGTAGGCCTGACAACAGGAGATGTATCACTCCCGTAACATTTAGCAGCCGCCTCATTGTTCTGACACACACAACAAAACTATTGACTACACTACACACTAACTATACAAGATTTGCGCTAAACGTTGCAATTCTCTCACATCTCAAAACACTGCCGTCACTCCTAAATTTTCCTCTTCTTAACAACTTCCGTTTCTTAACAACCAAATGCCATGTTTTGATTGGTCGGCATGGTACATTTTTTGACCAATGGGAAAGGGTGGGGTGTTTTGGTTTTGTCTTTGCTCACAGGCGGAGAGTGCTTTATAACGTTTTCTTTATAAAATGCTGTTTTTACCATTTCTTCCCCCAGTAAATATAAACAACAATATTCTGGAAGAAAACCAAACACTGGATTTTTTTTTGGAGCAGGAGCAGATAAACAGGGAGCCAAGGTCGTAGCTTAGGCGCTGTGTGAGAGAAAGCATGTGAATGTTTAGGCTTTTTATGATAAGGTGGGGGCACCAGAGGCTATAAGAGTTTCATCATCATCATCATCATCGTTTACAGTGGGGCAAAAAAGTATTTAGTCAGCCACCAATTGTGCAAGTTCCCCCACCTAAAATGATGACAGAGGTCAGTAATTTGCACCAGAGGTACACTTCAACTGTGAGAGACAGAATGTGAAAAAAAAATCCATGAATCCACATGGTAGGATTTGTAAAGAATTTATTCGTAAATCAGGGTGGAAAATAAGTATTTGGTCAATAACAAAAATACAACTCAATACTTTGTAACATAACCTTTGTTGGCAATAACAGAGTTCAAACGTTTACTATAGGTCTTTACCAGGTTTGCACACACAGTAGCTGGTATTTTGGCCCATTCCTCCATGCAGATCTTCTCGAGAGCAGTGATGTTTTGGGGCTGTCGCCGAGCAACACGGACTTTCAACTCCCGCCACAGATTTTCTATGGGGTTGAGGTCTGGAGACTGGCTAGGCCACTCCAGGACTTTCAAATGCTTCTTACGGAGCCACTCCTTTGTTGCCCGGGCGGTGTGTTTTGGATCATTGTCATGTTGGAAGACCCAGCCTCGTTTCATCTTCAAAGTTCTCACTGATGGAAGGAGGTTTTGGCTCAAAATCTCACGATACATGGCCCCATTCATTCTGTCCTTAACACAGATCAGTCGTCTTGTCCCCTTGGCAGAAAAACAGCCCCATAGCATGATGTTTCCACCCCCATGCTTCACAGTAGGTATGGTGTTCTTGGGATGCAACTCAGTATTCTTCTTCCTCCAAACACGACGAGTTGAGTTTATACCAAAAAGTTCTACTTTGGTTTCATCTGACCACATGACATTCTCCCAATCCTCTGCTGTATCATCCATGTGCTCTCTGGCAAACTTCAGACGGGCCTGGACATGCACTGGCTTCAGCAGCGGAACACATCTGGCACTGCAGGATTTGATTCCCTGCCGTTGTAGTGTGTTACTGATGGTGACCTTTGTTACTTTGGTCCCAGCTCTCTGAAGGTCATTCACCAGGTCCCCCCGTGTGGTTCTGGGATCTTTGCTCACCGTTCTCATGATCATTTTGACCCCACGGGATGAGATCTTGCGTGGAGCCCCAGATCGAGGGAGATTATCAGTGGTCTTGTATGTCTTCCATTTTCTGATGATTGCTCCCACAGTTGATTTTTTCACACCAAGCTGCTTGCCTATTGTAGATTCACTCTTCCCAGTCTGGTGCAGGTCTACAATACTTTTCCTGGTGTCCTTCGAAAGCTCTTTGGTCTTGGCCATGGCGGCGTTTGGAGTCTGACTGTTTGAGGCTGTGGACAGGTGTCTTTTATACAGATGATGAGTTCAAACAGGTGCCATTCATACAGGTAACGAGTGGGGGACAGAAAAGCTTCTTACAGAAGACGTTACAGGTCTGTGAGAGCCAGAGATTTTCCTTGTTTGAGGTGACCAAATACTTATTTTCCACCCTAATTTACGAATAAATTCTTTACAAATCCTACCATGTGAATTCATGGATTTTTTTTTTCACATTCTGTCTCTCACAGTTGAAGTGTACCTCTGGTGCAAATTACTGACCTCTGTCATCATTTTAAGTGGGGGAACTTGCACAATCGGTGGCTGACTAAATACTTTTTTGCCCCACTGTATTTGTATAGCACTTTAAGAACACACCAGGCAGACCAAAGTGCTGAACAACACAGATCAAAACAACAACCAAATTAAAAATACCATAAAATCATTACAAACAATAAAATAAATAAGAAGGTGTCAGTTTCCTACAGAGTTAAAAGCCAGGGAATAAAAATAGGTTTTCAATCTGGACTTAAAGACCTGCACTGATGACGCTTGTCTAATTTGGAGGGGAAGGTTATTCCAGAGCATCGGAGCCGCAATTGAAAAGGCACGGTCTCCTCTGCATTTCAGCCGCGACTTAGGGACCTACAGCAGCAGCTGCTCAGCTGAACGGAGCGAGCGAGGAGGAACATGTGGCTTCAGCAAGTCAGATAAGTACACAGGAGCCAGACCATTTAAAGATTTAAAAACCAATAAAAGGACGTTAAAACGAACCCTAAAATCAATGGGAAGCCAATGCAAGGAAGCCAGAACCGGAGTGATGTGATCGAATTTCCTACTACCGGTTAAAAATCGCGCCGCCGCGTTTTGCACTAACTGCAGGCGTGACAAGGTGCCCGACCCGACCCCTATTAAAAAGGAATTACAATAGTCCAGACGTGAGGTGATAAAAGCATGAATAAGAGTTTCCAAATTGGGTTTGGAAAGGAAAGGCTTAACCTTCGACAGGCGTCTGAGGTGATAAAAAGCTGATTTTACCACCCCACTTACATGACCTTCAAAAGTAAGCGCAGAATCAAGTTTAACACCAAGATTAGTGACTGAACTTTTCAGATGAGAGGTCAAATCACCAAAATCAACATCTGGAGAATCAGTAGAACAATGCGGGCCATATAAAATTGCTTCCGTTTTGCGACCATTAAAATTCAAAAAATTATTTGCCATCCATAATTTAATATCGCTAAGACAGTCAAGCAGTGATTGACACGGGGAGGTATCCAAATGACTAAAAGGTAAGTAAAGCTGACAGTCATCGGCATACAAATGAAATGACACTCCGTGTTTACGAAAAATCGCACCAAGGGGGAGTAAATACAGCAAGAAAAGTAATGGCCCAAGGATAGATCCCTGGGGCACACCCCAAAGCAGAGGGGCCACAGAGGAAGCGGCCAGCCCCAGCTTGATACAAAAACTCCTTTCGGAAAGATATGATTTTATCCATGACAATGCCAGATCAGAAATTCCCACACAGTGATGTAAGCGGGAGATCAGCAGGTCGTGGTCCACTGTGTCAAATGCAGCTGTCATATCCAATAAGACAAGCACAGCATATTTACCACAATCAGTAGCAACAAGAATGTCATTCATAACTTTAACAAGAGCTGTTTCCGTACTGTGAAAGGGCTTAAAACCAGATTGGAAAATTTCAGACAATTGCGAGTCGCTCAAATAATCCAACAGTTGGGTATGTACAATCCTCTCCAAGATCTTGCTTAAAAAGGGAAGTTTGGAGATAGGTCTAAAATTTGACATAGTAGAACTATCAAGGCCAGGTTTCTTAAGTAAGGGGTGTATGACTGCATGTTTAAACCCACTAGGAACTTGACCGGTTAACAGACTAGTATTGATAATTTTCAGGATATAAGGTCCAATGATGGGAAATACTTTTTGGAGAAAGCGGGGAGTAACAACATCATTTGGGGAGCCACAGGGCTTAGCATGTAGCACCAACTCCTCTAAGTCACGCAGAGAAATCGGTGCAAAAGCAGGGAATAAGCTTGAGCAAGGAGCATGCATGGCCGGATCAACAATAGGTGGAATCAGAGGCCTCAGGCTAGCAATCTTGTCCACAAAAAAGGTGATAAACTTGTTGCACATAGCCTCAGAGGACAGCAAAAGGTTGTAACCCTCCAAGTTAAGTACAGAATTAATCGTATTGTATAAAACACGAGGGTTATGAGAGTTGGCCGAAATAAGTTGAGAAAAGTAGGTGTTTATCGGCCTTAACTGCCCTCTGATAAGTTTTCCAACTAATCTTTAGGGCTTCCAGGGAGACATGCAATCTGTCTGTTTTCCACTGTCTTTCACATTTCCTACATTGTCTTCTAATAGCTCGGGCATGATCTGTTAACCAAGGACTAGTCTTAGATTTACATTTTCTTACTCTCAAAGGGGCAACAACATCAAGCACAGATTTACAAGCAAAGTCAAAATACAAAAGTAGGTCATCTGCAGTGGGCAACTCAGGGGCATAAGACATAAATTTGTCAAACAGTATAGAAAACCATTCGGCAGAATCAGAGCCAAAGGCACGATAACATCGAGCAGGTGCAGCCTGATTTGCAAAAGCGTTAGAAGGAGCAATATCAAATAAGATAGGCATATGATCAGAAAATACTGCATCTTCAACCCGTACATTGCAAACAGATAAACCATGAGATAAGACTAAGTCCAGTGTGTGACCACGTTCTTGAGTGGCACCACTAACAAATTGGACAAAATTAAAAGAGTTCACTAAGTCCAGAAAGTCCTTGGCCAGGGGCTTCCCCGGACAGCAAACATGAATATTAAAATCACCAAGCAGGAGGATCTGGTCATATCGTGATGCACAATCAGCAAGAAACTCTGAGAACTCTGATAAGAACACCTTGTTATATTTCGGCGGGCGATAAACAATCGCACATAACAACGAAGGCGAGTGGCCCAGTTTACATAAACAGAGTTCAAAGCTGGTGTAGCGAGACGAAGGGAAAAGCTGCTTCAAGTCCAAGTGAGCCTTAAAAACAACAGCAAGCCCTCCTCCGCGACCAGAAGCTCTCGGAACATTAAAAAAGGTACAGTCAGCGGGTACTAGTTCAATGAAAGCGCTTAACTCACCGGGAGAAATCCAGGTTTCAGTCAAGAAGAGTAAATCCAGAACACGAGAGAGAAAAAAATCCTTCAATATGAAGGTCTTGTTGACCACCGACCTGGTATTTATTAGACCCAGCCTGAGAGGGACTGGGTCCAAAACTTCCGAGGTATTAGCAACCAGATCCACCGGTCGAAGATTTTTCTTGTCAACTCCGCGCCAGCGCATATGCCGTAGAGGAGAGAGTTTTGCTGGACCATTTTCGAAAGACCCAACAACAGGAACCAGCCAGGAGTCCACCGGATCCAAGGCACGCAATGGCACCAATAGTTGCGGACAAAAGCGGCGGATGCAGCGGAGCTCATGGGGAAAATGAGAAATCCAGGATTTCAGCTTCACAAGACGACCTCCACGGTTACCCCGTCTCCTGCGTCGCTTCCGCAGATCCGGTGACGGTGGTAGGGAACGCCAGTACGGTGGTATTGGTTCCAGATAGGGAGGAAAAAAGCCTTGGCTGTCATATTCAGGCCAGTCAGACATCCGGATGGATAAACCTATTTCCAATAATGTCTGGCGATCATAGGAAAAAGTACAACACACATGTAACACAAAATTAACTAAAAACAATAAAACAAAACAAATAAAGGAGAGCGATAGACGGCGTGCCGAACACACAGGCGCCATCTTGAATCCAATTCAATTCAATGGACATTGTTTGAGCAATGCTCCACCATTTTGAGATCTGAGGCTGTCTGCATACAGTGTCCATCTCCCACGCGTGTGATCATTAAAATCATCGTTTGACTTAACCTGGCCGGTACAGTGTTGTTATTGTGGTTTTTTCTCTTGTCTCCATCCCCAATTTTGAACTCGTAACAATCACAACTCTGTTTTTTATGTGGCCTATCAACACAATTTGAAAACTGGTATAAAATCCACTCTTTTTACGTCACTTGTTCCATCTGTCCTGCTCACATCTCCAATGGTTGTACACGTTGTCATTAATGTGGCTTCACTCCACATTAGCCACGCCACTTTGCTAGCTAAAACACCGGTGTCGGCACATAAGGACGCTGTCATAGCCTGTCAACGACGTTGATTAGCTGCGCATATACAAATTTGAATCACGTGATTGGCTGGACTATGGGATGAGGTGCCATTGTTCTAATCCCATACTGGAGCAGCCAGTCACTTACTGACTAACACTGCAAAACAGAATTGTTAACGTATTTACTTTCATTTCAATTCCGGTTAGAATTTTATTTTATGTGCAACACGGATTTTTTCTGCACAGAGACCGTGCCAGCAGTGCGCAATTGAGCACACGTGCAGTTTAGAGGGAACATTGGTGATGATTATCAGAAAGTGAACAAGGTCTCATGGTTTGATGCTTGTCCAATGCCTGAGTTGACCTGGACTGGTTAAGCACTGCTTGTCTTATTTTATGATGCTGGATTTAACCAACGCTTACTGGCAGATTCCCTTGTCTGCAGAGCCCAAAGACAAAAACGGCCTTCTCCACTCTGTATGGTTCGTACCAATTCGTCACACTTCCGTTCGGCTTATTTGAAGCCTCGGCCATTTTTCAGCACCTCACGGAGCGGTAGCTGCTTCCTCAAATTGCATATGCTGTTTTCTACCTGGATGATGTTGTTGTGGTACCCCTGTGAGAGCTTGTGAATTGGAACCAACACAGGAAAAGAGATTGAAGCCATATGTGTAGAGGAATGCGGTGACATACGATACCATACCTCCTGTTTTAACAGACAAGCTGGCGCTCTCTCTCTCTCTCTCTCTCTCTCTCTCTCTCTCTCTCTCTCCTTTTATGGGAATGTCTGAATTTCTATACATACAAAGTTACCTCCTTTTTCAGCAGATAAGCGAAAGGTTTTGTCCTTCTAAGGAAAAATTATCAGTTCCATACATGCCACTCCTACTGCTGTGGAAACTTGCTTTAAGTATACATGTAAATAAAGGTAAAGGATGTTCTGAATGCCCTGGGCGGTTTTTCTGTGTCACATCGGTTGAGCAGTGACCGCCCATGCGCATGTAAAAAATAGATATCTGAGTTGTAAGTTTCTTTGCCTTCTAACAACTTTCTCCTCACAATCGTGTTTGTTGTACAGTGTAATTTTTAGTGCTGTGTCTTACGCCGAGTTTTATTTTGTTAATGCTGTATAGTTTTCACGGTAGCTTTGGAGAGAAGTCTTCAAATAAACCAGTGACAGAAAACCACTGCCTGTTCTTCGAGGGAATTATACTCATGTAGCTATGATGATGTTTGCTAGTTCACCTTACATGCATTAATGTAATAACATGGTTAGCGTACTCAACATGAATTACACACGAACAACATTAAGCTACTCACGCAGAGAAGAACGGCTGCTGCTGCCATCTTCGTCCGTCATCATTTCTGCTACACTGGCAGGGCTAGGGGCCAGGACTCTACTCTTCGTGTTTTTGGGGGATGTTGCTAATTCCGGGTCCGATAACAGGCACCACACCTGCAGTAGATGTACACGGTGTGAGGTCTCAGCAAGCTATCAAATACGGCGCATTTCTCGGCTTTTAAAAAAACGCTATGCGTCACCAGGCGTTTCATCAGATTTGAGGTGTTACCTCCTTTGACAGTATTGCAGTATCTGATTAAAGCACTTGTAGCAGGCTGCTGAGTTTGCATCTTTTGCTGTGAAGTACAGCCAGACTTTTGACCGCTTCGCCTTGGGCATTTTTAATCTGTAGCTCTGATCTAAAAGAACGTACGTACCTGGGCCCGCCTACTATCCTCGGAAACGTAAAATGATTGGCTAGAATCTAAAGTGTATCACAGCTCAGGAAAAAAAAGCACTGAAATAAAGCACCGAAATGTGTGCTGCTTTTCGGTCTGGTTACTACCGTTTATGTCAGAACCGGTGCCATCATGGCACCGGATACCGGTATCCATCCCTAGTCATATATTTACTGTTTTGCTGTTTTTAATGGAGACCAGGGATATTATTGGACAGAACCTATGATCGCCGGCCAAAACTGACACTGTTATTGAACTGTTTAGCCAGTAAGACACTGTAGAAGACAATGTGATGTGTTTATTGATATGAGTAAGGAAAGTAACTGTTATGAAAGAAGATGTTAATTAGAGAAAATGAACCAGTAAAGAGAGTATATTTCACTGAGGATGTGAAATAAGTAAATGTAATTGATGTGAATGAGGAACCTGCTGAATTATATATTGAAAGCTCATGGTAGTGTTTATATAGCATTTGTTTGTGTGAAATAAATCAGACTCAGACACAATCTGGAGGAATACAGAGACACATGCTGTCTTCCTTACTCCGCTCTTCACCTGCTTTTACAGGTAACATATTTGTCATCATGGTCTTCATCATTGGGACCCGTAACAAATCTTGGGGGCTCGTCCAGGATTGTCGACACCTTGCAGTTGAGACTGATCCAAAAATGACATCTGGGACCAGGACGGGAGCTGATGCGAGCTGAAAGTTGGAGCCGAGACTGATCCATGGTTGCTAAGACGGTGGGTCCTGCGGGCCTGGGTCAGCAAGAGGTCGACGCAGAGAAGGCTTCCCTGATGCAGAGATAGTTCGTGGAGTGCTCAGGATATTAAGGCCTGGAACTTTTAAAGATATGTTAATCAATAAAGACGATTTGACTGTACTTGAACTGAAGGGGTTTCTCCATGCCCACCTGAGAGAGAAAAATAGTACAGAACTCTTTCAAGAATTAATGTGTGCCAGAAAAGATGAAAGTGAGATACCACAGCAGTTTCTCTACCGGGTGACAGGGTTGAAGCAGTGGGTCCTCTTCATATGGGACCCAACCTAACCTTAACAGTAGCAAACCAAGTCTCCCCTCGCCAGTCACATCAGAAGTAGTTAACCAGCAGCAGGGTGAGGCACTCGCTACGTCTGGTGTTATGGCACCCCACACTAAACGTGGGGCAGTTGCTAAGCTAATCAGTAAGAAAGCTCTCATACATTGCAATTTGAATGGCTTAGCAGTGAAAGCAGTACTTGACACATGTGCTCAAGTTTGCATCATAAGTAAACATTGGAAAGACTGATACTTGCCTGACTTAGTCATGCAACCTCTGTCTGAAATCATCAAGGAAATTGATGAGTTGAAAGTTTGCGCAGTCAACGGGGAAACCATATAATTTGATGGCTGGGTACCCATCATGATCAACTTACCGGGGGGTGAAGACCCCAGCCTCTCCATCAGTATTCCGGTCCTCGTCAGTACCTTGCCTGTGGACAAACCATTGATCGGTTTCAATGTCTTGGAACAGATCATTGAGGAGCAACTAGAGCAGTTGATACCTACTCTTGTTACCTTGCTGTGTAATGCCATCTGTCTTCCTCCTGAGAATGGTGAGGTGGTCAGAAGCTTCATTCAGACAGTAGAGCCAAACATTACACAAGGGTACTTGAGAACAGTTGAAAGGGATGTGATTATCCCTCCTGAACAGGTCACCTGGTTAAAGTGCCCCGTTCCATCAACCATGAATCCACTTGATTGTTTAGTGCTGTTTGAGGATGATGAGGGCAACCAGGCCCTAAAGCGGTTCTATGTCTTGACGGGGTTAGTTGAAATACAGAATCCAGCTAACCCATACATCACCATTGCTCTAAGTAATGACACCAAACATGATATGATCTTGACAAGGAAGATGGCCCTGGGCACCTTACAGCCAGTTGAACGTATTGTGGAGGTTGAGGCCTCAAACGAGTGCCCACCTGCAATAACGGTTCGCAAGATAATGGTAGAGTCAGCTGGACCTCTCCCAATGTCGTGGTATCCGCCAGTGAATCTTGATCATTTGGAAGAGGAACAAAAAGAGATTGTCCAGAGAATGTTGTTTGATGAGTGCAGGGTCTTTGAGTGGGATGGGAACAATATTGGTTGTAATCCTGATCTGAAAATGGTGATAAACCTAAAGGATGACATACCAGTGCAGAGAGCATATACCTCCTTTGCACAGTCTTGTAGACGGGGATACAACGTCCTCCCATGGATTCCTATCCTATTCCTGTCTAAACGGCCCATCTGTGTCTCTGTTCCTGTCCGTGATGTGGCCTCCCATGATTTACGCACCGTCTGTGTGGGCCTGGATCCTTGTGTCATCGATTCACAGAGAGTTGGGGAATGGCTTTCAACTCTCTGTGAATGGTACTCATGGCCATTGATCAGTGTGCTTTGGTCAGTGGGCTTTGGTCAGTGGTTGTTCTCAATGGTCTTGAGAATTTGTATATTAACCCTTTAAGACCTACCATAGAACCCAGTCCGCCAGAGCTTATATTATATTTTTACATGCTGTGGAGCCATTTCTGGGAGCATTTCAAGTTGCTATACATCAATACAACCATTATAGCCCAAATTTTAATATGTCTGCATTAAGTGCATAGTAATTACATAAATTGCAAAAAAGTGCAATAAACTACAAAAAAATTTAAAATCTTTTTTGTTTTTTTAACATATATTTCTAGTTAGAGA
Source organism: Diplotaxodon limnothrissa (assembly GCF_057381915.1). Classification (NCBI taxonomy): domain Eukaryota; kingdom Metazoa; phylum Chordata; class Actinopteri; order Cichliformes; family Cichlidae; genus Diplotaxodon; species Diplotaxodon limnothrissa. Next base: position 25,086,101 of record NC_140598.1, on the reverse strand, counting down.
AATTTAAGAGGCTTATCCCTCAAAACTGTAAATACAAAAAAGTTGCACAAACTAGTTTCCCACCACAGGAAATTTATTTTGAGTGTTTTCATAGTTTTATTTTTGAGATACACCAATTTTCATATACTACAGGAAAAACGAAAAAATATATTATAGTGTAAATTTGCAAAATAACAGCATATGCATCAAAATAAACTATTTCCAGCAGTGCAATATGATTCCTAAGCATCCCAGAAACGACACAGAAAGTCATGAAGTCAAACATAACTTTTAAAAACACAAGTATAAGCTCATGAGGCCACGATGGCAAAAAACTACATTTCCGCAAAATGACGTCACTTCCGGTTTCGGGCAGGTCATGCGGTCATGTGATAGTTCGCGCTGATGGACGTAGGAAGTGTTACAAACAGCTGATCGGATCGGCAAAGCGCGTTTCTGGAATATTATGTTTTTGTTGCTACAAGCACTTTTTATGCAGTTTTTGCAAAGCTATATGTGGAAGGAAACTGTGACCGAGGACAAACTGATGGCATAAGATGTAAGTACAATTCCTCCGGTTTCATATGTAAAAAAAATTATTGCGCTAGCTCACGTGGTTGCAGTGCTAGCGGGATTTAAAAATAGTTACGCAAAATGGAGCGTGTCCGCTCCTATCGGTTCTAAAGGGTTAATGATCAAGAACTGACCTCCCAGATCATTGTTACTTCAGTGGGCTGTTTTCAGTCATTATGCAAATATACTGTTTATAAGACTGGGGAATCCTGCAGTCGACTGAGACTGAAGAAGTCACATGGATGAGTGACAAAACGTTTCTCCCACTGAAAACGTTACATCCAGATGAACAGAATCAGCTTTTGGAGATTTACTTAACTGCTTGATTGAGCATGTATTAAGACACTTTAAAATTTAGTTTTTACTATTACTTTTACTAGGATATTACCAGGAGAAGCTCACAAAGCTTTCTGCTATACTTCAGTTTCTCATTAAAATAAATAAATAAAACTTTCAGATCTTGGTACATCACAAAAACAGACATAAAAAAGGCCATTCATTTGGTTTACATGTAAATATTTATTTAGCCGCAGCTATTTTATTTATCTGGAGATGCCCGGGCAAGAGGTTCATCACGTTGTGGGAAAGTGGCTTTGTGGTTTCCCCTTGGGTATTACACATTTCTTAATTAACTCCACCTCCTCCCTCCAATCAAGGCTGCTCACCGGCCCGGACAGCTGGTAAATTCACAGCCTGGTACACCGGTCCCGTTGTCTACACCACCATTACCATCTGTTCAATCATCTGCAGCTGCAATGACGCCGGAGGGACCCGCTCTGCCCGAGCAGGAAGTCAGCACAACGGAGGGTCCTGCATGTCGATGTACGGCACAGCGTCCAGCATGCAGGGTACTGTCAGGGACCTGGGCTCGAGCAAACCTGGTACCCTGTGCACTTATTGAATTGAATTGAATGAATGCTTTATTGGCCACATGCAGGTTGCCCCGCAGAGGAATAGGACCCCCCCCCCCCCCCCCCCCCCCGACTTACACACACAACAAAGACATCACATGGGAATACAGTCGGAGATCGGCAGCGTTACAGAGAAAACACTGAAAAAATTACACAACAATGGGAAAAGTACAAGAGGAAAAAAAGAGACCTCTTCTCACGCTGGGCACCTATGGGAGGACAGCATGAGAACAGGAATAAAAAAAAAACTCCTCTGCACAGAGAGCACATTAATGTCCACATCACAACATTAGAGCACGTGACAAGCCACAGGGGTTGGATAGAGGGGTGGGGGGTAATTGGAAGGAACACAGCAGTCGTCCTACACAGCGCTACCATTTCAGCGTGGCACACAGACCCGCCGTCTTCCCCCACAGGAAACAAGCAAGGTTCAAGGTTCTTTATTTGTCACATGCATAGTTATACAAGTATAACACACAGTGAAATGTAGCCTGACACGCTCCTCGACATGTGCAAAAAAATTGGGGGGTGGGGGGGGGGGGGGGGGTGGGGGTGTAGAGGAAAAACATTATATATATATATATATATATATATGTAGTATATACATTGGGTGAATGTGCAGTAGTAGCAGCAAGCAGGTGAATTCTGTACATTAATATGAATAGACATCTGACTATTTTACAGGATAGACAATATAAACATATTTAAAATTAAAGGAATTGAAATATACATTGTGCCTTGGTTTAGCATCGAAGGCGTTTGGAAAGGGAGGGGGATGAGTGCGTGCTTATCAGTGTAAGTGTATGTGTGTGCGTGTCCAGATTTCAGCTGAGACAGTGTCCTTCGCTCTATCAGGCTAAGTAAACAGTCTGCCAGCCAACCCAGGTGGCCTTGCGTGGGATGGGAAGAATAGTCATCACACAGTCGTTATCAGGGAGCTGTTTTGGTGGGCTCCAGCCTTGGGCCTGAGCAGCTGGCGCCGTGGTGTCCATATGTTGAATATTGTTGATTTCTCCTTTATGCGAGCAGCTCCGAATTTAGCACTCTGACACTGGTCTCTCGATCTCGCATTGGAGAGCCACGAGCCTCCCCATGATGGTATCAAACTTCTGTTCCGTGGTGTTGTCATTCTTTTGATTCTGAGACCCCACGACTGCAGCGATCCATTCTGCGATGTGATCCAACTTTCGCTCAAGGGTGTCATTGTGAGCAGGCCCCTCTCTGATGTATCCCATCATACGCTCAATGGTGTTAGTTTGAGTCTTCACAGCAGCTGTAAGCATCTCCAAGGTGTTAACCATGCTGCGTTCGGTGTGAGAGGTCGCGCCTCGTCCCATCGCTTCAATTCCAGCGGTCAGCCTTGGGGGGGTTTGAACAGCTGGTTCCGCTCTCTTATTTCTCCGATAAGTCAGGGCCAAGTCAGGGCCAAGCCAGCTCCGATCAGCAAGAACCCTGTTATCATGGTTCCGAATAGGTAGATATCTTCAGCGTCCTCGATCGACAGTCCCGCCAGGCACAAGATCCTCCAGGTCTGCCACCCATCCATCGTGTATTCGGCAGGGAAAGTCCCTCCAGGGCACTCGGGCTCTCCCGAGCCAAGACTTCTCGTTGAGAAAAGGGTGTCAATAGCATTCAGAGACCAGTTGATCAAATCCATAATTCTCTTTTAGGTTTTAGAGAACGACAGTGAGAGACTGTTCGAGGGAAAAGTAATGCACACGAGACAAGACAAGGACACAAGAGGCTAAGCAGGGAAGATAAGGGGAAGGAGGAGAGGAGAAAAAGTGCGACCGCCTTCACCAAGAGCCAAGAGAAGTTGTTATATTCACTTATATGTGTGAATTCGCAGCTGGAATAGGGGTTAAAGGTATCATCAGACTTGGGAAGTTGCTGCTTTCTACAAACAGGAAGTGAAATAGCACAACCAACAACTGTAATACTTGTATTAACAACAATAATAACAAAACAAACTACTACGACAATCAGTCAGACATATCCCTCCAACAGATCCATCCATTTGGTTCCTCCTGGCTGACCTGAAGGTAAGAAACATATGTAGGGTGTCAGCTGTCAAGTAGGTGATGAGTGAAGTAAATAAGTAACTAAAACTTATTAATATAGCACTTTTTTTAGACAAGAATCTATTACAAAGTGCTTAACTTATTATTAAAAATACAGCACATAGAAACAACATAATACACAAGAACATCATCAAAAATATTTTTATAGTTGATCAGAAATTTACTGTAACTGTTTTGTCTGGGAGTGTTATCTACTGAAACTGAATTGTAACTGAATCTTGGCTCCATCCAAACATCTCCAATGCCTAGGTGGAGTTACCAAGCTGGACATTACACCATCAAGATCACACCAAATACTCCTGTAAGGAAAGGTGCGACCAGAGCAGAAAGCAACCAGGGTGTCCATATCATTGTTGGGGACTTTAATCAGGCATGTGTGAAAATTGTACTCCCCAAATTCCACCAATATGTTACATGTCCTACCAGAGGGGTAAGGACACTGAATCATGTGAAGATATCAAGCAGGCCTACAGACTGACACCCCTCCATGACCTAGGACAATCTGACAGAATCTCTCTGCTCCTCATCCCTGCCTACATCCCCTCAGGAAAAAAAAGCCCCTCCAAGCACCCTGGTCATGGCTACAGACCTATAGCCGTCACAGGAAAAGATACGTGAGGATGGTCTTCGTGGACTACATCTCAGCGTTCAACACCATAATCCCAGACATTTTTACCACCAAACTGGACCACCTTAAACCTGATCCTGATTTAAATATTTCCTCATCAACTGGCCCCAAACAGTCCACGAGTCCAGCAGCCACATCTCTGTCAATCTCACCTGGGCTCACAACACCAACATGTTGGTAAAGAAGGCCCAGGAGCAACTGCATTTCCTCCTTGTCCTGAGAAAGAATAACCCAGACCGGAAGCTGCTGCGAGTCTTTTACTGTGCTTCAGTGGAGAGCGTACTCTCCTACTGCCTGGCTATTAGGTACGCAGGGGCCACAACTGAGAACAGAAAGGCTGCACAGAGGGTAATTAACCCCACAAAAGAAAAACATTGGCTGCCCTCTGCCACCCATGGAGGCCATTGCCATGTCCTCCATTCTCAGGAAAACCACTGTCATCATGGGTGACCCCTTGCACCCCACCCACCACCCGTGTGACCCGTGCCCTCTGGTCGGTACCTAAGGTCAGTCACTTTCCACACCTCCAGAGTCCGAAACATCTTCTTCTGATTCGGACTCTCAACAAGTACTGTCCCTGCTGGTGACTTCTTGTGACAATTGGATAAACCTAGAATCTCAGCTCACAATGACTTTATGTCATATTCTGTAGGCCTTCATTTTAATGTAGCTAATCACATGCAAAGATAGGGTCTAGGACTATGATCACAACATTGTGTGAAAGAAAGACGGAGGGCGGAAACTGTGAAGACAGCGACTGTGGTGGTACAGGCCAGGTACACGGAGCGACACAGAGACAAGGATCTGGAATTAATTGCAGGTACATTGGGAAAAGTGATAGAAAAGATCAAAAATGGATCAGGAAATTGAATTTCTAAAATGTTAATATTTGTCAGAGCAAAATCAAAAAATTCATCTAAGTGCTGCTCATATCTACCTGTAGCTGGAGGAGAGGTGACATTCACTGGCCCTGAAACAGTGTCCTGTTTTGAGTCAGGTATCTCTGCTGCACCATCCACTGTGTTAAATAAACTATGGCCTGCTGCAAATCATATCAAAAGAACAGCAATTATTACAAAACAAATGTCCCCTGACAAACAAAAAAGTGTTGATGAGGAGGATTTTTTTTGTCTAGGCCTTAAACCACATGTCTGTTCTTCTGAGCACTAATATACACACAAGAAATAGGCTTTTATGAAAACACTAAATCAAACACTGCTAACAGTGGGAATAAAGGAATTATTTTACTGCATTAAAAAAAATCAATATCATGGTCCACACTGAGATTTCTCAGTCCATCCGACTTAAATACTCTATACATGGACTTAACTGAACTCACTGCTCTCAACTATTAATTTAAATTTGTAATCTGACGAGACACAGTCTGTGAACATGGATTCAAAAATTCATGTTAAACTATATTTTGTCAAATTTGTCAAAATTTTAAAGTAATTTCACATTCAAATACATCATCTCCAACAAAATGTCGACTGTGACAGACAATCAGAAAAATCAGAATATCAGACAGCTATACCCTCAGCATCCACACAGTCAGACCATGAAACCTATAAATCGTGTCTTTAGCTCATTAATCCACTATGTCCACTGACTGCCATCTTTGTCCTTTTCCCGACTGATTAGAAATCATGGGACTCGTAAAAATGACCAATAGTACGTATTACACGAAAAGCAAGCTAACAGCTAACTGAATTCAGTTTTGGTACAAACGTATGTTTGGTATCTACTGTGATAATAAAAAAGTCAAATAGTGTCATTTAGCTGGTTCAGGTATGAAGCCTGGAGTTTGTCTCATCCCCAAATCATTAAATATGGTAAATGGACCACTTTAATAGCTTTTCTACTCGAGCATAAAGCGCTGATATTACACAGATATTTATTCAAGGCTGCATAGAAAGACTTTTATTAACATCAGGTGTAGCCTCTGCACAAGGTTGGAGCCTAATTACTGCCTTTAACTCTGATAAAACCAAATCTGATGTTCCAACAGTGTTCAGGCAGAGAATTATTACCTGCAATGCTCCAGTTTGACCTCATGGTGGCAGTGCTGTCTCACTGTTATAATGGCTACACTCAGACTACAGGAGATAACAAGAGGGCTCTACTACTGATGTTTCATGATGTCTTTATGACATCATGCTGACGTCAGCCTCATGACATCATCAGGTTTTATAGATCACGTGCTGATGTCAGCAGTGTTAATATGTAAATCTAGTGCAGTATATTCATCTTTGTGTCAGTGTGAAGTCACATAATGTTGTACTGAAAAAATAATATTTTAAAAAGCTCAAACAAAGAGTGTTCATGTCCTCCAATGACTAATATATTACTTTAATGTTTTGAGATGGAAACTAAAGCTTTGTCCTCACGTGACCCTGACCTTTGACCTTTGTATTTATTATCTTTACCCACATGATTGGAGCAGAACTGGAAATCTTTGGCTTTTATAACCTGTAAAATTTCAGATTTTAAGATGTTTTCATGCAGTGTGTGATTTTGTGACTCTTTATGGCATCATTGTGACATCGTATTGAAAAAATAAACTGTGTTGTTCCGCTCTCTTCATGTCCTTTAAATCAGACAACATGACAGTGGTTGTGTGTTTGTTGTCACGGCAGCAGCAGCCATCTGTGACACCAGCACACAAAAGCAACACAACAGCAGGTTCAAACACTCAAAGAGCTGCGTTACAGTTAAATGTGTGACTGGTTGCTGAGCTGTTTGATTTTATGTGTCAGAGTTCAACTTCACATGTTTGAAATAATAACACAATTCTGGGAGCAATAATGACAGAATAAGGAAACAGGACAGACGATGACGACCTTCTTCTGTTGGACATGTGCACATCAGTTATACAGTGGGGCAAAAAAGTATTTAGTCAGCCACCGATTGTGCAAGTTCCCCCACTTAAAATGATGACAGAGGTCAGTAATTTGCACCAGAGGTACACTTCAACTGTGAGAGACAGAATGTGAAAAAAAATCCATGAATTCACATGGTAGGATTTGTAAAGAATTTATTCGTAAATCAGGGTGGAAAATAAGTATTTGGTCACCTCAAACAAGGAAAATCTCTGGCTCCCACAGACCTGTAACGTCTTCTGTAAGAAGCTTTTCTGTCCCCCACTCGTTACCTGTATGAATGGCACCTGTTTGAACTCATCATCTGTATAAAAGACACCTGTCCACAGCCTCAAACAGTCAGACTCCAAACGCCGCCATGGCCAAGACCAAAGAGCTTTCGAAGGACACCAGGAAAAGTATTGTAGACCTGCACCAGACTGGGAAGAGTGAATCTACAATAGGCAAGCAGCTTGGTGTGAAAAAATCAACTGTGGGAGCAATCATCAGAAAATGGAAGACATACGAGACCACTGATAATCTCCCTCGATCTGGGGCTCCACGCAAGATCTCATCCCGTGGGGTCAAAATGATCATGAGAACGGTGAGCAAAGATCCCAGAACCACACGGGGGTCCTGGTGAATGACCTTCAGAGAGCTGGGACCAAAGTAACAAAGGTCACCATCAGTAACACACTACAACGGCAGGGAATCAAATCCTGCAGTGCCAGACGTGTTCCGCTGCTGAAGCCAGTGCATGTCCAGGCCCGTCTGAAGTTTGCCAGAGAGCACATGGATGATACAGCAGAGGATTGGGAGAATGTCATGTGGTCAGATGAAACCAAAGTAGAACTTTTTGGTATAAACTCAACTCGTCGTGTTTGGAGGAAGAAGAATACTGAGTTGCATCCCAAGAACACCATACCTACTGTGAAGCATGGGGGTGGAAACATCATGCTATGGGGCTGTTTTTCTGCCAAGGGGACAGGACGACTGATCCGTGTTAAGGACAGAATGAATGGGGCCATGTATCGTGAGATTTTGAGCCAAAACCTCCTTCCATCAGTGAGAACTTTGAAGATGAAACGAGGCTGGGTCTTCCAACATGACAATGATCCAAAACACGCCGCCCGGGCAACAAAGGAGTGGCTCCGTAAGAAGCATTTGAAAGTCCTGGAGTGGCCTAGCCAGTCTCCAGACCTCAACCCCATAGAAAATCTGTGGCGGGAGTTGAAAGTCCGTGTTGCTCGGCGACAGCCCCAAAACATCACTGCTCTCAAGAAGATCTGCATGGAGGAACGGGCCAAAATACCAGCTACTGTGTGTGCAAACCTGGTAAAGACCTATAGTAAACGTTTGACCTCTGTTATTGCCAACAAAGGTTATGTTACAAAGTATTGAGTTGTATTTTTGTTATTGACCAAATACTTATTTTCCACCCTGATTTACGAATAAATTCTTTACAAATCCTACCATGTGGATTCATGGATTTTTTTTTTCACATTCTGTCTCTCACAGTTGAAGTGTACCTCTGGTGCAAATTACTGACCTCTGTCATCATTTTAAGTGGGGGAACTTGCACAATCGGTGGCTGACTAAATACTTTTTTGCCCCACTGTATGCATTGATCCAGTGCTGCTTCACAAGTACACACACACAACAATCAGTGCAAGAGCACAACTACATGAACTAGTTATGATCTATGTAGAAAAGTATAAAGCAGATAAAGTACATGATATATGACACAGTGATGCTATCAAACAACAACACACAAACAACAACACAAAGAGTCCAGATGAGCAAACAGTCGCTGCTCAGTGTGACCAGGACAGTCTGAGCTCCGTCCTAAACCTGAACAGCTGTTCACCAGAATCCTGCTGATTGCTGCTCAAAGCTGCTTTCAGAGAAAGTGGAGCTGTGATCAGTGTCAGTGTGTTACTTTATTACAAAACACTAAAATGTTACTTTGTGTCTCTGAGGGTTTCTGTCACATGTGAGTGTGTTCTCACAGCAGATCATTGAGTCGGCCTCAGATCTTCTTGAATCTGTAAAAACTGGAATCACAGAGCAGCTGACTGGTGTCCTCTAAATGTTTCACCTACAGCATTCAGTTAAAGAGGAAAAACTCTGATCTGTGCTGACATCACTTCCTGGTTCAGACTGAAGGAGAGGATGAGGAGTTCACTCTAACACTTAAACACTGCGATGGTGTCACATGTTCGTATGGTGCACACAGCAGTGGGACAGCACTTTGTAACATGTGATGTGCAGTGGGGTGGCCTGACCCCCCAACCAGAGTGGCCACTAAAACAATAAAATTTAATGAAATATGAAATGTACGATTATGGTTTCACAGTGAAGCTCAGATATCCGAGGGTAAGTGAATGCAGCACCGGCTTCTGCACTATGCACATCATGTTAGCAAAGGTAGGAGAGCCAAGCACGAAAGACGGCACCGCAGAAAACATTTTTTCGGCGAAAGATTAACAAGTTAACATAGCTGGACTAGCCATTGGACGTTTGCATGGTGGGCTGATGACTTATTTATTTATTTATTTTTGTAACGGCATGAACAATGGGAGGTGGTGGATTGGCCAGATCTTGGCCGATGTGTAAAAATAACTCAGTTGTTTGGTGGTGGCTATGGCGGAGCTTCCACAGAGGCAACAGGTGGATGAGGGAAGGTGAGGCAGGAGGAGAGACCCGAGGTGGCCGCTGGTCCAAGTGTCAGGTGAACTGAACTTCAAGTAAGAAGTTATGACCTGCAGTCTATCTGGGTCAGATATAAACCAAGTTTAGGTGGAGTTCATTTTTGTTGTGCTGACTTTTTACAGTCAGTTACAATGCCTCATACTGCGTGAGCTAGCATGACGAGTTTCTATACAGCTGTTCGGTTGCTATGATGTTACTGATAGTGAACTTTATTTTATTCATAAGGTTATTTAGTAGAGTTGCCAACGGCTCCTTAAAAAAATGGAATGGTCCCTCATTCAGAGAAAATATTACGCATTTCGTATTGAGCTGAGAAGAGACGCAGTTTGTCCCGGACTTTAGCTAGAATGGAAAAAGACACAAAGCTGGAGTTATTCTGTATTTACAGCTACCTCTTCTCTTATCTCCCCTCCCTCTTCTATTGCTACTTCAATCATGAAACTGATCAATGATCAGCTTTTCTCTCTCATTTATTTATCGCCCACTTTGCACCAGAAAGAGGAAACCAGCAGATGTCGCGCTAAACAAAAGCAGCACGTTTAAGCTTGATCAGCTGTTGTTAGAATTTATTTAATATTAATTTCTAGTATCAGCTGATGTTTGCTGGAGCCACAGCTGTAAAGCTGCTGGTCATGATGTCTGTTTAGATATGTGATGAGAGGGAAACATGAAGATGAAACCAGGAGATGTCCTTACTGAACCATCAGAGCTGAACAGGTGATGGAGAAACAGGTTTACCTTTTAGGTGACATGAATGAGTTGAAGGGAAGTTATGAACTGTTTCTGAGAGATAAATAACACCAGGATCCTTTTTTTATGTAGCTGACAGCTGGTAACTGTGCAGGTGCGGGTCTAGCAGTGTGTTGCCAGGGGGCCAAGTAGGGCATTAATAGGGAGAGGGGGGCACAAAGAAATACTTTTCTTTTTTATTCTCAGTTAAAATATCTAGCTTTTATTAAATAATTATCTGAATCTTGTGAACAAAGTTTTTATCTGACGTAAAATGTATAGAAATCATACATATACCAACAAGACTGTACATCACTGTCACAACAGCATTTGTTTTCATTCAAAGGCTTTATGGCTTTAATACCTGGTGGGCCGGTCTGTAGTCAAAATGCCCGATTTTCTGTCCCAGTCCAGCCCTGCAGGTTAATACTGGCAGTGTCACCATGCCAGCTGACTGTATTTCATCATCAGCCAGTGTTGTTCTTTATACATCAATATTACCAAAGTTTACCATAAGGCAGCATAGAAAGTATTTACTTGCTCTCAGGTTTTATTCAAATGTTAGTCTTTTCAGTTGTTTCCCCACTTTTTTCCTGTTTCAAAATCAAACACCAGTTTGTGAGAAGATTATCTCTTTTTTTTTAACAGGCATTGGCTAATTTGCCAATTGTATGTTAAAAATGTTCGTATTTTAATATTCAAAAATGTTTTTGCCCAAAACATGTGTGCTCTACATGTCAGTAAAAATACTATGCAAATATTGATGTCCTTGACTGCTGAATAAACACTGACTGATTGTATCTCTTGTACTTTATCAATGCAGTATCTAAAAACTTTGCACCGTAGTGGTTAAAATCTCATTCTAATAAGAGTTAAAAGTGCATTCGGTTATTAGGTTTATAGGGTTATTGAATTATGGTTAACGGTTGGTAGAATTGTTTTTAACATTATCTGCCAATTACATCTGCCACCCTTCTCCAAATCTGTGCCCCTACCTGGCCCCCCCAACAAAATTTTCTAGACACGCCACTGGTGATGTGACTTTGATAAAGATGAAAACTTATTATTATTATTGTGACTTTGAGACATTGATGTCACATGTTTTACTCTCTCCACACTCAAAGACCTTCAGAGTTTCTGATTTAAACATCTTCAGGCTCTGACCTCAGAGGAGGGACCAGAAGGAAACTGTCAGATCATCAGTGTGATCATTATTGTCTAAACTTCATTAAGCAAACCTGAACAAACATGAAAACATGCTCTGCTTTCCTCTGACCTTTTACTTTGTGTGGTCCTCTCATCTTTGGTTGTTTAATTTGTTCCACACAAACCGCATAGACATCTGTCAACAATCCTCAAAGTCTGTGACCTGATCAAGCACACGTTACATAACGGCTGATTTCAAACACGAACACAGTACAGAGCTGGAGCAAAGATGGAATTCACAAGACGTCACCTTTAGATCTAATTTCTGTTCAAGAAACTTTGACATGAATGAGGATGTTAGAATAGAACATACAATTTTGTCACTGAGCAGTGATAAAATTGTATGTCACTGTTCACCATGCGAACAGAATTCACATAGTGATATTTATTAAATCACCAACTGACCAAAACAGCTCAGCCTCTCTAACGTCTCTCAAACATTCACTTTTATCCTCACATCATCAGCTCTGCTTCACCTTCTTGTTAAATGTTCTTCATGGTGTTCATGTTGTTCTCTGCATGGATCCTTTACACTTCTCCCTAAAGGATCTGTGTTCTCCACACTTCAGTTAGCAGACATGAGCTCCTCTCATCTTTGGATGTTCACAGCTTTTTTTTTTTTTCAAATCACCACCTTCACCATGTTTGAATTCACAGAACTGACTTGAAGCAAAACCTTCAATAACGGCTGAAAATGTGACACACAGACCTCATAGACATCTGCAAACAATCCTCAAGGTCACACATGTGTCCACTTTACCATCGGTGAGTTTCAGGTTTGGTATTTGCACGACTTCACAGTGCTTTCAGCCACATTTACCAAAACTCTGCTCCTGTTCTGACTGTCCTGATAATAATCTGAGAGAAAGAGCTGAACTCCTCCTCTGAGCTGTTACAGGAACAGATGTTGGCAGATGTGTCAGTGACAGAGTTACAGTTAGAGAGGTCAGTGAGCAGGATTTCTATCAGGATTCGTGTCAGAGTTATTATAAGGATGTCTGTTGGTTCACACTCACGGCTGCTTTGGACTGATTCCAGCTCAAAGAGCATCAACATGTTTTCATGTTTCCATCATGATGAGGAGCAGAAACTCTGAGGATTCTCCTGAACTGACTACAGTAAGTCATCCACAGCTTCTACTTTATATTCCACATATTATTCAGTAAATTATAGATAATTACTGATAACCAGACACTTTGAGAGGAAGAAAAAGTAAAAAAGGAGGTACAGCATGGAATAATGAAATAAGTCAGAATGATTTGTTATGTGAGCTCCAGCTGCTTCCAGGCTGTGATCAGCTGATCTACAAGCAGACGTTACACGAGCCATCAGGGCTGATTTCAAACCCACACACGGTACAGAGCTGTCAGAATGAATGACTTTAGTTCACTCTTTATCCAGGTTGTCTGCAATGATTATTTAATCCAACAGATGGTGTACTTCAGTGTCACACCAACACAGTGTTGACAGAGTAAAGTGAATGTGCCACACACTCCATGAGGCGTCATCTTCTCATCACCATCTTAAATTGTAACCTTCATGGGACACAGCTGTGAGAGAGAACAACAAAGAGCAAGAAAGACTGAGACAACATGTGGGAGCACAGCTGAGCCAATCACAGAGACAGAGGAAGTAGAACTAGACATGAGATACAAGGAAGAACAGACCAAAATAAAACAACAGGAAACAAAAAATCCTCAATATCACAAAAGAACAAATAATCAGATCAACAACTGAAGAGTATGAAGTCATGTGATTTCCGGGAAGTGCTGCAGCAACGGCATGCTCTCTCCCTGCAGAGTATTTGCTGCTGCTCGTCTTTTCCATGTTTTCTGCTGCTTCTTTGTCCCTCACTGTAAACAGATGTACTGAGAGACTCCTGCACTGATGTTTCATAGAAAAGTCCAAACAGCTTCACTACTTCTCCATGAAGAACAAAGATTTGCTCTCTGTGGCTCCAACACAACTTAAAGACAATCAAAGGTGGACAAAGTTCTCCAGAACAGCCACACAGGAGGTCATGACTTTTGACTTTATTCATTAGAACAAGTTCATTTCAATTCACTGACAGACAGAGTTGACGGTTGTCTCTAAACATCTACATGTTCAGTTCCTTGTACTTAAACACGACTGTCATGTTAGACAATGTGAATGTCAGAAGATGTATCTGTAAAAATGGGATGTAAAAGGGAAATATTAGCACGTTTGTTCAGTTTTTGTCGTACAGAGTGGAGTTTACACACAGATTAACTTGTTACATTTTGTCTTTTATCTTTGAATTGTTTACTGTAAAAAATGCTTTTGTTGAATAAACCTTAAGTAGTTTCTTTTGACCTACAGAGAAAGCAGATGGATTATACCAGCCTCACACTTTTTTTTTTTATCTTTATATGGATTTTTCTTCCATCCTGATGATCAGAAGACAGTTTGAGGGTTTCAGATCCTTCAGAACAACAGTAAGTGTTTAAAATGACGTCTTTCAGTCTTTTAGGTAATCTGACAGGTTGACTGAAGTCTGTGAGATTGAGTAGATTAAAAGATTGTTAATGTTAATGTTCTGGATTAACAGATGGCCTTTAGTCATAGTACCTGATGATAGATGATGTGGAGATCATTTAACAACTGAACCTGTTAAACTCTCAGACCTGCTTTAGATTTTATATATTTTATATTTTGTGAACTCTTTTTTAACAATGGACTTTATGATCTGCATACGGTCCAACGTAACACATCACAAAGTAACACGTCACAACGTAACACGTCACAACATAACACGTCACAACGTTACGTGGCTTAACTTCCTTAAGTTCACAGTCAGACATTTTGAGATCGATCGAACGGCCATAAGGCAAATTTTGATCTTTAGTTAAACCTTAAATTTAAACTAGTATTCAGGTTTAGACTCAGGTTCAGTTGTTCAGTGAAAATACCAACAGACTCAGAACAAACTAAGAGTCAGATCAGCAGAAACAGAGAACACGGACATGTCTGCTGTAACTGCGTCGCTCTGCTCCACGCTGATGTTTGTCCTGTTCGTCTCTGCAGGTGAGATTTAACTGTTAGAAACTAAACTGAGTTTGACTCTGTTTAACTTAATATTAAAGAATAATTTTCAAATTGATTCAGTTTGTTGGCCGGTGTGATAATGCTAATCAGTTAGCAGCACTGCTTTAAGGTGAAATCCTTTATATGGAATCAGATTCCTGTCAGACAAGATAAAACATCATCTTGACATGTAAGAAAGTACATACTGTATACTTATTATACATTAAATGGTAAATGGCCTGTATTTTGTATAGCGCTTTACTAGTCCCTATGGGCCCCAAAGTGCTTTACACCAGCGGTCCCCAACCCCCGGGCCTCAGTACCGGTCCGTGAGTCGTTTCGTACTGGGCGCGAGAGTTGAGGCTCGGGTTTGAAATGTATGGTTTTCAGGGTTTTTATTGGTTTTCAGCGTTATTTTGTTATTGTTTTTATCGTTAACTTGGTTTTCCTGGGTCTTTTCATGTGTGTTATGAATAAATCTTCTTTTTTTCCGTACCGGTACTAGTTTTATTTTGTTGTATTTATCCGCGACACCTTAAAGGGCAGTCCGTGAAAATATTGTCGGGCATAAACCGGTCCATGGCACACAAAAGGTTGGGGACGCTGGTTTACACTACATTCAATCATTCACACAGACATTCACACACTGGTGACGGCAAGCTACATTGTAGCCACAGCTGCCCTGGGGCGCACTGACATAGGCGAGGCTGGCGCCACAGGGTGCTCTGACCACCACCAGTAGGCAATGGGTGAAGTGTCTTGCCCAAAGAAACAACGACCGAGTATACATTAGTATTTAAGTACATGTTTATGTACATGTACTATTTCTCTTGTGTCATTTTCTGATTGTACTAATTGTAATTATATATATTTTTTATGCAAATATTATTTGTACTCCATATCATTTAACTAAAATCGTCATGGTATACACATGATTGAATCACTGGTCTAGTAATATAACGTAAGACTCAAAATGACTAGGGCGATCACGGCCCAGAGTTGGCAGTTGGTCTTGTAATTGGAAGGTTGCCGGTTCGAGCCCTGGCTCGGACAGTCTCGGTCGTTTTGTCCCCAGAGGAGCCGATGGCGTGATATGGCAGCCTCGCTTCTATCAGTCTGCCCCTCGCAGCTGTGGCTACAACTGTAGCTTGCCTCCATCAGTGAGTGAATGTGAGAGTGAATGAATGGTGGAATTGTAAAGCACTTGAGGGTCCTAAAAGTGCTATATAAATGCAATCCATTATTATTAAAAATGCAATTCTATACAACAAGCTAGTTACCTTTAGCTATCAATATATTTATCCATACTCTATCAGGGTCGTGCAGGCTGGAGCCTATCCCAGCTGTCATAGGGCGAGAGGCAGGGTACGCCCTGGACCAGCCACCAGTCTATCTCAGGGCTAACACAGACAGACACCATATGGACAATTTAGAATCTTCAGTTAACCGAACCCCACTGAGTGCATGTCTTTGGACTGTAGGAGGAAGCCGGACCTTTTTCCTCCCATGATGCAACAGTGTTTAACCACTGTGCTGCCCATCAAACAGTATATTTTATTTTATTTTATTTAAAACGCATCAAATTAAACTGGACTGTCTGTCCAATCTGTTTGCAGCTTTAAGTGAACTCAGTGAACCATAACCTGCTGTCACTTGTCACACTGATCAAATATTACTGTCAGTGTGTCTAGAGCTGAAGACATAAATACTTAAAGAAGGGGGTGGCTGTACCTCAGGTGATAGAGCGGGTCACCTACTTGTTGTTGGTTTAATCCCTGTTTTCTTCAGTCTGCGTGGCAAAATTTTCTTGAGCAAAATACTAACGTCAAGTTGCTCTCTGGTGCATCCATGAGGGTGTGAATGTGTGTTAGATAGAAATGACTGACATAGAAAAAAGTGCATGGGTGAATGAAGCAAATGACTGAGTAGATGATTCGGAACCATGATAACAGGGTTCTTGCTGATCGAAGCTGGCTTGGCCCTGACTTATCGGAGAAATAAGAGAGCGAAACCAGCTGGTCAAACCCCCCCAAGGCTGACCGCTGGAATTGAAGTGATGGGACGAGGCACGACCTCTCACACCGAACGCAGCATGGTTAACACCTTGGAGACGCTTACAGCTGCCGTGAAGACTCAAACTAACACCATTGAGCGTATGATGGGATACATCAGAGAGGGGCCTGCTCACAATGACACCTGTCATGGTCCTGGGTCGTGTGACCCAGTGTGTTATGTTTAGCCTATTTTGATGTTTATTGTTTGTTTAGGTTCTCTAAGGTAGTCCAGCCATTTGTATATATTACCCTTGCATTAAGTCAAAGTCAAAGTCAAAGTCAACTTTATTTGTCGATTCTGCCACATGTACAGGACATACAGAGAATAGAAATTGCGTTACTCTCAATCCCTAGATAAATAGCAAATGAACATTTAAATATATTTAAATATAAAAGTGATTAAAAATGCAAGTAAAATAATTAAAAAGTAAAAATTTAAATAAATACAATTTTACATATAACAAGAAAGCTATACAATATACAATATAATGGGTAAGTGACATTGAGTGTAAACCAGGCAGAGTAGTGCAAATAGGCAAATAGTGCAAATGGAGATTTAGTAATGTACGGTAAGAGAAAGTGTAATAACAAAGTCTTATGAGGTAATGGCAGTCCAATGCTCCACAAAGTGACTGGTAACTGGTGCAGGCCAGTGAGTGAGTCAGAGAGTGTGTGTGTTTGTGTGTGTGTGACAGAGTTCAGTGAGACCGTGGAGGAGAGAGGGGAGAGGGGGCAGAATCGGGAGGGAGTTAAGCTTCCTGACAGCCTGATGGATGAAGCTGTCCTTCAGCCTGCTGGTCCTGGCCTGGAGACTCCGCAGTCTCCTCCCCGACGGCAGCAGCTTGAAGAAGCTTTGCATTGGGTGCGTGGGATCAGCCGCTATGCAAAGGGCTTTTTTAGTGAGACGGGTGCTGTAAATGTCCTGGAGGGAGGGGAGAGAGACACCAATGATCCTCTCTGCAGCTCTCACTATGCGTTGGAGGGTTCTATGACAGGACGCATTGCAGGCTCCAAACCACACAGTGATGCAGCTCGACAGGATGCTCTCGATGGTGCCTCTGTAGAAAGTGTACATGATGGGGGCTGGTGCTCCTGCTCTTCTTAGTTTGCGGAGAAAGAAGAGACGCTGCTGTGATTTCTTGGCCAGTGCTGTGGTGTTGTACGTCCAGGAGAGATCCTCTGTGATGTGCACACCCAAGAACTTGGTGCTGCTCACTCTCTCCACAGACGCTCCGTCAATGGTCAGAGGAGCATGTTGGGTGTGCATTCTCCTGAAGTCCACAACAATCTCCTTCGTCTTCTCCACATTCAGAGAGAGATTGTTGTCAGCACACCACGTGGCCAGGCGTCTCACCTCACTTCTGTAGTCGGTCTCATCCCTGTTGCTAATGAGACCCACCACCGTTGTGTCGTCCGCAATGTCTCCCTTGCCCTTCGTGTGTTTATGTCTGTGTGTCTTGTACTGTCAAGTTCATGCTGTCAGTTATGTCATCTCCCCTGTACTAAGTTTCCCTGGGTCATGAGTCCTGTATGCGTGGTTATGTTTAGTTCTTGTCATGTCTAATTTCCATGTTTCCTGTTTTACTTTGTAAGTCTGTATTCATTGTCAGTGTATTCAGTTGCACCCTCCTGTCCTGTCGTTAGGTTCATGTGTGTCAGCTGTGATCCCATGTGTGGCCACTTCCCCTGATCATCCCTCATGTGTATTTAGTCTCTGTGTTTCATGTAGTCTGCGTCGCGTCGTCTGTGTTATCTCCCCTACCCCTTGTCATAGTTTCCCAGCCTTAACTAGTCCTAGTTTGTACTTTGTTTAGCCATAGTTTTCCCAGTCTATGTTCAGGTTTTCCCTCAGTTGCTTTGCTGCCTTGTTCCTTAAGTTTTCGGCCCTAAATAAAGGCTCGCCTTCTGTTAAGTCCGGTTTTGTGTCCTCACCTCTGTTTGCTCTTGGGTCCTCCACTCACTCCACACGGTCTGCCCCGGCGGTCCGTGACAGACACCCTTGAGCGAAAGTTGGATCACATTGCAGAACGGCTCACTGCAGTTGTGGGGTCTCAGAATCAAAAGAATGACAACACCACGGAACAGAAGTTTGATACCATCATGGGGAGGCTCGCGGCTCTCCAACGGGAGATCGAGAGACCAGTGTCGGAGTGTTAAAGAACAGCTTTGAAATTCTCCTGAGCTGCTCGCATAAAAGAACACGGGAACACGAGGGAACACGAGGCGGGTCTGGGCCCGCGCTGGAGAGTCGGCACAGTGGCAGGATGGCTGCTGTGTTGCCTGGGATTACGCCTTATCCCCTACCCAACCCTGTTGCTGGTCACGTGCTCTATAATGTTGTGCTGTGGACATTTATGTGCTTTTCTGTGCAGAGGAGGTTTTTTTTGGTTTCCTGTTCTCATGCTGTCCTCCTGTAGCCCAGCATGAGTAGAGGTCTCTTTTTTTCTTCTTGTACTTTTCCCATTGTAGTGTACATTTCAGTGGTTTTCTGTAATGCAACCGTTCTCTGACTTGTATCCCCATGTGATGTCTGTGTTGTGTGTGTAAGGTCGGGGGGCGGGTTCATTCCACTGCAGGGCAACCTGTCACTGCATGTGGCAAATAAAAAATTTGAACTAGTTACATAATAAATAAATGTAGTTTAGTCTCTCCTATGTAATGTTTACTTTTCTCCAGCTCAGTGCTCTCTGATTGGCTGCTGTAGAAATGAACAGTTGTACTTTGACCTTTAACCTCTCTGCTCTGTGTTGTTTCCTCTTTCAGCCCAGAAAAACATCACAGCTGCATCTGGACAGGACGTCACTCTGACATGTCGAGCTCCAAACAACAACATAGTTGTAAAGTGGAGCAGAGCTGACCTGGGAGCTGAATATGTGCTTTTGTACCGGGATGATTACTTTGTTCCAGAAAACCAGCATCCATCTTTTAAGAACCGGGTGGATCTTCTGGACAGAGAAATGAAGGATGGAGACGTGTCTTTGATTCTGAAGAATGTGACGATTAATGACACTGGAACATACGAGTGTCGTGTTGTCCAGATAGGAACAAAGTATTTGAAGCGCATCAGCATCATCCACCTTCATGTTGTTCCTCCTGGTGAGTGAGTAGAGTTGAGTGTGTGTGTGATCAGAGGTGAAACTGCTTCCTGGTTGTTGATGTTTGTTTGTAAAGATGTTGTTGATGAGACTTTGTAGAAAGCAGCTGGTCTGAGTGATGTGATCAGAGTGCAGCAGATAATGTCTGACAGCAGTTTGAAGAGGAAATGGATTCTGTTCTGTTCTTCACTCATTACCTACCTGACAGCTGACACCTCACACCTGTTTCTCACCTGCAGGTCAGACAGGAGGACAAGAGAAGGATGGAGACAACAAATATGGAGGGAAGAAGCAAGATGGGGTCAGCAGAGGGAGGCATGGACTAATAGCAAGTCTCTCAGTTTTTGTGCTTCTTGTTGGTTTTTGTATCTACAGATGTAGACAACAGCAGCAGAGTGAGGAAACAAACCAGCCTCCTGTTGACCTGCAGAAGGTTTAAATGTCTCAGAGGTTTTTTCCAGCTTTGAGTCTGTTGCTGCTGTTCAGAGTCCTGGGTGTTGTCAGTGTTTAAAATCCTGCAGAAACAGAAGAACTGAGCACAGACAGCAGGCCCACAGCACTGTATGTTTATTTCAGTTTTATCTTTAATGGCTGCTTAAGCAGAATCCACACAGTGATATTTATTAAATTACAAAATGACCAAAACTGTAAGTGAAATGTTTCCGTGTGTCTCTGTAATCACACAATCAAATGTGTTTGCAAAGACATATTGTAGTGTGTGTGCTCAGCCTCTCTATTGTCTCTCTCAGACATTCACTTTTATCCTCAGATCATCAGCTTTGCTTCACCTTCTTGTTCACAGCCAGTTAAATGTTTATCATGGTGTTCATGTTGTTCTCTGCATGCAGTGGCGGTCCTAGCCTGTTTGGCGTCCTGGGCGCGCCCCCCCCACCGATCCGATCAGCTGTTTGTAACACTTCCTACGTCCATCAGTGCAAACTACCGCATGTCCGCCATGACCTGCCCAAAACAGGAAGTGATGTCATTTTCGCGGAAATGTAGTTTTTTACCATCAGGGCCTCATGAGCCTATACTGGTCTTTTTAAAAGTTATGATGTTTGACTTTATGACTTTCTGTGTCGTTTCTGGGATGCTTAGAACTCATATTGCACTGCTGGAAATAGTTTATTTTGATGCATATGCTGTTTCTTTTGCAAATTTGCATTATAATATTTATTTTCGTTTTTCCTGCAGTGTATAAAAATTGGTGTATCTCAAATAAAACTATGAAGACACTTAAAATAAATTTCCTGTGGTGGGAAACTATTTTGTGCAACTTTTTTGTATTTACAGTTTTGAGGGATAAGCCTCTTAAATTTCTCTAACTAGAAATATATGTTAAAAAAACAAAAACGATGTTCAATTTTTTTGTAGTTTATTGCACTTTTTTGCAATTTATGTAATTACTGTACACTTAATGCATACATATTATTAAAATTAAGGCTGTAATGGTTGTATTGATGTATAGCAACTTGAAATGCTCCCAAAAATGGCTCCACAGCATGTAAAAATATAATATAAGCTCTGGTGGACTTGGTTCTATGGTAGGTCTTAAAGGGTTAATAAAGAAAAAGGTTAAAGGTTTGAGTTACCAATGGTAATTTTATTGTGTACATTTTCTAGCTTTTACGGATCACATTCAAGGCTGTTCAATAAAAGGATTGTGAACCATCAGTTTGGAGACCATCTTTTCAGCCTGGGATGCTGTGCTCGTTTCTTCACTTTAAATTATTCCTTTTTTAATTTGTGTCATTGGCAGAGAAGATAAATCATGTGAAGTTTATCATGTCACATGTCACCACAGATTTAAATGTAGATTTGATGTCTCTGTGTGTTTGTTAATAACACTGTGGATTTTTCTCATATACTGAGGTGTTACATCCTGTGAGGCTGTGGCAGTGTGTGGGCGTGGTGTTGTCCTCTTCCTCTCCTCCTCCTTCTTTCTTGTCCCTCCCCTTGTCTCTCTCTGCCCCTGCCTTCTCCTTTAGGACACACCTGCTGCTCATCTGCCCTCATTTACCACCAATTACCCTCCAGAGGTAATATAAGCTGCAGGAGCACAGTGCAAGTGGGAGAGGCTTCTGGTGGGTTTCCTTGCGGGATACATGCTAGTAGTGATGGCCAAATGAAGCTTTCTGAAGCACTGAAGCTTGTATTGAAAAACGGTTCATTACTCGAAGCTTTTCAACACAGTCCTCTCTGGTGACATCTGGTGGCCAAAAATATGAAGAGCAGCTTGAATCCACAAAATAAAACCAACCGCTTCATTATGATTGCCCACTCTACAGAGTGGAATCCTGTCTGATATTGGGCCGCTGTTGTGTTGCTTTGAACGTGTATTTTTTTGGTGGTTAAGAAAATGTGTTTTATTTGTTCAATAAATAGTTTTGACCAGTAAACTCTCCGTGTTTAAATATGCACCATGGTGTGGTCTTTCTTTGCTTGTGACTTCTTGATGTTGGTAAATACAATAATTGAAAAATACCACGTTACATATAATAATGTACAACACATTATGCAGTATGCTTCTGCTGTGAGGTCAGGAAAGCGATTCCGCTCCCTGAAGACCAACACAGAGAGACTGAGGAGGAGCTTCTTCCCGCAGGCGATACGGTCTCTCAATCACACCACCACACAGTACTGACCCACACATACAGTTCTTACACACACACTGGACATTCTGGACATTGTTTTCACTTCATCACTTAAATCACTTTAAGCATATTTGCACTGCACAAGACTAAATAATGTGGACTGCACAACACTGGTCACTATATTCTTCATTTCCAGTTAATACTTGTGCAGCTGCTGTTATTGTGTATTTATTTATTTATATTTCTTCATACATTCTTATATAGTTCTATATTGTGTATTTTGTTGTACAGTTATTTTATTTTCAACTTCAATTTATATATTTTATCTTATTCTTTCCCAGTTAAATTTACCGTTCATTCTAATTTGGGTTGTACAGTTATTTCATTTTTAACCTTAATTTATATTTTATTCCTTCCTAGTTAAATTTACCCTTTTTAATTTTTCATATTTATTTCCTATCTTATTCATAGCCTTTTCTTTTTTTCTTTAGGTCACGAGCAGTTGTCTAAGCATTTCACTGCATATCGTACTGTGTGTGACTGTACGTGACAAATAAAATTTGAATTTGAATTTGAATTTGAGGTCTTGCCTCCATGCACGTATGCATTTAATCGCTAGACGGGTGTATTTATAAATAATATTATATTAGACATATTTTTACCTGGGGGTAGAATTGATTGAGAAATGGAAAAGCAAAATGCTTATGAACTTGCAAATTAAAAACATGATGCATTTAAAGTAACCCTTTTCCATTTTTATTTAAAAAGAGAATTTGTTCTAATGTGCGATGGCCAAACCTGTTCCTTTTCGTGGAGATAATTTCTCCTCCCTTCACATGGCCCAGAGGAGGCTGGAATGCAGAGAAACTGGTAGAGATGCAGTTATACAGTCTACCTGGGCCCCACAAACTATCAGCTAAAGAGAATAAATAAATGAAATTGCTGCACATTTGGCAGACTAACATTTTCAGATTAATTGAACAATAAAAAATATATTTTTACAACATTACATGTAAAGAATCAAGTGGAAGTTTTTCTAAAGTTATTTAATGATATTTATATTATGGAAGCAGATGTTTGACATTTTACCTTTTTCCCGTTTTCAGATATAATAAACACGCACAAAACAAAAGTAAACGGCCAGAACACAAAGCTGTAAAACCCACCCGATTGACAAAAATCAACTCAAAATTCTCCCACACAACAGAACCTCCTCTATCCCTCGCTGGCTCCAAATCTCTCAGTAGAATGATCAGTGGTTCGCTGTCACCATCAAAACACTCCACGAATGATTCGCTTCCTTATAAACCATTGAATCAGATACCGAAGCAGTTAGGTTCTAAATGAAGCTTCGGACGTCACTGATCACGTGACTCTGGCCAAACGAATCAAGCTTCAACACAGTGCTTCTGAAGCAGTGTGTTGATTTTTTTGACACACGCACCGGAGCGTCAGCTTCAAGCGGACCATCACTACATGCTAATCAGTAACATCTAGATACAGTCAAGAGTCTCACTGAAACTGGAGCTCAGACTTCCTGGCAGAAGGAGAGAGGAGGCTGCAGGAGGAGCTGGAATCATGCAGAGGTCGATCCTTTAGGTGTCTTTTTACCTTCAGGTAGAAAGGGCGTGGCCACAGCTGGAATATGCAGACCATGGAGGGAGGACTCCTGTGAGTGAGCTCTGATATCTGTCACACTGATTTATGCTGGGAATTTATTTAAGTGTCCGTAAATATGAAAAATGTCATTATCTCTGTTACACCTGACATCATAAGATGCTGCTGTTTGTGGACTTAAACAAAACTGTTCATGATGGAGATTAGTCAACTTTAAAACAAGATTTAAAATATAAGGATGTCAAGATGTTTTATCTATTTTTAATTAAAGGCAATCATGTCAAAGACAGGAAACAGAGGAGACAAGGGGACTGTGGTAGGGGTTAGTTGGTCTCTGGCTCCACTGCCGTGGAGGAGGTGGTGCAGTGGGCTCAAGTGCCAGGGTGGCTGGCGGGGCAATTGCTGCCACTCAGTAATCAGACTGTCCCTATTTCAATGACACAGGGGCTCGAGAGAGCAGCTGAGTTAGGAGTGGAGAAGCAGCTGAAAAGCTGACCTCCCAACATAAAAAAAGGATGTATTGTCCTAATAAAACAACAAAACTGCCACCTCCTTCTCTTTCTCTCTCTGTTCCCTCTGCTCGTCTGATCACAATGGGAGGGAGGGCCTTTAGCTGCTCTGCCCCTCGACTTTGGAATTCCCCACCCCCGGACCTCAGAAATATTAGTTCATTCTCTCTTTTTAAATCCACCCTCAAAACTCATCTGTTTAAAATTGCCTATTCTTAAATTTCTGTATGTTTTAACTTTTATCTTCTATTTTTATCATTGTGTATATTTCCAGTTTTTATCTGTTGTACAGTGTCCTTGGGTGCCTTGAAAGGCGCTATTTAAATAAAATGTATTATTATTATTATTATTATTATTACCTGAGGCTGAGTGGGGTCCATTCATTTCACAGAGACAAATTGGAGAAACAAGAAAATCCTGAAAAACACGAAGAGAAGAATCAAGGATGCAAGATGGGAAATGAGAAAGAGGAAAGGAAGAAACAAGCAGAGTGGGAGGAGTCATCAGCTGATGATCTGCTTGTATCCATGTTAGTGTTTAAAGTCCAACATCTCCCTCTAGTGGCCATATGTAAACCATGTGTGAGGATGGTGTTAATGTAAAATGTGAATCATAGTGTTCCAGTCAGTCATCAGCGTGTCTCTGCACAGCTGTAATTAAAATGTGTTCAGAGGGCCTCAGTGTCTGAATGGTTCCAGTTCAGCTCCATAACAGCAGCGTCCCTGGTTTGATTCCTGTGTTTCAGCTCATATCTGCCTCTCTCACTGAGGGGGACGTACACACACACACACACACACACACACACACACACACTAACCACTAACTCTATTTGAACCAATAGAAAGCTGGTGCTCAGAGGAAGAGGGCGGGCTTTACTTGGTGTCAGTGACAGAAATGAAAAGAAGCTCAAATGAGTGAGAAGGACGATGAAGGAAACATCTGTGCTGTGTCTGCTCTGTAAGTAGAATCTCTGTGTTTGTTTGAATTCTTGTACTTTGACTGTCTGCTCTCCTGATAACTGATGATGGAGGAGAAGACATGAAAAACAAATCAGGCTGAATTCAAGTTCAAACACCACGAGGACCAACTGCAGGTCTGAACTGACTCTTTATCTTTGCTCAGGAGTCGAGGAAACACAGCAGGCAGTGACAAGATCAAATCATTCACTCATATCAACACAGCTGCACAGTGTGACAGTAATACTTATAATTAGTGCACATTTTTCTCTATATCTCCACAGTGCAGTCAGTGCACCTATAGTAGCAATACTGATGGTTTAAAGAACTCTTTAAATCTTTAAATAAGAAGCAGAGACTGTTTAAAATCTGTTTCTTGCCACAGAAAACTTGCAGTTGATCAGTAACATGTCACATGTCAAACACTGACAGCTGGACTCCATATTTTCCTCAAAAACAGATGAAAAATGAATGAATATGGATGAATGATGCTCTTTCTTCTTCTTTTTTCAATCGTTAATACTTTTTTTTTTTTAAAGGCAGCACGGTAGCATGGTGGTTAGCACTGTTGCCGCACAGCAATAAGGTTCTTAGTTCAATTCCACAATCAGGCCGGGGTCTTTCTGTGTGGAGTTTGTGTTCTCTCAGGCTTCCTCCCACCGACCAAAAACATGCAGCTTGTGGGGATAGGTTAATTAATCCGATTGATCAATTCATAGGTTGATGGTTGTCTGTCTCTGTGTTAGACGTGCAACCTATCCAGGGTGTACCCTGCCTCTTGCCCTATGACAGCTGGGATAGGCTCCAGCGCCCCCCGTGACCCTGAAAAGGACGAATGGATGGATAGAGTTTTTTTTTTTTTTTTTACTCTTTTGTCAAACTTTACTGAAATTTTTTTCTGGAATCAAATAGAAAACGAGCAGATATATCAGAGAGAGATGAGTTTGTGTGTTTGTCAGCTGTTTGTGTGGAGCTCGTCTGACTGTGAGTCCCAGCAGCTCTCAGTTCTTCAAAGGAGACTTTGTGTCTCTGAGCTGTGAGGAGGACGACAGCTCTGCTGGATGGACTCTGAGGAGGAACACAAGCAAACCAAACATCACTCAGTGTGGAGATGGGTGGGGAAGATTAAATGGTTCTTCCTGTGACATCGGTTACATGTACCCACTGGACAGTGGAGTTTACTGGTGTGAGTCCAGAGAGGGTCCCATCAGTAACATGGTTAACCTGACAGTCACTGGTAAGCTGAGTGTGTGGAGTTAGTGTTGATGAAGCTGTGTGTAAATGGATGAAATGCTGTAGTTTGTCTCTGTGTTGAGGTGGATCAGTGATCCTGCAGAGTCCTGTCCTCCCTGTGATGGAGGGAGATGACGTCACTCTGCTCTGTAAAACAAAGACCCCTCCCTCCAACCTCCCAGCTGCTTTCTATAAAGATGGCTCCCTCATCAGGAAGCAGCCTACAGGTCACATGACCATCCAGCATGTTTCCAGGTCTGATGAAGGCCTCTACAAGTGTGACATCAGCGGTCATGGAGAGTCTCCATCCAGCTGGATCACTGTCACAGGTGACACACTCACCTGTCTGTGTTTCTGCAGCTTTCAACATTCACAATGTGACGACAACTTAATGACTGTGTTTGCTTTATTTTAGGGGAACACACCACCACACCTCCACCTACATCCACACCTCCACCTGGTTCCCCTCTCATACCTATGTTGTCATCTGTTGGATCAGTCTGTGTTGTGGTTCTACTGGTGTTACTGGTTCTGCTGGTGGGACGATGTGTTCACAGGAAACCTGAAGGTGAGACACAGACTTCTGGATTTTATAAATTCATTCATTTTAAATTGTGTTTGGTTTTGATGGACATGTTAACATTTGAAGGTTGAACATTTCAGCTTCACTTAAAGCTGTTTTACATGTTTGTAAAACTTCCGCATAAACTTTGATGTCAAGCCTTTTATTTCAGTAATAATCTACATGTCCTGTTAAAACTTTGTTTCTGATTTGAAAAAGAAAAATATAACTGACTCATGTTGAGGTTCACAATAGTTTAAACTCCTGTTATTTTTTTCTTTGATAACAGAGTCTATAACATGAGCGAGCCCAGTGTCTGCTCCATCAGTGAAAGATGGCTGTAGGCACTGTGACGCTGCTTGGTAATATAATATAATATAATATAATATAATATAATATAATATAATATTTGAGGACATTTCCTCTGACTATCTTCACCTAATTTATCTTGGGTGGTTAGAATTAGATTTTTGTTTATGAGCGCTATTTCTTACTGTTATCATGTGATGGATGGTTTAAATTCACAGTTATAAAATATAAAATAAAAAATATATATTAAAAATGTTTAATTAAGCATTTTACTAATCTGGTGCCAGAATTTACCACTGAAAGAGTTTAAATTAATACTTCTGTTTACACACATATTGATAAACTGTCTGCAGTGTTTATTTAGATTTCAAAGATCAAACCAAATGTAACCATGAATGTTTAACTCTGTACTTACTGAGTGTTGTTCACTGTGAGCTGGACTGTGTGTTTGTGGTCTGTGGTTAACTGAAGCTAACAGCTCTGCAGTCGTCCAGCATCCTGTTTCTGAACAAACAGTAAACTCTGCACACAGACCACAACTCTAAAGATAAAACTAATACTTTTTTTAAAATTCCACTTCTTAAACATTATCATTTTCTTTATGATCAGCTGTTATTCCTGCTCTGATGTCCTCTGTGTGTGTTTGCTGTGCAGACAGTGATCCAGCTACAGTCCACTCAGCAGCGAGAACTGAAGACGTCACTTGTGGAAAAATCATCATCAAAGACAAGAAAAAGAAATCAAATCTGAGAGGTGAAGCTGCTCTTCTTCTGTCTCTGCCATGGTTCACTCAGGCTTTGCTTTAAGCTACATGCTAATACTAACATGCTAAGTTATTAGCATTCTCCTTCAATCTTATGAACACATTTGCCTTCAACATACAATTACTGACCAAGTGTTTGCGTCAAGCACTTTGTTGATTTATTGAACACATAAGTAGCTCCTAGATAATGAAACTCAAGCACCACCATCAAGACAAACTTTTAATTTAGAATAAATGTATCTTTAAAAGTTCGCATTTAAGTCTTTTCAAAATTACTGTCAACATTAATGACCACAAGTGGATGAACCCTATTGGGTTTTGGTGATGACATGACCTTTTTTCCAGCACTGCCATTAGGTCAAATCTTTTATCCATGTTTTTTTTATTTTATGTGTCCATCCATGTCCTTTAGAATGAATCCTGTTTTCTTGTGACCCAGGACCCTTTGTTGTATCACCACGACATCACTTTCACTCACCCCTCCTCTTTTCTTATCCAGGCTTGAGATCGGCAATGGCAGAGCTCTTCTGTTTGTTTGTTTTTTTATGTGTGTGTTTGTGGTGAAATTCAACCATTTGTGAAACAGAAAATTGTGAAAACATCAGTAAAATAGTCAGAATATGTAACAGTTCTTGTCCAACAATTAAGTTTTTTTTTGTACACACCCTCTGTTGTGCAGAAAGTGTGTGAATGCTCCTTGCAGGCGTATTTCTTCCATTGTGCTAGTCTTAGAATCATTTCTTTTGGGACAAACCTGCACCTTCCATATTTCCTGCCCATGGTTTTTAGCATTGGAGAAGTTGGGCTGTTTGTATTTGTCTGTTCGTCCCTCAGAATAGCTGCAACAGTGGTTGATGCTCTCAGATGGCGCCCCTTTTCTCTCAATATGAGGTTTCACCAGAGTATTACCAAGCTGCTCCAGGAAAATCGTCCTCGACTCTGTTTGTGCATCGTGCTGAACAGCAGGACATTTTTCCTTTTCTTGAGCCAATAGGAGACTAGAGTTGCTTTTTCAGTGAAGGCAAACGCTGAAGATGTTACCTTCCTGCTCTTGACAGCAAGAAGTTCAGAAGGAAGCTCAGGCTTGTTCTTTCTCACTATCCCTAACATGGTAAACTTCCTTTTGAGCAATTCCTCATCCAAGGCATGATACAAAAAAAAAAATTGCATGTGAAATTATGCACACGCAGTCCTTCAGCCAAATCAACCATCACTCTTTTGGCCAGGTCTTTCCAACTGTCCCCATATACACACCTCCCCTCTAAATTTGTCATCCGAAGGACAGTATTTTTAATCGATGGTGTCATAAAGATCTCAAATGATGACTTGAGGTCCTCAACATGGCTGACTGCATACCTGGTGGGGACTGGAACCATTTTGATAATATTAGAAGCACTAAGTCTCCACTGTTGTTTAAAGTTGGGAAAGGGACCATATTATCTTTCCATTTTTGGAAGGCATTGTGTATGCTGATGATTGAGAGACAACAGGAGGGCCAACACTCTCATTCTCATTAGATTAGAATTCACAATCCTCCGTCTCTGACACATTCTCGTCTATGTGACTTTCACCGTCAAAGAGTTGTGCCAAAACCTGATTGACAGTGAAGCTTTTCCCAAATGACACTTTTTGAGACAGCACACATATTACAGAGTACACAATACACCAAGAGTAGTAATTTAGATAGAGGGATGTCATGGAAGCTTTTATAAGTTTGCTACCCCCTAATTTTGTACGAGCTGTCAACGTCCTTGCAGGAAATTCCCTCCCACCACATGCGAAATATCAGTTCTAATTCAGCAGGGTCAAAATGACCCTGAGCATGATAGGAGGGTTTCTCACTATGATTTGTCCAATTTATTTTATATTGATTAGGGTAGACCACGGTGGGTTGTCACATTGCTACAGATAAACTAGAGGGCACTTGAATCAGTTTCTCACTAGCAAGCTAAAGACATAGAGCTAGATTAAGTAGCAGCTCTTATGTAGCTACATTATAATATTTATCAAGAGGTCAGTTGGGGGTGTTTATGTCACTGGTCCTGAGTTTGGTTGTTACACGTGTCAGAACCGAGCACCTGAGGGTGAGAAATGTTTTTGCAGCTAGGGATATAAAGACGGCAATATTTTTCATTTCTTTGTTAGCAGAATAGTTTGTGTTGGTCCAAGGAAGTATGGTTTCAGTGTGTGTCTGCAAAACCTGATCTCACAAACAGTGTACCCATGGCAACCCACTGGAGGAGCTCATTACCTTACAGGGTTGCTGGATAAAGACTAGCAACCTTTAAATTGAGATCACAGAAACTTTCCCCACCTGGGCCCTGTTTCAGGAAGCCGGTTTAGTGGAAAAACTGAGTAAGTATACCCTGAGTTAACGAAAACTCTGGGTTTTCGGTTTCAGAAAGCGAGTTCAGCTGAAGCCTGAGTGAGTCACTATGACGACACACGCCGTGAAGCTAACCTGCCCCCTAGCAGGTTTACTACAACTAACCCTGACTGTCTCCGCCCCTTTGTCGGAAACCTGACAGTAGGAAGTGTCGGACATGGCGTGCCCCTTCCTTGAAGAGCCAGTAGATGTTGAAGCCCAAATTCTCCGCAGAGCTCTCCGCCGAGAGAGAGTGATCAGAGCGCGTTTGGACATTTTATCATTTCCTGATGATTTTCTGTGTGAACGTCACCGTTTCTCAGCACAATCTATAATTTATTTGGATAACATCCTCAGGCCATATATTACGCATGTGACACATTGCGGACATGCTCTCAGTTCTGTACATATTATTTGTATTGCACTTCGGTTTTTTGCAAACGGGAGCTTTCTGTATAATATTGGTGACGCTGAGCACGTTTCCAAGGCTACTGTCTGTCGGGCAGTCAGGAATGTTACAGTTGCACTGAAACGTCTCCTCGTCTGTGGTGTTCCCCGGTCATAGACCCACAAGATTTATCAAAGAGGGATGCCACAAAATTGCAGGTATCAGGATGACCAAAACTTAATTTATGATGTGGTGATACTTGAACTACTACTTAAATTTTACATTTATTTTCACAGTTCCCAGGCGTGATTGGCTGTATAGATGGCACTCACATTCCAATCATTGCTCCTTCAGTAAATGAAGGAGACTATGTGAACAGGAAGTCTTTCCACAGCATTAATGTACAGGTACATAGTTCCCTGTAGCATGTCAAACTAACAAATTATTTCATTATAGTAATGGATGCTAATTTGTGTTCTCTGCACTGTGAAGATCATATGTGATGCTGCCAACATTATCACAAATGTGGAAGCCAAGTGGCCAGGCTCTGTCCATGACTCACAAATATTCCGTGAATGTACACTGAGCACAAAATTTGGACATGGTGAGTTGAGAATACTGTAAAATATATAAAGACCAATTGCTTCAGGGACATTTGAACTGAAGTGTATCCTTCTGTCTTAGGAGAGTTCACTGGCTACTTGCTTGGTGATAGGGGGTATCCATGTTTACCCTATTTGCTTACCCCTTACTCTGACCCTGAACCGGGCCCACAGCAGCGATATAATCTGGCTCATTGCAGGACAAGAGCCAGAATTGAAATGACTATCGGAATGCTTAAGGCCCGGTTCCAGTGCCTGCAAAGACTCAGGGTCACCCCAGAAAGGGCATGTGACATTATTGTGGCATGTGTGATTCTTCACAACATTGCCACAATTAGAGGAGAACACTGTCCTTCTGAACCAAACATCAGCAGTGATCCAAACCATGAACATCCTGACCCTCCCACGGACATACAAGATGGAAGAGCAGTCAGAGACACCATATGTCACAATCATTTCTTTTGACCCATCACCTCAACATGTTGAAAGAAGAATAAACAGATTTTTTGTTCAACTGGCTTTATTGGTCGCCTGTATTTCCTGTACACAAAGTATTAAAAGATGTAAACCTCATAAAGTGTCTCTGTTGCTTCCTCCTCTGTAACAGCTGTCAATGTTTCTTCATTATTTTCCTGTAGTAAAGAAATAAACAACATTGCTGTTCTACTGTAAACTCATATAATCTGTGGAGTATTACTCACAACTGCATGTTGGTCTGGCTCAACAGGAGGCTGCACCAGATGCAGTACACCACCACCATCAACTGATAGAATATGAGGTTTATACAGGTCACTTATAACTTACAAGGGACCAAATGGCAATTAACAAACATACCAATCACCTTACACTTCATTGTCATTATGCTCTCAAAGACAACCAAGACTGAGGGAAGGCAAAATCAGTAGGAAAATAACTTCACTACAAAATAATCCATTATGGTAAAGAGTTTATCAAATGAATGAGTAGCACTGCAAAGGTGACTGTGAAGAAAGGATGTATGCACATCATGTATTATTTTGAATTTACCCCCTATGTAGGCACTTGTGTCTTGCGGGGTTATTGACTCAGAGGATGTCCCCGCAGAGATGCCTTCGGCCACAGGGCGCCCACTGTTTTGGCTGAGGGCCAACTGCTCAGCCTCTGTGAGTGGTGGTGGTGGAGGACCCCCACCTGTTTTTCGGGCCTCCGCTTTTTTTCTGTTGGCTATAACGGGTCACATTTGAGCATACAGAGTAAGCAAATATGTACTTGTAATGTGCTCAGATAATTTCAATAAGTGCTTACAGAAAGAAAATTAATGTAGCCTCTAACTGCAATTGATTTACATGGGACAAACAGACCAAGCACTATGGCTCATAATACAATTACACCTTACCTGTTTGGACTATATTTTTATATTTCATTTTTACTTGCTGCCAGGAACGTTTGGGGCCTGTTGGGTTGCACCTGCGCTCACATCACGTCACAAAATAAAATGTATAAAATAACAAATAAAATAACATATGATAAAATAACGTGTTAAATGGGTGGAAATCCCTAGATCAATGTTTAAATTAACACTCAGGCATTGACTCTGTCGGCTATGTTTTGCCATGCATGCTCCCTTTCTTTTGCAGCTGTGGCTGTGTTACTTTTTTCCGCGGAATTTGCATGTTATCAGCATATGCTGCCATCAGAATTTCGGCCTCAAGCGCTGTGAAATACATTGACCGCGCCTTCTTTCCCTCCGTCTCCATGGTGACTCGCTTAATCTGTGCTCCGCTTATCAGGGCTTTATGTATCCTCGTCCGCGCGCTTCACTTGGGGTTGACGCAACTCCGCGTTGATTGAACTAATTGTTATCAGCCTTTCTGAAACCGAATATTCCGAGTTGGACAGTTCGGGGTTACTCAACCCTGAGTATCGTTTTTCACTCTGAGTTTTCTAAACCGGCTTCCTGAAACAGGGCCCTGGAGGATTGAGCGTGTATCAAGACTTTAAATGGAGAACAGTTCAGACTCAGTTTGATATTGATGTAGTTCAGTTTGTTCTCACATGAGACTTCCTCACTATTACTCAGGTTAGCAAATCTCACACAAAATGACTGTTGAATGTCATTTAAAATGTGTTGGGAACCTCTGTCCTTTAATAACATCAATGATTCATCACTACAAAATACAGTCACGGTTGTGGAATCTGTTCTCAGTTGTTTTCATGACTTTAATAAAGGCAACATTATTAAAGTCTGTAAATTCCTTCATTTCAGTGCACATAAAAAAATAATTCACAATAATTATCGCTGCTTCAAATTCATGGTTTAAAAAAATGGTGTATTAGATGGTCAAAGGAGCTTGCAAAGAATTAGTATTAGATGGTGTTTATTTCTAAACTTGTCTCTAACTTAAAAGAAAAAATTATGAAAAATATTTTTTACTGAAACATAATTAATAGTTATTGGACGACTAACCCTGTCATGTAGTCAAAAACATAGTGTGCATTCATGTGGTGATGAAGGATTTGTCTGGTGCAATTTCAGAACAATAAACCAGCTCAATGTCCAAATGTGGCTCATCTCCCCACACAAGTTATCAGCAGGATTATTGAGATTTATTTGTTGATATGAGACAGACTAAACAAAGCAAATGTCTTCTAGTATAAAATATCATTCTGACTCTTCTGAAGTTCTGCATGTGAAACCACAGCAGCTCCTTCCTGTTGTTCACTTCTGCTCAGGCTAATAAAAGTGTGATCATGCGTGCTTTGTGGTCTGTGGGGAAGTTTGTCAGTTCTAATTTAAAAGAGATGGCAGCTTTGTGGTCATCCACTTGTCTTTGTCTGGTTCCTCACCCAGGAACAATTTGCCATGGGAGACCCTACCAACAAAGTCTCCTGACAACACAGAAACCCCACAGAACATACAAACCTGTCACGGCCCCCATGTCTCTCTGGTTGGCTCACGCTGGCTACAGGTTTTGTTGTTGTTCGTTTTTGTTTTTGTGTTCTTTGTCTTTCCTCCTCCTCTCTGCCTGGGTGGAGCTCGTTACGGGCTCTCGCTCTTGGCCCACGCACCTGTGTGATTGTGTCCAACTGCTGTTGATCTGGCTGATTTCCCCAGCTGCTATTTAAGGCAGTGGAACATAGCAGCTCACTGCTGGAATGTTGAACCTCCTGAATATCCCTCTTCTGGACCAAATTACGGGACATGCCCAGATGTAGCAGCGTGTGTGGAGTTTTGGAGCGAGTGCGGCTGAAGAGGAGTGCGTGTGTGCGGAGGAGCTGTGGCAGTGACTGTGTGGAAGAGGAAGCGTGTGTGTGTGTGGATTCCCCCCTTCTCTCCCTGGACAGTGAGTTGGACCCCCCTCCCAACTCACTATATATATATCTATATATATATATATATATATATATATATATATATATATATATATCTATATATATATATATATATATATATATATATATATAGCACTGAGGTGATCCCTGTTGTAAATAAATCTCCTTTTGTTCTCTAAGAAAGAACTGTCTGCGCGTGAGTCCGTCCAGTAGCCATGACAAAACCCCTCCACAACGATAAGAAAGTAATTTACAGAAGGTTGGCATATTGTGCCATGGGAGTTTGCCCAACCAGTCTACATTTATTTTGTGGAGAAGGTATTTGACCATGTCCGATCTTGGGGATCCCGTGGGTGTGCTTTGGCAGTATGCAGTGTCCAACCCACTGATGGACTCCAGGGCTACTTTTTTTTTTTTTTTTTACTGCTTCTGTTCAAAATTTTTATGGACAGAATTTCTAGGCATAGACAAGTGGCATAGCTATCTCTGCTCTTTGCAGATGATGTGGTTCTGTTGGCTTCATCAGGTGATGGCCTCCAGCTCGCACTGGAATGGTTCGCAGAAGAGTGTGAAGTTGGTGGGAATAGATATCAGCACCTCCAAATCTGAGGCCATGGTCCTCAGCTGGAAAATGATGAAGTGCTCACTCCAGGTCAGAGTTCCTGCCCCGAGTGGAGGGATTTATGTATCTCTGGGTCTAGTTCGCGGCCGAGGGGAACAGGGAGTGGGATCGACAGATGGATAGGTGCTGTGGCTGCAGTGATGCGGATGCTGTACCGGTCCTTGGTGAAAAGAGAGACTCATCTCAAATACTTGGTCCAGTTTTACTCCTCATTCAAAAAGCATGTACACCTGGGTAGTTCACAGGGAAGGATCTCTATAAATAGCAATGGCGGCAAGGGCAGCACCTAGCAGACCACTTTTGAAGTCGCTAGAAATCCAAGCATTTACACACACTTCAAGCTTGTCAGAAGTTGCTAAAGTTATATCCTAACATTGAGAAAGGCAACACTGGGCTGCTAAAGTAGAGCAATGCAGCCCAAAGCAACTGGTGTAAAGCACTCCTTACAAACACTTTTCCCAGTGATGATGGAAGAGTTCAGAAAGTAGAGCTCAGGGTCACCAAGCAAGGCTGAGACAAAAGGTTCCTGAGGTCTGTGTCTTGGATCATTCTGCTGATAAAAAGTAATACTAAAACCCTCTTTTCAACTAGTTTTGTGTAATTATCTGCTGCAGTCTTTCATGTTTATGCCTTGAAAAGCAAAGAGCAGTAGAACCGTATGTGTTGTAGACATTCTAGTAGCTTGATGTTCTCTGCTATTTACCAGCAGAAGGCTTAGCTTTGCTATCTGCTTAACAGTATGCCCAGGTGCATTAGGGGTTTTATGACCCCACCAATAATGAGATCCAGCCAATATACCCCCCCCCCCCCCCCCCCCCATAAAATTATTAATTATGGTGCATAAATAGTTTGATTTTCTTTAATCATTTCAATTACTGCCAGCAAAATGTTTAATCATCTATTAATGTAAACTGCTTTTCCCTGACAGTTACTTCTCCCACGCTATGAGCTGCTTTAGCAATACTGAAAAAACAGCAATATGGTACATCGATGATACTGAAGTTTCGCCTATCCCATTCTTCTTATGAAGTGGTGTTGGAATTACCAAGAAATGTATTCCTCCCCATGCACTGCTGGCTCTGTTGTGCTGGCTCTGGGTCCATTGTGTAACTCACGCCACCAACATTACCAGGACGCCTACATTAGAGCCTCTTATTGCGTGTTTTGGTTGGGTTTCCAGCAATCAGAATCAGAGAAACTGTATTAATCCCAGATGGAAATTGAGTAAAATAAAAAAGGGGGGCCACATATCGTACTCAAACCGGCCACTCTGAGCCATGCAATATATGATAGATACCCATCCAACTGAGCTAAACCTGCACCCGACTGTGGTGCAGGTCACCAAACTGGAGAGGTATAGAGGGGATAGCCTAACTAACATATGAAACCAGAAATGACCGCTTTTTATTCTACTTATTTCAACAAAGTAACTGATTCTGATTACCACCTATTTAAACGGTAACTGTAACTGTAAGACTGTAACTGTAAGACTGTAACTGTAACAGTTACTCATATTTTGTATTTCAAATACGTAACGCTGATACATGTATTTCATTACTCCCCAACACTGTTTGTTGGCTTGTTGTTTACAACAAGATGTAGTCTATGACGGCAACGGTAGGTTGAGGATTAACAGAAACATCTGGTTAGCTGTTCTTTAGCTTATCTGCAAAAATGTAAATGTAAAATAATTGCAATGTAAGGAAAAGGATTTTTTTTTTCCCTGTTTGTTGACATCTGCCACCATAAATCGTTGACGATAGCATTTAGAAATGACGTTAACAATGTGCCAGATATGTGGGGAAGGGGCTTACTGATGATGCAGTTGGGTAGTGGGGGATTGGCAGCGTGCTGTGTGTATGTAGGGAGTGGGTTAGTATGTGCAATCCAATCATTTAAGATCTAGTCATTTTAGAGAGTGGCAAGTTTTCTTGACTTGAGCCCCATGTCAGGAACCAAACACAGATGACAGGGACAGAGAAGGATTTAATGTTTCAGACATCATCGCCTGCACTAAGCCTGCACAACCTGATCCTGAGTTTATAGCAGTGCAGAGGCGAGCTAAATGTGTGTTATCTTTTTTTTTTTTTTTAAGTTGCAATCAATCTTCTAAACATCCCTAATATTCTCTCAGTATATTTGCAAACAGAGTCAGAATTGCTCAACATATGTATTCGCACAGTTTTATTTAAACTTTTTTGCATCTTCAATTTTAGATTTTTTTTAATAAAGGAATGCACTTTTAAACATGGCTGTTTTAGTGCCTACTGACTAATTACTGTTAATACTGTTTTAGAACAGAGCAAATGTTCTTTAATGCAATGAACATTATTTCTTCTTTGAAGTTGTGAAAAATACACAGCAGCTACTTCCTGTTATTCAGTCTGAAGCAGGTAGCTTTCTCCTTAGCCAGTTGTAATCTGGAAAGCCCCCCTTACATTTGCTTTCCCCGAGAATTTGTCAGTGCTGTTGCAGGCCTGCTTAGAACAGAAATGAGAAAAAAATAGAGCTGATTATTAGCTCACAAAACACAAAACAAAATCACCTGGCAGGTTTTCTTTAAGTGCACTGTTAAAAATAATGGACCCCTCTCAGACATGTTTCCTAAAACTCCCTCTATTAAAAACAAAAACAACCCAAACCTAACTGACAAAATCAACCCATCACCCCAACAACCTTAAACACACAAGTTTTGCCACCACATAATGTCACCTCCTCAATACACCGAAAGTCTCGTTAAAACCACACAATTTGCACAAAAAAATCACCCCCTTTATGCACTTCAACATACTTGGATTCAACATAAAACACAACCCCCCTTACAACAACATATCACTAAACTATAAATTTCCTACCCCAATCTGCACTTCTCTTCTCTGCTATGCTTCCTCTTCTGAAAGCCTCAGTCACACACACACACACACACACACACAGGAAGTTCCTTCGTCACCACTCACTCCAGCTAATTTGCATACTGAGTCATCTCTCAATGAGTTGCTGTAACAACAGAAACATATGTTTAAACATTACCACCTTATTAAATTATTTTATTTCTTTCTACAGTGATCACTGGTTTTGATCACTCAGTACGAGAGAGCACTCCTAAGTCACTCTTTTAAAACTACTTTAATCACTTTTTTCATAACTCCCTTTGTCATATGGCTTCTTCTATTCCTCAATCACAAACTCAAATGTATTTTATTAACCATTCACACCATTCCACCACTCATACAAGTAGCAAGCTGATCTTCATTGCGTATCTTTGTGTTCTAAGCCAGGTTTAATCAGTGTCTATACATGAATCATCATGGGCTTGTCTTGTCTTTATAATAAGGTTAATGCATTTTCTGTTTGTGTATGTGAATTTGCATATGTTGCTTTTGCAGTGTGTCAGACTCCTGCACAATTCTCCACTTAAGCCGTCAGTTCTCTTTCCCAAATTTGCCAACCCAAATTTTAAGTTCCCACCTTATTAACAGCATTCCTTCTCCTCAGCTAGAAGTTAGGGCTCCACTTGCCACTTACCCCCTCCGCCTTGGCCCAGCGGCTTTACCCTTGAGGTCCCGTCTTCTTCACTTCATCTCACCAGTGAGTCTGAGGTCACAGGGACTGAGTGAGGCCGAGTAATCGTGACTGTGCCTGCCTTAGGTTGTCCCAGGGTTTCGAGGTGGGATCTTACCCGTCATGGGCTATCCAGCCTTCCATACTCGCCTGATACGGGGGCCAAGTGGGCAGGGGTGCTATGAGCATAGGGAACACACTGGCTCTGGAAATTAAAGGAGTGTTAGCTGCTTCCTTCATTGCATCTTATATTAAACTATCTCACTTCTGATTCTTTCCTCGAATAATTTCACATATGGCACTTTGTGTATGTGTGTTTTCTATTCATTAATGTAATTGTCAGTTATTTTCTCTCTTCATTTTACTTTTTTATCTGTTTGTTTGTAACGTTCTACTTTAGTTCTACTAAATCTTCATGTAAAAACAATACCCCCTCTTTCACGCACACACTCTGCAGTTTGCCTACGCACACACTTCTCTCTCAGACTTCCTTTTATGGGCATGTAACTTCCTGTCACACACACACAGCACGCAGCTTCTCAGAGCAGCTCAAGCTGCTTTTCTGTTTCTCCAGGCTAATCAAACTTATTTTGTATTTACAATCTACAGACCCTCTGTAATTCTGCTAACTTTTGATCTAAAATGTAGCATCATTCACACAATGATTTCATAATCCTCTCACACACACACCTTTTAAATAAACTAAACTCTTTGCATTTGTCAGCATTCACATCACAGCCTTCAACGTGCTCACTTTCACTCCTGCAAGACGCGGAGATGGACATCTCCTTCACCTAACATAAACTAAATTACCATATCAACATACAATTACTGAAATTCAAACTCAAATACACCGTCTGTTTTAATAAAGTCAAAGAGTAAACGGGTGTACCAAGTGTATGTACTTATGTGTTTTTAAACTGAAAGAAAAGAACCTCAAACTCTTATAACATCACTCATGCATCTCTTAAATTAAAAACACTTTCAAACTTTAAAACATCCTACTTTACATCACCAAAGAAATACCTCTCACACCTTTATTCCTCATTCAAAACCTTCTAGTCACCGCATTCACACTTAAACTGTGACCAGAGTTGAGGAATATAACTCAAAACACACTTTCCTAAGAGTATTTTAGACATGCTTGTCATAATCAGAAAGAGCAAGTCAAAAACAAACGAAAAATTCAAACCTCCATTAATTCTCACCGCACACACAAGAAATTGAAAAAATAAACCACACCAGCAACTAATGCTGGAGAAAAGTTACTACTGAAAGTAATGTGTTAGTCTTAAGTATATACAGTGCACTCAATATATTTATATATCTACATCCAAACTCAGTCAATTACTATACATCCACTACGGCAACTCAAAACTTTATTTATAGTCCTCTAATAAACATAAATGGCATCTTAAACACACACTCAACAATGTTTGCAGCAGTATTTGTAAAACCAACTGTGGTTTAAACAGGTCACTACTTACTCATTTGCATTTTCACACTCACACACACCGTCTAAAAATAGCAGCAGGCAGTCAGTGCATTGCTGACTCGACACACAGCCTCCTATTTTATATTACAAAGACGTCTTATATTTACAACTACTGCCAGATCTGTCAGCTTTAGCGCCTAACCAATTTTGACAAATTTAAGTTAACGGTCCCACCGAAAAAGTCCAACTTTTTTGTAATCAGTTAACCAGTATCTGTCCAACAGTTTCTGGCCTCATCTCTAAAGTCCCTAACTCAATTTAAAAGCGTCAACCAACCCAAACTTAGCCTGAAGCTCTATTTTTGGCATTGCACAGCCAAGGCTTACCCCGAAGTGTTAAGTTAAAGTTACACGCCCGAAGTCCAACTTCTTCTAACCAAAAAAGCGCAGACTACCGTTCCAAACGGTAAAGTGGTCCAACCACTAGCTATTTTGGAGGTTCCCAAGTTCTCCCCGGTTGCCAACCGTACTAACCCTATTCGCCGATAGGTCAGGGCCAAGCGTCCTTGGCCGGGAGGGAGCATTACCTCCGAGAACTGCGCTTCTTACCAGTCCAACTGGCGTTCTTGAGTAATTTATAATACTTTGGAACAACAGTAAAACACCCAACAAAGTGTAAGACTGAAGCAGGTCCAACCTTATAACCAAAAAATAACCAAATTCCCTAACATACTAAAATCATTGAGCAGTCCAACTGCTTTCCACGGTCCAACCGTATTAAATCCTTTTAGCGGTCCAACCGCATTCAATCATTACCAGCAGTCCAACTGCTTTTTACGGTCCAACCGTATTAAATCATTTCCAGCAGTCCAACTGCTTTAAATCCTCAGTACTGTCATAAGATTCTCATCAAAATCAAAGCAGACATTTACCGGCAACTTTTACTGAATAGACATTTAATTTTATCATCCAATTCAGCACACTTCGGATAAAATCAACAGGCCTGTGCCTACCTCTTTTTAAAGGCGCCTGTCCCCTCAGTTTGGTTGCCGGGTCACGCCTGCCTGTCTGACCACAACGGACCACCGAATTTCACCGTTTACACCTCCAATCCTCCCTCCTCAATTACCGGACGAAGCCCCCAAATGTTAAGGTTCAAAAATTGAGGAAGGAGAGTACAAACCACCATGGTCCAGAAGCTCTTGGTCAAACAATGATTTTAATGAACACACACGTGTGGGAAGAACACTCTGTACGCAGACAGCAAGTGGTCTTCGACTTCCTCAAAGCATACACAGATTTTTATAGCATCAGGGTTTGATTTACTGACGCCCCCTTCATGCGTCACAGACAGGATATATACACATACGTCAATATCAAAACCACAACGACTTTTGACACAATTTAAAAGAACAATTATCTTCTATCTTCATAACAGGTGCTTCCTGTCACTGCCGGATGCTCGCTTGTCATCTTGACACCTCAGCAGCAGTTCTGCGACAAACTGCTCTTTTTGCAACCCCAGCAAAACATGATTAAACTTTCACCTATAAATGATTCTCTCTAACTGAGTGTGTGTGTCTGTGTCTGTGTGCTAACCACAATTGCACCCTGTTTCACCTCGCTGACTAGCTCCTGACCTCTAACCAGACAGAGAGACAGAAACCACACTCAGATATGTAACAACTGAAACTATATATGTGTCATCTACTAAATAAATGTTTTAATCAAGAACCCCTACTAAAAGCTTAATACAAGAATATGAACATATAAAAGATATTAAAATAAACTGATATAAGTGTTTTGTAAGCATGTATTGCAATTCCTTCTATGTTCTAGTTTTCCCTCAGCATGGATCATCTAGACACTCTCACTAGTGAAGCTTTAGACCATTAATGAACCTGAACATCAACTCAAATAGGCACAGATATGCATTGTGTATAAAATAGTTATAACTGCACCTGAAATACAAAGTTAATATAATAACTTGTATGCATAAACATCTTAAGGCCATCTTAAAGCTATCTGTTACATTGTTAGAGCAATGATCATATTGCAGATTATATTATGCTGGTAATAATGATTTTTAACAATAGCAGTAAAATAATTTCCCTGCTCCACAGTTTCTTCACCACAGTTCTGCCATCCGCCGTTTTTGTTAGAAAAAATTGGCCACAGCCACTGCGCTATGAATTCTGGGATATGTTGGGCCACAAGTGATACACCCAACCCATTCTTCAAATCTGGGGAAATGAAGGGCGCATTTTCGGCTGCATTTCGAATTGGGACAGGCTTCATCATGTTGGCGTGACGTAATCACCCTTCAAATTGGGTCTTGAAGAATGCAGACACTGAATTGGAACAGTTATTTTGGCGGCAGAAAATGTGAAAGAGGAACATCACATGGAGATACTTTAAGGCTGGAAATTAAAACACTAACATGAAAAATAAACATAATAACTTGATACTGTCACTGGGTTAAGAATAAAGGAGTGTTCAAAAGAAATCATCAGTATCAAACTGTGACAATAAAAAAATGTTCATTAAAGCAACCAAGAATGGGATAAGTTTGATGTGAATCTTTGGTAATGCATAGGGGAGGCTCTGTGCCAGTTTTTTTATGCTGTACCTCCCTCCATCCAACCATACACCTCTTTGGGTTTGCCATCAGCCCTGCCTGCCTCACGGACTCCGTGACCGTGACCAACCACTGCACATGATCAGTGGCGTGTCTAGAAAATTTTTGTTGGGGGGGCCAGGTAGGGGCACAGATTTGGAGAAGGGTGGCAGATTTAATTGGCAGATAATGTTTAAAAAAAAAATTCTACCAACCCTTAACCATAATTCAATAATCCTATAAACCTAATAACCAAATGCACTTTTAACTCTTATTAGAATGAGATTTTAACCACTACGGTGCAAAGTTTTTAGATACTGCGTTGATAAAGTACAAGAGATACAATCAGTGCTTTGTCAGTGTTTACTCAGCATTCAAGGACAGCAATATTTGCATAGTGTTTTTACTGACATATAGTGCACATATGTTTTGGGCAAAAACATTTTTGAAAATTAAAATACGAACATTTGTAACAAACAATTGACAAATTAGCCAATGCCAATGCAAAACTTTATCTGCCTGTTAAAAGAAGAAGATAATCTTCTCACAAACTGGTGTTTGATTTTGAAACAGGAAAAAAGTGGGGAAACAAATGAAAAGACTAACATTTGAATAAAACCTGAAAGCAAGTAAATACTTTCTATGCTGCCTTATGGTAAACTTTGGTAATATTGATCAAGAACAACACTGGCTGATGATGAAATACAGTCAGCTGGCATGGTGACACTGCCAGTATTAACCTGCAGGGCTGGACTGGGACAAAAAAATTGGGCATTTTTACTACAGACCGACCCACCAGGTATTAAAGCCATAAAGACTTTGAATGAAAACAAATGCTGTTGTGACAGTGATGTACAGTCTTGTTGGTATATGTATGATTTCTAT
This sequence comes from Diplotaxodon limnothrissa, assembly GCF_057381915.1. Taxonomy (NCBI): domain Eukaryota; kingdom Metazoa; phylum Chordata; class Actinopteri; order Cichliformes; family Cichlidae; genus Diplotaxodon; species Diplotaxodon limnothrissa. Next base: position 25,041,901 of record NC_140598.1, on the reverse strand, counting down.
ACATTTTACGTCAGATAAAAACTTTGGTTGTAAGATTTAGATAATTATTTAATAAAAACTAGGTATTTTAAATGAGAATAAGAAAGAAAAGTATTTCTTTGTGCCCACCTTTCCCTGTTAATGCCCTACCTGGCCCCCTGGCAAAACTTTGCTAGACCCGCCCCTGCACAGTTACCAGCTGTCAGCTACATAAAAAAGGATCCTGGTGTAAGTTGTCTCTCAGAAACAGTTCATAACTTCAACTCATTCTTGTCACCTAAAAGGTAAACCTGTTTCTCCATCACCTGTTCAGCTCTGATGATTCAGTAAGGACATCTCCTGGTTTCATCTTCATGTTTCCCTCTCACCACATATCTACACTGACATCATGACCAGCAGCTTTACAGCTGTGGCTCCAGCAAACATCAGCTGATACTAGAAATTAATATTAAATACATTCTAACAACAGCTGATCAAGCTTAAACGTGCTGCTGTTGTTTAGCGCGACATCTGCTGGTTTCCTCTTTCTGGCGCAAAGTGGGCGATAAACAAACAAGAGAGAAAAGCCGATCAGCTGATCATTGATCAGTTTCATGATTGAAGTAGCAACAGGAGAGGGAGGGGGAGAGAATGAGAGAAGAGGCAGCTGTGCAGCGTAACGACAGAATAACTCCAGCTTTGTGTCTTTTTTCCATTCTAGCTAAAGTCCGGGACAAACTGCGTCTCTTCTCAGCTCAATACGAAACACGTAATATTTTCTCTGAATGAGGGACCATTCCATTTTTTTAAGGAGCCGTTGGCAACTCTACTAACCTTATGAATAAAATAAAGTTCACTATCAGTAACATCATAGCACCCACCCAGCTGTATAAAAACTCCGTCAAACTGGCTAGAACGCAGTATGAGTTATTGCAACTGACAGTAAAAAGTCAGCAACATGAAAATAAACTCCACCTAAACTTAGTTTATATCTGACCCAGATAGACTGCAGGTCATAACTTCTTACCTGAAGTTCAGTTCACCTGACACTCGGACCGGCGGCTGCTTCGGGTCTCTCCTCCTGCCTCCCCTTCCCTCATCCACCTGTTGCCTCTGTGGAAGCCCCGTCATAGCCACCACCAAACAACGGAGTTATTTCTACACATCGACCTGCATCTGGCCAATCCACCACCTCTCATTGTTCATGCCATTACAAAAAAAATAAAAAATAAGTCACTGGGGATATGCCCGGTATGCCCGATGGCCAGTCCAGCTATGTTAACCTGCAACCAAATCTGCAGCTCCATACAGCAATGTTACGACTTAGATGATATCTTATAACTCATAACTCTTATGTTAGCTGCCCTCAGTAGCATACTGTCTGAAATATTCGACGGCTGCAATAATTCTTTAAGTGTTATTTTTTTCCTTGGTATTCTAATTTCACCGAAGTTTACTAAACTCAACAAACTTGATATTACTTACCGGGACATTTATTCTGTCCTCATTTTCTTTCACCGAAAAATTGTTTCCTGCAGTGCCATCTTTCGCGCTTGGCTCTCCTACCTTTGCTAACGTGATGCGCATAGCGCAGAAGCGATGCTGCATTCACTTACACTCGGATATCTGAGCGTCACCGTGAAAACATAATCGGACATTTGATGTTTGATTGAATTTTATTGTTTTGCCTTTGGGGTGGCACCTGGGGTGGCCAGTCTGGTTTGGGGGGTGGCCTGTGCCCCCCCCCAGGCCACCCCGCTGGACACGCCATTGCACATGATCCACCGAGGTATAACTATGAATGACAACATCATCCAGGTAGGAATTAGGATATGCAGTGTGAGGACGCAGATATCGCTCCAGCACGTGCTGGAAAATGGCCGCGGCTTCAAACAAGCCAAACAGAAGAGTGATGAATGGCATGAACCATACAGAGTGGAGAAGGTCTTTTTTGTCTTTGGACTCTGCAGACAAGGGAATCTGCCAGTAGGCGTTGGTTAAATCCAGCATGATAAAAGCTAAGCAGTGCTTAACCAGTCCAGGTCAACCTGGGGCATGGGATAAGCATAAAACCATGAGATCTTGTTCACTTTGTGATAATCATCACAGAACCCTATAAAACCGTGCGCTCACTTCTTAATTACCTGGAAGCACCTTAAAGACAACTGGCCCCTCTCAACAGCTGTGACAAATCATCTGGAGAAAAGGTAAGCATAGGAGACCAAACACTGAGGAACAAATCCTCATTTCATCCTGTGATAACAGCATTTTCACCATTTCAGCCAATTCCTTTTGCACAATTTGTCTCTTGTGCTCAGGCAACATGTTAGGTCATGAACAGACGCCAGGCTGCATTTCAAGGTGGTGCTCCAGCCGGGCAGGGGGTAGAACACATCTGCAAACCGCTGTTGCAATGCAGGAACATCTGCTTTGTGTGAGATGTTCATTACAATGAATGTTAAACACACTCTCTGAAAACTTCATGCCCAAATCTTGCTTTTAAGAAAAATCAAACATCTTTGTCCTTAAAGATAATTTTAGAGTTTTTAATGAGCTGCAGGAACCCTGTTCTGTGTGAGTGGAGAACAGCCAAGTCTCCTCCAGTGATAAACCTCCACATGTACCACTGAAAACAGTTAAATTACTTTGAATCTGAAATCAGGGCTCAAACTACTTGTTGTGAGACCATTTCTTTATTTTTCACACCAAACTGTTTATTAAGAAAAACGTTACACAGACTTCATCAAATATAGGATCAAATCAAATCACGATTTCATAATACAAACTTCAAATCAACAAGAAAACAGCTGCAGAACATGTGGAAATGAAATGAATTCATTAAAAAACAACATGTGGACTTCAAGAACACAGTAAACACACTAAAGTGAAAGGAGGAGCCAAAAATAGAGGTTTAGTAGAATTTTTTGAATTTGTAACATTTCTTTGCTGCCAATGTGAATATGAATGTGGTCTTTGCCTAATTGAATAAAGGTTACACAGCCTCACTGCTCTATCTTCTGGTACAAACTGGTATTACATGGAAGTACAGCCCAAAACCAGTTTAGCTTGAGTTTCTTTTTTCTGGACATAAAGTCAGAACAGATGTTGTTTCAAAGCTGGTGGACAGATAAGAGCAACAGATTTAAGAGATTTAAGACAGATTTAAGAGCAACTGTTGTGAAATTATTTGCAGTTTGGGGAGAAAAGGATTTAAGAGAAGATTTTACAACAGCAAAAGATTAAATATGAATGAAGAATTGAAATTTAACTGAGGTAACACATTAAATGAATACATTACAAAAGAAGTTAATTTTGGAAACACTAAGAAAGCTCAAATGAAAGAAATTGATATATAAAACCATATCTGCAATTCTGATACAATATCAGTTTGGTAAAAACGACATTCCAAATGAACAATATTTGTCTCTTATATATGATCCACTCATATTTGATACATCTATACGTATTTATACTCTGTAAAAGACAAGCATCGCACTTCCGGCCTTAGCGGTCTTTGAGTACGCGGCCCTTGAGGACCGTTAAGGTTGCAGAACCTGAATTGGGATACAGCCTAAGGCTGTTCCAATTCTCAGCACTGCTCCTCTCTTTCCCTGAGTCCTTAACAATTCTCCTTCCCACGATGACGTTTTCATCGAGGCCAAGGAAAAGAGTTTAGGAAAAGGAGATTTCGAAATTACACCCCACGTGGTCACGTTGTGCAGCTGAGTCACGTGACCGCACAGTAACATATCACCACAGAGCCAGGAAAAGGGGGCGGAGAAAGTGTGTGTGCGCAGGAGAGGAGTCGAGCAGAGAGAGATGATTTTTTATGAAACGGGAGTAGAGTAGTAAACTTACAGGAACATATACCATTACCAACGTTTGGATCGATATCTGCATCGAGCTGCACACCCTTGTCTCCTGGATCCTAGCTGAGATCAGCGTGAACCACGTGGGTCTCTTCTCCCTGATCTGTTTCCTGTTTGGAAAGACTTCCAGCTTCATCGCGGAGTTTCTCTCGGTTTGTGGGATCATCTAAAGGTAAGCACCGAGCTAACTTTAATGTGGGTTCAGTTTATGCTGAGTTTAGCTCTGTTGAGAATAATAGATTGTTTGGTATAGACTGGAGTCAGACAGTCTGTAGAGTTTGTAATTGCTTGCAACATCATAATATGGCGGTTGCTGGGGGGAAAGAATACATAAAGAAAAATAGTCTTGGAATATGAACAAAGGATGGGGTGCAGGGCATGAGAACAACCAACCCCCACCCTCAGGACATGAAGCCACAGGTACAAGCGTGGGGGAGGGCAATCAGCCTTTAGAATTGACTATGTGCACGTTAGCATATGCTACTTCCGGTGTGGAAACTCCCGTGGGGAGCTTTGTTTCCGGTGTCCTATTCGCGCCTGGTTTACGGTCCAAAACAAGTTGATGAATGAATCAAGCGGCGATTTACATTTCTATAGATGGACATTTACCCAATACATCTGTAAATGATGTCTGTGAAGGTTCTCAGTCATCCAGGTCATCGGTCCTTTTGTCCCCCTGATGATCCGATCATCACCTTTTGTCCCTCTGTGGGGGGTTACTCCCACTAGGTTTATATCTGGGACTCACCATTTGACCTTAGAACTGAAGAAGTTTCTCGGATGAGAGGTGAAACTTATTCAACTAACTTAAAGAAGTCCAGACACTTTTCTTTGCAAGTTCCTTTTACTATCTGTAAATGATGTTCATCGACTTGTCGATGTTTTTTCCCCGCGCCTCAGAGCAAAAGAGAAAATGGATTCAAATGTTATATTTCTCAGCTGTCCCTCGTTTATCGCGGGTGTTATGTTCTAAAAATAACCAGCGATAGGTGAAATCAAGTAGCCAATTTAATTTTTGACGGTGCAAAAAGTTTGGTGGACATACACTACTGCACTTCAGAGTCACACTGCTAGCGATCGTTGCAGCGATTCTGTACTGTACACGAGAGACGTCACGGAGGAGATCGTCTGTAGCAATCAGGACGCAGGACACAATGTGACGTAAAAAAAAGCATGCAAACTTGCACTAAAAAATCCGTGAAAAAGCGAGGTGAAAGGTGAACCGCGTTATAGCGAGGGACCGCCTTAATTTTGAAGGTAAGTCACAACATACCCTTCGTAAATACTAATGTATAGAAACTGTTACCAGCAATCATTCATTTTTTGTGTGGCTTTTTTCATGGTTTGTTAGCATGCTGTGTAGGTGTGTACTTGACTAGCTGATATCGACATAATGGGGGAAACATCTGGTTTGACTATTGTTCACCTGTAGTTTGAATGCTGAACATTTGCCTGTTTAAATCATAAGACCAGTCACTATACAGAGATGTGCTTCTGAATGTGGACGATGCCACATCGAAAAGTGTAATGCAGTAATGCAGTTCTGCTTGTGTTGAGTGATGTAAACAACTGATCGATCTAAATGCTTTAAAATTGATCATTAGATTTTTTATGAAACAACAGTGGTGAGTGTTCCCACCTTCTGCTCTTTGTAACTTAACGCAATCTTTCCGTTTTCGAGTTTTGGACATGATTTTGGAGTATATCTTCGCAGTAGCGATTGACCGCAAAATAAATAAAATAAAGCTACCGGAAATGCACAACCCCACATCCGGTCTCAAACCAGGAAGTTAGCATTGTCTCGTGCACATAGTCAATAGTGCCTTCATAGTGGACTTCGTAGGATGATCTCCAGATGCATATGTAAAAAAAAATTTATATATATATATATATATATATATATATATATATATACACACAGACACACACAAGCTCTGAGTATAAGATCCATAGAGGCTGGGGTCTATCACACCAGGCAAGACCCCAGGTGCAGGCTGTGTAAAGATGCCCCAGAGACAATCCAGCACATAACAGCAGGGTGCAAGATGCTAGCAGGCAAGGCATACATGGAACGCCATAACCAAGTGGCCGGCATAGTGTACAGGAACATCTGTGCCAAGTATAACCTGGAAGTCCCGAGGTCAAAATGGGAGATGCCCCCAAGGGTGGTGGAAAATGAACGAGCTAAGATCCTGTGGGACTTCCAGATACAGATGGACAAAATGGTGGTGGCTAACCAACCGGACATAGTGGTGGTAGACAAACAGAAGAAGACGGCCGGCCGTAGTGATCGATGTAGCGGTTCCGAATGACAGCAATATCAGGAAGAAGGAACACGAGAAGCTGGAGAAACACCAAGGGCTCAGAGAAGAGCTCGAGAGGATGTGGAGGGTGAAGGTAACGGTGGTCCCCGTGGTAATCGGAGCACTAGGTGCGGTGACTCCCAAGTTAGGCGAGTGGCTCCAGCAGATCTCCAGCAGATCAATATATATATTTATACATACATATATATGTGTGTGTGTGTGTGTGTGTGTATATATATACTTTTTGTGTGTGTGTCCCAGCTGAATAACAGGAGTAGTCTGCTGGAGCAGCAGAGGAACAATTTTGGACTCAGCTCAGCCACTACAGAGGAAAGAATGTCTTCAACACAAAAGGTAACAAAAACATCACAGTTACACTGTTATTGAAACTGTGTGCACAGCTGGTTGGTTTTTAAAAACATGTTAACAGCAGCTTTATCTTTTCCAACCTGGGCTCCTCCATATACACAGAATCTACATTCACAACCAAAAACCACACAAGTTAGAAGAAAATACAAAGATTATATTTTATAAGCATACATTGAAACAACAATATCATCAGTTGAACTCAAGTAAAAGATTTTCTCCACTGATCAATATTTTTTCAATAATGTAATTTTCATTACAACTCTCATTGTAGCACATCATTGTAATGTGATACTGTCAACAGAAGGTCGTGGTAACACACCAACAATGTGTTTTTTTTGACATGTTTGATTCCACCAATGAAGGGAGTTTCAGTTTGTTCCACGACTGCATTTCACTCACTGCCTCTGTTTGTATCTCTGTCACTGCAGGACCAACATGGAGCGAGAAGTCAGCGCTCTCAGGAGGCTGACAAACCTCACAGAAGAAAGGGAGAGAAAACCTACAGCTGTGATGAGTGTGGAAAGTCTTTTACCCACTCTGGACACTTAAAAATACACCAACTCATCCACAGTGGAGTTAAACCGTATAGCTGTGACTTGTGTGGAAAGTCTTTTACCGAGGCTGGATCCTTAAAAAAACACCAAGTCATCCACAGTGGAGTTAAACCTTATAGCTGTGAGTTGTGTGGAAAGTCTTTTACTCAGTCTGGAGGCTTAAAAACACACCAACTCATCCACAGTGGAGTTAAAGCTCACAGCTGTGACTTGTGTGGAAAGTCTTTTACCCAGGCTGGAGAATTAAAAACACACAGACTCGTCCACAGTGGATTTAAAGCGTACAACTGTCACTTGTGTGGAAAGTCTTTTACCCACGCTCAAAGCTTTAAAACACACCAACTCATCCACAGTGGAGTTAAACCTTACAGCTGCAACTTGTGTGGAAAGTCTTTTACCCATCGTAAATGCTTAAAATTACACCATATCATGCACAGTGGAGTTAAAGCACACAGCTGTGATTTGTGTGGCAAGACGTTTGCTCAAAATAGCAGCTTACAGAAGCATCTAGTTACCCACTCTGGAATTAAGGCGTACAGCTGCGACTTTTGTGGAAAAAGGTTCAGAGACAAACAGTACCGAAATAGTCACCTACGGATTCACACTGGAAATGATCTTTACTGCTGTGATCAGTGTGGGAAACCGTTTACAACAGATGCACAGCTACAACAACACATGTTTAGCCACACTGAGGAGAGACCTTACAAATGTGACCTGTGTGAGAAGACTTTTAAAGCTCCAAATCAGCTGAAAAAACACCAACAGATCCACACCAGAAAGTAACTCTACAAGTGCAGTTACTGTGAGGATGTATTGATTTTTTATCTTGTAATTTTAACCTGATTGTTTGGAAAAAGTCTGATCAGTAAACTTATGGAGTTAAACTGAATGAACTGTTAGGAAAAATGAAGACTCATTTTCTCTCAGTAAGCTGAGTGTTGTAATGTAAACAGTAAAATGTAATTGGACGTTGGCAGAGATGCTCTTTGTTTCAGGCGACTTTCAGGATAAAAACATTGAAGCAATTCCCCGACTTACAATGTCTTTGCTTAGAATCAGAGCGACGCAGATGGATCCAGTTCTCAGCCCTGTCTTCACTGTGGTGGTGGGAAAGTTTCTCTGTGAATTTGTGGAAAAACTTCCAATCATCAACGGGACCTAAAACCACATCAATGTAGACACACTGGAGACAAAATGAAAAACTGCAAAGAATGTGGGAGCGGCTTCCACACACCAAGTACATTACAAATACATGAACTCTTCCACAGTGGGGTCAAAAAGCACATCTGTGACTAGTGTGGGTCATCCTTCACCACTTCAGGAGAGACGCCATACAAGTGCAGACACTGTGACAAAAGCTTCTCACAATCAGGTCATCGTAACAAACATGAACGTACACACATGGAAGTGAACTTCAGCTGTGACCAGTGTGACAAGAGCTTCAGGAATCTCAGTTCATACTCCGAACACAAACGATCCCACACTGTAAATAAACTGTTTCACTGTTACCAATGTGCAAAAACCTTCACTTCATTATCTGCTCTGTGCAAACATCAGCCTGATCATGCAGGACTGAAATCACTGGATCACAATGAATCTGAAGAGAGAGAAAGATCCTCTTCTGGTTTCAGGCTCAGACTTAAAAACCTTGAGATCAGGCTCCACAGAGTTCAGATGGAATCTCCTGTAAAGAGTGTCAGCTGATGCCACACTTGGATCTGATGAGGTAGCTCTGATTTCTGGACCTGCAGTGAATAATCCTGAATGTTATGTTTAGGAAGCTGCATGTATAGATATGCATATCAAGTTTGTTTTTTCCTTTGAGGGATTTTAATTCTCTAAAATGTTATCTCTGTTACATTTTAATATTTGTTCCCTTGGGACACAGTAGTGTTTAGTAGTTGTACTTGTTACTGTATTATTAAAGTTATAGGAATTTCTTTTTCACCAAACAGATAATGTATCAGAATTGCAGATATTGGTATATATATCAATTTCTTTCATTTGAATTTTCTTAGTGTTTCCAAAATTAACTTCTTTTTTTAATGTATTCATTTTATGTGTTACCTCAGTTAAATTTAAATTCTTCATTCATATTTAATCTTTTGCTGTTGTAAAATCTTCTCTTAAATCATTTTCTCCCAAAGCTGCAAATATTTTCACAGCAGTTGCTCTTAAATCCTCCAAAATGAACTAAATCTGTCCACCAGCTTTGAAACAACACCTGCTGTGACTTTATGTCCTGAAAAAAGAAACTCAAGCTAAACTGGTTTTGAGCTGTACTTCCATGTAATGCCAGTTTGTACCAGAAGATGAACCAGTGAGGCTGTGTAACCTTTATTCAATTAGGCAAAGAACACAATCGTATTCACAGTGGCAGCAAAGAAATGTTGAAAGTTAAAAACAGCTGCACATATCAGGACCATTTTAAAGATCACAGGTGACTACTTTTACTTAATTCAAATTCTATTTTTTGCTCCTCCTTTCACTTTAGTGTATTTAGTCCTTGAAGTCCACATGTTGTTTTTTAATGAATTTTGATCCACGTGTTTGCTGCTATTTTCTTGTTGATTTGAAGTTTGTATTATGAACTCCTGATACTGTTAAAGTGTTAGCTATATTTGATGAAGTCTGTGTAGAGTTTATCTTATTAAACAGTTTGGTGTGAAAAATAAAGAAATGGTCTCAGAACAAGTAGTTTGAGCCATGATTTCAGATTCAAACTAATTTACCGTATTTTCACGACCATAAGACCATAAGCTTTTCTGTCCCCCACTCGTTACCTGTATGAATGGCACCTGTTTGAACTCATCATCTGTATAAAAGACACCTGTCCACAGCCTCAAACAGTCAGACTCCAAACTCCGCCATGGCCAAGACCAAAGAGCTTTCGAAGGACACCAGGAAAAGTATTGTAGACCTGCACCAGACTGGGAAGAGTGAATCTACAATAGGCAAGCAGCTTGGTGTGAAAAAATCAACTGTGGGAGCAATCATCAGAAAATGGAAGACATACAAGACCACTGATAATCTCCCTCGATCTGGGGCTCCATGCAAGATCTCATCCCGTGGGGTCAAAATGATCATGAGAACGGTGAGCAAAGATCCCAGAACCACACGGGGGGACCTGGTGAATGTTTAACACAGATTTCAGAAGAGCAAATATGCTTAATAGTTTAACTAGATTTCATTTGTCAGTGTGGGACTGCTGAGTCACCGGAAGAACTCATTTGATTCATTCTCCACATGATGTTCATTTACAGAAATGTTTCACAGGAACTGATTTCTCCCAAAGGGTGAACTAGTGTGTTTCCATAGATTACCTCTGTATGAATGTACTTCTTAAATGAAGGCAAGTGTTTGTCCTTTTTTGTTCCTCAGGTACAGTACGTGATATCAAGGGCAGGCGGTCAACACTGGGGGTAGACAAGAAGCAGACGTACTTCCAAGAGGGAGCTGCAGTGAGGTCAGAGGTCAGAATCTGAAACAGCTCAGGTTTATATTTTAGAGGTTATAAAAAATCAAAATGTATTATTTAAAGAAACCTTTAAATAATAGTCATAATTATGATTATTATAAGAAATATCAAACATTTAAGTGGATTTTCTGTTACACATATTGTGTTAGCCCTGCAATAAACTGGCAGCTGTGGCCAGGAGATATTTTATTTTGTATTCTTATGATCACAGTTATAATCAGAATTATCATTGATTAATCATTTACCATTGTTGAATTAGTTGACAGAATAATCTTTGAAGCACATCTATGTTACTTTGAGCAAATATTAATGCACACAGATTATCAGCACTTTAATCAGTCTATTGATGTTCTGTATTATTCTTGTTATTTGTTTAAGTTGTTGCACATCATTGCAATCACACCGCTCGGACCCACAAGTCCTGTTGGACCCAGGCCTGTCTACATTCAGTTCTGCACGTACTCAGGCCTGTAACAACATGAACACACTTATATAAGACACGCACGTTCACACACACACTTAGTAAAAATAGGAGGGTCGTCTGAGGACAGTTTTTCTGATAGATACACTTTCACACTTTCACAAAATGCACAATGTAATACACACTTGTTTTTCTCTAAAGTAGCAGTTGATGTCTATATAAGGAGAACTTTTTGAGAGGTGGGGAATTGTTATCATTTCCAGTAAAGATCTAACTGTGATGTCATCATGGCAATATATCAATGTATCAGCTGGGATAGGCTTCATCCTCCCGCAACCCTGAATTGGATACATTGTATTCCAATTATGTAATCTGATCATTTACAAACTCAAGGTATCTAATCAAAATGTAAGTAATAATTATAAAATGGGAAAGCAGAAATAAGTGTGACATAAATGTAAATGTGTGAGCTGACATAGAGGACAGCTACATGTAGTCTGAAAAACCTTTGTTGTCAAGTTTGCAGGTCTATCAGCACGAGACATTCTTACATAGAAGAGACATTAAAGTCTCTAACTCAGCGAAGCATTATTGGTCCCGTCTGTTTGGATAAATATAGTAAGTTGATGTTTGTCCATTTATTGACACATTTTCTTAAGTGCTTATCCAGCTCAGGATCACAGTGGAGCTGCAGCTGGATATGTTCACTAAATAAACCTTACAAAAGTTAACAATAAACCTGCATCCATGTACGTTGTTGTCCACAGGATGAGAAAATCAAGCTGGAAGACTGTGGAACATGTTAATAAATGTTTGTGTGTTTATGCCTGTGTCTTTCACAGGAGGCGCTGGAAGGTTTCCCTAATAGTTCCTGGTGAATCAAAGCAGAACCATAAAGGTTGCTGGACTGCATGATGGCCTTACCCCTGAGCAGTCATCCTGTTAAAGGAGGAACCAGTTAGAAGCTGTTTTCAAAGTAGCTGAGCAGATTTCATCTCACGTAAGCAATTAACTGTTTGTTCATCTGTTCTGTCACTTAAAAAGCATTTAAGGACGTCTTTTGAGTGTCCAGCTGAATTAATTCTACTGGCTCTCATGGTCATTTGTTATTATAGACATATTTTTCATGTTCATCCAGCTATTTAGTAAATTCTATTTAGTAATATCTGTCAGCTATAAAATGTTATATAAATATAAAAATATCTAAATATCTCCTGCCCTTTATGTTTTAATGATGTAAGTCTGTTATCGTGTTACATTAGCATTCCTCACATATCAATGAGATGCTGTACAGTACAATCCTACTGACACAGCAGAGGGATAACAACGGCTATTCAACATCGTTACACGACACATTTGAGCTGCATGACGCAGACAAAGTGACTCAATCATCTTTTTTGTGGTTTATTGTCTTCAAACCAGCAGACAAAGCTGATGGCAGAAGATGTCGGAGAAGAACTTCAGGCCGTGGAATGAAAAGGTATTTTTTTTCTTGTTATCAAAGACATTTGGAGTGGCAGCTTCTACAAGTGGTTGTGCTAAAGTAAAGCTTACAGTCTAAGAAATCACCGTGTTGATATTCAGCACAAAGAGAAAAGCTCACTTGTTTGAATTTATTTACAATCATAGTTTTATAAATTCTGACTGTAAACAGCTTTTACAGCTTTGATATTGTTTGACACTCGATATCAGGTGATAGGGTTTAATTTAAAGGTTTCTGTGTCCCAATGAGCCATTTACACTGATCAGTGTCAGTTTAACTGTAACACATTCATTATTTAGATTCAACAAAGAAATAACTGAATGTAAAAAAATGGCAGCCCTCAGGCAGGTTTATAGAGATATATGCACGCATTATGAAATTTATGTATCCCAGATAATTGTTATTCATCTAGTCATGGCAGACCTACCTCTTCCTCCCAAGTTAACTGCAACCCAAAAGAACTAGTGGGGCTATTTACACACTCACAACCAGTGTGGGGTAAAAAGAGCCACCAAAAAGCTGTCAGCCACAGATGTGCTATAAGAGTTAGAAACTCTACTTATGGAGAAACTTTCTAAGTCTAACAGAGGACAGGTACTCCTGCCCAAATAACATGATATAACCCCACATACAGCCCAGCCATAAAGTGAACCAAGTCATTTAGTTAAAGACAGCATGGGACCAAATGCATGTAACCAGCCTGCACCAACCTGACATTTCTTCCTCCTGAATTAAATGAATGAATGGATGAAAGTTAAATGACTACAAACCTAAAGCCACTAGTTCCCACACTGGAGCTCCCTGACACTGTGTGTTAACCGTATTTAGCTTGTATCAACAGTTGTAACAGGCTAAGCCACCTGAGACACTGCATTGAATGATTGTTCCTGTCTTAATGATTTCAGCTGACTGGTTTCAGCTCAGATGTTCTGCTTTTTCCTTTCAGTAGATCAAAGCAGCTCATGCTCCTTCTGCTTCCAATTTAGAAGAAGAAGAAGGCGAAGGCTTCAGCAAAGTGGCGTTCATGGTCTCAGTGAACAGTCACGGTCACACACTGCATGTGGTTTTAAAAGCAACATGTCTGTTCACCACAACAATGGAGATGTGTAATATTAGTGCAGCTACGGTTTGTTCTTGAACATCACTTCTGTTTTCTACTTTGATCACTTAGACCAAAAAAGTGTTGTTTTCAGATTCTTTCTTTTAAATCTATAAAGCACCTGTTCATTTTTTTATTACAATTAGTTTCACATAAATGTTAGTGTTTCCTTTATGATCTTTTGATGCTTACACTACACTGTACATGTCTACATTAGAGACATTTCTGTTACCTGTTTCTGTTGACTCAGAGTTGTGAAATGTTCTTTTATTTGATGCACAATATGAAGCTTATAATTTTCTTACAAATAAAATTCTAATGACAAACATGAACAGCTGTGGTTATTTCTGAGACATGAGTTTTTGAATGTGTTCATATTTAGACAGTTTGCATCTGTCTGCTGAAACTGTGATGGTGAACCTGAGGTGATGGTCAACAGAAGGCAAATATATATCAATATAAAACAATATTGAAGTAATGTCTTTACCCTCTGCAGCGTGTGGACACAATCACCTTATTCACTGTAGTAAACGTGCACCGCTAGCTCACGTGACTGACTGTCTCCATGGTTACATCGTATATTATTAGCTGTGTAAACAGCTTCCAAAGATGCCGCCATAGCTCTCTGCAGCTGTAACACTTAAAACCTTAGCAAATCATTTCATGTTTTTGATAGTTATGAAGACAGAATATGTTTCTAAGGTCATGCTGGGCGGTTGCTATGGTGGTTGCTGTGGACTTGGGTGGACCGCATCCGATTCCTGTTATTAGCTGTCCGCCGCAGGAAGGCTGCATTCCATTTACAAGTAGTGACAGTCTGCCGTAACTCGAACTCAAACCCGCTTTGTTCTTTAATTATAGGCCTTTTATAGCCGTTCATGACACGCGCACACACACACACATAAAGCACTTTGCCTCACCACGACAATGCAAGTTTACCTAACCTAACCTTAAAGTGTCTGATATAGGATAGAAAAATGAAGCAACCAGAGATTTAATGATGAAGACTCTGGGTTCTGTAGTTCACGTTTTACAGTCCTGAATGACTCTTTGCATATGATTTATTGAAGAGGAGTTTAGAATGCACTTTATATTTAGACTGTTGCTGTTTCATTTTTTACATTGTTGCAGTGTTATGTCATGAATAAGGTTCACCTGCTGGGGGTTTGATGGATCAGCTGGACAATACAGTCAAAGACAGACTTCATTCATCATATGCAAGAATCCTTGTTGGATTTTTGTTGTCACTCGTGTTTTTGAACCAAATATTGAAAACAATTCTGACAGACTGGATACCTCGTCAGGGTGTACATTACCTTGTACTCAAGCATCCCAGGACAGAGCCCTGCCCCACCATGAGCCTGGGTGGATCCGTGGTTATAATATAAAAGGACCAATACTGAATATGAATATTTCATGAAAATCAAATTATAATACAAATTAGTAATAAGGGTTTCTCTGCGCCCTTATCTACCCCATACTCAAAGAGCTGCGGGCAGAGAGGGTGACAGGAGAGGATGGCACTGAAGAGAAGATGCTCGGTTTCTGGAGTCTCCTGGTCCTGTCAGTATTAGTAGGATGCATCTGCTGTGTCTTCTCGTGGATGCTCACCTACCTTGACTCGTTCCAGCCTGGTATGGATTTCCCAACACTGCGGACAGTGGCCCACGTCAGAGACGTTTAATATTGATTACATATGTCTGAATTGCTAACCCTAACCCTAGCTCAACAGACCACAATGCCCTGGACTGTCAGTATTATTACATGCTGTGAACATAAGTAGCTTTGATCACAGTTTATGTCGTAAAAGAGAAGGAATATTGGAAAGAAAGATCAACATTGTGATATTATTTATTCCAAACTGACCAGAAACATGCTTGTCAGACTCTCACAGCAAAGGATCAGACTCACTGTGCATGACAGCTCAGGCCAATGATGTCTGTTAGATTGTCAGTTGTTTAGTGCTTCTGTACAGTTAGGGTCACCGTCTCTATTTCAGAACAATTAATATGCGGAAAACACTAAAAGTTGATTGTCTTCCAATATTCTAGCATAATTAAAAAACTTTGACTTTGTAAGTACATATTATTAGTCCTAATGCCAGTATGAGTCTTCATAACTCCTGCTTTGAAATACTGAACTTTAAAATTTACCTGATGAAAGATCATTTACAGTGGCACTCTGTCAGGATCATTCTGACTGTAAGATCACTGTATTAATCTGAATCCTTCTGAAATGTGCTGTGAATGAATGCTGATGCAACTCACTGTGGGAAAGCTGTTAATAAAATGAATCTGTGACACATGCAACACATTCACAGAGGAAGAGGACACAAAGGGAGGACACGCAGAGGCTGTGTTGAAGTCAGAAATCCAAATCTTTATTAAAAAACAGGCGGCGGTTACAAACAGGAAGACAAGCAGTCCATCAAACAGTCTACAGGGTCAAACATACAGAGAATTCAAACAGCAGTAAAAAGTAACTGGACACTGAAAAACTTAAAGCAATGTGTGACGCAATAAAAGGAAGCAGCGCAGTATATTCACTGAATTATCATCAATTACAAAAGAGAAAAACGCCGATTTCTAAGGATTATTTTCTTAAATGCAGTTAGAGTGTGGCTGGTAAAGATGGAAACATACAGAATGTAAACTGTGTGAGTTTGTGAACTTTGTTAGTAACAAATGAGGTAAAAAAAACAACCAAAACAGACAAAACACAGAAAGAGGCTCTCAGTATTCATTAATAATTAGAAAGAAACATTCTGGTCGTGGATTTTTACAGTCTTAGTTCTGCTCGCTGTCATCATTATAATCATCATGATCAATGGCGAGGTCCTGAGGTGGGCGGGGCTGTCTCTGGTGATGTCACCATGAAGGAACAGCATCTGGCACGTGTTGGTGAAACATCTCAGTACACTGGTGTAGTTTCCTCTCCAGCTGTTTGACATGTGACACTTGAACATTAAGGGGAAAAAGAAGAAACAGTGTTAGGTCAGGTGACCACATGGTTTCTAAAGTAACTGACAGGAAGTAACCAGGCCGTTAGAAATGGATGGCATGTGTTTAGAGTTACTGGAGTTGGGTAACTCTACTTACCAAAAGCAGAAGCACACAGATGAAGGATCAGATGCTGAATGTTGCAGGAACATGCTCATGTGTGGTGGTCATTCAGTGCTGCAGGTTAGACAGTCCAAGACTGATATGCTGCCCATCTGAGAGTTTGAAAACACACATGCAAAGATTTATTTTGTATTACAGTCAAAGTTGGATGTTCATTTTTGTCCTTTAAAAATGTTTGTGTATTTGAAAGCACTAACATTTAAGGATGACTTGGATCGTCTCCTTTAAAGGGGAGACAAGTGTGTCCACGGATCTACGTCACTTTACCTGGATGATGACTCCTCTCCCCCTCACTCAGAAACACTCCTAATATAACCAAGCAAATAAATAATATTGAAGATTTACTTTCATCATTACAAAAACATCAAAAACATCTCCCTTTGATTCTATTTCTCCATTCCTGCTGAACATCAGGCAACAAATATCTCAATAAATCACAGTAAAATGTAAAGCACATGCTTTCTCTGCTTTGTCTAACCTCTGCAGAGCCTCTGTCAAGAAAAACATATCTGTAAGCATAAAACAAATATACATTTCATAACACGTCACTGGACAAACCTCGGTCAGTTGATTTCCTCTGTGCAGTGCAGACGAGCATCAGTCAGCAAGTGACTCTGCTGGTTCTCCTGAGGAAACACCACCATCTCTCCACACCGTCACCATCTGTGAGCACAAACTGCCGCTCTGCTCTGCAACCATGTAGGAATCACATATCACACACAGGGGTGAAGAAACATCAGAGCTCAACTTTGGATACTTTAGATCTAAACAGATCAAAGCAGCTCTTAGTTTCAGCAATCAGACAAACAATGATACCAAACTGATTCTGTATGAATACAATATGGTATTTTCAATACAGGTGTCAAATTAATTTATTAAAACTAATACAGATATATGTATATATTTTTTGATAAATTAGTTTGATAAATTATAAGAATATATATTTATTTTTTTTCATTTAACAATTGCAACTGAAAGAAATTCAATATTGAACAAAAATATATTGTCACATTCTGAGCATGCTCAGCACGCTGACAGACTTGAAGTTGCTACAGATTTTAAGAAGTGATAATTATAGGGAAGAAACTTCTCTTTTTCATCTGTTTAATCAAACATTTGATGCCTCAGCTGTCTCAGTCCTCTAGCATTCTGCAACTACAACTAACCTGAAGCTTGGATTTGGCTGCAGGTGCCCCTGTACATCCTTCTCAGCAGCACACATGTGGGTACCATTTAATCCCACTTCTTCCTGAGCTTTGCTTCATCACAAGACCAAAGGTGGCATCCCGTGTCACGGTCTTATCATCATCCAGAAGAAACATTTGAAGAAACATCATGGAGAAGAAACATTTACGCGCCTCCTGGTTTTGTTTTCTGATCCTGCAAAAAGACTGAGGACAACAAAGCCCAGAGAACACGAGATACACAACATCCAACATTCAGACTCAACAGCCTCCATAAATGAAGAGCACCAGGTTGGTTCAGTTATAGTAGATATAAGCATACTTCACATTACTGGGTATGAATAATAATGAGGAGGCAAACTTTGAAGATGCAGAGCATGATGTCCCATCATCAGACTGTAAACAAACATCCACCAGGCTCTTTGTTGCCAAAATTGATGATTCTCCTATCAGGGATCAGTAGAGTGTGTTAACCTGTGGTATAAGCAGCAGTCACTGAAATATTACTGTTTCAGATAAGAAAGCCAGGGTGGGAGGGATCTCTGCAAACTGACTTACCTCTGCAAGTGTGAAGCTCAACAAAAATCTGACTCTCCAGTCACTGACAAACAAAAACTCCAGCTGGGAGATAGAAAACGCTGTCTGGGTCTTGCTGGATGTTGCTGGTCAGAGTCCCACATTAGCAGAGTGCTTCTTGGTCCCACTGACCCATGTGGACAGCGACTGTGGAGAACTGTTCTGGAAAACAGAGAAGAGAATTAAAATAACAAAAAGCCAAACAGGATTTCCACAAAGACTCTCTTGGAATCAGCAATCAAAAAATCACTGGTTCATATTTCAATTAAATATGAACAGGTTCCTCAAATGTACGCAGTTCAGATCTGATTTAATTTAATTTCCTTCACACAGCACATTCGTCCAGGCTGACAGGTAAACATAGAATTAATCTCAGGTAACATGACTCATAGTAGAGATTCAGTAAGAAAGATTGCAGGCTCTAATATTATTACCACACAATCCAAGGACACACCAACAGCTCAGATTTCTAGAACTATTTAAACAAATGTCTTCTGAATATTCAATTCATGTTCACAGTGGGAGGGGGGGGGGGGGGGGGGGGGGGGGGGTCGTGGAATTTTTAAAATAAAGTCTGCAACACAGAAAGAGCTGTGATCAAGCTTTTTATTACTGCGCCAACACACATCAAACATCACAGTTCAGTCATGTCAGCGCTGCCACAGAGGTCGTGCTCCTACTCCTTTATGCATTCCAAGGAAGAGGAAGTTAAACTGATCACACCACACTTCACGTGTCTCGCTATGAAACCTAACGGATCAATGGTTATGCTGTTTTGTGCCCTTGGTCTTATCAGCACCTGTAAAGGGAGTTGTTTTCTCAAACTGCTGACGCTGAAGTAAGTTCATCTAGTTTTAGAAACTTTCACTGAACAGTAACAGTGTCACAACTAAGCATATGCATAAGCACTTAAATACTTTAAATGAGAATAACAGAAAATTTCTATTACAGAGGCTAGAGCCTGTCCCAGTAGTCATAGGTAGAGCACACCTGGACAGGTCACCAGTCTGTCAGAGGACTAACACGGAGACAGACATCAGAGTAACAAATCTATCTAAAATTAATGTAAGTTTGCTGCAGCTGTATGTATGAACATGTGTTTCTGTGCTCACAGTCCACCTCTCAGGAACCTGCAGTTCACTTTTAGTCAACTTTAAACAGACCTCACAAAAGGCTGATGTGGCTGGATCAGTAGTCTGATTTAAGTACGATACCTTTGGCCAGGGATTACTCTGGTGCATCGCTTCACTGCAGTCTTACGTAGTTTCCCCACACCTGAATAAAAAATACTGATATATACAAATAACAGCTTCAGCTGATGCAGCCTGACTCAATCCTAGATGTTCAGCACACAGAGACACAGAGGTACCGTTTAAAGTTTAGTGTTAACCTGAGTCACTGATCATTTGCAGTATTACAGAGTCTGGCAGTCTTTGCATGATGTCCACGTCATTGTAAGTTTCTAGCTGACTCTCAGGTGTGACAGGTGTGCCAGCAGGAAAGAGTAATAATAACCTGCATCCTGAGGTTTGTCATGCAGGATTAAAGGAGCCAGGCTTTGTTCACACAGCTAGGATTGTATTTTACACTGACCCTGGGTCAGTATAAGTATCATACAGTTTAAACAAAGCACTGAAACTTGCATATATTTATTACAGATGCACTGAAGCTAATCGAGATATTTGCTGTCAATCTGTGGCTGCGATTAAACACTTTACTGGAAACTTTATTAACTAGTAACTTCATCAGTCATGACAGAAGCTAATATTTCTGTGCTAGCATCGTTTAACCAGCAACAGCTTTACTCCAATATAAGCTAACGTTTACACCGTAACTTTAAGCTAGCACCATAAAGACGGTAAAACACGTAATAATATCTACAAATGCATCTTAAAGCTGTTATATTAGCACTCGGTGTATTACTAACATAACCACATTAACATTACTGACACTCGCTGACTTTTAATAGTCATTCTATAAATGCTGTCCGTTTAAACGGTCTTACCTGTACACACTGCATATCCACCGGATTGCAGCCAGAGTGGATTCTGGAGTCTTCCCACGCTCCTGTTAGTGATCCTCCATCTGGATGGATGAGAACAACCTTCTGAACAATCTAGCAGGAGATGACCCATATCTATGGGACTGATTTGTGCTAATAACGCCCATTGTATGGACTGATAACAGCCGAAGCGGGTGAATAAAGTCACCCAGTAGCTAGCTGTGCCATTACCCAGCATACATCACTCCCTCCGTAAATGCAATAAACCATACAAAAGTATCGTTCTACCTGTTTTTCAGGTAGTTGTTTACATTATATAATTTATTGTGTTCTGTATACGTCACTACAATGTGATTTGGAAAATGTCTAAATATACTGACAAAAGGCACTTCCGCGGCAATCTCTTCAATCGGAGGACCCTTCACGTCAATTCCCGACGCGAGAGGGGTACCCTGCACGTCCATAAGTGCAGCAGAGGGAGCCTGACCATGCGTCACACGTTTGACGAGTTGGGAGTGAGAACGTGTTGCCAGGAGAGATCCTCTGTGATGTGCACACCCAAGAACTTGGTGCTGCTCACTCTCTCCACAGACGCTCAGTCAATGGTCAGAGGAGCATGTTGGGTGTGCATTCTCCTGAAGTCCACAACAATCTCCTTCGTCTTCTCCACATTCAGAGAGAGATTGTTGTCAACACACCACGTGGCCAGGTGTCTCACCTCACTTCTGTAGTCGGTCTCATCCCTGTTGCTAATGAGACCCACCACCGTTGTGTCGTCCGCAAACTTGATGAAGAGGTTGGAGCTATATGATGGAGTGCAGTCATGGGTCAGCAGAGTGAAGAGGAGGGGGCTCAGCACACATCCCTGCGGGGCCCCCGTGTTTAAAATGATGGTGCTGGATGTATTACTTACCAACGTGTACGTAATAAGCTAATACTCCTGGGTGCTATACACTACAGTGTACGCTGTACACCTACTTACTGGTTTTGTCGCATCAGTCTGTGTCTCTGAGTTAACTTGTGTTGGTCCTACAGCTCCTGACTGCAAAAAATGTGCGTGCTCTTTGTGAGCTCGTTCCCGGCTCGTAACCAGCGCGTTCTGCCGTCAAGGGCGATCATTGGTTAAATGTGATCATGTGACTGATGCAAGCCAGATCCTTTTATTTAGCAAAACTGTGATTAATAGTTAAATATTATTGTTGAGGGGTACAGACAGGACTCCGCACGCACACACACATAAAAAATAAATAAATAAATTTTAAAAATTTAAAAGTTGCCTCAACAAAAGGGCACTTTGGGCACTCAGCAGGAAAGGGGCGGGTGCTCAAGCCCCTCTAGCCCCCCTCCCCTCTGCACGTGCCTGCTGCAGAACCTGAATTGGGATACAGCCTGTTCCAATTCTCAGCACCGATCCTCTCTTTCCCTGAGTCCTTAGCAATTCTCCTTCCCACGATTTCATCGAGGCCAAGGAAAAGAGTTTTTGAAAAGGAGATAGGCACTAATTTTGAAATAAGACCCCACGTGGTTACGTTGTGCAGCTGAGTCACGTGACCGCACAGTAACATATCACCACAGAGCCAGGAAAAGGGGGCGGAGAAAGTGTGTGTAGGAGAGGAGTCGAGCAGAGAGAGATGAAACGGGAGTAAAGTAGTAAACTTACAGCAACATATACCACTACCAACGTTTGGATCGATATCTGCATCGAGCTGCACACCCTTGTCTCCTGGATCCTAGCTGAGATCAGCGTGAACCACGTGGGTCTCTGCTCCCTAATCTGTTTCCTGTTTGGAAAGACTTCCAGCTTCATCGCGGATTTTTTCTCGGTTTGTGAGCTCATCTAAAGGTAAGCACCGAGCTAACTTTAATGCAGGTTCAGTTTATGTTAATTTTAGCTCTGTTGAGAATAATAGATTGCTTGGTATACACTGGAGTTAGACAGACTGTAGAGTTTGTGATTGCTTGTGTAACCCCACTCAGTCTCCAGATCTACTGGTGTTCCAGATCAACTGGCGTTTAGATCAACTGGCGTTGGTCGAACAGATGTGTGGCAGTCTTGCGTTTCAGTAGCTCCTACCGACAAACCAGCAAAAAAACGCCAAATGTGTCATCTGTGACACTTGTGAGGTTGTCTCAAACACACTCCGTCAGTCTTGATGCTGTTGAACAACAAAATGTTTAAAAATGTGGCGAGTTTACCTGGTGATATCCTCATGCGCGACGCGATCGCGAAAACAGCAAACAAGTAACACCACGCCGTTGTTGTTCACAGGACAGCAAGAGTAAACGATCGGGAGACTCTTGTCGTCGTTATCGTTCCACTCGCACGGTTTATTTCTCCGAATTCAGCGTTTTTGCTTCACAACTAAAGCGAGCAGTTTGCTCTGTGCACCAACATGGAGTCGAGTCAACCAGCGCCACCTCTGGCCAAGTGCCACAGCCTACAGCCAGATCAACCTGTGACACACATCTGCAGCACGTTTGAATTCGTGTCATGCACATTTGTACCTTTCAATTGTGTCTGTTTGTGCGTCATGCAAATAAACCTTTGAAATGAATGAAATGATATCATGTATTTATTATCAGCCTACATTTGTACAAAATGCCAAATTATATACACATAAGAATCACCATCCTGATATCAATACTTTTGCCCATACGAAAAATGTCGTGAACACACTAATATTTCACCAGTGTTGTAACATCACATGTCGTTAGCATAGTCTGCCTGTGTCTTCCCTCTGCAAACAAACATGTTAGAGTTGGTTGTGATATACAGTCTGCATAAGTGTGGTCAATCTAATAAACATTTATAAGGAGATGGCAGTTACTGTGAATGTACAGCAGTTACACAGTGATTAGTAATAAACAGTCAGACAATGACTCTGACAATCTCATTCAATCTTGCAGATTGCACCTTCTGTGGAAAGTGGTACCACACGGTGTGTGTGGACTTCCCCTGTGCAGAAGGTGACTACAAATGTTGTGGGTGCTAAATAAACAGAAAAAATTGATCCCTGTTGTCTTTGCTTACTGATTGTTTTCAGTGTTGACAATCCACATTGCTGCCATTGCATCTTTCAACATGTTTGTGGGTAGATTTGGATGTACCAGGGGTAAGTGCAGCCACTCAGCCTCTACTCAATGTGATCATAGCAGCAGGTGCAGATGTGTCACAAGTTAATCTAGTAGTGGCCTATGGTCATGTGTTAGTGGTGGGAACAGTCATATCCACTCACTCTCACTGGCTGTTTATTACTAATCACTGTGTAACTGCTGTGAATTCACAGTAACTGCCGTCTCCTTACAAATCTTCATTAGATTAACCACACTTATACAGACTGTATATAACTCCAGCCATGTTGATGAATTGCCTATATTGGCTGGAAATATTCATTTCCAGGGAAAAGACACAGACAGACGATGCTTACAGGATGTGATGTGACAACACTAATGAAATATTGATGTGTCATATTTGTCCAAGGCGTATTTCATTGTTATGGAAAAAGAGAATATTAAAATCATGATGACCAATTGGAGTGGTGATTTCTATGACTTTGTGTATATAATTTGGAATTTTGTACAAATGTAGGCTGATAATAAATACATGATATCATTTCATTCTTTCCAAAGGTTTATTTGCAGACGCACAAACAGACACAATTGAAAGGTACAAATGTGCATGACACGAATTCAAACGTGCTGCAGATGTGTGTCACAGGTTGATCTGGCTGTAGGCTGTGGCACTTGGCCAGAGGTGGCGCTGGTTGACTCGAGTCCATGTTAGTGCACAAAGTAAACTGCACGCTGTAGTTGTGAAGCAAAAACGCTGAATTCGGAGAAACAAACCGTGCGAGGGGAACGATAACGACGACAAGAGTCTCCCGATCGTTTACTCTTGCTGTCCCGTGAACAACAACGGCGTGGTGTTACTTGTTTGCTGTTTTCGCGATCGCGTCGCGCACGAGGATATCACCAGGTAAACTCGCCACATTTTTAAACATTTTGTTGTTCAACAGCATCAAGACTGACGGAGTGTGTTTGAGACAACCTCACAAGTGTCACAGATGACACATTTGGCGTTTTTTTTGCTGGTTTGTCGGTAGGAGCTACTGAAACGCAAGACTGCCACACATCTGTTCGACCAACGCCAGTTGATCTAAACGCCAGTTGATCTGGAACACCGGCGTTTAGATCAAGTGGCGTTGGTCGAACAGATGTGTGTCAGTCTTGCGTTTCAGGAGCTGCTACCGACAAACCAGCAAAAAAAACGCCAAATGTGTCATCTGTGACACTTGTGAGGTTATCTCAAACACACTCCGTCAGTCTTGATGCTGTTGAACAACAAAATGTTTAAAAATGTGGCGAGTTTACCTGGTGATATCCTCATGCGCGACGCGATCGCGAAAACAGCAAACAAGTAACACCACGCCGATGTTGTTCACAGGACACAAAGAGTAAACGATCGGGAGACTCTTGTCGTCGGTATCGTTCCCCTCGCACGGTTTATTTCTCCGGTTTCAGCGTTTTTGCTTCACAACTACAGCGAGCAGTTTACTTTGTGTGCACTAACATGGACTCGAATCAACCAGCGCCACC
The DNA here is from genome assembly GCF_057381915.1 of Diplotaxodon limnothrissa. NCBI lineage: Eukaryota > Metazoa > Chordata > Actinopteri > Cichliformes > Cichlidae > Diplotaxodon > Diplotaxodon limnothrissa. The sequence continues at coordinate 25,016,887 of NC_140598.1, read as the reverse complement.
TCTGGCCAAGTGCCACAGCCAGATCAACTGGTGACACACATCTGCAGCACGTTTGAATTCGTGTCATGCACATTTGTACCTTTCAATTGTGTCTGTTTGTGCGTCATGCAAATAAACCTTTGAAAAGAATGAAATGATATCATATATTCCTTATTGGCCTACCTTTTTACAAAATTCCAAATTATATACACAAAGTCATAGAAATCACCACTCCAATTGGTCATCATGATTTTGATGTTCTCTTTTTCCATAACAATGAAATACGCCTTGGACAAATATGACACGTCAATATTTCATTAGTGTTGTCACATCACATCCTGTAAGCATCGTCTGTCTGTGTCCTTTCTCTGGAAATTAATATTTCCAGCCAATATAGGCAATCCATCAACATGGCTGGAGAGTTGGTAGTTATATACAGTCTGTATAAGTGTGTAATCTAATGAACATTTGTAAGGAGACGGCAGTTACTGTGCATTCACAGCAGTTACACAGTGATTAGTAATAAACAGAGCCAGTGAGAGTGAGTGGATTTAAGAAAGTCAGTGACTCAGGTGTGTCGCTTGGTTTGTCATCTGTTTGTGAGACTGGAGGAGACGTAGAAATCTTTTATTTTAAATCTTAGTTAGGAAGGTTCCTGTTTGAAAACAAGCACTTTTTGTGAGAAATGCAAGAAGTACATCTGCAGAAAGCACACAGTTACATTCTGTCCATCATGTGGACAAAATAGAAAATGTTGAGCATTGAAAAACTGAGAACGTTGGGCAAGTTCAAAATACGTGTTTGTAAGAACGAAAAACCTAATTGTTCCTAAAATAGTCATGGAAAGTCAAACTGTTGTATGTCTTTGTTCTACATGTTTATCTCATGGGAAATAAAGTTGCTATTGTTTTATTGCAGTTTCTTGACAATTCTGAGTGGATTGTTGCGGGTCAAAATGACCCGCAACAAAATCAATGTCACTTTTTTGTTTTTCAACATAATACAAGGGTTAATTTCCAAAACTTCCATATGATCTTCAATTTGTAGCAGATCCACTATCACACAGCAGCTGGAACAGTTTCAAATGCAGGTCAGTCCACTGCTGCCACTTGTGGCCAAGTACCATAGCCTTCTACTAGATTAACTTGTGACACATCTGCACCTGCTGCTATGATCACAGTGAGTAGAGGCTGAGTGGCTGCACTAACCCCTGGTACATCCAAATCTACCCACAAACATGTTGAAAGATGCAATGCCACCAATGTGGATTGTCAACACTGAAAACAATCAGTAAGCAAAGACAACAGGGATCACTTTTTTCTGTTTATTTAGCACCCACAACATTTGTAGTCACCTTCTGCACAGGGGAAGTCTACACACACCGTGTGGTACCACTTTCCACAGAAGGTGCATTCAATCTGCAAGACTGAATGAGATTGTCAGGGTCATTGTCTGACTGTTTATTACTAATCACCTGCTGTACATTCACAGTAACTGCCATCTCCTTACAAATGTTTATTAGATTAACCACACTTATACAGACTGTATATAACAACCAACTCTAAAATGTTTGTTTGCAGAGAAAAGACACAGACAGACTACGCTAACGACATGTGATGTTACAAAACTAGTGAAATATTAGTGTCATTTCATTCATTTCGAAGGTTTATTTGCATGACGCACAAACAGACACAATTGAAAGGTACAAATGTATTGTGCATGAAACAAATTCAAACGTGGTGCAGATGTGTGTCACAGGTTGATCTGGCTGTAGGCTGTGGCACTTGGCCAGAGGTGGCGCTGGTTGACTCGAGTCCATGTTAGTGCACACAAAGTAAACTGCTCGCTTTAGTTGTGAAGCAAAAACGCTGAATTCGGAGAAACAAACCGTGCAAGGGGAACGATAACGACGACAAGAGTCTCCCGATCGTTTACTCTTTGTGTCCTGTGAACAACATTGGCATGGTATTACTTGTTTGCTGTTTTCGCGATCGCGTCGTGCATGAGGATATCACCAGGTAAACTCGCCACATTTTTAAACATTTTGTTGTTCAACAGCATCAAGACTGACGGAGTGTGTTTGAGACAACCTCACAAGTGTCACAGATGACACATTTGGCGTTTTTTTTTGCTGGTCTGTAGGTAGCAGCTCCTGAAACGCAAGTCTGCCACACATCTGTTCGACTAACGCCAGTTGATCTAAACGCCAGTTGATCTAAACGCCAGTAGAGTAGATCTAAACGCCAGTAGATCTAAACGCCAGTAGATCTAAACGCCAGTAGATCTAAACGCCAGTTGATCTAAACGCCAGTTGAGTAGATCTAAACGCCAGTAGATCTAAACGCCAGTAGATCTAAACGCCAGTAGATCTGGAACTCATAGAGTTGTATGAGTAAATGGGTAGAGCTCAGGCGTGGTTTATTCCACTTTTGTGGGTCTCTGCAATAACATGGGACATGAATAACCATGGGTTTCCTGCAACAGGATTCCGACCAAACACAGCAAAAGCTTCATTGCTACTAACGGATAAGCTAATGATCGTATAGTGGAACTCTTAGTTTTCTTAAAATAAATAAAAACCAAATATTGATTGAAAAAATAAAATGGCAACAAAACTTATTACGGAAAATAAAATAAAAATATTACTGCATTGTGGTTTAGGTAAAAAAAAGAGAAATTAATTCACTTAAATGCACATTCATGTGAAAATAAATAAACTTCCAGACACTATCGAAATAGTCACCTATGGAGTCACACTGGAAATGATCTTTACTGCTGTGATCAGTGTGGGAAACCATTTATAACAGATGCACAGTTACAACTAGAGATGGACCGATCCGATATTGGGTATCGGTATCGGTCCGATACTGACCTAAATTACTGGATCGGATATCGGAGAAAATTTAAAAAAATGTAATCCGATCCATTAAATATCACGAAAGCACCTCACAAAACTTGCAACACGCCGTAACTCACATCAGAACGTTAGCACGTCGGAGCAGTATGCATCACGTGATAGAGCGGCTGTGGCATGCGGGACCTGTCGGTGGTCTGGATAGCATGTGGAGCTTCGCTAGCAACCTGGCATTTCATCTCCGACAAAGTTATCCCCGAGAGAAGTAAAGCAAGTGTGTAAGTCCATCTCTGAATGTAAAGCATTCCTGCGTTAAGCTTAACAACTGATATATGGAGCGACTGCCTCTCTCTCTCTCTTGCTGCTACTTCAATCATGAAACTGCTTAACGATCAGCTGATCGGCTTTTCTGTCGCGAGTCCGTCTGTCTTGTTTGTTTTTGGCCCACTTTGCACCAGAAAGAGGAAACCAACGGCTGAACAACAGCAGCACGTTTAAGCTTGATCAGCTGTTGTTAGAATTTATTTAATATTACTTTCTACTCGAGGATCTTTTTCTACGTAGCTGATGGCTGGTAACTGTGCAGGGGCGGATCTAGCAAAGTTTAGCCAGGGGGGCCGATAGGGCATGAACAGGGAAAAGGGGACACAAAGACATACTTTTCTTTCTTATTCTCATTTAAAATGTCTAGCTTTTAATAAATAATTATCTGACACCCAAATTTTTAATTTGATGTAAAATGAATAGAAGTCAATTAATGTATATAGTGACTATTAAGTCTAATATATATACCCTAGTAAGCTATAGTACTTTTTCCTTTGGGAAGGTACCATCTGTGCCGTCTGCAATTTTGTTGAAGAAAGATGTTGAATCTATTTAATATTTCTTGAAAAAGAATTGATTTCTGTGCATTTTTTTTCACACTGCATCAAATTAAGGTTGATTACGTCAATTAGGCATCATGAGGTGGAGCATGAGGGGTGGTTCCCTATTTTTATTTATTTATTTTTGTTGTTGCTGCGAGTTGTAACCCTATTAGTTAGGTTTAAGTTTATTAGATTGATCAGTATTGCTGAACTATGAAACTTTATTTTTTTGCATACAGGTATAACAGAATAGCTTAAGTGTAGTTGTTGTTTTAAACTTGAGTATGAACTTATACAAAATGCAGCAAGATATTTAAAAAACAATTTTGTTGATTAAAAAAACACTATATCGGATTCATATCGGTATCGGCAGATATCCAAATTTATGATATCGGTATCGGTATCGGACATAAAAAAGTGGTATCGTGCCATCTCTAGTTACAACAACACATGTTTAGCCACACTGAGGAGAGACCTTATGTAACCGGTTTCTGCTTCATCCCGCTGCAACAGTACGGCCCAAACAGACTCCTCAACTCTGCGTTGTGTTGTGTTTTTAAGAAGACAAGGAGTCTCTGATCGATCGTTGCCACTTTATTTCCTGAATGGAAACAACGGTGTTGTATCAGTGCAAATGGCTCGCCACACACCACTCCGCACAGCACACTACGGCAGAACATCTCATTAGCATTCCGCTTTAGCATACAGTTTTACACAATAATAAACAAATGAAGAGTACATAAAACTGGTGTTGGACATGTGTCCACTAGGCACTTATTACACTCGGTGCCCATCAGCTAATCAAACATGTTTTATGTGTCTGTACTACTTAGCTATATCGTGTGCGGAACAATACAACTCACCTCTCGTATGGCTACAGCAGACTGGCAGCGATTACTGCAGCCAGCCTCACCTAACCAGCCACACCAAGAGGGGGGCGCTGCTTCCCCATTACACTGATATTTGTGGCAAGTGGAATAATACCACATAAACACTGTTACACTTACAAATGTGACCTGTGTGAGAAGACTTTTAAATCTCCACATCCCCTGAAAAAACACCAACAGATCCACACCAGAAAGTAACTCTACAAGTGCAGTTACTGTGAGGATGTATTGATTTTTTTATCTTGTAATTGTAACCTGAGTCTTTGGAACAAGTGTCAAAGCCAAAATTTCCTTTCATGTACAATAGTAAATGGAACAATGCTGCCATCTACTGGGCAAAACTTAATAAGCAGTATTTCTTAAACAGAATTAGCCTGCAGCTCAACCAAATACATGTTTCAAAATACACATACCTGCAATAACATGAGACATGAATAACCATGGGTTTCCAGCAACAGGATTCCGCCCAAACTATCAAGAAAAGTTTCAAATTATTAGACAAGACAGTCTCCTCTAGCTATTAGCCGCTAGCTCAGCGTGTCCATTTTTCCTACCGTCTAACCCATTAATTGCAAAACAAGATCATAAAACTGAAATCTACTCAGATGCTACTGTATGGGCAGTTCATGCTGTTAATGCACTGTCATGTTAACCTCAATGAGGATCTTCAAATATGTTTTAAACTCATGTTCAGTCAGGGCGGACTGAGGAAGAACTTACCACAGCAAAAGCTTCATTGCTACTGTCACTACCCGATCTGTTAAGATGTTAAGAATAATAAGTATCTCTTAAAATGTTTCCGATAATGAAACATTTAATATAATGTAGACAAAAACAAAAAAATTAAAAGAGAGTTACGGATTAGGACTCCCCGATCCTTACTGCGCATGTGCAAAGTCGGACCGTACAAATCGGGTCTACCCAATCCATACCGCACATGTGCAGGGGTTTTCTTCTTCTTCTGTTCGTTTAATGGCAGTTTACTCCCCAGTGTTCGAGGATACTGCCACCTGCTGACCGAGCGAATGAACCCTATTGTAAGATAAGATAAGATAAGATAACCTTTATTAGTCCCACACGTGGGAAATTTGTTTTGTCACAGCAGGAAGTGGACAGTGCAAAAGTTATGACGCAAAAATTAGAATACAATAAGAATAAATACAGTACACAGCTGTACAGAATAGAATAAAATAATATACTATATACAGTAGAATAAAATAGAATAAAAATATACAATAAGATAAAAATAGAATACGAATGCTATATACAACTGAGTAAAAATACAACCATGCCAGAAAAGATTATTGCACTTAGTGTTATTGCACATGTGTGGATGTGTGTGTTTGTTCAGTTAAAGTCTTTGTTGTGGAGTCTGACAGCAGTGGGGAGGAAAGACCTGCGAAATCTCTCCGTCCCACACCGTGGGTGCCGCAGTCTCCCACTGAAGGAGCTGCTCAGTGCTGTCACAGTCTGCTGCATGGGGTGGGAGACGTTGTCCAACAGGGATGACAGCTTAGCCGCCATTCTCCTGTCACTCACCACCTCCACTGGGTCCAGAGGGCATCCTAGAACAGAGCTGGCCCTTCGGATCACCCTGTTCAGTCTCTTCCTGTCCCCAGCAGAGATGCTGCCGCCCCAGCAGACCACACCATAAAAGTAAAGTAAACTGAATTAGCGTCATTACAAACGTGTGTTAAATTTGATTTACTGATAGTCGAGTGTGTTTATGCTTGTCTGTGTGGAGAGGATTGATTGGACTAGTGGTGATGATGTCCGCTATCACTGTCAATTGTCAGTAAACACATCATCTGGCTGATGAATCTTCACGTGACACATTACAAAGTCTGTATTATTAACTCTGTAATTAGGCGCCATTCTTCTTATTTTACGGCGCTGTTGTTTAATCGGGGGACGCTCTCTGTTGAGGAGAAAAGCATGAATTTGTTTGTTTGTTTGTTTGTTTGTTTCTTACGTTTTTCAGAGACAGGGCTGAAACACTTAGGAATCAGATTACTCCCTCCTCAAGCTGTTCATTAGACTACTCGGCTGCTTTGCCTGCTGGTGCTGATAAACTGTTCTCTGACTTCAAGGTTATTTCTCTGTCTGGATTAACTAAGGTTGTAAAAGCAGCTCAATGTACAACCTGTTCTTTGGATCCTCTACCAGCCTGGGCTATAAAGGAACTGTGGTCAGTATTAGGACCCTACATTCTGTTTCTTTTAAATACTTCATTGACAACTGGAGTCTTCCCTGAATGTTTTAAATCAGCTGTGGTAGTGCCAATCTTGAACAAGCCTGGACTGGATGTTGACATGGTCGCAAACTATAGACCCATCTCACATCTGTCTTTTTTATCTAAAGTCTTTGAAAAAGTGGTTTTTAAGCAGCTCACTGAGCATTTGTCAACAAGCAATCTGTTTGAACCATTTCAGTCTGCTTTTAGACCAAATCACTCCACAGAAACAGCTTTAGTCAAAGTGGTAAATGATCTGCTGGTAAATGCAGACAACGATCGCACTTCAGTTTTAGTACTGCTGGATCTGCGTTTGACACTGTGAATCACTGCATTTTATTGGATAGGCTTGAACATTTTATTGGAGTTACAGGAAATGTTTTATCGTGGCTGAGATCTTACCTGTCTGGGAGATCTCAGTCTGTTAGTTTTAAAAATGATCTCTCCGAGACCTGTGCAGTGAGGCACGGGGTCCCTCAGGGCTCTGTACTTGGACCATTGCTGTTTTCCATGTACCTGCTGCCTCTTGGTGTTCTTTTACGTTCTTTTAATGTAACCTTTCATTGTTACGCTGATGACCTGTAGCTTTATGTTCCTTTAACCATTGGAAATTGTGCTGAAGTCTCTAAACTAGAATCTTGTCTATCTGCAATTAAGGGCTGGTTATTGGATAATTTCTTGCTCCTAAATACTGATAAAACAGAGTTGATGGTCATTGGGCCACACAAATTTCAGCACTTGTCCCAAAATTTCATCTTGAGAATTGATGACAGTGTCATAAATTGCAGGGACAAGGTAAAAAAATTGGACGTGTGGTTCGACATGGTGCTCTCTTTCGAGTCTCATGTAAAAGAGATAACAAAGACCGGCTTTTATCATTTGAGGAACATAGCCAGAATCAGACAAGTTTTGTCAAGCGACACTGCAGAGGTCCTTATCCATGCATTTGTGTCCTCACGTATTGATTATTGTAACGCTCTTCTTTCTGGGCTACCAAAGAAAAGTTTTAGAGGTCTACAGATGGTGCAAAATGCAGCTGCTTGCATTTTAACAAGGACAGGGAAATTTGAGCACATTAGCCCTGTACTGAACTCTCTGCATTGGCTACCTTGTCAGGTTCGAGCAGATTTTAAGGTCCTGCTACTCACCTACAAGGCTTTAAACGGATTGGCACCTACATACCTCTCCGACCTTTTACATCTTTATGTTCCATCCCGTGCTCTCCAATCCCAGGACTCTGGCCTTCTAAAGGTTCCTAGAGCCAGAAAATCAAATCAAATCAAATCACTTTTATTGTCACATCACATGTGGAGGCACACTGGCACAGCACATGCGAGTGAAATTCTTGTGTGCGAGCCCCACAAGCAGATAAAAAAGAAAAAAGACAATTGGAGAGCGTGCTTTTTCTTTTCATGCCCTGTTTCTGTGGAACAACCTCCCTCAAGATATCCGGCAGGCATGCTCTGTGGAGGTTTTTAAAACTAAGCTGAAGACACATTTGTTCACCCCATCTTACATGTCTTAATTCTATTGCTTTTAGTTTTAAAATTTTTTACTGTGTTTAACTTGTATTGTGTCTTTTACCTGTATTGCTATGTATCACTTTTATTTTACTTATCTTTTTAGTTTTAAATAGTTGTACAGCACTTTGTTTGAAAGCGCTTTATAAATAAAGTTATTATTATTATTATTATTATTATTGTATACGGATTATCCATTGTTTAAATGCCCCGGTAGTGAAAAGTAGGCACAGCTGTTGAGAAATGCTAGGAGCTAACTGGGCGCTAACCGTATCATTCAAATATCATCATCATCATCATCATCATTTATTTATTTATTTATTTATTTATTTATTTATTTATTTATTTATTTATTTATTTATTCATATAGCACTTTAAAAACACACCTGGTAGACCAAAGTGCTGTACAATACTAATATGCACATAGTAATAAAACCAGACATAGCAATAAAGTTAAAAAAAACAATAAAAATGTCAGTTACCCACAGAGTTAAAAGCCAGGGAATAAAAATAGGTTTTTAATAAAGACTTAAAAACTGGCACTGATGCAGCCTGTCTAATATGGAGAGGAAGGTTATTCCAAAGCATCGGCGTGGCAACAGAGAACGCTCGGTCTCCTCTAAGTTTCAGCCGTGACTTTGGGACCGAAAGCAGCAACTGCTCAGGTGACCGAAGGGAACGAGTGGGGATGTGGGGCTTCAACAAGTCAGACAAATAAACAGGTGCCAGACCATTTAGAGATTTAAAAGCCAATAAAAGGACTTTAAAACGGATCCTGAATTCAATAGGAAGCCAGTGTAAAGAGGCCAAAATCGGAGAGATGTGATCAAATTTTCTTCTGCCAGTTAAAAATCGTGCCGCAGCATTTTGCACTAATTGCAAGCGTGACAAAGTGCCCTGCCCAACCCCTGTTAAAAGAGAATTAATCTAAACGTGAGGTAATAAAGGCATGAATAACACTTTCCAAGTCACGCTTGGAAAGAAAGGGCTTAACCTTTGATAAACGTCTGAGGTGATAAAATGCTGATTTTACCACCCCGTTTACATGGTCATCAAAGGTGAGTGCAGAATCAATTTTAACTCCGAGATTTGTGATCGAACTCTTTAGTTGGGAAGTCAAAGCTGCAAGATCAACATCCAGAGTATGAGAAGAACGATTTGGGCCAAATAAAATTGCTTCAGTCTTCCGATCATTAAAATTTAAAAAGTTTTTTGCCATCCATGCTTTGACATCAGTAAGGCAGTCAAGCAGAGGTCCAGTTGGGAGACTATCAGAATGACTAAAAGGTAAGTAGAGCTGGCAGTCATCTGCGTATAGATGGAATGGCACTTTATGCTTTCGGAAAATCGCACCAAGAGGCAAGAGGTACAATGAAAACAATAACGGCCCAAGAATAGATCCCTGTGGCACACCCCAAAGCAGAGGGGCCACAGAGGATGAAGCCGACCCCAACTTAACACAAAAGGTCCTATTTAAAAGATGGGACTTTAACCACAAAAGTGCCGAACCAGAAATTCCCACACAGTGCTGTAGGCGGGAGATCAGCAAATTGTGATCCACAGTGTCAAATGCAGCGGTCATGTCCAACAAGACCAGCACTGCATATTTACCACGGTCTGTCGCTATCAGGATGTCATTCATAACTTTTACGAGGGCTGTCTCCATGCTGTGGAATGGCTTAAAGCCGGACTGAAAGATTTCTGACAATTTAGAGTCATTCAAGTAGTCCATCAACTGAGTATAAACAATCCTTTCCAGAATCTTACTAAGAAAGGGAAGCTTAGAGATGGGTCTAAAATTTGATATGACTGAACTGTCTAAGCCCGGTTTCTTAAGTAAAGGATGTATGACTGCATGCTTAAATTCCCTAGGTACTTGACCAGACAAAAGACTAGTAATAATGTTCAGAATATGTGGTCCGATGATAGGAAATACCTTTTTAAGAAAACAGGGAGGAACAACGTCATTTGGAGAGCCACACGGTTTAGCATTCAACACAAGTTTCTCTAAATCAGATAAAACAATTGGTAGAAAAGCAGAGAACAAACTTGAGCAAGAACCATGCATGGCTGGGTCAGCAATAGGTAGAGTCAGAGGTCTCAAACTAGCAACCTTATCCACAAAATAATTAAGAAACTTATTGCACATAACTGCAGAAGAGTGCAAAAGAATATAGCCTTCCGGATTAAGTACAGAATTTATAGTGTTATATATAACACGAGGGTTATGCGAGCTGGCAGCAATAAGTTCAGAAAAATAGGAGTGCTTGGCAGCCTTTACTGCTCTCTGATAGACTTTCCAGCTAGTCTTAAGAGCTTCCATAGAGACACACAGCCTATCTTTTTTCCACCGTCTTTCACATCTTCTACATTCTTTTCTAGCGGCTCTGGTAAAATCAGTTAGCCAAGGACTAGCCTTTGGCTTGCATTGTCTGAATATAAAAGGAGCGACAGCGTCGAGGACAGATTTACAAGCAGAATCCAAACAAGAAACTAATCCATCTGAGGTGGACAACTCAGGAGGATAAGAAATAAATTGGTCAAACGATATGGAAAACCGCTCGGCAGTATCTGAGCCAAAAGCACGATAACATCGAGCAGGTACAGCACGCTTAAGAACAGGATTAAAAAGAACAATATCACATAAAATAGGCATATGGTCAGAGAACACCGCATCCTCGGCAAGTATGTTTTGGACAGATAAACCATGTGATAAAACCAAGTCCAGTGTGTGACCGCGTTCTTGAGTGGCACCTTCAACAGACTGAACAAAGTTAAAAGAGTTCACTAAGTCCAGAAAGTCCTTAGCCAGGGGCTTCCCCGGGCAGCAGACGTGTATATTAAAATCACCAAGTAAAAGGATCTGGTCATACCGTGATGCACAGTCAGCAAGAAACTCTGAGAACTCGGATAAAAACTCCTTGTTATATTTTGGGGGCCGATAAACAATCGCACACAACAGCGAAGACGAGTGGCCCAGTTCATGAAGAAAATATAATCTGATCAAACATTATTCAGCTTTAAATATTGTTCAGCTTTAAAGTTACTGTGCAACTGTGTAATAAAAATGTGCTCACGACTTTGGCCTTGAGAGCGATAAGAAGCGATCGCCTCATCCTGCAGGTGCAAGATATCTGCAAGCGAAGAGACTAGAACACCCAAGGCCGATTTCCTTTTATGGAGTTGTTTTTCTGCTAATGCAGCACTTTCCTCACAACCCCCTCCTGTAAGTTTTAGAGAATATATACTCATCCTCACAGCAAATCTTGGGAATCTCCTGATGTGAGCTGTGTTGAGAGGTTGTCTCTGTCTCAATAAAAGTTCACTGATTCCCCATCTGCCGCAGGTGTCTGGTTGTCTTCATTCTCCGCCAGCCTGGTTAAGTCAATTCCTCCTTAACATCTAAAAGAACCTATTTAATGAAGGAAGACGGGTTCACTTTGTGTTTAATATTATTCTATTGCTGTTGTGTTTTTTTTTGTATCCTTCAATTGGCGTCACGAACAGGATCCGCTCCAGGTCAACTGGAACGGATGGGAGGACTTCGGCCGTGGTCTGAGTGAACGGAGTTTGGACAAAAGCTGTGTGCACACAAAAACAAGGTAAGCAGACCTTTTATTTCTGCTATATTGAACATTATAAAAATACTTAGTGTCCAAACTCCTAGTAATTCATAACCAAAATTGTCTGGCTTACTTAAGGCTTGTTGAGAATCAGACAAGTGAATAAGAAATAAGTAAATAAGAGATAAGTGAATAAGAAATAAGTGAATAAGTGAATAAAGATAAGAGTGAACTGAGGTCTGACCACGGTTGCAGCCGACGGGTTGCTCTCCGGTGTCGGATACATACCTCAGTGCAGGTCTGGGACCTTGAAAGGGTTTATTAGTAACGCCTTTCTAAACAAATTAAAAGGTTAAAGGCCTTGAGAATATTTTTTAGTAATATTCTCTAAACTACAGAAGGGTTAGGAAGGCCCAGAGGACTTTATTAGAAAAGATCCTCTAAAACTTAAAAAGGAGAAGTACTGGTTGGAGTCCAAAGGAGGGGTCCCTTTGATCAATAGGAGAAAACGGATCTCTTCTTAAAACCCCGATGATTTTAGTGTTTTAAATGTTTTGATGTTCTGTTTGATATTGGACACACATAAATACACGCTGAATGCTTGCTGTGGAACACTGGGCAGGACAGTTTGGTTCTCCGTTGTTCACAGATTACACAATTAAAGGAACTAGGTTCCTCTTTTGGTTAAAATAATACACCACACATAGAATTTTTTTTTTTACACATTTATTACATACATAAGGAGGGTAATGAGTGACTGCAGGTAATGTATGAAGTGTGAATGAGACGTGTGAACAAGGTGACAACCAACTAGCACCCCTATCAGGAAGCTCTAGGCAAGGTTACCCGCCAGACTCCGGTTTGGTAGAAGCTTGGTAACACCTGAAGGGATATTTCAGTGCTGACTCACCTTTAAAGCAGCGCCCCAGCTGTTAGTGCCTAACAGAGGCAGAAACCCAGCTGGCCCAAATTCTCCTTTAAAATCAATAAAAGAACACTCCTCCATTGACAGTAAAATGGATGGAGAATTAGATCGAGAAACTAATGATGATGGTTGGGGTCCCGGTGTGATTCTTAGCACATTGGGAGAACAATTAACATGTGTTGAGACAGTCATCAACTCCACACACCAGCCTAAAGAAGCAAAAAAGCAGAAAGAGTCATTGAGGAAAACAGCTGAAAGGTTAATGAAAGAAAAGGGAAAGGACGAGGGGAGTAGTGGTAACTGGGGAATAATTTGGCAGAATAAGGCTATGCAGGCAAAAGAGAAAGAGGAAGAAGCCAACTCAGCAGCAGCAGGTGCAGGTGTGATGAGCGGGGTGAGACACAGAAAGGAAGCAGATAAGCACGCAGGCCGCAAAGCTAAATTTAATCACTGGGTGTGTTTATGGGAAACTGCAAAACCACACATGAAGAAAAATAGGTCTCAGCCACCTCCCTATTCTGCCTCAACTCCTCCCTCAGCAGGCATATATCCGGTACTTAATATCTCTGGTGGAATAATGACTATTGGAGAAGAACCGCCCGTAGCTCCAACTCCCATAGATACCAAGCATTTTTGCCCAGGAAGCTCCTCTCTGTCGGCGACATCCTCAGCTAGTAGCAGAGCCCCCTCTTCTATGTCCCATTGTTTTGGAACCGGATCTGAGGGCCTAACTGACCCCCCTGCGAGCGCACCATTTGCGGTTCGAATGAACAGACAGGAACCCACTGAACAACAATTAACTGATCAAGAAGCAGCATTACGCAGCTGCTTAAATGAACATAGGTCAGTGGTCCAGGTGAATAATCGTGTTGCGTCAGCCCCTCTTTCCCGGTCCAACCCCTTTGCCAGCACTCCTGTCGCTGTTAAAGGAGATCTGACCGCTACTGCAAAAACTGAGCCTGGCACTTCACCAAATGTCACAGTTACCATGTCTTTGGTGGGCCGTCAGGATCCGGAAACACAGATGAGTTTAGCCCACGTTTTTGCTGACACTGCTACCCCACCAGGCGGGGAAGAAACTGAGGATACTGATGATGAACTCAGTGACCTTAACAATACACCCCCCTCTACCCCTCCCAGTTTAGGATATCAGACTAGATCTAAGGGCCCTGTGCCTCAGCCTCCAGGCATATTTCCCCTGGTCCAGACTAAAGCGCAACGTAGACCAGTGTATCAACCTTATTCATTCGGAGATGTCCAGGCCCTAGTGGACAAACTCCCTGACATAACGGAGGGAGGGAATGCCTGGTTGGCTGGTTTGGATAAATACACAGCTGGACAGGACCTCGCACTGGGAGATTTTAGAGCTATTATAACTAGGTGCACATCCCGATCTCAGGCAGCGGACCTGGAACAAAATGCGGGTACTACCATGCATGAGAACGAGGTGCCACTAATGCAGGCCTTGAGGTTTATTGGACCGGCCCTGCGCAAACAATTCCCACCCAAAAATCAAGGCACCTTACAGAAATTTAAATGGGAGGGAAAGCAAAATCCCACCCATTATCTAAATCAGGCTGTTGAAGACTGGGTGAACCATACAGGTCATCACCCCAGTAGGACTTGTTCACAGAGCATGTGGTTTAGAAGGGCGGTGCTGAGGGGCATTCCGGAGTCAGTAAGCCAGAAAATGGAGGATAATCCTGATTTGCAGGACTGTGACTTTGCAATCTGGAAGAAACATTTGATTTTTAATCTTAACAAAGTGCAGATTAAGTCTGATGATAAAGCGGAGAGCGTCGAAGATTTACAGTTGCAACTGTTGAAGGTTCAGCTGCAGAAAGCTAAAAACGACCTGGGTGGAAAAGGTGACAAGCCTAAAAAGCAGCTTGTGGCCGCTGCGGCTCCCCCTCCTGGTCCAGTTGCCCCTGATTTGTATCCGAACCCATGGCCAACTGATCCACAGCCCCCCCAGTATGGTGCTTATCACTCCCCGGCCCCTTATGGGCAGAGAGGTTCCCCATTTGGAGGAAACAGAGGTGGTTTCAGGGGAAGGGGTCAGATGGGAGGTGGTAGGGGAGGCCAGATGTATGTTTGTTTCCGGTGTGGACAACCTGGACACTGGGCTAAAGCGTGCCCTTTGAACCCGGCTGCTGGAAGAGGCAGGGGAGCCCGTGGTGGGCCCTATCAGCATCCTGGCCACAGAGGTGGACCTCGTGGTGCTGTAGTTGGAGTGCCCCCGGCCCCACAGATGCCTGTGATGGGGTGGGAGTACTACGAGGGTGGTCCCCAGCTATAGGACACCCCACAGACTGCCCAGGACGGTGAAGGGACAACGGCGGACCCTATGCTGTCCATAACTGTAGATAGAAGAAGAAGCAGCTTTTTAGTGGACACTGGAGCTACGTACTCCACCATTAAGGATGTTGCTCGTGAAAGACTTACTGACAGAGTGATTACAGTGGTGGGCATATCTGGGGAACCTAAAACTCTGCCTTACACCGTGCCCCTCCCCACAACGGTTGGACATCAGACCTTGTTACACAGCTATGTTTGTTCAAAACAGGCGCCTGTGAATTTACTGGGAAGAGACTTGTTGATTAAATTAGGAGCCACAATACTCTGCTCTTCACAAGGCCTAACTGTGACTCTCCCTACTGGGGTTGTACTTCCCTGCTCTGATGGGCCAGAGGGAGGTGGTCAGTTTCTGCTGCAACCCTCCTCCTGTTTGGCGGACTCTGCTGACATCTACTGGGCATTATTGGAAGTTGAAACACCTGCTGAACCAGGAGTTTGGACTGCTTTTCAGCAATGGCGGCCGTGGCTCTCACTCCTACATCCTTATGTCCCTCCCCCTGACCCACCTCATGTTACACTGTTTTATGACAGGCATGACACCACCTGGTACCAGCACATGTTCCAAAAGCAGTGTGAGGGGCGGGCTTGGTCTCTGAACATGTCGTGCATTTTTGCGGCACCGGAGGGAGTGGCAGCTGCGGTTACTTTTACAACAGATCAATTACAGTGGTACATGATGTCTGATGAGGCAGCTCCCCATGTGTCACTGGCCTTACATCCTGGACACCAGGCTAAGGAGCTGGGTGGAATGGTTAAACGTTCCCTTGCGGCCACTGACTGGACACCTACAAAACTCCCACAGGTTTTGTTTTCTCCATCTACCAAGACATACCAAATTTTAAATGATTGCTTTAATTCCTCAACACTGCAACATGGAGTGGTCAGCGGGTCACATGGAAGAGAACACACAGACCACTGTGATGCTGCGCCTTTACTCGACTCTCTTCCAGATTGTTTGTGGTCCCTTGGACCCACAGATGTAGGTTTAGTTGATGTGGAGCCAGTCTCTTTTCAACTGTCATCTGCTACCCCTTTGTGGCAGCCTCAGTACCCACACAGACCGGAGGCTGAGGCTGGGATTGCAGAAACAATTTCTGGTTTGGTCACTGCCGGTGTCTTGGAGCCCTCCTGCTCTAAGTGGAACACGCCCATCCTACCCGTTGAGAAAAAAGGCACGGGGAAGTTCAGAATGGCACATGATTTGAGAAGGATTAATGCCTTACTTGGCACTCCTACTTTGCCTGTGCCTAATCCTTATGTTGCCTTGACCAACCTCCCACCATCTCATGCCTGGTTCACCTGCATTGACTTGGCTAATGCCTTTTTCTGCCTCCCACTTCGTGAGTCACTGCGTGACATTTTCTCATTTACATTTAGAGGCCGACAATGGCGTTACACTCGCTTACCACAGGGATTTGCCCTCTCCCCAGGACTGTTTAATCAGTGTTTGAAAGAACTTTTACAAACCACCCCACTACCATCTGACTGTATGTTAATACAATATGTGGATGACCTTTTGCTGTCTGCCCCCACGGCTGACATCTGTTTGGAGGCCACCAGAGTGGTACTTCACCACCTGGCCAACACAGGTTTTAAAGTGAGCAAAAACAAACTACAGATTGCAAGAAAACAGGTTTCTTTTCTAGGCCGCATGGTCTCACAGTCCGGTATTTCCTTGTCCCCAGAACACAGGAACTCCATTTTGCACCATCCAAAACCTCTAACTGTAAAAGACATGTTGTCATTTTTGGGCCTGACTGGTTACAGCAGGACATATGTCCCAGACTATGTTGGCCTTACTTCCCCTTTGCGCGTTTTGGTAAATGAACAAGGCATGAGAAACCTCTCTGCTCCCCTCTCATGGACTACAGAAACAGAACAGGCGTTTATAAAGTTAAAACAACAGCTTTCTGTCGCCTCTGACCTTGCTGTGCCAGATTATGCTTTGCCTTTTCATCTTGATGTTTCTGGAACTGGAACCCATATCAATGGTATCCTGTTCCAGAAAAAAGGGGGAGAGAGAAAAGTGTTGACATATGTAAGCGTAATGCTTGACAACACTGAAAAACGCCACCCACCGTGCACACAACACGTTTCTGGACTTGCAAAAATCATTCAGAAAACAGCACACATAGTGATGAACCACCCACTAAAAATTTTGACATCACACAGTGTGGTGGCCTACGTCTCCTCACAGGCCTTCACACTCACTTCACTCAGGCAGAGACGCCTCAGTACCATTTTGGAAGCACCACACATCACCTACTCACATGAAGGCATAAACATGGCTGATCACATGGGATCAGGGGAACCACATATGTGTGAAGAGGTTGTGCAGGTACAGGAGAAAATCAGGCCAGATTTGCAGGCAGAACCTCTAATGGATGCAGAAAAAGATTGGTTCACAGATGGATGTTGTTTCAGAACTGAAAGTGGAATGTTGAAGGCTGCATGGGCAATAGTGGAACAGACAGACATGAGATGGAAAACAGTGAAAGCAGAGCAGTTGACAGGACAACAGTCTGCACAGAGAGCTGAACTGAGAGCGGTGATTGAAGCCTTAAGGATGGGAAAGGGACAGAAAGTGAATATATACAGTGATTCAGCTTATGCTGTGGGAGCAGTGCATGTGGAGCTCAAGCAGTGGCTAAGAGCTGGTTTTTTGACAGCCAGCGGAAAGCCTATTAAACATGAGATAGAAATGAGGGAATTAGCGGAAGCACTGTTGTTACCTGTTAAGGTGGCAGTGGTAAAATGCAAAGGACACAGTGCCGGATTGGACTTAGTGGCATTAGGTAACAAACAGGCCGACTTAGTAGCTAAGCAGACAGCTGGTTACTTACCCTCCCTGATTATGGTAATGGACCCAGAAGCCACACCCCCTCCAGAAAGACCACCCATACAACTGGGCCTAGCCACAATCAGAGAGTTACAGGACAAAGCCAGCCCCCAGGAAAAATCATTATGGGTAACAAGAGGGGCCACAAACACAGATGTTTGGCGTGGCCCAGATGGAAGGCCCATTCTACCGCCAGGGGTCAGACAGACAGCAATGGAAGAGGCACATGGAGTGGGGCATGTGGGACCTGCACAAATGATGAGGAACTTAGCCGCCTGGTGGCACCCTTATCTAAAAGACATGACAAAATACATGGTTAAAACCTGTAAGGAGTGCAACCAATTTGGAATCAAGCCCGCCTTCAAGCCAATAGCAGGGTACTTCCCCATCCCACTTTGCCCAGGGAAAGAAATAATCATTGATTACACAGACATGGTGGACAGAGTAGGTAGTTACAGGTACCTGCTGGTGGCCGTGGATGCATTTTCAGGTTGGCCAGAAGCCTGGCCGACAGCAAGTGAAAACAGTAGAACTGTGGTGAAGTGTCTGATTAATCATTATATACCACAGCATGGGTTTCCCGAGGTCATAAGGTCGGACAATGGTTCACATTTCAGGAACCACGATCTGCAGAGGGTTGAAGCCGCATTAGGTTTGAAACATAAGTTTGGCTCAGTTTACCACCCCCAATCCCAGGGGAAAGTGGAAAGGATGAATCAAACTCTAAAAACTAAATTGGCTAAAATCTGTGCACAGACCAAATTAGATTGGGTTAAGGCATTGCCTCTTGCATTAATGTCCATAAGATGCTCAGTAAATCAAACCTCTGGTTACACTCCATTTGAGTTGGAGCATGGCAGGCCTTTTCCTGGCCCCTCCTCTCGCCTGTTAATGTCGGATGAAGCTGATTCAGACCTCGATCCGAGGACATATTATAACATGCTCCGCAGTTTTGTTGCCCAGTATTCCTCACAGGTCGCTGAAAGAAACCAGCAAGAGCTGAAAGAGGCGGCTACACCTGGAATGGACTACGTCCTCCTGAAAGTCACAAAGAGAAAGTGGGCTGAGCCTCGCTGGACAGGCCCTTACCGCATAACAGAGCGGACCTCCCACGCTGTCAGGCTCGAAGGGAAAGGTGACACCTGGTTTCATTACACACAGTGCGCTGCTGCCACCGAACCAGGAAGAACCTTGAGAGAGGTGCAGAAGGACCTGTCAGAAGGAGCTGCAACAGCATCACCAACCACTTGAGGGAGCCAAAACTCAACCTACAAGCCGGCTGGTTACAAAAGGGGGTGTTCTTCATACTGAACTAAACATTTTTATTTTTCTATTTTTAACATCTTTTATGACTTTGCTTTTATATTGGCTTGAGTTTTTAAGATTTACATTTTACATTGCAATAGTTTTAACCGCTGAAAGCTCATTTAAAGTTGTGTCACTGATACTTTTTGTTGCTCTTTAACTCCTAGAACACGCCCTTGGCGAGGTGGGGGGAACTGGACCACCTTTCTGTGCCCCATCATCCTCTATTAGAAGACATCCAAGCTAAGTAAACATGTCTTGGCCCTTTCCCCCTGAAATGACAGGCAGGCAAAGATGTTGCGTCTTTGTTTGCTTCCTGGCCCTGGGTCTCATTCCCATTGGCATAATCCTGATCTGTGAAGGGCCCCCGACACTTCTGACACCTTCAAGTTCAAAAGCTTCGCCCCCTTCTGACAGTCCCAATCTGACAAATGTAGCCCCTAGGGTCTTGCCCACCACTTCCTCTCCAGTTTAGTGTCAGAAACGGACCTCGATTGGTCCAAGCACTCTAGGGGTCAGGCTTTGCACTGGAGAAACCAAAATATGCTCAGAATAGCAAAAAAACCGGATCTTTCAGGCTTAATTTTTACCCTAAAGGATCTGGCCTTGACCTCCTGTCAACAATTTATACTTGCCCCTTGGACTGATCGCACCGCCCTGTATTGGCAAATGGAAATATGCCCTAGCGTTGGTGCAGCTCCAAGCTCTGTAGTTAAAGATGATAACCCCACCTTTAATGGCCCTCCGGTGACATATACAAACGGGGGGAGAAACGGCCGAATACGCATTGTAGACACAAATAAAATGTCTAAAGATGACCTCTTCCAAATTCTAACCGGTATTTCTGGAGCAACAAACAACTGGTTACTACTAGCTGAACAAGCTGCTGACAAGACGGCTTCCGACTGCATAGTGTGTATGGGAGCCCGCCCCACTTTAAGAGTGGTACCGGCGCCAGTCAATAGTGCATGCCTCCTGCATCTTATGAACAATACAAAACGAGGTCATTGCTCATATCTGGAAAACCACTTTCCTAAAACTCAACGCTCGGTCTCTAATAAACCACCTTTCTTTTCTTCAGATGTAGCTGTGAACAATTTCACTTGTATTAACCTGACTGGCAATGCAGTAAAACTAGGTAGCTTGAACTCTTCTTGGTGCACTGAGATGACGGTTATGAAACCAAACTTCCGACCTACGGCTAGGGCTGATTTGTGGTGGTGGTGTGGCAATAACAAGTTATATGATGGTTTCCCTCGGGATGCGTCAGGTCTTTGCGCTCTCATAACTCTTATTTTACCTGTTTTAGTCACTCCAGTAGATCTCTCTATAGAAGTACACGAAGTTGGCCTCCCATCCTCCTCTGAACGCCGCTCTAAACGTTCTCTAATCCCAGGTTCAGCTCATAATCCAACCTATATTGATGCTGTAGGTATACCCCGTGGGGTCCCCGATGAATATAAACTGCGAGACCAGGTTAAAGCAGGATGGGCCTCGATACTTTGGATGGTTGAAATAAATGCGAATGTAGACAGAATTAACTACATTCACTTTAATGTGCAACTGTTGGCTAATTACACTCGAGATGGTTTTGAAGCTGTGCATGCACAGTTATCTGCCACTTCCCTAATGGCTTTCCAAAACAGGGTCGCAACGGATTTTCTCCTCGCAGAAAGAGGCGGAGTCTGCAGCCTTTTTGGTCAGGAGTGCTGTACCTATATCCCCAATAACACAGCTCCTGATGGTTCCCTCACTAAAGCTATTACTGGTCTCACAGCTCTTACTGTTAAAATGAAGGAACACTCGGGCGTTGATACTGCCATGTGGGACTCTTGGCTTAACATGTTTGGCAAATATAAGGCCCTTGTAGCTTCCATCCTAGTTTCCATCTCAGTTTTTGTTGCTGTCCTAGTCACCTGCGGTTGCTGTTGTATTCCATGCATTCGATCCCTCTTCCAGAGACTGATTGTTACAGCTCTCACTCCTGAGGATAAGGATCTCGCCCGGCAGATGCCTTTATTGGCTGGTCAACTTCCCACCTCCTCGCCAACGGATGATGAAAACTCTGATCGTGAGGGTGACGAACATTATCGTCTTTCTCTTGTTTAAATGCTTCTAGAATGGTTGTTTCTCTGTGGTGTTTTGTATTAGGCTTGTTATTAATTGTTTCCCTCACCCACTTCCTCTTGAAGGATATATCTGGTTGAACTGTGTCTGGTCGGGTTGTGAGGGTTAAGCGATGTTCTCAGGGTCTCCGGACTTAAGCCTGAGCGAATGTGTACTCCCACCACTGGATATAAATTGTTTTTTTCCACACCCCTTCCTCACGTTTTACCATATTCACTTTTGAATGTCCTTAGCAGTTACCGTTCTGGGTTTATTTTACGGTTGATTTATTCTTTCACATTTTCACGTTTATATCTCTCATTATTATAGTATACTCTGTACTCTCCACATTTTTATCATTACTTATGCTTTTTGGTTGCTGGGTTACAGGAACTGTTAATTTTGTGTCACTACCCTGGTTGCACTGACTCGTTGTATCCTTGGGTGCAGGACAGCTGTTACTGCTTTCGTCGGGAACCGAGACTGCTTGCAGCCGACCCCTGGGCAGGGTGGTGCCTGGACTCTTTTCTCCTCATCTGCAATGACAGATAAAGACAAATGATAAGACCCGAGGAGTTTTTCGAGCCAGGCTTCGACACGTCTCTGTGTTCCTTTGAATGTTACTTATTTTTGTGTGTTGACCCATTTAAGATGGGTCAAAAGGGGGATTTGAAGAAAATATAATCTGATCAAACATTATTCAGCTTTAAATATTGTTCAGCTTTAAAGTTACTGTGCAACTGTGTAATAAAAATGTGCTCACGACTTTGGCCTTGAGAGCGATAAGAAGCGATCGCCTCATCCTGCAGGTGCAAGATATCTGCAAGCGAAGAGACTAGAACACCCAAGGCCGATTTCCTTTTATGGAGTTGTTTTTCTGCTAATGCAGCACTTTCCTCACAACCCCCTCCTGTAAGTTTTAGAGAATATATACTCATCCTCACAGCAAATCTTGGGAATCTCCTGATGTGAGCTGTGTTGAGAGGTTGTCTCTGTCTCAATAAAAGTTCACTGATTCCCCATCTGCCGCAGGTGTCTGGTTGTCTTCATTCTCCGCCAGCCTGGTTAAGTCAATTCCTCCTTAACATCTAAAAGAACCTATTTAATGAAGGAAGACGGGTTCACTTTGTGTTTAATATTATTCTATTGCTGTTGTGTTTTTTTTTGTATCCTTCATTCACACAAACAGAGTTCAAAACTGGTGTGGCGTGTTGATGGGGATAGGTGCTTAAAGTCAAGATGTGCCTTAAAAACAACAGCTAACCCTCCACCGCGACCAGAAACTCTCGGAACACTAAAAAAGGCACAGCCAGCCGGCAGTAATTCAGAAAAGGCACTTAACTCACCGGGTGGAATCCAAGTTTCAGTCAAGCAAAGAAAATCCAGTGCATGGGAAGCGAAAAATTCCTTCAAAATGAATGTCTTATTTGCCACCGATCTGGCGTTAATTAATCCCAACCTGAGAGGAATTGGCTCGGGAGCTTCCGAGGCAGCAACAACCAGATCCACAGGTCGGAGGTTTGTTTGGTCCACTCCACGCCAACGCAGATGTCGGAGAGGAGAGGGTTTTGCAGAACCCTTCTTGAGAGATCCCACAACAGGAACCAAGCAGGAGTCCACCGGGTCCAAAGCACGCAACGGCACCAAGAGTCGCGGGCAGGATCGACAAATTGAGCGAAGCTCATGAGGAAAACAAGAGATCCTGGGTCTCAGTTTGACAAGGCGACCTCCACATATATTGAATGTCGCAATGTTGGCAAAGAGAGGAAGTGACGTAACATTTGCGCATGCGGGGTACCAATCGGGTTTCCGGTACAGATCGGGTAGTGACAGCTACTAACTGATAAGCTTAGGGAAAACCAGTTTACCAGTAGCAGACCTCCGCTGCGGATTTTCAAAATAAAAGTTTCAACATCAAATCTATCAAAATAAACCCATGGTTGCAATCCCAAGTTTAACAGGAATTTAACAACAACAAAACCATATTCATTCTTTTACATCGTTACACTTGCAACATCTTAATATGGCGGTTGCTAGGGGGAAAGAATACATACAGAAAAATAGTCTTTGAATATGAACAAAAGGATCGGCTGCAGGGCAGGAGAACAACCAACCCCCACCCTCAGGACATGAAGCCACAGGTACAAGCGTGGGGGAGGGCAATCAGCCTTTAGAATAGGACTTCATAGGATGATCTCCAGATGCACATGTATTTTATTTTCTTCCAGCGCAAATAAAGACGTCTGATTTTGGAAGTAAAAGTAGCTTGATCGCTACCATCAAAAATCCGTGAAGTCGGCGAAGTGTGTTCACAGTTTATTGTGAACATGTTGAAAGAGTGAGAGACTGTTTGCAGAAAAACACCAACTGCTGAGGATGCTGAGCTAATGACACACACACACACACACACACACACACACACACACACACACACACACACACACACACACACACACACACACACACACACACACACACACACACACACTGTTACGTCCCCTGGCTGGTCTAGGGGGTTGAAGGGACGAACATAAAGGTGGATAGAGAAGGAGGAGCCAAGATGGTAATTTTAGAAGGTTTGTTTAATACTGGTGATGGGATCAGACTGAGGTATAACGTCAGGGAGAGCCAAGGCCAACATAACAAACGAAACATCCCTGATGTTGAAATAAAAGAACCTTACCTAACTCCAAAGAAACAAGATATACAACCTATAACCATAACCTACCTAACAACACATAAACAGGAGAAAACAGGGTGTCAAAACAAAAGGCAGCTCTCCCCTACAAGCAGTCTGAACATAAAACAACAATGCTCACACAAAATACAAAGGCATGCAAGCCTGTACAAGTATGGCAACCAAAATGGCCAGAGGCCACAGAAGCACAGCTCCACAGGCCTTAAATAGTGCTCTGCTGATTACCAATTAGCCGGACTCTGCGCAACATCCAATCAGGACAGAGGAGGTGGAGCCTGGACAAAACAAAGGGTTAATAGGGAGAAGAGACATCCTCCTGGGGGATGTAACACCCCCACCCAGAAAAACAAACGTATAAGTTTGTTAACCTTACACCATCACATTCTTGAGAGGGCATCGGCCACAATATTTTCACATCCTCTCTTATGCTTTATTTCAATGTTGTAGTTTTGTGAAATTAAAGCCCACCTCATCAATCGTTGATTGATATACATACGAGAGAGGAACACGAGAGGATTGTGATCAGTGAAGACCTCTACAGGTTGGGAAGTAGATCCCACATACACGTCAAAGTGCTGAAGAGCCAAAAGCATGGCCAGAGTCTCCTTTTCAATTGTCGAGTACCGCCTTTGATGAGTATCGAACTTCTTGCCAAAGAAGCAGACAGGGTGACTCACTCCTTGTCCATCATCCTGAAGAAGAACAGCTCCAGCCCCCACCTCACTGGCATCCACTTCAAGCTTGAAAGGTTTAGAAAAGTCTGGAGCGACAAGAACAGGTGAACTCGACAGAAGACCTTTTGCACATTCAAAAGCATGTTGACACTCAGGACTCCAAATGAATGGTACCTTTGGGCTGCACGGGTTAGTCAGTGGTGTTACGACTTGAGAAAAATTCCTACAGAAACACCTGTAGTAACCAACCATCCCCAGGAATCTGCGCAGCTCACGGCGTGTTGTTGGCACAGGAAAGTTGAGGATGGCATTAACCTTTGCACTGATAGGGAGAACCTTGCCCTGCCCAACTTCCTTTCCAAGGTAGGTCACTCTAGCCTTACCAAACTCGCATTTAGCCAAGTTGAGGGTCAAGGAAGCATCAGCTAAACGCTTGAACATGGTGGTTAAAGTGTCGACATGCTCTGACCAGTTGGAAGAATAGATGACCACATCATCAAGATAAACATTACAGTTCGCCACACCAGATAATACAGTTGACATTAACCTCTGAAAGGTAGCAGGAGCATTTCTCATTCCAAATGCCATGACTGTATATTGTAAAAAGTGATCAGGTGTTACGAAAGCTGAGATTTCTGATGCTCTTTCTGTCAGAGGTACTTGCCAATAACCTTTAAGATGGTCAAGCTTACTCACATAAGCAGCAGATCCGACGCTGTCAATACAGTCCTCAATACGGGGCAGTGGGAAGGAATCAGGTACTGTTACTACATTTACCTTGCGGAAATCTGTGCAAAAGCGAGGTGTTCCATCTGATTTTGGCGTAACCAGGCACGGAGAACTCCATGGACTATAGCTTGGGATAGCCAATCCATGCTTCAGAAGGTAGTCTACTTCTGTGTTCATCATTTCCCTTTTTGCCATATTCACACGGTAAGCATGCTGCTTAATAGGCACTGCATTCCCAACATCAATGTCGTGCTCTATTACAGTAGTACGGGAAGGCGTGTCCCCAAAGAGTGTTAAATGAATGTTGACGAGCCTTTCAATGTCCAACTGGGCGACCGTGGCTCAGGGGGTTGGGAATCGCATCTGTAACCGGAAGGTCGCCGGTTCGATCCCCGGGCTCTCTGTCCTAGTCGTTGTGTCGTTGTGTGCAAGACACTTTACCCTACCGCCTACTGGTGTTGGCCAGAGGGGCCGATGGCGCGATATGGCAGCCTCGCTTCTGTCAGTCTGCCCCAGGGCAGCTGTGGCTACAAGTGTAGCTTGCATCCACCAGTGTGTGAATGGGAGAGTGAATGAATAGTGGTAGTGTAAAGCGCTTTGGGTGCCTTGAAAAGCGCTATATAAATCCAATCCATTATTATTATTATTATTAACTGTTGCTCACGGGTCAAGTGGGACAGATATATAGACAACTGGGACAGTACCTCAGAATTAAGCATTCTGGTAGCTGGCATCACAAAGTTTGAGCCCATCTTCATCTAAACTCGACCTCAATCCTGAGGAGGAGTTCAACAAGAGAGTTTCTGGAGATGAGATTTGCTCTGACGGAGATGCCACAGGCTTATCTGCGGTGCCACAGAAAGAGTCAGCTCTAGAATGAAAGGATTTAAGCATATTGAGATGGCACAAGCGTGTTTTGCGCTTCCTATCTGGTGTTTTAATCACATAGTCAGTGTCATTTACTTTCTTATCCACCTGGTATGGTCCACAGAAGCGGGCAGACAATGCAGAGCTAGCAGTTGGTAGAAGAACCAAAACCTTGTCACCTGGATTGAAAGATCGAGGATTGAAAGATCTTATCATACCAACTCTTCATCTTCCCCTGAGCAGAGGAGAGGGCTTCTGCAGCTGCCAACCTGGCCTTATGGAGGCACTCTCTGAACTGTGAAACATAATCCAGAACATTAGTTTTCACAACATGGTCTGTTGACAAGAACTGTTCTTTCAACAACTTCAAAGGTCCCCGAACAGAATGACCAAACACTAGTTCATTTGGGCTAAATCCAAGGGACTCTTGCTTAGCTTCGCGCATGGCAAACACCAAAAGGGGTACTCCCTCATCCCACTCTTTTCCAGTATCCAAGCAGTATTTCTGCAACGTTGCCTTGAGTGTCTGATGCCAGTGCTCTAATGCTCCTTGAGACTCAGGATGGTATGCACTTGACACAACATGCTTAATCCCCAGAGTCTGCATGACCTGCTTGAAAAGTTTAGACAGAAAGTTAGTTCCTTGGTCTGTCTGGACTACTTTCGGTGTTTGTATATTTTTGTGTGTGTGTCCCAGCTGAGTAACAGGATTCTGGTGGAGCGGCAGAGGAACAATTTTGGACTCAGCTCAGCCACTACAGAGGAAACAATGACTTCAACACAAAAGGTGAGAAAAGTATCACAGTTACACGGTTATTGAAACTGTGTGTTCAGCTGGTTGGTTTTTAAAAACATGTTAACAGCAGCTTTATCTTTTCCATCCTGTGCTCCTCCATATATACAGACTCTACATTCACAACCAAAAACCACTGAAGTTAGAAGAAAATGCAAAGATTATATTTTATAAGTTGCAATTTCTTATGCGTAAAAGATTTTCTCCGCTGATCAATATTTTTTCAATAATGTACTTTTCATTACAACTCTCATTGTAGCACATCATTGTAATGTGATACTGTCACCAGAAGGTGGTGGTAACACACCTACAATGTGTTTGTTGACATGTTTGATTCCACCAATGGAGGGAGTTTCAGTTTGTTCCACGACTGCATTTCACTCACTGCCTCTGTTTGTATCTCTGTCACTGCAGGACAAACATGGAGCGAGAAGTCAGCGCTCTCAGGAGGCCGACAAACCTCACAGAAGAAAGGGAGAGAAAACCTACAGCTGTGATGAGTGTGGGAAGGATTTTACGCGGGCTGGAGACTTAAAAACTCACCAACTCATCCACAGTGGAGTTAAACCTTACAACTGTGACTTGTGTGGAAAGTCTTTTACCCGGGCTGGAGGCTTAAAAACACATCAACTCATCCACAGTGGAGTTAAACCGTATAGCTGTGACTTGTGTGGAAAGTCTTTTACCGAGGCTGGATCCTTAAAAACACACCAACTCATCCACAGTGGATTTAAACCTTACAGCTGTGACTTGTGTGGAAAGTCTTTTACCCAGTCTGGAAGCTTAAAAAGACACCAACTCATCCACAGTGGAGTTAAATCATATAGCTGTGACTTGTGTGGAAAGTCTTTTACCCTGGCTGGAAGCTTAAAAACACACCAGCTCATCCACAGTGGAGTTAAACCGTATAGCTGTGACTTGTGTGGAAAGTCTTTTACCGAGGCTGGATCCTTAAAAACACACCAACTCATCCACAGTGGATTTAAACCATACAGCTGTGACTTGTGTAGAAAGTCTTTTACCCAGTCTGGAAGCTTAAAAAGACACCAACTCATCCACAGTGGAGTTAAATCATATAGCTGTGACTTGTGTGGAAAGTCATATACCCAGGCTGGAAGCTTAAAAACACACCAACTCATCCACAGTGGAGTTAAAGCACACAGCTGTGACTTGTGTGGAAAGTCTTTTACCCAGGCTAGAGAATTAAAAACACACAGACTCGTTCACAGTGGATTTAAAGCGTACAACTGTCACTTGTGTGGAAAGTCTTTTACCCACGCTCAAAACTTTAAAACACACCAACTCATCCACAGTGGAGTTAAACCTTACAGCTGCAACTTGTGTGGAAAGTCTTTTACCCAACGCAAAGGCTTAAAATTACACCATATCATGCACAGTGGAGTTAAAGCGCACAGCTGTGATTTGTGTGGTAAAGCTTTTGCTCGAAATGACGGTTTACAGAGGCATCTAGTTACCCACTCTGGAATTAAGGCGTACAGCTGCGACTTTTGTGGAAAAAGGTTCAGTGAGAAACACTACCGAAATAGTCACCTACGGAGTCACACTGGAAATGATCTTTACCGCTGTGATCAGTGTGGGAAACCATTTATAACAGATGCACAGTTACAACAACACATGTTTAGCCACACTGAGGAGAGACCTTACAAATGTGACCTGTGTGAGAAGACTTTTAAATCTCCACATCCCTTGAAAAAACACCAACAGATCCACACCAGAAAGTAACTCTACAAGTGCAGTTACTGTGAGGATGTATTGATTTTTTTTATCTTGTAGTTGTAACCTGAGTCTTTGGAACAAGTGTCATGAATAAACTTATGGAATTATGCTGAATGAACAGTTTGGCAAAATGAAGAATCATTTTCGCTCAGTAAGCTGAGTGTTATGTAAAGAGTAAAATGTAATTGGACGCTGGCAAGGATGCTCTTTATTTCAGGCGACATTCAGGATAAAAACGTTGAAGCAATTCCCCGACTTACAATGTCTTTGTTTAGAAGTGGAGCAAAGCACATGGATCCATTTCTCAACCCTGTCGTCACTGTGGTGGTGGGAAAGAGTTTCTCTTTGACCTTTGTGGAAAAACCTCCAATCACAAACGGGACCTAAAACCACATCAACGTAGACACACTGGAGGCAAAATGAACTACTGCAAAGAATGTGGGAGAGGCTTCCACACACCAAATACTATAAAAATACATGAACTCTTCCACAGTGGGGTCAAAAAGCACATCTGTGACCAGTGTGGGTCATCCTTCACCACTGAACATGAGCTCAATGAAAAAGCATAAGGGAATCCACACAGGAGAGACACCATACAAGTGCAGACACAGTGACAAAAGCTTCTCACAATCAGGTCATCGTAACAAACATGAACGTACACACATGGAAGTGAACTTCAGCTGTGACCAGTGTGACAAGAGCTTCAGGAATCTCAGTTCATACTCCGAACACAAACGATCCCACACTGTAAATAAACTGTTTCACTGTTACCAATGTGCAAAAACCTTCACTTCATTATCAAACATCAGCCTGATCATGCAGGACTGAAATCACTGGATCACAATGAATCTGAAGAGAGAGAAAGATCCTCTTCTGGTTTCAGGCTCAGACTTAAAAACCTTGAGATCAGGCTCCACAGAGTTCAGATGGAATCTCCTGTAAAGAGTGTCAGCTGATGTCACACTTGGATCTGATGAGGTAGCTCTGATTTCTGGACCTGCACTGAATAATTCTGAATGTTACATTTAGGAAGCTGCATGTATAGATATGCATATCAAGTTTATGTTTTTTCCTTTGAGGGATTTGAATTCTCTAAACTGTTACCCCTGTTACATTTTAATCTTTGTTCCCTTAGGACACAGTAGTCTTTAGTAGTTGTACTTGTTACTGTATTATTAAAGTTATAGGAATTTCTTTTTCACCAAACAGATAATGTATCAACATTGCAGATATGGTTTTATATATCAATTTCTTTTAATTTAGCTTTCTTAGTTTTTCCAAAATTAACTTCTTTTTTTATGTATTCATTTTATGTGTTACCTCAGTTAAATTTCAATTCTTCATTCATATTTATCTTTTGCTGTTGTAAAATCTTCTCTTAAATCATTTTCTCCCCAAACTGCAAATAATTACACAGCTGTTGCTCTTAAAACTCCCAAAATGAACTAAATCTGTCCACCAGCTTTGAAAATCACCTGCTGTGACTTTATGTCCTGAAAAAATAAACTCAAGCTAAACTGGTTTTGAGCTGTACTTCCATGTAATACCAGTTTGTACCAGAGGATGGAGCAGTAAGTCAGTGTAACCTTTATTCAATTAGGCAAAGAACACAATCTTATTCACAGTGGCAGCAAAGAAATGTTGAAAGTTAAAAACAGCAGCACACATCAGAACCATTTTAAAGATCACAGGTGACTACTTTTACTTAATTCAAATTCTGTTAAACCTCTAATTTTTTGCTCCTCCTTTCACTTTAGTGTATTTAGTCCTTGAAGTCCACATGTTGTTTTTTTAATGAATTTTGATCCACATGTTTGCAGCTGTTTTCTTGTTGATTTGAAGTTTGTATTATGAAATCCTGATACTGTTAAAGCATTAGTTATATTTGATGAAGTCTGTGTAGAGTTTATCTTATTAAACAGTTTGGTGGGAAAAATAAAGAAATGGTCTCAGAACAAGTAGTTTGAGCCATTATTTCCGATTCAAACTAATTTAACTGTTTTCAGTGGTACATGTGGAGGTTTATCACAGGAGGCGACTTGGCTGTTCTCCACTCACACTGAAAAAGGATCCTACAGCTCATTAAAAACTCTAAAATGACCTTCAAGGAAAATATGTTTGATTTTCCTTAAAAACGTGCTGTTGGCATGAAGTTTTCAGACAGTGTTTTTAAGAGTCATTGTGGTTAACATCTCACACATTCCAATAAAGCAGATGTTCCTGCACTGCAACAGTGGTTTGCAGCTGCGTTCTCCTCCCCTGCTCGTCTACAGGACTCTCATGGAGCACCACTTTGAAACTTTGTAACTCTCTCTCTGCAAAATACAATATATAAAGACCAATGCTGGGCAATTAATTATATAGTTACTTCTTCAAAAAAGTTACTGAGTATTGCAAACAACAAAGATTTTTGCAGCTGTTTACCTAAAAATGCTGCTAAGGCATTTTTTAAACAAACATTTAAACTATTTACAGAACAATCAGGTGTTTTGCATCAAATCTGATGCAATCTAACCTAACCCTACCCCTAACCATAAGCATAACTTTGAGAAGTATTCCGGATGGGTGAGAGAAAAAGTGGATTCTGCTTTGGTGTTGTGCACATGCACCGCATCTGTGCAGAAACATTGGGAAGGATGTTTTTTGAGGTAGGATGGATTCCCAGAACACCGTCACTCCTAAAACTTCCTCCCGTTTCTTAACAACTAAATGCCATGTTTTGATTGGTCGACATGGTGCATTTTTTGACCAATGGGAAAGGGTGGGGGTGTTTTGGTTTTGTCTTTGCTCACAGGCAGTGAGTGCTTTAGAGAGTTTTCCTTATAAAACGCTGTTTTTTACTGTTTCTTCCCGCAGTATTCTGGAAGAAAACCAAACATTGTTCTAATCCCATACTGGAGCAGCCAGTCACTTACTGACTAAGACTGCAAAATAGAATTGTTAACGTATTTACTTTAATTTCAATTCAGGTTAGAATTTTATTTTATGTGCAACACAGATTTTTTTCTGCACAGAGACCATGCCAGCAGTGTGCAATTGAGCACACGCGCAGTTTAGAGGGAACATTGGTGATGATTATCAGAAAGTGAACAAGGTCTCATGGTTTGATGCTTGTCCTGTTAGGTTTTGTATTGTTCATTGCCATTTATGCTTAGAAATATTTAACCATATATGCTTAGAAGTATATAATCATTTGTAGATTGAAAGAATGTCTCATCCTAGGAGGTCTGTAACAACTCTCTGTAGCATAAGATCACACACCTCCTAGGAGAGGTCGTATCTTCTCTTGCTGATATATGGTTTAGCAAACACACGTATATTTCTTTAAGTATAAGAGCCTTTTGTTCAGATGGAGCCCTAGACTCCTGGCACCAGCCTTTGGGGAGTCTTCACAGGGTCACATCTTGACCTCACACAAATCACACACACACACACACACACACACACACACACACACACACACACACACACACACACACAGTATTCTTTGTTCACATGTATACCTATGTAAGATGTTATATGTTAATGACCCTATGCATATTCATGTAACCACAATAAAAGGAGTGCTATGGGGGACCTGGCTGAGAGTCTGACAGAGGTCAAGTGGTGGAACGACACTTGGCTCCAGGCAGGACTCCCTCATGCATGAGTAACATGAAGAACTTTGCCTACTCGTGTCTTGCTTTGCTGTGTAATTATATTGTCTTCAACGTTCCAGCGGATGGGTTCAAGCTACAAACCTATCATGTCCAATGCCTGGGTTGACCTGGACTGGTTAAGCACTGCTTGTTTTTTTTATGATGCTGGATTTAACCAACGCTTACTGGCAGATTCCCTTGTCTGCAGAGTCCAAAGACAAAAATGGCCTTCTCCACTCTGTATGGTTCGTACCAATTCGTCACACTTCCGTTTGTCTTATTTGAAGCCTCGGCCATTTTTCAGCACCTCATGAAGCGGTAGCTTCTTCCCCAAATTGCATATGCTGTTTCCTGCCTGGATGATGTTATTGTGGTACCCCTGTGAGGGAATGGCCACATTAATATCATTTTGTGTAAAACATTTGTACTATGGGACATTTTTTATTACTATATGTATTTATATTCGGTTTCTTTAAAATAATCGAAACATTTTCTGTGAGACATTTCACCAATTCCCTTAGCGTGGCATTTTCAGCAGCGAGCGTTTCCACCTGCTGCTGGCTGAACTCCAGGGATTCTCGCAAGCATTTAAATTCCTGGTGAAGAATCTCCACCAAGGACAGCCTTGCGTCGAAACTGGACAATCGTTGGTCGATTGACTCCAGTATGTCGGCAATAGCTTTGCCGGCTGGCGATGTTGTGCCGGGGGAGTCTGCCGGGCGAAGTCTTTTCGACAACGGCGTCTCAGATTTGGCCGGGGAAGCTGCACTCTGGGCCTTCTTCATCACGAGATCCTGAAAGCACTGATCAATATAATCTTGGAGAGCCTCTAAACTCTCCCCGTGTTTCTCCAGGGTGTTGGAGATTATTTAGACAAATATTGTTAGTTATAAGACAATTGATAAGTATATTTGGTAATACTGAAGCTTAAAGGAATTTGTTCAAATCTAAACTACCATTTGCTTTTATTTTCCGCCAAAATCTCCGGCGTCTGACGTCAGTTACAACATGAGTCGCTTACCTTGTCCGTGATGGTGATTTTTCTTTTGCAAACAACTCATGAGAATTTCAAGCTGTTTTTAACACTCCGACACTGGTCTCTCAATCTTCCGTTGGAGAGCTGCGAGTTTCTCCATGATGTTATTAACCTTCAGTTCCGTGGTCTTGTCATTCTTCTTTTGCTCAAAGAGCAAATTCTGAGACCTCACGACCAATGTTCCCTCTAAGCTGCGCACGTGTGCAATTGCGCACTGCTGGCATGGTCTCTGCGCACAAAAAATCTGCATTGCGCACAAGAAAAAATCTAACCTGAATTGAAATTAAAATGAATACTTTAACAGTTCTGTTTTACAGTGTTAGTCAGTGAGTGACTGGCTGCTCCCGTATGGGATTAGAACGATGCCACCTTATCCCATAGTCCAGCCAATGATGCGATTCACATTTGTATATACGCAGCTAATCAACGTCGTTGACAGGCTATGACAGTAGTGATGTGTCACGAGCGAGCGAAACGGCTCTTAGAGCCGGATCTTTTACGTGAACGACGTGAGCCGGCTCCTTATCGCGAGCCGTGGGGGATTTTCTTCTTTCTCTCACCCTCTCTCTCGCACTTTTTTTCCGCTTCACTCCACATGCGAGCCTTGTGCTTGCGCTGGGAAGAGGGGGGAGGGGCGGTAGTTACACTCGCAGTAGCACAGGAACAGAGCAGGAGGGAGAGACAGAGAAAGAGAGCCAGGGACAACAGCATCACATTACAAAAAAATCAGAAAGGGTTTTATTGCCAAATGTTGAGCGGGTTTACAACATTAGGAAATTGCTGCGGTGCTTCAGTGCAAACATAGTGTCATAAATAGCACTTAAATAGACATGAAAAAATAAATAAATAAGAATAAGAATTAAAAGTGCTAAGTAGATAGATATATACATGAGTGCAGGTGGTGATCAGTGCCAAACATGGAATGATGCAGTGAACACAGCGTAGGGTCATGTGTTAGTGGTGGGAACAGTCATACGGTTATTGTTCATGTGTTCAACAGCAGAGGGGAAGAAACTGTTCTTATGGCGAGAGGTTCTGGTGCGAATGGACCGGAGCCTCCTGCCTGAGGGGAGCAGGTCAAACAGACTGTGTCCAGGGTGAGAAGGGTCAGCTGAGATCCGAGCTGCACGCCCCAGTGTCCTGGAGGTGTACAGGTCCTGCAGAGATGGGAGTCTGCAGCCAATCACCTTCTCAGCAGAGCGCACAACACGCTGCAGTCTCTGTTTGTCCCTGATAGTGGCTCCAGCGTACCACACGGTGATGGAGGAGGTGAGGATGGACTCGATGATTGCAGTGTAGAATTGCATCATCGTCCGTGTTGGCAGGTTGAATTTCTTCAGCTTCCTCAGGAAGTACATCCTCTGCTGGGCTTTCTTAATGATGGAGGTGATGGTGGGCTCCCACTTCAGGTCCTGGGTGATGGTGGTACCCAGGAAGCGGAATGAGTCCACAGAGGTGATGGGGGTGTCAGTCAGGATGATGGGGGGGAGTGGAGCTGTGTGCTTCCTGAAGTCCACAATAATCTCCACTGTCTTCTGGGCATTCAGCACCAGGTTGTTGTGGCTGCACCAGGACAACAAACGTTCAACCTCCCTCCTGTAGGCAGACTCATCCCCGTCCGAGATGAGTCCAATAACGGTGGTGTCATCTGCAAACTTGATTAGCTTGACAGACTGGTGGGTGGAGGTGCAGCAGTTAGTATACAGGGAGAAGAGCAGGGGAGAAAGAACACAGCCCTGAGGGGAGCCGGTGCTGATGGTCCGGGAGTCCGAGACATTCTTTCCCAGCCTCACATGCTGTTTCCTGTCCGTCAGGAAGTCAGTGATCCACCGGCAGATGGGATCAGGCACATTCATCTGGGAAAGCTTGCCTCGGAGATGGTCTGGAAGGATGGTGTTGAAGGCAGAGCTGAAGTCCACAAACAGGATCCTGGCGTAGGTTCCTGGGGAGTCCAGATGCTGCAGGATGAAGTGTAGGGCCATGTTGATGGCGTCATCTACAGACCTGTTGGCTCTGTATGCAAACTGCAGGGGGTCCAGGAGGGGGGCCGTGAGGGTCTTGAGATAGGAGAGAACCAGATGTCAGAGCCACGGGTCTGTAGTCATTTAGTCCAGTGATCCTAGGTTTCTTGGGGACAGGGATTATGGTAGAGGACTTGAAGCAGGCAGGCACATGACATGCCTGCAGTGAGGAGTTGAAAATGCCAGAAAACACTGGGGCCAGCTCGTTTGCACAGTGTCAGAGAGTGGCAGGAGACACACCGTTCGCCTACAGATCCAACAGATCCACAGAGGATGCCATCGCCCACGTCCTACACACCACTCTCAGCCATGTGGACAAGAAACAGGGTAACTATGTGCGAATGCTGTTTGTTGATTACAGTTCAGCGTTTAACACAATAGTGCCCTGCAGACTGTTCACAAAGCTGAGGGATCTGGGACTTAACAGCTGTCTGTGTGCATGGGTGTTGGACTTCCTCACTGGCAGAACTCAGGTGGTGAGGGTGGGCAGGTGCTTCTCCAACAGCATCACCATCAACACAGGAGCACCTCAGGGATGTGTCCTCTCGCCACTGCTCTACTCCCTCTACACTTCAGACTGTGTGGCCACCCATGGCTCCAACACCATTGTGAAGTTTGCTGACGACACAGTGGTGTTGGGTGCCATCTCCAACAACGATGAAGCGGCCTACATGGATGAAGTGAAGAATCTGGCATCGTGGTGCCAGGACAACCACCTCCAGCTGAACGTCAGCAAGACCAAGGAGCTGGTGGTGGACTTCAGAAGGGGTCAGCACAGAGACTACAAGCCCATTATCATCAATGGAGCTCCAGTGGGGAGGGTGCAGTCCTTCAAGTATCTTGGTGTCCACATCTCCTCAGACCTGACATGGGCTGCCCACATTCAGGTCCAGACCAAAAAGGCTAGGCAGCGCCTGTATCACCTACGACAACTGAGGAAGTTCAGGGTCTCTCCAAAGATCCTCAGGATTTTCTATACAGGCGCTGTGGAGAGCATCCTCACACAGAACATGACATCGTGGTTTGGGAACAGCTGTGTGAAGGACCAAAAAGCTCTCCAGAGAGTGATCCGTACAGCAGAACGCTGCTGCAGGATTGCTCTCCCCCCACTTCAGGACACCTACACCAGGAGATGCCAGACTAGAGCAGCGCAGATACTGAAGGACCCGTCCCATCCTGGCAACAAACTGTTCCAACTTCTGCAATCTGGTAGAAGGTTCCGCATCTTCCGGGCAAGGACAGAGAGACTCAAGAGGAGCTTCTATCCCCAAGCCATCCGTGCCCTAAACACACACACCCGCCCTGTCACATCATCTATAATTGACTGAGACAGGACTCTCTTCCAGACACTAAACCAAGGCACAATGTACATTTCAATTCCTTTAATTTTAAATATGCTTATATTGTCTATCCTGTAAAATAGTCAGATGTCTATTCATATTCACATTCACCCAATGTATATACTACACATATATATATATATATATATATATATATATATATATATATATATATATATATATATATATGTTTTTCCTCTACACCCCCCCCCCCCCCCCACACACACACACAATTTTTTTGGACATGTCGAGGAGTGTGTCAGGCTACATTTCACTGTGTGTTATACTTGTATAACTATGCATGTGACAAATAAAGAACCTTGAACCTTGAAGAAGTGTATGAGGCAAAAATTCCACCTCAGTGGGTCACTGGTGACCTGAGCTGTGTACTAGGAAGACATGTCGACATCCAGAATGTGTCTGAATTCATTTTCACTGACATTGGCAAGCACTATAATTAGTCAGGTGATGATAAAATGATGATTGTTCATCTATAAAGAACATTAAAAACAGTAAATGCAACACAGATTAAGTGCTGATTAAGATTAAATACAAAAACTAGATTCAAACCTAGTCTATGTACAAATTGAATTTGAGGTCAGCAATTACAGTGAGTGTGTCCTGTTGTAGGATCAGAAATTAATATTTATGGAACAATACGACTGTTGTAAAATGTTTTTGCTGCTAACTGAAGATAAAAATAGAAAATCACAAAATGTTGCAAATGCAACAAATACAACAATGCAAAAAGTTGCATCTACAATTCTTATTATTTACTATTTATTACCGGTGCTGGGCATACACTGTGCGATTTTTTCAGTTGCGGCTTCTGCTGAAACTGCACGATTGACTTGCAAGGGTTAGAAGTTCGTAGGTCACGATGCAGGGTCTCCCACTATACGGCCCGATGCTCTGATGCGACCTGAGTGCTCACACTTTAGTTGTGTACCAAAATGTCGGCTGCATCCTCCGGGGGCTGCATTTGAAGGCCGATTATGTCACAGCCAGGTGACGAAGGCTGTCCCAATTCGTCGACTCTTTCAAATGCGGCCAACAAATGCGTTCTTCATTACCCCGAATTTGAAGGATGGGTTGGGTGTGTCATTCGTGGCCCACCATATCCCACAATTGGCAGCCAAATTTCAGCTGCCAACAATGGCGGCCGCTACTAAGTTTTAAAATTAGTCTTATTAATCTTTCTGGGTCACAAAATAAACTTTTAACATATTTTAAGGCAAGAAAGTAGCTGTGTAAATTACAAATATCTGCTTGGTTTATCAAGACATCGCATATTTGCAAAAGTGTGCCGACATTTTCGGAGATGTCTGTTACCCACCCGCTTGATAGCAAGACGGGGGGGTCAATGGTCACTCCAGCCGGCGCGAGCAGCGGACTCCCGGCTTCATCGTTTTCAGACCCCCGCTCTTTCGGTACTCAGGTTAAACATGATATATAAGTCACTCGGATAACTTAAAAATGTAATTGTTTGCCTTTTTTCGGTATTTTATTTGTTCCAGAGTAAATCGGTTTGGCTGAGATCAAAGTTATTAGATTATTAGATTAAATAAAACTTTATTAACCCATCGGGTGGGTTCCTGCGGGATTTTCACACAGCTGAATAAACGTCAAACAGAAAACTGATTAAACAGAAGTGTGAGACATTCGAGAATCTACGCCAGTGTCCTGTTATATTTTAGATAGCAAGGAGCAGATGGCTGAGTTTATTAAACTCCACCAAGACAGCGGTGACACAAATCTGAAGGCTAGACCATCCCATTTCACAGCCTCGGACTTCCGGTCTTCTTGATCTTTGAAGGACCCAGTCCACGTAGACCGCAAAGGCCGGGTCCTTCAAAGGATGCAGCCGGCGTGTTGGGACACAGCCTTTGTGTCCTTAAAATCAAGGTTATAATGGAAAATCTGTCGCTCGCTCTCCCTTTCTCTCTCTCTCCGTCTTTCACTCACACAGACACGCACACCACCACCATCAACTTTGCTAAATTGCTAATGAAAAACATGATCAGGCAGCTGTGATTGAGCAGCAATGTAAATCCAACTATTTTCACGGTTGTTGTGGTCGTGATAATTTTGAAAGGCCACATCGAAAAGACTCGGAGTAGCTTTCTAAAGTTCTACAAGTTGTGCCTCCATTGCTTGTGTCCAGATCACACGCTGTACTGCTACTCCGTCTTTTCACATTCATTTCAGTGTTTGCGCAGTGTGAGAGGCTGCGGTGACACTCTCACATGGCCGACAGGATTTCAAACAGGTTTGATTTTCTTATGACCAAGCGATTGATGATTGGTTGTTTGTGACCCAGAAAGAGTAATATTTCAAACTCCACCACTCTGTGTTCCTCCGCCACTGCCTCGTTTGAGTTTTGGACGAAATGGATTCTAGGATATTGCATTTTGTCATTTTGAGCTGATTGGAGACCAAAGCAGCCAATCAGATTTTTCTGCATCCAAGTCCGTGATTGGCTGTGGCACAAATAGGGCTTTGGAGCGTGATGTCACGGGGGGCCACGCCCCCTCCCACCATGACAGTAGGCCAAACAAAGCACATAGAAGTGTTAGCTATGGTTCGCACGTACCGTGTTGTCGGTTGCAACGTTAGATCACACGATAGGAACGGCAAGAAGCTGGAAAATGGGCTCTCTTTTCATCGTTTCCCCCTTCTGGAGGCGACGGGAGGGATCTCATGTATCCGATATTACTAAACGAAGACGTCAGGCTTGGATAGCAGCAGTCAGACTCGGACCGGTGTTCCAGATTAACTGGCGTTTAGATTAACTGGCGTTTAGATTAACTGGCGTTGGTCGAACAGATGTGTGGTAGTCTTGCGTTTCAGGAGCTGCTACCGACAAATCAGCAAAAAAAAAATGCCAAATGTGTCATCTGTGACACTTGTGAGGTTATCTCAAACACACTCCATCAGTCTTGATGCTGTTGAACAACAAAATGTTTAAAAATGTGGCGAGTTTACCTGGTGATATCCTCATTCGCGATGCGATTGTGAAAACAGCAAACAATTAACACCACGCCGGTGTTGTTCACAGGACAGCAAGAGTAAACAATCGGGAGACTCTTGTCGTCGTTATCGCTCCCCTGGCATGTTTTATTACTCCGATTTCAGTGTTTTTGCTTCACAACTAAAGCGAGCACTTTAGTTTGTGTGCACAAACATGGACTCGAGTCAACCAGCGCCACCTCTGGCCAAGTGCCACAGCCTAGAGCAGGGGTGCCCAATCCCAGTCCTCGAGATCTACTATCCTGCAGCTTTTAGATGCATCCCTACTCCAACACAGCTGAATCAAATGGTGTGATTACCTCTTCAGCATGCCATCAAGTTTGGCAAAGGCCTGATAACAAGGCATTCAGTTGATTCAGGTGTGTCAGAAGAAGGATGCGTCTAAAAGCTGCAGGACGGTAGCTCTCGAGGACTGGGATTGGGCACCCCTGGCCTAGAGCCAGATCAACTTGTGACACACATCTGCAGCACGTTTGAATTTGTTACATGCACAACACATTTGTACCTTTCAATTGTGTGTTTGTGCGTCATGCAAAT
Source organism: Diplotaxodon limnothrissa (assembly GCF_057381915.1). Classification (NCBI taxonomy): domain Eukaryota; kingdom Metazoa; phylum Chordata; class Actinopteri; order Cichliformes; family Cichlidae; genus Diplotaxodon; species Diplotaxodon limnothrissa. Next base: position 24,976,352 of record NC_140598.1, on the reverse strand, counting down.
AAACCTTTGAAATGAATGAAATGATATCATGTATCTATTTTGGACCACATTTGTAAAAAAAAAAAAAAATCGAAATTATATACACAAATTCATAGGAATCACCACCCCGTTCATCATGATTTTAATATTTTTGCCCATAAGAAAAATGTCTTGAACAAAAATGACACATCATCCCTTCTGTTTTTCTTTTCCTTCCTCTTTCTCTCTCCCTTCTCCTATCCCTCACTCATGTCTGTCCCGTCTGTAACATCTGAAAATAAAATATAATAAATAATAAAAAAAAAGGTCGATCAAATGGACCAATACGGCAATGCCACGATGATCCATTTGGCAAAGTAAATCCATTGGGTATCCTTGTTGGTCTTCAGACAACAATTCTGATGGCTAAAGAACCAAATGGGACAGGCAAAAAAAAAAAGTATTTCTTTAGTCTTGTCACATCACATCCTGTAAGCAGAGTCTGTCTGTATCTTTACTCTGCAAACAAACATTTTAGAGTTGGTTGTTATATACAGTCTGTATAAGTGTGGTTAATCTAATAAACATTTGTAAGGAGATGGCAGTTACTGTGAATTTACAGCAATTTTCTCTTTTTCCCGTTTTTATATTCTAATTTCTATACTATTCACATTTCTGTCTGTTGGGTCTGTGTTTCCACATGCCCCGCTAGTTTAGAGACTTATTCCTCATGAAGAACACTAGACATAACAGAACATCTTCAACCGGTCTTTAACTTGCTAACGAGAGAACTTTTGGACAGAACCAGGCGGTGGAGCATAATGCTCATCACCTGTCTCCAGCCCAAATCCTTCAAAGAGCAGCTGTCCTAGTAGCATTTTATTGACATGACAGTTACAGTACACATCACAGCACAAGCACCTCCCACCATAAAACCCCCCTTGGTTACAAAGACAAGGTGTGTGTGCATGCATGTATGTGCGCGAGCGTGTGTGTATGTGTGTGTGGTGGGGATGCGTTTGTTTGACCTCCTGCTCACCAAAAGGATCATAAAAGCAGGAAGCTTACAACACAAGAAACAGATCTTTCAGATAGGATGTAAGTAGTAATATAAATGCACTGTTATTTAGACATAGATGATTTAATTTAACTAGTTTAGGGGTATTTTACTTTTAGTTTAACTACTTAGGAGCATTTTGCTTTTTTCTTTAGTGCTCTGAAACACACAGGGGCTAATAGTTTCGAACAGAGTGCCACAAATAACATGTATCCCTTTAGAAATAAACAGTGATACTTCTAAAAACCGTGTATTCCCAAAGAGCATTTAATTTAACTAGTTTAGGAAGATTTCACTTTTCTAATAGTTTCACAGGCTAATAGTTTTTAAACAGGATACCACAAATAACACGTATTCTTTTAGAAATAAACTGTGTTACTTCTAAAAACTGTGTATTCCCACATAGCCACACGAACACTGTATCAAACCACAATGTTCCTTTAATGCAACTAGGCCTATAATTATCTACTAGTCACAAACACACATAGATGATTTAACTGTTTTAGGAGCATTTTACTTTTCTTTAGCGCTCTGAAACACACAGGGGCTAATAGTTTCAAACAGAGTGCCGCAAATGACAGGTATTCTTTTAGAAATAAACTGTGATACTTCTAAAAACTGTGTATTCCCACACAGCATTTAATCAACTAGTTTAGGAAGATTTCACTATTCTAATAGTTTCAAAGGCTAATAGTTTTCAAACAGAGTGCCACAAATAACAGGTATCCCTTTAGAAATAAACTGTGATACTTCTAAAAACACATATCCCCACACAGTGTTTAATTTAACTAGTATAGGAGCATGCCACAAATCTTTAGCGCTCTGAAAGACACACAGGAGCAAATAGTTTTAAACAGAATACCACAAACAGCAGGTATTCCTTTAGAAATAAACAGGGATACTTCTAAAACTACATATTCTTAACTCTGCAACAGTTAGACATAGGAGGTTACAGTTAGACCCCCAAAAGTCAGCAGAAGTAGTCATCCTTATCAAGAGCATCCCAAAGTTATCCATTACAAAACTGAGCTTTTATCTTATCTTATCATATCAGAGGTCAACTGAAACCATGTCCAACTGAACCTCCAAAGGTTTTTCACCTTTTGCTTACACCCCCACACCTTTATCTCTGCATTTCAGAGGCCAACTGAAACCAAATCCACCTATATAAAAACATCCCATCAGACACACAGTATTTTCCTCAGCACTTAACAACTGCCGCAAGGTATAGCGTTTTAACTTTTTATTTTTTCGGATCCCAGACACAGCGGTGTGAGGTAGTTAGCACACAGTTTGGACATGTAGAAAACATCGTTTGTTTGTTTGGAACACACCAGCAGAGAGGTAGAATTCATAGCTGTTCATAAGAGTTTAATTTAATCAAACCTCATTTTACGGATCTAAGTGGCTCCTCATCACTACCCAATTCACCATTTTATTTAAATATCAGAATTTTCGGAATGAGGATCCAAGCGGGACACAGAGGCTGCTAGTTTTAACACACCAGAATGCAAATATAAATAAAAGCCTGACTATCCTGAGAGCCTAGCTGCAGCGACACCTTTCTTTCACACGGATTCCTGGATGTGTGTTGGAGCCCACTTTGCTACCCGCACAGAGCGTTTCTGACAGTCAGGCGTTGCTTATACAATAGAGACCCCTTGTGAGACCATATGCTGGTGCGGTTGGCCCCGGGTTCCTCCTAATGCAAGACAATCCTAGACCTCATGTGGCTGGAGTGTGTCAGCAGTTCCTGCAAGACGAAGGCATTGATGCTGTGGACTGGCCCGCCCATTCCCAAGACCTGAATCCATTTGAGGACATCTGGGACATCATGTCTCGCTCCATCCACCAACTGCACCACAAAATGTCCAGGAGTGGGCAGATGCTTTAGTCCTGGAGTCTGGGAGGAGATCCATCAGGAGAGCATCTGCCACTTCATCAGGAGCATGCCCAGGTGTTGTAGGGAGGTCATACAGACTAGTGAGCCTCATTTTGACATGTTTTCAGGACATTACATGAAACCAGATTAATGATTCTGTATTGCATTGATCAAGGAAACAACCCAATAGGAGCTAAAGGAATCCTCTTGACATTACTTCACTCAGTAAGTTTATACTATGTTTAATGTGCATTTTCTTCATCAGTTTAGAACATATTAACATGTTAGCGCTCCCTGGTCCTTTTTGGAGACAGATCCTGAGCAGGCGGGCAGCTATGGAGAACTCGTGTCAGCTGTGGTAATTAAGGAATACTTTGATTTAATATTGATTTCATGACAACTATCCTCAGGCACATATTCCTGGATATATATAATGACATAAGTAAACTCCCATTTTAGAATCATTGCCTTCTTTCCATGACACTGAGTAAGAGGCCTTTATCATGTTATAAGTGAGAGAGTTTGGTGTAACAGTGGTTGAACATGCCAAATCAATCCACAACATACTGCCATTCCCCAGCTGTAACCTGCATATGCATCAAACCAAAATCCAGTATCATAGCCACATGATAGACATAAAGATGAGGTTAAAAGGGTTGTCTCATTTTGCCAGATAGCTTCATCCCAAAAAAGATCAACATTCTTCAAAAACAAAAGTTTGTGAATATTTGCTGTATTGCCAGGCCTAAACAAACCTGTTAAACTTATCAAATTATTGTCATAGATACGAACCTATTGATTGAAACAGAATAATCCGTTGAAGCCTCCATCATCATCCACGATCACTGTTACTGTTCCAATTATTTTATCTCTGTTTTCCTCTAGAATGTTTTGAAAATCAGCATTTGATCAACAGACTTTTTAAAAGTTTATTTTGATCCTATTGTTTACGTGTGTAATTGCATTTGTATTGAAATTATGACAGGAAAACCCTTAATCAAATTGTATCTTTGATATCTAATAATAATATTAACAATAATGTTACATATGTAATATGTACACAATAATAATGTGCAAACAAACAAGAAAAATAGCAAAAAATGTCAATTTTTTTCTAATACCCTGTATATAAAAACCACATATGACCACAACTCCAAATGTGCAATTGTCACTGCATCTAAACATGACATATTACAAAAAGGTAGAAACATATAATATACAATATGTTCTGAAGCTGGTACTGGTGCAGTTAACTTTGCTTTAGGCTCCCATACACAGTAGGTGTTACTTACTTTACGTGCAGTGCAGTATTACTTTAACTTGTAACATGTTATAATAAGCAGGTCACTTCTATATTTATGAGGATGTAGACAATAATGTTGGCTGATATGTAAAACTATGAGATATCGAGTGCAGGGAAGATATTATTGATCGATCAGATTCATGAATGTGTTAGGTACTTAAGCCACAATTAGAGAGTGAAACAGAGACTGACACTGGTTGAAATGTATAGTAAATATTTTATTTTGAACTTTTATGCTGAACTACAAACTGTGAACTGTGCGATCTCTGCGACCTGTGGTGCCTGGTTTACTGTGTGTAAAACTGCGCAGGTTCCCATGTGTCATCCCACACTTTGCCACTGTCAGGAGAAAAACATAACAAACAACAACGACAACCATACACAAAATAGGACAATTTAGGTTGTGACATATGACATTTTTTTAGGATGAAATATCTTCTATATTCATGTCATGCTTTATACACCTTCATTGTAATATAAATCAAGTCAGAGAGTAATAATATATGTAGTAGATGTCAAGCAGGACCACAGCAGCAGCCACGATCCATTGGAACCTGCTGGATGAGAGAGCACAGTTAAGTTTTTACTAAAGTTACAACTTGTAAATATTGGCATCAAATAAGTCATCTCACATGCTCACTGACCCAAATCATTCAGTACAAGTGCCCTCTAGGGTAGTGTGACATCTGTAGTGCTTTTCTACATTATACATTAATAAATTAATGAGTGTGACTATAAATCCAGATAGATAATGACTTTTTCCTCTGATGACACTACTTTCCTGACTTTGTAGTGAATAACATTTGACACTTCAAGCTAGTACTGTGACTTAAGAGTTTTGTACAATGGTGATGCTAACTACCTCAGGGAGGTAATCAGGTAACCTCTTAAGAAGTATATAAGTTATTTAAGAATCTTGGTGTTCATATTGGTAACATTATATAACATTTGTTATGCTAGAAAGTCTCGAAGAGAATTATCAGGTCTGGTTTTCGTGAAGATTTTTAAAATTACATTTGTATATACATGAGTGTGAAAGACCATACTATACACACACACACGCAAAATTGTTCAGGTGGGTAACACCAGAGGTTCACGATGGCTAGCTTTGGTGATGTGACCGACACATGGGGAGGTAATAAGGCATATACAACGCTATTTTCATGTTAGCAACTGGACATGTAGGGCAGCTGTCACCTCACAGCAAGAAGGTTACTGGTCTGAACCTTGGCTGAATAATAGAATAGAACAGAATAGAGTAGAGTAGAATAGAATAGAATAGAATAGCTGGTGACTGTTAACTATCCTCATCCTCAACATCTTGTTTGTCTCTATGTACCCTGTGATGATCTGCCTTCTTATCTAGGGTGTACCATGAGTATCACCCAAAGACAGCTAGGATAGGCTACCTGATAAGGACACCTGGTTACAGATAATGGACAAAGCATATCTTACTTCTCAGAAGGTGTTCATAAAGCTTCCTCATCTTCATGAGGATGTCACGTGCAGCACCTTCCGCTGGTTCGATGTGAGTGATCACGTCCCCTACTATACGGCCCTTACGGTCAAACTGTCCAAGAAACAGAATTGGCTGGTAGCCCAGGGCATGTAGCTTTGAAACCTGCAAGAACAACAAAGAAAAACATGCAGCCAGTCTTTCATGTAAGCAAATTGATGTATAACAAACCTTTAAGTTTCACATCTTTGTTGTTTTATTGTTGTCGATAGTTAAAAAGTATTTATGGCGACCAAACCTGTAAATGTATGATAAAATCCATCTTGAAATGTTTTGTCTCTCAGTTAATAGCCGATTAAATTAAAAATCAGAAGTAGCTTAAATAAAAATAGTTTTTAACAAGTTTTTTCTAGTTGGATGTCTTTAGTGTGATGATGTTATTCTGATGTGAATAACTTTTTTATTTATGCTCTTTTATAAATTAATATTTTATGTGTATATACATGTCTTGTTAGTTTCTTACTTCATGATATACAAGAAAACATTGACAACTGTGATTAATAAAGAATTGCCTAGCAGACCAACCACTTATTAGATCAGAACTTTTAAACTTACTGACAACTGGGCTGAATTAACCACCCTGCTCGCATTTCTGTTGTTTTTAACAGAGGCAGCCCAGTTACTGTTTTTAAACTGTTCTTGTTTTTTTTTCCCCAAATCCCTCCTTTAGGTTCAGGCTGCCCAGGCATCCACTGCATGTCTTCCTGTTGCAGGTGTTTGGAGCCTGACAGGAAGGGCATGGTTTGGTTTTTGGCTTTGTCATTTCTGCAAATGAAAATGGAACATGTAGGGATTATTTCAGGTCTGTTTTGGTGAAATGATTACAAAAATAATTTATGACCAAAGAAACAACTTATATTACGAGGCAGTATTACACCATATTTAGAAAAAAAAATCAATTACGAAATTAAAATTGTTAATATTGAGTTAATTACGTGAATAGGGTTAAAAAAACTGAATTGATTACAGAAAAGATACATTGCTAAAATAGAGCAGTACTAACATTAGCTGGGTGGCCAAGCAAGTGTCTTACACATGAGAATACATCACCAAAAAAAAAAAAAAAAAATCAAATAAACTTTTGCAAAAGTAGTTCTCTTGGTACACAGACTGCTCTGTGAAAACATTTCAAGTTTAATATCAGTTGAATATCACTGAAATTAATATTTCAGTGATATTCAACCGCAACGGCGGTTGAGGATTATGGGTAGTGTGTGTCACGGCGGGTGAGGAGAGCCGTGTAGAAAAGGAAAATGAGGATCCAAACGCAGGCAGTAGTGGAGAAGTGAGGGTGGTTTATTAAGCACAAAATAAGGACAAACAGCAAATGGAGCTCGAACTAAACTATACTGGAAAACAACTAAACTACAAAGAACAAACCTGAATGAGAACGAGCAGAGGAGAATGACGATGGACAGCAGGGAGAACACACGGGTGAGACATGGTAGATACACAGACGGACCAGCAACTACAATGACGGAGGACACGACTTAAATACACACAGAGAAACACGGGAATTACACACAGGTGGTGGACACAGCTGGGAACAATCAGTAAGACAAGACAGAGGTAAAACTGAACACACTCACATGAGACGCAGACCTTCACAATAAAACATCACACGCAGGCTCGACATCGAGAGACAGACAGGAAATGACATATGAAACTAAACCCGCATCTTAAACCCAAATACACAGAAACATGGAACTCTAATAATAAACATCGTAATCATCATCATCATAAACACAACAAGAGAACAAGAAAACAATCCCCGATGCAAACTAAAACCCAAACATAATAAAACTCAAAATACTGGGTCCAACGGACCCAGAACCGTGACAGTACCCCCCCTCAAAGGGCTGGCTCCCGACAGCCCCAAACAGAAAACAGAACAACAAAACCGAGCACCAGACCAGGGCGGGCGGAGGGGGTCCAGGAAGGAGGGCCCAAATCAAAAAACAAGGAGCACAAGAGACCAGAACAAACCGAAAACAGGTCAACACAAAACAAGACTATTCATGAGTCCACAGTAAAGTCCGGGGGTCGACAACACAAGAGCCGAAACAGTTCAGGGGGCCGACCGTGCACACAGCAACGGCGGCGACGGGCAAACAGTTCAGGGGGCCGGCCGTGCACACAGCAACGGCGGCGAGGAAGCAGGTCCGGGGGCCGACCGTGCGGACGGCAACGGCGGCGTGGATGCAGTTCTGGAGGCCGGCAATGCGGAAGGTAGTTGCGGCGCGTAGGAGATCGTCCATGCAGAAGGCGGTGGCGGCAACAGAAGTCCGGAGGGCGGCCACGGTGGTGACGATGCCCAACAAGCGGCCTGACAAATGCTCGATGATGTTGAGGCGGTAGTTTGGGACCTGAAGGGTGCGTGATCCCTGCGGCACCAGGCGAGGCAAAAGCTGAGGCGGAGACTGGACCGGACGAGGCAGAAGCTGAGGCAGAAGCTGAGGCGGAGGCTGGACCAGGCGAAGATGATGAAGACGCGAAGGCCGGACCAGGCGTGGATGACGGCAGCGGGACGGCTGCGGAACCTGATGGCAGCGACGCTGCAGGCGGTGGCGTGAATGCTGCAGGCGGTGGCGTGGAAGTCGCGGGGGATGAGCCAGCAGGTGACGGCTGAACGGACTCCCACGGACTGTCAGCGGATGTGCGGCTGTGCTGGCTGGGTCCTTCAGGACCCTCAGCTAACGAGGCGTCATGCTGGGTGGGCTCCTCGGACCCTCCAGCAGACGTGGCTTGAGACTGGACGGGCTCCTCGGGCCCTCCAGCAGACGTGGCGTGGTGCTGGACGGGCTCCTCGGGCCCTCCAGCAGACGTGGCGTGGTGCTGGACGGGCTCCTCGGGCCCTCCAGCAGACGAAACATGAGGCTGGCTGTTTTCTCCCGAACCCCCAGCAGACGAAACATGAGGCTGGCTGTTTTCTCCCGAACCCCCAGCAGACGAAACTTGAGGCTGGATGGGCTCCTCAGGCCCTCCAGCTGGCGACACTTGAGGCTGGACGGGCTCCTCGGGCCCTCCAGCTGAGATTGACGGCTGAATGGGTACCTCTGGTCCTCCAGAAGAGGACAGGGGCAGAGGGGCGGACTCACTGGAGCTCTCAGCAGGGGATGACGGCCGAGACTGCTCAGTAAAGTCCTCTAATGAAGCTGCTGGTGCTGGCATCTCGACCTCTAGGGGTCCAGAGTCGGCTGGTGACTGGCACCCAGCCTCTGGGGAGGCCCTAGAGGGAGCAACTGTCTCTGAGATGGCCAGCTTAAATGAACCAGCTACAGTTTGTGTGAAGTGTGTTCCCTGCTTGTAATGAGGCTGTGAGGATGATGACTGAGTGAATGAGTGGGCACGCTGCTGAGCTATAAGTAGCAGAGACGGTTGTAGTGGAGACGTAACAGATGGTGAAGTGGCTGGCTGAACTGATAAGGCTGATGAGTCTCTTGCCAACTGAGCTATTGACTGGGCTATGGACTGTAACATAGTGTCTAATAGGTCTGGCTGTGACTGTAATGGAGGTGACGATGGAGCGGCTAACTGAGTTAGCGACTGCTGGGCAGCTAACCGAGCTACCAGCTGGGCAGCTGACTCAATGAACACGGCCCCGGAATAAACAGTCATACGAGCTGGCGAAACAGACGGAGTGTCTTTTCCACTCACCACAGCCGCCAGTTCCGAAGTCCTAATGTCAGGTTTCAGTTAACGGACTCAGGCGCAGACCAGGACTCCTTACAGGATTTACAGATTTTATTCACACAACGACACCAGGTGATGCTATTTACAAAGTGCTGGAGGGAGGGGAGGGGGGTCCAGGGTTCCGGGGTATGTGAGGGAAAAGACGGGGATCTGACGTCCTCCAAAGGCTCTCTCTCTTCACTCCCCACACTGGGGAAACACCATCCACTCACTCGTCCACGGGATTACAGGCAGGCAGGGAAAGGTCCGGGATAGATCTGTACACAGAGATAATAGTTAGAGGCGAACAGACGGAACGAACTCACAGATCCTTATTTGCAATCTACTGAGCGACTGACGCTGATAACTCAACGATCCAGCGACGAGTGACACAGTGCTGCTGTCTTAAATCGGCCTTGTGATTATCCCGATCGGCAGCAGGTGCGTGGGCCAGGGGCCCGTAATGAGCATCGCCCCGGCAGGGGGGGGGAAGAGAGAGAGAGAGAGAGAGAGAGAGAAAACATGTTGCCTAATACAGAATCAGCTGGTGAGGCACAGGGACCATGACACCTAATCTCCGGCTGTGGGGCAACGCGCCGATGGCGCGATCGTCGCTGCGGGCCGGGCAAAACCTCCGGCGGGCCGGGCAAAATCTCCGGCGGGCCGGGTTGGGAAGCGGTAGCGGCTGGAGGGTGGAGGTGAAGTTCGTGGAGAACATAATCCTGCACAAGCAGATGCAAAGAGTCCAGTAGCCAGGGATAACAGGTGATGAGGTGTTGTAGATCGGCTTCCACGGAGTGAAGAGGCGCCCCTCCCTCATGCTCTAACAGCTGGTAAACCAATTTAGAAGCGGAGCGGATAACGGCCTCCTGAAGCTCCCTGGGTGGGGTGACTGCCGCTGGATCCATAGCTGGCTGGTCCGTACTGTCACGGCGGTTGAGGAGAGCCATGTAGAAAAGGAAAAGGAGGATCCAAACGCAGGCAGTAGTGGAGAAGTGAGGGTGGTTTATTAAGCACAAAATAAGGACAAACAGCAAATGGAGCTCAAACTAAACTATACTGGAAAACAACTAAACTACAAAGAACAAACCTGAATGAGAACGAGCAGAGGAGAATGACGATGGACAGCAGGGAGAACACACGGGTGAGACATGGTAGATACACAGACGGACCAGCAACTACAATGACGGAGGACACGACTTAAATACACACAGAGAAACACGGGAATTACACACAGGTGGTGGACACAGCTGGGAACAATCAATAAGACGAGACAGAGGTAAAACTGAACACACTCACATGAGACGCAGACCTTCACAATAAAACATCACACGCAGGCTCGACATCGAGAGACAGACAGGAAATGACATATGAAACTAAACCCGCATCTTAAACCCAGATAAACAGAAACATGAAACTCTAATAATAAACATCATAATCATCATCATAAACACAACAAGAGAACAAGAAAACAATCCCCGATGCAAACTAAAACCCAAACATAATAAAACTCAAAATACTGGGTCCAACGGACCCAGAACCGTGACAGTGTGCAGTTACGGGATTAGTGCGTCTGCGTAAATTGGTCTGATTGGTTGGAGCCGAGCGCATCCAAAACTAACAGGAGTGGTGAATGAATCTATAAATGTGTCTTACGTGTGAAATGAAAATAATAAACCTAACAAAGGATTATGTACGTTAAATCTGCGCACTTTCAGATCGTGAATCAGTTTGGAAAACACTGTGTGATGGCCACAACATGAAGCGATTTTATTGTTGAATTATCAGTGATACTTTCATGTGTTTTTGTTGAGAAATGTTAACGATGTCATTAAAAGAAAGCATTAAATTAGGGAGAAAAACCAGTTCGCGGAGAGGGTCCCCGGTTCTCCAGTTAGATTGTGCTTCACGGCGTCATGTTTCGCCATGACGGGGTTATTATTGGAGTAAATGGATGGCTGGAGCCTCTGCTCGAAGTGTCTCTGATCGCCGCAAGCGGTTTCATATTGGAATGAATTGACAACCCACAACGTTGCATAAAAACGTGGAAGGGTAACTTTAGCGTCAGCATGAGAAGTTAAGGGACGTGACAAATCGTCAGTATTTTATGCGTCGGGAGTGAGACGCATAAAATAATTGCTGATGTCACACTTGGATCTGATGAGGTAGCTCTGATTTCTGGACCTGCAGTGAATAATTCTGAATGTTACATTTAAGCTGTATGTATAGATATGCATATTAAGTTTATGTTATCCCTGTTACATTTTAATCTTTGTTCCCTTAGGACACAGTAGTGTTTAGTAGTTGTACTTGTTACTGTATTATTAAAGTTATAGGAATGTATTTTTTACCAAACTAATCATGTATCAAAATTGCAGATATGGTTTTCTATATCAATTTATTTTATTTTAGCTTTCTTAGTTTTTCCAAAATTAACTTCTTTTTTTTATGTATTCATTTTATGTGTTACCTCAGTTAAATTTCAATTCTTCATTCATATTTAATCTTTTGCTGTTGTAAAATCTTCTCTCAAATCATTTTCTCCCAAAGCTGCAAATATTTTCACAGCAGTTGCTCTTAAAACTTCCAAAATGAACTAAATCTGTCCACCAGCTTTGAAACAACACCTGCTGTGACTTTGCGGGGGATGAGCCAGAAAAAAGAAACTCAAGCTAAACTGGTTTTGGGCTGTACTTCCATGTAATACCAGTTTGTACCAGAAGATGAAGCAGTGAGGCTATGTAATCTTTATTTAATTAGGTAAAGACCACATTCGTATTCACAGTGGCAGCAAAGAAATGTTGAAAGTTAAAAACAGCAGCACACATCAGAACCATTTTAAAGATCACAGGTGACTACTTTTACTTATTTCAAATTCTGTTAAACCTCTATTTTTTGCTCCTCCTTTCATTTTAGTGTATTAAGTCCTTGAAGTCCACATGTTGTTTTTTAAAGAATTTTGATCCACATGTTTGCTGCTGTTTTCTTGTTGATTTGAAGTTTGTATTATGAAATCCTGATAATGTTAAAGTGTTAGTTATATTTGATGAAGTCTGTGTAGAGTTTATCTTATTATCTTATTAAACAGTTTGGTGTGAAAAATAAAGAAATGGTCTCAGAACAAGTAGTTTGACCCATTATTTCCGATTCAAACTAATTTAACTGTTTTCAGTGGTACATGTGGAGGTTTATCACAGGAGGCGACTTGGCTGTTCTCCACTCACACTGAAGAAGGATCCTGCAGCTCATTAAAAACTCTAAAATGATCTTGAAGGAAAATATGTTTGATTTTCCTTAAAAACATGCTGTTGGCATGAAGCTTTGAGACAGTGTTTTTAAGAGTCATTGTGGTTAACATCTCACACATTCCAATAAAGCAGATGTTCCTGCATTGCAACAGCGGTTTGCAGTTGCAATGCAGGATCGTGCTGCTGCTCGTCTACAGGACTCTCATGGAGCACCACTTTGAAACTTTGTAACTCTCTCTGCAAAATACAATATATAAAGACTAATGCTGGGCAATTAACTATATAGTTACTTCTTCAAAAAAGTTACTGAGTATTGCAAACAACAAAGATTTTTGCAGCTGTTTACCTAAAAATGCTGCTAAGGCATTTTTTAAACAAACATTTCAAACTATTTACAGAACAATCAGGTGTTTTGCATCAAATCTGATGCCACACAAATTATTTGTGCCTCTCCAAAAAATAATTTCTGTCCACTATGAGATAAAGGAGAACATCAAAAGCCTGATACCTGCAGGCCTGACAACAGGAGATGTATCACTCCTGTAACATTTAGCAGTCGCCTCATTGTTCTGACACACACAACAAAACTGTTGACTACACTACACACTAACTACACAAGATTTGCGCTAAACATTGCAAATCTCTCACATCTCAAAACACTGCCGTCATTCCTAAAATTTCCTCTTCTTAACAAATTCTGTTTCAACTACTAAATGCCATGTTTTTATTGGTCAACATGGTACATTTTTTGACCAATGGGAAAGGGTGGGGTGTTTTGGTTTTGTCTTTGCTCACAGGCAGAGAGTGCTTTAGAACGTTTTCCTTATAAAACGCAGTTTTTACCGTTTCTTCCCTCAGTAAATATAAACAACAATAGTATTCAGGAAGAAAACCAAACATTGCATATTTTTTTTAATCACAACTCTGGTTTTACATGGCCTATCAACACAATTTAAAAAGTGAAACAAGTCTCCATATTAACGGTCTATCAGTCAAACAATACTATTTGGTCTCGGTCTAAACAGAGCGCGTTGTGTGTGACGTCTTCTTTTGAGCATACAGGCTGCTTTGAGGGTTCACACTAGGGCGTGTTTGCTGTCACATTTTATTTTTAGTGTGAACAAGTAGACAAAAAAATCGTATTTGATCAAAAAATCTGAATTGAGCATTAAGACCTGCAGTGTGAACGTAGTGTGGGATTAGAGAAATATTTTACTGCTACTATTCATAATCATCATCATTACCATTGCATTAATAACATAATCTACAGTATTGATATTGCATTCAGATGTTTAAATATATTGGCACCCAATTAGCCTTTATTACAGGTGCAGTGACCACTTTAAACTGTTGAGTGTAATTCATAATCTTAAATGCTTTTAAATGCTTTTTATAATCTTAAAGGTTTATATTATGTTGGTTTGTATGGGAGAGGCCAAGATTTCAGTGTAAAAAACTAGGTTGCAGGAAATGACATGCTTAGAGCACACTTTTGCGAAAGTGAAACTAAGCAGAGTGTAAGTGTAAGTTATTTTGAGGAGCTGTTTGGATAATGCTATTTGAATAACCAGGTTATTCATTATTATCTTTTATTCATTTATATCTTTTGATTAAGGTTTTAGTAGTGGTTCTTGATTAAAACATTTATTCAATAGATTACATATCAATGGTTTCAGTTAGGTTAAGATAAGATAAGACTCTATTAATCCCTCAGGTGGCTTCCTCTGGGAAATTTGGTTTCCAAAAGCACAGCACCGACAGAAGTTACAGTTACAGAATATTTTATATATATATATATATATATATATATATATATATATATATATATATATATATATATATATATATATATATATATATATATATATATATATATGAGACAACGAACATCCAAGAATACATTGGGAAGATGGCCCCAACTGACCGAGTGCTCAGTGAATACCTCAGGCAGCAGAAACCCAAGAAAGAGGAGGGAGACGAGGAACCATCATGGAAGGACAGGCCCCTGCACGGTATGTACCACCGGCAGATAGAGGAGGTGGCTGATATCCAGAAATCCTACCAGTGACTGGACAAAGCTGGACTGAAAGACAGCACAGAGGCACTAATCATGGCAGCACAAGAACAAGCTCTGAGTACAAGATCCATAGAGGCTGGGGTCTATCACACCAGGCAAGACCCCAGGTGCAGGCTGTGTAAAGATGCCCCAGAGACAATCCAGCACATAACAGCAGGGTGCAAGATGCTAGCAGGCAAGGCATACATGGAACGCCATAACCAAGTGGCCAGCATAGTGTACAGGAACATCTGTGCCGAGTATAACCTGGAAGTCCCGAGGTCAAAATGGGAGATGCCCCCAAGGGTGGTGGAGAATGACCGAGCTAAGATCCTGTGGGACTTCCAGATACAGACGGACAAAATGGTGGTGGCTAACCAACCGGACATAGTGGTGGTAGACAAACAGAAGAAGACGGCCGTAGTGATCGATGTAGCGGTTCCGAATGACAGCAATATCAGGAAGAAGGAACACGAGAAGCTGGAGAAATACCAAGGGCTCAGAGAAGAGCTCGAGAGGATGTGGAGGGTGAAGGTAACGGTGGTCCCCGTGGTAATCGGAGCACTAGGTGCGGTGACTCCCAAGCTAGGCGAGTGGCTCCAGCAGATCCCGGGAATGACATCGGAGATCTCTGTCCAGAAGAGCGCAGTCCTGGGAACAGCTAAGATACTGCGCAGGACCCTCAAGCTCCCAGGCCTCTGGTAGAGGACCCGAGCTTGAAGGATAAACTGCCCGCAGGGGTGTGCTGCGTGTTTTTATATATATATATATATATATATATATATATATATATATATATATATATATACACTCAACAAAAATATAAACGCAACACATTTGTTACTGCTCCCATTCCCCATGGGATGGACGTAGAGACCTAGAATTCATTCCAGATACACAATATAACCATCCCTCCCAAACAGTGGTCACAAATCAGTCCAAATGTGTGGTAGTGGGCACATCTGCTATATTGAGATAATCCATCCCACCTCACAGGTGTGCCACATCAGGATGCTGATCTGACATCATGAGTAGTGCACAGGTGTACCTCAGACTGCCCACAACAAAAGGCCACCCTGGAATGTGCAGTTTTTTGCGCTATTGGGGGTCTGGGGACCCAGAACCGGTCAGTATCTGGTGTGACCACCATTTGCCTCATGCAGTGCAACATATCGTCGCATGGAGTCTATCAGATTGTCAATTGTGGCCTGTGGAATGTTGGTCCACTCCACTTCAATGGCTGTGCGAGGTTGTTGGATATTCGTGGGAACTGGTACACGCTGTCGTATACGCCGGTCAAGCACATCCCGAACATGCTCAATGGGTGACATGTCCGGTGAGTATGCTGGCCATGCAAGAACTGGGACATTCTCAGCTGCCATCTGCCCTGAACAATGTGAACCATGATTCATCCGTGAAGCGCACACCTCTCCAACGTGCCAGACGCCATCGAATGTGAGCATTTGCCCACACAAGTCTGTTACGGCGACGAGCTGGAGTCAGGTCAAGACCCCGATGAGGACGACGGGCATGCAGTTGAGCGTCCCTGAGACGGTTTCTGACAGTTTGTGCAGAAATTGTTTGGTTGTGCAAACCAATTGTTCCAGCAGCTGTCTGGGTGGCTGGACTCAGACGATCTTGGAGGTGAACCTGCTGGATGTGGAGGTCCTGGGCTGGTGTGGTTACACGAGGTCTGCGGTTGTGAGGCCGGTTGGATGTGCTGCCATATTCTCTGAAACGCCTGTGGAGACGGCTTATGGTTGAGAAATGAACATTCAATGCACGGGCGACAGATCTGGTTGACATTCCTGCTGTCAGCATGCCAATTGCACGCTCCCTCATTGCTTGTGGCATCTGTGGCATTTTGCTGTGAGACAAAACTGTACATTCCAGGGTGGCCTTTTGTTGTGGGCAGTCTGAGGTACACCTGTGCACTACTCATGATGTCAGATCAGCATCCTGATGTGGCACACCTGTGAGGTGGGATGGATTATCTCAATATAGCAGATGTGCCCACTACCACACATTTGGACTGATTTGTGACCACTGTTTGGGAGGGATGGTTATATTGTGTATCTGGAATGAATTCTAGGTCTCTACGTCCATCCCATGGGGAATGGGAGCAGTAACAAAGGTGTTGCGTTTATATTTTTGTTGAGTGTATATATATATACATATCGGTACGCATATGTATCGAACAATACAACATTTGTAATTTATTTTATCAACTTTCCTTCTGACGATGCTGTCTGTGTTGAGCGCTCAGTGAATCTGCATTCGACTACTCCGCCTAGGCTGCACTGTCGAGCGCAGATCCACTGAGCGCTCAACACAGACAGCATAGATAGAAGGAAGAGCCCAGGGCAAGCTAGCAAGACAGAAGTTAAGCTCTCCTTGCAACATGGACCTCCCCCACCCTCATTCAGATCTGGCGTTTGGAATTATTTTGGTTTTCATGTGACGTATGACCCTGAAGGTAAGCGAGTCATGGACTAAAGTATGTTGGATGTGCCATGCAATGCTCAATTACATGGGTGGGAACTAGTGTGTTAGCGCAGTTAGCTCGTTAACGTGTTGGCCGTCTAGCCCCATGCACGGGGCGATCGGCGGTAGCTCGTTAACGGAGATTTGCCGTGTTGTGGCATTAAGGTCATTTCAACGAGATTAACCTGAAAGCACTAGTGGGAACACAACGAATATGACTGCACATTTACGCCGACATCATCCTAGTGCAAAGACAAAAACAACAAGCATGCTACTAACTTTAGCCGAGTCATTTAGACAGCTGTTAGCACATGATTCTCCTTATGCTGCTGAGAATATAGCCCAGAAGAAGCGGATAGTATAGCTTTTATTTTGGAAAAAGACACTTCTCTGTAATAAACTCTCTTTTCCAAAGATGAGTGATTCCTCAATCAGATACAGGGCTTGCAATATCGCTAGCCCGACGTCCTGGGGCTAGCGGTTTTTTCAGTCGGGCTACCAAAATCTATCTCTTCCCTGCCCGTCGGGCTATTGTAGGAAGGAAAAATATATGTCAATGCTTTTGCATTCTTTCAGAAATGTAGCTGGGTAATTATGTCATTGGCATCGGTGAGCCACTGTCAATACGTGACATATTGAAATCGCGTTTGAATTTGCGCTTGTTTTTTGCTTTCACTTTGCAATCGTGCGAACTGTGTATAGAGAGCGACAGCACTGATCTGTGAGTGATGATAATTTGTGCACCAATTCCTCTGACATCGTCTTATTAATCGTTAGCTTACTATGCAAACATGACAAGTGAAATCTCCCGCAGCAAGCTTAAACATGTGAGAGGTTGATCGCGCAGAGAATCGCTGAGCTTATGTGAGTGCGTGTGTAAAAGCAGCAGGATATATATTTCAGTTCTGCTGAGCCAAATAAGACAGGTCAGGGTGAAGAAGTGACAGCCAAAGAAAAGTTTACCACAAAACGGAGAAGTTATGACAAATCAGACTATAAGGCAAAAAGAAAGTGCAGCTTTATGGTTTCATGGACAAAAGAATTTCTGTGGCTGCAATATGACGAGCTAAATAACCAGGGCTGCACATAAGTGGTCCGCAGGTACGCATTCGCTGTCAAAATAAAAAACACGCACAAGGGTTAGGGTTAAATTTAAAAACTGTACTTTTGAGTTAAAATATATATTTATAATTTTAATAAATGACAAATTAAAAAGGCATGAACATTTTTTTTTGTATCGAAAAAATATCGAACCGTGACACCAAAGTATCGAACCGAACCGAACCGTGAATTTTGTGTATCGTTGCACCCCTAATAAAAAACACCCAGCACGCCCCTGCGGGCGGTTTATCCTTCAAGCTTGGGTCCTCTACCAGAGGCCTGGGAGCTTGAGGGTCCTGCGCAGTATCTTAGCTGTTCCCAGGACTGCGCTCTTCTGGACAGAGATCTCCGATGTTGTTCCTGGGATCTGCTGGAGCCACTCGCCTAGCTTGGGAGTCACCGCACCTAGTGCTCCGATTACCACGGGGACCACCGTTACCTTCACCCTCCACATCCTCTCGAGCTCTTCTCTGAGCCCTTGGTATTTCTCCAGCTTCTCGTGTTCCTTCTTCCTGATATTGCTGTCATTCGGAACCGCTACATCGATCACTACGGCCGTCTTCTTCTGTTTGTCTACCACCACTATGTCCGGTTGGTTAGCCACCACCATTTTGTCCGTCTGTATCTGGAAGTCCCACAGGATCTTAGCTCGGTCATTCTCCACCACCCTTGGGGGCATCTCCCATTTTGACCTCGGGACTTCCAGGTTATACTCGGCACAGATGTTCCTGTACACTATGCCGGCCACTTGGTTATGGCGTTCCATGTATGCCTTGCCTGCTAGCATCTTGCACCCTGCTGTTATGTGCTGGATTGTCTCTGGGGCATCTTTACACAGCCTGCACCTGGGGTCTTGCCTGGTGTGATAGACCCCAGCCTCTATGGATCTTGTGCTCAGAGCTTGTTCTTGTGCTGCCATGATTAGTGCCTCTGTGCTGTCTTTCAGTCCAGCTTTGTCCAGCCACTGGTAGGATTTCTGGATATCAGCCACCTCCTCTATCTGCCGGTGGTACATACCGTGCAGGGGCCTGTCCTTCCATGATGGTTCCTCGTCTCCCTCCTCTTTCTTGGGTTTCTGCTGCCTGAGGTATTCACTGAGCACTCGGTCAGTTGGGGCCATCTTCCTAATGTATTCTTGGATGTTCGTTGTCTCATCCTGGACTGTGGTGCTGACACTCACCAGTCCCCGGCCCCCTTCCTTCCGCTTAGCGTACAGCCTCAGGGTGCTGGATTTGGGGTGAAACCCTCCATGCATGGTAAGGAGCTTTCTTGTCTTTATGTCAGTGGCTTCTATCTCCTCCTTTGGCCAGCCTATTACCCCAGCAGGGTACCTGATCACGGGCAGGGCGTACGTGTTGATGGCCCGGATCTTGTTCTTACCATTCAGCTGACTCCTCAGGACTTGCCTGACCCTCTGCAGGTACTTGGTGGTTGCAGCTTTTCTAGCGGCCTCTTCATGGTTCCCATTCGCCTGTGGGATCCCCAAGTACTTGTAACTGTCCTCTATGTCTGCAATGTTGCCTTCTGGTAGTTCAATCCCCTCAGTTCTGACTACCTTCCCTCTCTTTGTTACCATCCGACTACACTTCTCCAGTCCGAACGACATTCCAATGTCATTGCTGTATAGCCTGGTAGTGTGGATCAGTGAATCGATGTCTCGTTCACTCTTGGCATACAGCTTGATGTCATCCATGTACAGGAGGTGGCTGACAACTGCTCCGTTCTGTAGTCGGTATCCGTAGCCAGTCTTGTTAATGATCTCACTGAGGGGGTTCAGGCCTATGCAGAACAGCAGTGGGGACAGAGCATCTCCTTGGTAGATCCCGCACTTGATGGTGACTTGTGCTATGGGCTTGGAGTTGGCCTCTAGTGTTGTACGCCACATCCCCATTGAGTTCCTGATGAAGGCTCTTAGGGTCCCATTGATCTTGTACAATTCTAGGCATTCCAGTATCCAGCTGTGGGGCATTGAGTCATAGGCCTTCTTGTAATCAATCCAGGCAGTGCACAGGTTGGTCAGTCTGGTCTTGCAGTCTCGGCTGATTGTTCTGTCTACCAGTAGCTGGTGTTTTGCGCCTCTGGTATTCTTGCCAATTCCTTTCTGTGTCCCGCTCATGTATTGACCCATGTGCCTGTTCATCTTAGCCGATATGATGCCTGACAGGAGCTTCCATGTAGTACTGAGGCAGGTTATTGGTCGGTAGTTGGAGGGGACCGGTCCCTTCTTGGGGTCCTTGGGGATCAGGACCGTCCGGCCTTCAGTTAGCCATTCCGGGTGTCTCTCGTTAACTAGCAGCTGGTTCATTTGTGCTGCCAGACGCTCGTGGAGTGCAGTCAGCTTCTTCAGCCAGTAGGCGTGAACCATGTCGGGCCCTGGTGCTGTCCAACTCTTCATACTGGAGACCCTTTCTTGGATATCTGCCACTGTGATGGTTACTGGACCCTGTTCAGGGAGGTCGCTGTGGTCAGCCCTCAGATCCTCTAGCCACTGAGCATTGCCGTTATGGGTTGCATCCTTCTCCCATATGCTCTTCCAGTATTGCTCCGTCTCCAGCCTTGGTGGTGCTGTTCTCTTATTGTTCCCTTGCCACTGAGAGTACACCTTTGCTGGTTCTGTGGAGAACAGCTGGTTTATTCTCCTGCCTTCTATCTCTCTGGTGTACCTCCTCAAGCGGCTGGCCAAGGCTGTGAGTCTTTGCTTGGCAGTTTCCAAGGCCTCAGGTATGGACAGCTTGCTGTATTTCTTAGGCACCTTATTTGTCGCACCTTTCTGCAACTCCGTTAGTTGGCTAACCTCCCTCCGTGCTACTTTGATCTTGCCCTCTAGCCTCCTTCTCCATGGAGGGTACTGCCCCTTGTCGCTGTTCAACTTGTAGCCAAGCATCTCACTGATCACTGTTGCCGTATTGTAGATCAGCTTGTTAGTGTCGGTAATCGTGGTTGTAGGTATTGCCCGTAGTGCTGCGTTAACATCATCTAGCAGACCTTCTGAGGGAACTTCACGTAATCTTGGTAACCGGCTATGCGGGATCCAGGTTTCAAGCTTGGCCATGATCCTATTTTTCAGGTCAGTTCCTCTCGCACTCAACGATCCTTCTCCTATCGCACTTGGGGCTATGTACCCAATCTCGGGTGGGGGTGATGATATCTCCCCCCTGACCTGGCGTCCTGACTCCTCCTTGCCGTAGCATTTGTGTTGTACCTCGTCAATCTCTAGCTGTGAGAGCAGTCCCTTCTTTCGAATGTTGGAACACTGAGCTACTAGTTGTTTCGCCGTCATTGTGGATGTTGGGTATCGAAGAATCCATAGGTCCCTCATCCTATTCATGTAGCCCCTTCCGCCGGGGTTACTTGCATAGTAGCATTCCAACAACGCCCTGTTTTCGTCTCTTGCCCACCGATGCCTTCTTGTTCCAGTAGCCCACTTTTCGTCAGGGTGCCCTGGTTCCTCAACACCTGACGCGGACCTTGTTGATCCGGGCGACGTCCGAGCCGGCATGCCTTCATATTTATCTGTCTCGCTCATGTCTGCGGTAGGCTTGCTTAGCATAGGGGGTCTAGCCTTAGGACCCTTACTGGATACAGACGCCCCAGGCAGGAATCGAACTTGCGATCCTCTGTTCCAAAGGCGTGTAGTCTAACCACTACGCTATCCAGCATATATATATATATATATATATACACACACACACACATATATATAAATACAGAGACATATATAAATAAAATATACGAAGGGGATAAATAGAATAAATAGGAATAAAAATAAAATACAAGTGAATTGCACATTTCAAGTACGGAGTCTATTGCACCTATGTCTATGGTTATTCTGCACATGAGAATTGGCCTCTCTTCTCATAAGACAAAGTTCGTGTGAGGTCGACACACACACACACACACATACACACATGTACACATACACACATACAGAGTAGGTGAACTTGGGTCTAGGTGAGAGTTCAGACATATTTTGCTTGTGACTGCAAAATTGTGCCTGCCTAAGTGACAAGTTTGTTGCAGGATGTGCTGCTGATGTTCTGGACGATAAGTGAGCGTTCGGTAGCAGCAGAAAACACCTGGCTTGGAGGCGAAGAGAATGTTCTTTTCTAACTGTGTTAAAAGCACAGTTGGGTAAGTTACTTTAAAATAGTAACTTAGTTACATTACTAGTTACTTCTCTCAAAAGTAACTCAGTTACTTCAAGTTACTCGTTACTTTCAAAGTAACTAGTTACTAGGGAAAGTAACTTTGGTTTTATTCAGAATTCTCTTGTTAATGTGTTGCTTCCATAACTTTGCCAGTCTTCTAGCTTTCTTACTTGCCACAAGTACACTGTGCCACCTACCAATAGAAAGGAAAAGATAATGTGCATATTTCCACGAGAGAAATCCCACGCCTGGACCGTCATTGACTGCTGCCATGATTCTAGCCTACGTCACAGCATCATGTGCGCCTTTTACATCCAACACAAAAACTGCAGTCATGGTGCTTTCGATTGTACTCAGAACTCGGAAATTCCGCCTTCTGAATAGGAAGATGTAGGTAACACCAGACTGCAGATGAGCTGCATACAGAGCTGGACTGGGACAGAAAATTGGCCCGGGCATTTTGACTAGAGACCGGCCCACCATTATAGGAAAAATCATAAAGCCTTTGAATGAAAATAAACACTGTTGTGACAGTGATGTACACTGTTCTGATGGTATATATGTATCAATCTATCAATCGTTTGTTGTAAGATTCAGATAATTATTTTTTTAAAGCGAGACATTTTAAATGAGAATAAGAAAGAAAAGTATTTCTTTGTCCCCCCCTTTCCCTGTTAATGCCCTACCTGGCCCCCTGGCAACACTTTGCTAGATCCGCACCTGCACAGTTACCAGCTGTCAGCTACCTAGAAAAGGATCCTGGTGTTATTAGTCTCTCAGAAACAGTTCATAACTTCCCTTCAACTCATTCATGTCACCTAAAAGGTAAACCTGTTTCTCCATCACCTGTTCAGCTCTGATGATCCAGTAAGGACATCTCCTGGTTTCATCTTCATGTTTCCCTCTCACCAGATAACCAAACCATATCATGACCAGCAGCTTTACAGCTGTGGCTCCAGCAAACATCAGCTGATGCTAGAAATTAATATTAAATAAATTCTAACAATAACTGATCAAGCTTAAACGTGCTGCTGTTGTTTAGCACGACATCCGCTGGTTTCCTCTTTCTGGCGCAAAGTGAGCGATAAACAAACAAGAGAGCCGATCAGCTGATCATTGATCAGTTTCATGATTGAAGTAGAAACGGGAGAGAGAGGGGGGAGAATGAAAGAAGAGACAGCTGTGCAGCGTAAAGACACAGAATAACTCCAGCTTTGTGTCTTTTTCATTGTAGCTGAAGTCCGGGACAAACTGTTCCTTTTCACCTCAATAAGAAACGCGTAATATTTTCTCTGAATACCGGACAGGACGGTTGGCAACTCTAATAACTTATGAACAAAATAAAGTTCAACATCATTAACTTCATAGCAGCCACCCAGCTGTATAGAAACTCCGTCATGCTAGCTAGCACGCAGTACGGAAGAGACTGCAGGTCATAACTTCTTACCTGAAGTTCAGTTCACACTTGGACCGGCGGCCGCCTCGGGTCTCTTTTCCTTCTGCGTCCCCTTTCTCTCATCCACCTGCTGGCCTCCACCACTTGCTAATGTTACTGAATCTGTGGAAGCTCCGCGATAGCCACCACACGAAGTAACGAGTAACGACCCTATCTAAATCCCAGTAACGACTAACGCGTTCCTGATTTTGGCATAATAACTAGTTACCGTGCTCGTTACCACAATAATAACGTAGTTACTGTAACGCGTTACTTAATAACGCGTTAGTCCCAACACTAGTTAAAAGTCGTTAAAAGAACATTTGTGGTTTTGAAACTTATGCATGTGATGACGCATGAGGGGGCGTCATAAATAATACCCTGATGCTATAAAGACAACTGCTGGTGTATTGTTGGGCGGAGATCTACAGCTGATGTTCTGCAGTGTTCATCTCCCCACGCGTGTTCATTAAAATCATTGTTTTGACCTTAACCTTCTGGGACCAGTGTTGTCATTTTGGATTTCCTCCTATATCCCTCCTTAATATTTGAACCGTTAACAGTAGCCTAAGAGGACCCTGCACATCAATTCTCGATGCGAGGGGGGTACCCGGCGTGTCAATAAGTGAAGCAGAGGGAGCTTGACCATGCGTCGCACATTTGACGAGTTAGGAGTGAGAACATGTTGAACATCTATATTCAAGATGTTTTAAAGAAAAGAACAATAGAAGCTGAACAAACCTACAAAAAGTATAAGAATAAACTGATAATAATTATAAGAAGCAGAAAAAGAAATTACTACAGTGAACTTTTAGATGAAAATAAAAACAATGTGAAAAACATGTGGACAGCAATAGGTCTGTCTAGTGCAGACCCATTGCTGGCACAGCCAAGACAATTCAATTGCCGCTAGCACAGCATTGGGCACCAGGCAGAACTCTTTGTGTGATCTCGTGCACGAGGGAAAGAACCGTGACGAGCATACCATATTTCTAAGATTTTCAGGGCTGAGTACAATAACCTCAGTTTCATCTGAATTAAGAAGCAGAAAGTTAGTGGCCATCCAGGTGTGTATGTCTTTAAGACATTCCTGCAGTTTGACTAATTGGTGTGTGTTATCTGGCTTCATAGATAGATAGAGCTGGGTGTCATCTGCATAGCAGTGAAAATGTATGCTATGTCTTCTAATGATGCTGCCTAGGGGAAGCATGTATAGTGTAAACAGAATTGGTCCTAGCACTGAACCCTGTGGAACACCATAATTGACCTGTGTGAAGAGGACTCTCCATTTACATGTACAAATTGGAGTCTATTAGATAGATATGATACAAACAACTGCAGCACAGTACCTGTAATACCTACAGCATGTTCTAATCGCTCTAATAGGTTATTATGGTCGACAGGATCGAATGCTGCACTAAGGTCTAGCAGGACAAGCACAGAGATGAGTCCACTGTCAGAGACCATAAGAAGATCATTTGTAACCTTCACTAAAGCTGTTTCTGTGCTGTGATGAGCTCTGAAACCTGACTGAAACTCTTCAAATAAACCATTCCTCTGCAGATGATCTGTTAGCTGTTTGACAACTACTCTTTCAAGGATTTTTGATATGAAAGGAATGTTGGAGATTGGCCTATAATTAGCTAAGACTGCTGGGTCTAGAGATGTTTTTTTAAGCAAAGGTTTAACTACAGCCACCTTGAAGGCCTATGGTACATAGCCGATTATTAGAGTTAGGTTGATCATATTTAAGATTGAAGCATTAAATGATGGCAGGACTTCTTTGAGCAGTTTTGTAGGAATGGGGTCTAAAAGACACTCCTGTTATTAAGTCCAGTTCAGTCTCTCCAAAAGTTGATTCTGTTCATCTGGACGTAGCGTTTTCTGGGAGAAACGCTTCGTCACTCATCCAAGTGACTTCTTCAGTCTCAGCTGACTGCAGGTTTCCCCAACATTATAAACAGTACATTTGCATAATGACTGATACCAGCCCACTGAAGGAACAATGGGCTGGGAGGTCAGTTCCTTAATCATAATTATGCAAATTCTCATGACCATTGATCAACAACCACTGGCCAAAACCCACTGATCAAAGACCACTGATCAATGGCCATGAGTACCATTCACAGAGAGTTGGGGAATGGCTGCAATCACAGCATTGTAAGATGGTGACAGATGTACCCTTAGGCCCCCTCCTCGGTTCAGAGATGGTCTTTCCCTTTTCACATAAATGGCCTCCTTGACTCCACACTCAAACCAGCGTTCTTCCCTGTCCAGGATGTGTACATCCTCATCCTTGAAAGAGTGTCCACTGACCTGTAGGTGTAAATAGACTGCAGAGTCCTGACCTGACGAGGTAGCTCTTCTGTGTTGTGCCATCCGCTTCGCCAGAGGTTGTTTGGTTTCCCCGATGTATAAATCCTGGCAATCCTCCTGCACTTAACAGCGTACACTATGTTACTCTGTTTGTGTCGGGGGATCCAATCCTTGGGGTGGACCAATTTTTGGCGCAGCGTGTTTTGGGGTTTAAAAGCCACAGAGACCCGGTGTTTCGAAAAAAATGCGTCTCAACTGTTCCGATACTCCTGACACATATGGGATCACTACAGGTTTTCGCCTGGGCAGCGGTTGTCCTTCTCTCCTGGATCGGCTGGAGGTTTCTTTAGGTGCCTTCCCAGCTTTGACAAATGTCCAGCTGGGATAACCACATTTACTCAGGGCCTTCTTGATGTGCTGTTCTTCTGCCTCCCTGGCCGCTGTGTCAGTGGGGATGGTGTTTGCTCTGTGTTGTAGCGTCCCGATGACACCCAGTTTGTGCTCCAGTGGATGATGAGAGTCAAACCATAGATACTGATCCGTATGTGTAGATTTACGGTACACGTCAGCTTTTAAATGTCCCCCATTCCTGATGGAAATCTCACAGTCTAAGAAGGCTAACCTGCCACTTTTCATATCCTCCCTGGTGAATTTGATGTGTCGGTCCACCGAGTTAATGTGATCCGTGAAATGTAGTACGTCCTGAGATTTGATTTTCACCCAGGTGTCATCCACATATAATAATAATGGATTGGATTTATATAGCGCTTTTCAAGGCACCCAAAGCGCTTTACAATGCCACTATTCATTCACTCTCACATTCACACACTGGTGGAGGCAAGCTACGGTTGTAGCCACAGCTGCCCTGGGGCAGGCTGACAGAAGCGAGGCTGCCATATCGCGCCATCGGCCCCTCTGGCCAACACCAGTAGGCGGTAGGGTAAAGTGTCTTGCCCAAGGACACAACGACCAGGACAGAGAGCCCGGGGATCGAACAGGCGACCTTCCGGTTACAGATACGCTTCCCAACCCCCTGAGCCATTTCTCACCTTCTCAACAAAATCCAGGGTGTTCTGGATGTGGTGTTCAGAGCTGCCCACCAGTGGGTTGAGGATCAAAGCAAGGGCGTAGATTTGGCATGGACGGAAGGAACATGTCCCCACCAATATCCAGCGATTATTGAATTGTCCCCACCAGTAATTTGATCTCTTCAAGTAAAGAAAAACAAAACCGATAGAAAGAAGAAAAAAAAATCTGTCGACGTCTCATTCACCCAGCGGTGCAGAAAGAGTTAAATTTCGTTCTCTACTGGAGTCCTACATCATGGGGAGCTCTGTTTAGTTTTAGCAGCAGCAATCCTGCACTGCGAGGACCTGCAAGGAGGAGAGGAGGATGGCAGCAAAAAGAACCTGGATATAAGAAAATATTTTTCAAAGAAACCTGTAAGTCACTTAAAGTCAGTGTTGGGACCAGAGATGGGCAGTAACGCGTTACAAGTAACGCGTTACTGTAATCTGATTACTTTTTTTCAAGTAACGAGTAAAGTAAGGGATTACTATTGCAAAAACGGTAATTAGATTACCGTTACTTTCCCGTAGGAACGCTGCGTTACTAAAACCGTGATTTTTTGCGAGAATGTCTCATGACAATGACGTTAGCAAGCGCGACGTTTGTGACAACAGCTGTGTGCAGATCAACAATGGATCACATATCGATTGTGGGAGAGAGTATGAGCGTACAGCGTTTAAAGTGTGGAAGTACTGACCTTACTTTGAGTTTGATTCCCTAAAAAGTGACAAAAACATTAGCGTCCATCGTGCGTGGGAAGAAAACTTCTTTTTACAGCAAAAAAACCCCCCTAAACTTCCAAGCAAGCACCGAGTGCGGAGCGATGTAATGGGAAATTCACAGAGAAACTCGCGGATTCTTCAACTGACTGCGGCACACCTGCACCAGGGTAAATTTCTGCCTACCGCAGTCCTGCTTTACAGGTGAAAATAGAGCAACAGAACCGCTGAGTCTTTGACTTTATTTATTTTCTGCTGTGTTTTACTTCCATCTATTTGAAAGAGTGAGTGTAAACACAAAAAATATTTTATGTGCTGGAATGTGTAGAAAATAGGTTTAAATGTTAAACTAATTTATTCAAGTCAGAGAATGTTGCATATAATTAAATTTTTGCTTGATGCATAAAGTTAAAAGATTAAAACTGATAAAACAAGTTAAAAAAAAAGACTTTTCCATTTGATTACATTTTGTATGATGCATTATGTAGAAAAAGTAGAATTGGGCTGAAAGATCTATCGCTTTATCACCTCTTCAGGTTGTAAATCGTGTTTTTAAAAAGTAACTAAGTAACTGGGTAATTAATTACTTTTGAAAATAAGTAATCAGTAAAGTAACGGGATTACTTTTTTGGGGAAGTAATCAGTAATTAGTTACTGATTACTTTTTTCAAGTAACTTGACCAACACTGATGGGGATATGTGGGGTTGGGGGCGGAGGGAAGAAGTACAGTTTCACCAATCAGAATGCAAAGATCGAGACCGAGAGGTCTCATTCCCCACTGTCCTTTAACCACCATGCTAGATACACATCCACAGAGCACAGACTCATGTTAGTGTGAAGCTGATGAGCTTCTCACTGTAGTGTGTTTGTCTAATAATAGTGTTCATGCTGTGAGAACATGTTTGCTTTGAGCTCTGTGGTGAAGACTGTCAGTGTGCATTTCTCAGAAACTCCAGTTCTTTGTGGTCACTCAGTGTTTCACAGCAGAGGTGTTAGGATGGAAAAACTATGAAAAGATACTGCGGTTTATAAAAAGGCAACACTTAATATCTTCAAAAAGCCACATAAAAGTAAATAATAAAGTGTAATAATATCACAGCACTGTTACAGTAATTTTAATGTGTTTATTCCACAGAGACTGATTCAGCTGTGATCTACTCAGCAGTGAGAACTGAAGACGTCAGTTATGGACAAACAACCATCAGAACAAGGAGGCCCAGGTACAGCTGCTCTTTATCTTTGACTGTGGACAGAGACAAGCTAGCTGCTCACACTGTTTACAGCCATGGTGCTAAGCTAACCTAACCACACCATTACTCAAGCTCAGACCTGTGGAGGATAAGACACATCAAGCTGTATAGCAGCAGGAGAACAGGGAGACATTTAGATCATTTATAGAAAATCCAAAATTTCAAAATAAAAAGCTAAGTGCAGGAAAAACTCTGAAACACTCCTGATGTGATTTTAAAATGGAACAAAACTGAAAGGAAAACACAACTGATTTTTTAAATGTGTTTAAAATTAACATCTTTTTTAAATTAAAAAATAAAAATAAGAGAAATAAAGTCATAAATAAAGTGATAAAGTCATAAGATTTGAACTAAAAAAATATTAACTGCTGTGAGTGAGCAAGATGTCAAACAGGACAAATATCAGAACATTTGAATATTTGGGTGAAGTCCCAGTTATCAGCAGACCATCCAGGTACACAGTGCACTACATGTAGCCATACTTTAGTATGAACACACTTCTGCACTCAGTTTAACAAGTCTACGTAGAAACATAGATCACTTCATTCAGAGCATCTGATTTTTATCGTCAATGATTTACAAGCTGTTAACAAATGAAAGAACAAGAGAAGAAAAGCTTTGAAGAAACCTCAGATGATGATGATGTAGAAACCATTTGTGTCTCATGTAATGAAGGATGTTTTATAATTTATGAAAGAGGATGACAGAGGTCAGAGGGAGGGAAACATGAGCTTTATTAGCTGGAAGTCAAAATTCAAACTCAGTCAGTGAAACCAGGAAGAGCGAGACATAACTGAAGTAAAACAGGGAACAGAGACGAGGCGGAGGGAGGACAGACAGGGAACACAGAGGGAACTAATGACAAACTCAAAGTAAGAACTGAAGCTGAGAGAAAGAAACACTAAACCCACACTAGAAGAAACCACATGTACAAAGTTAAAGATCAGCACAGATCTGTGGGCTCCAGGTCTGAAGAAGCAGTTAAGGTGTGAGCAGTGTGGAAGCTCTGTAATTTGTATCTGAGCTGGTTCCCAGTAAAGTCTGAACTGGGACTGTGTGTGATGCAGAGAGGTGGAGATTGGAGGTCTTGATTGAACTACAAAGCTTGTAATCATGTTTCCTGTTGTTTGAACTGTGTGTGTTTGTGTTCAGACTTTAAACCAGAGCCAGACGTCGTCTACTCTTCACTGAAGTAGTCCACCAGTCCAACCACTGACGTCCAGCTGCTGGTCTCTAACTGGTCCCCCCAGCACCTCGGACCAGAGGACATCCACATGTTACAGATGTTTTGTCTTTTTATCACTGAATTAGACTCTGATGACCCAGAACTACTTACTGGAAGTCAGTTCATTGACTTGATGTTTGTTGGCTTTTGTTCCCACAGCAGTTTCTCTGCAGGATTAATAAACTACAAATACAAAATTTAACTTGTTCCTGTTTGGTTGTGGCTAAATGACACACACCTCTCTTCACTGATGAAAACAAAGAATAAATACTAAACCACCTCAACCTAAAAACAGCCAGAGAATCATTCAGTGTCTTTAAACCACACAGAGAAGCTTCAGTGCAGGATGTTTGTGTTTGTGACTGAAACTTTTAGAACTTTAAAGTTCTAGAAAAGCTTATAAGTGAACAACTGAAATACAAAATTTCAGTTCTTTCCCAACATCAGTCGGGATTCAGAAAAAATCACTGCACAATACCTGCTGCTATTAATGTGTTTAATGTTATTTTTTATTCAATGGACTGCAAAAAATATGTGCTGCTCTTTTTCTTGACTTCTCAAAGGCGTTTGATACAGTTGACCATTTCAGTAAATAGACTAAACAGTATTGGTCTATTTCTAAATGCTATAAGTTGGTTATCAAATTATCGTTTAGGTTTTATCCGATACCGGTGCCAAACCGGTACTTTTGAAACGGTGCTCAAACTGGTGCTCAAACAATGGAAAAAACACAAATTCTATCCAAAAACCTCTCATGTTTAGCTGTTTCCCACTTTTTCTTTGGTCATTTTAGCCTTTTTGGCCAGGGTGAAGGGAGTATCTGCCATCAAACAAGAAGACAGCCGCATGTAGCTATGATGATGTTTGCTAGTTCACCTTACATGCATTAATGTAATAACGTGGTGAGCCTACTCAACGTAAATTACACATGAACAACATTAAGCTACTCACGCAGAGAAGAACGGCTGCTGCTGCCATCATCATCCGTCATCATTTCTGCTACACTAGCAAGGCTAGGGGCCAGGACTCTCCTCTTCTGGTTCTTGGGGGATGTTGCTAACTCCGGGTAAGATAACAGGCAACCCACCCGCAGTAGATGTGCCCAGTGTGAGGTCTCGCTGCAAGCTATCAAATACGACGCATTTCTCGGCTTTTAACAAAATGCTATACGTCACCAGGTGTTTCATCAGATTCAAGGAGTTACCTCCTTTGCACAGTATCACCTTAAAGCACTTGTTGCAGGCTGCATCTTTTGCTGTGAAGTACAGCCAGACTTTTGACCGCTTTGCCTTGGGCATTTTTAATCTGTAGCTCTGCTCTAAAAGAACGTACATACCTGGGCCCACCTACTGTCCTTGGAAAGGTAAAATAATTGGCTAGAATCCAAAGTGTATGACATCTCAGGCAAACAAAGCACCGAAATGTGCGCTGCTTTTCGGTCTGGTTACTACTGTTTATGTCAGAAGGATACTGGATACCCATCCCTAGCTGACACATACACATACTTCATCTAAGGTAACAAATGTTATACTAATTCATACAGTGAGATACCAAACACATAAATCTAAATGTGAGGATAAAGTAGAATTTTTCCCATAACAATAACCAACCTTTGTGATAATTTATCTGTTACGGCCCCTGTTTGGAAATTCCAGCGTTCCAGGGCTCACAGATGATTGGCCAGCCAGGGACCTGTGCCCCCACCTGCATTGATCAGTTTGAGAGTCTTATTATATTTTCCAAATGACGAAAACAGCAAACACGACTCTCCTGCTGCTCCCGAGCAGACTACGATCATTGCACTAGACATGCTTCAACATGTTTAAGACACACCTTTATTCTCAGTGGAGTCGTTACCTGTGTGCACTCTTAAGGTCTCTCCTTTTCATTGTTAGGAGAAGAAAACTTAAACGTGTCACACAAGTGAATTACAAAGAATTCCATCCTTGTTCTTAATGCTTTGAAAATCACAGCACTATGAACTGTGGGTAATCCCTCAGGTCCACAGAGATGAGGACTTAAAGAAAATGTGAATAAGGACTCAAAGTGTCTGCAGAGAGCCGTCATGCACTTGATAACATGACAACAGGACGGCCCTGAGCCCTCAGAGGCCGACACTAAGCTGTGACTGTTTATCTGCACGTCTCAAACACGCCTCCATTTGTCTGCAGGCTGAGTGATCTGACTGAGCTCAGCCTCCATTTTCTACAGGGAGACGCTCAGACAGGCTTTCAGTTTCATTTCACAGGAACAGCTTTGCTTCTGTTTTACATGCAGGTGCTGCACAGAACACATCCTGTTCAGTCTGTTTGTGTGACTGACTGCAGCTCAGATAAGAGGCTGGATCAGCTGATTCAACTGGTCAGCAGGCTGCATCATTTTCATCTCTGCAAACACCAATCAAAGTCCTGTACACAGTGTGTTTAGTACTCTGAGTGCGTTATTTGTCAGTAATTGTGTTAAAAGGCTCTGAGTTTAAGTTGTAAACAATCTCAAACCCTGGATTTATCTCCACCATGTAAGCTGCTGACATCCACCTAGCTGCTGTTGAACCATGATTTGGACATATGGTACTCTAAGGTCAATGAAATAAGATAGGCCTGATTAAAGTTCTTCTATGTGAGGAGCAGGATTTTAAATTGTGGATTTAACAGGAAGCCAATGAGGAGAGGCCAGAATAGGAGGAAGCTGCTCTGTCCTTCTAGTCCCTGTCAGGACTCGACTGCAGCATTTTGCATCAGCTGAAGGTTTTATGGGAGTTTTTAAGACATCCTGATAATAACCGATTACACATGATCTGTGAAATGTTCACACTTGTTGCTGCTTCCTGTCTGTGTGTTTCTTCCAGACAAATGTTAGGAAGCTGATTCTCACGCAGGTCACAGATCCACACTCTCAACCCACTGTGGACTGTCCTACATCTCGGAAAACGTTAGAGCACTTTTGCAAATCTGTGATGTCTTGATAAATCGAGTAGATATTTGAAGTTTACACAGCTACATTCAGAAAGAATATTTTAAACTGTGCATCCCTCCGAAACTGCCTCTTACGTTTTCGACGAAATGCATTCTGGGATATTTGCCTGGGTTAGCCTTCAGTAGCTTACTGGGGTCATGGAGAGAATGTGTTAATAATACTGAGTGGTGGGATTTATAACTATGGACTAGTGATGTGCAAATCATGAACGAATCGTTCAATACTCGAGAATCACTTTACTGACTCGTGAATCATGATTCACAAGCCCAACTGACTCACTGACTCATCCCTGTTGCTGTTAGCAGCAATGTATCTAGCTTATAATTAAAATTGTGGAGAAAAACACAACATCCAGTATCGTAACAAAAAATTTCTGCTCTGAACTGGAAGAAAAAACCCTGAGTAGAAGCTCACATCAAGAAAATAGCTCCTCGGTTCACAGTAGCATCGCTCTGCTAACATGCTAACAGCACATTTGAGCTACTCACCCCCTCCCTCCTGTGCTGATTTCTAAGCATAAGCAAATCACTCAGGACTCACTCACCCCCTCCCTCCTGGCTCACAGCTTCTTCTTCTTCTTGGTTGGCAACCAATGTTAAGGTGCATTACTGGCTCACAGCTCAGTGGACATTTAGATGAGAAAATATATATTTAACACATTTAAGGAAAATACTAATAAAATAAAAAATAAAAATATATTAAAATAAAATAAAATAAATGTTTATTAAGCAATTTTGATAGAAAATTGCTTAATTTTAGAAATGTTTTGCTCTTTTTTGCTCTGTAAAATAGTTGTTTTCTTTTAGAATCATTCATCTTAGCAGTAGGATTTACATGAAAAGAGAAACAAATTAAGTTTGAGTGAAAATGTACATTTTTTGCACTCTCTGGTCGACCGACTCAGTGAATCAAATGAGTCAACAAATCCGATTCACTTTGGTGAGTGACTCATTAAAACTCGATTCAGTAAAAAGAATCAAATTTACCATTACTACTATGGACACTATGTGCTGACATGACCTTTTATAAATTTACTGTCCAATCACAAACCTTTAATGGGAGGAAAGAATTTGATTGGACAGTGAGGGTCATGTCCTCATCGAGGATAGAGCGCACAAGAGTGGACTATTATATTGATTAGTCAAATCTCATTAGGCAATAAAACAACTATGGTCAGAAGAGAATGTATTCATTAAAAAAATAAATAGAATTTACAAATAAAATAGTTCCATTAAAAATTACGTGTACTTGTTGAGCCTTTCTGAGAAATGATCCATGTGATTGATTAATTATGCCTGCAGAGACCAAAAGGGGCCCCAAGAGTCTGGCTGCAGCCACTGGGGGGCGCCATATTGCGACTTGCTCAGACACATGAAAAATTAGAGGGAACATTGCCCGGCAGCCTACGTCTATTGCAGCATAACTAAGGGAGGATTCAGGGTCACCTGGTCCAGCCCTAACTATATGCTTTAGCAAAAAGGAAAGTTTTAAGCCTAATCTTAAAAGTAGAGATAGTGTCTGTCTCCTGAATCCAAACTGGAAGCTGGTTCCACAGAAGAGGGGCCTGAACACTGAAGGCTCTGCCTCCCATTCTACTTTTAAATACTCTAGGAACAACAAGTAGGCCTGCAGAGCGAGAGCGAAGTGCTCTAATAGGGTGATATGGTACCACAAGGTCATTAAGATAAGATGGGGCCTGATTATTTAAGACCTTGTATGTGAGGAGCAGCATTTTGAATTCAATTCTGGACTTAACAGGAAGCCAATGAAGGGAAGCCAAAACAGGAGAAATATGCTCTCTCTTTCTAGTCCCTGTCAGGACTCTTGCTGCAGCATTTTGGATTAGCTGAAGGCTTTTCAGTGAGTTTTTTGGACATCCTGATAATAATGAATTACAGTCATCCAGCCTGGAAGTAATAAATGCATGAACTAGTTTTTCAGCGTCACTCTGAGACAGGATATTTCTAACTTTAGAGATGTTGCGCAAATGGAAGAAAGCAGTCTTACATATTTGTTTAATATGTGCATTGAAGGACATGTCCTGGTCAAAAATGACTCCAAGGTTCCTCACAGTGTTACTGGAGGCCAAGGTAATGCCATCCAGAGTAAGAATCTGGTTAGATACCATATTTCTAAGATTTTCAGGGCCGATTACAATAACCTCAGTTTGATCTGAATTAAGAAGCAGAAAGTTATCATCCAGGTCTTTATGTCTTTAAGACATTCCTGCAGTTTAACTAAATGGTGTGTGTTATCTGGCTTCATGGACAGATAGAGCTGGGTGTCCAGTTGTAGACGATGATGCTTGAATTCAAACAGGCACACAATATGAAAGATGAGGAAAATCCCTGAGCACTGTGCAGAGGACTCTGAGGACTGAGACGCATGTTGTCATGCATGTGATAATATGACAACAGGACGGCCCTGAGCCCTTAGAGGACGACACAAAGCTGAGTGTTTATCTGCACGTCTCAAACACGCCTCCATTTGTCTGCAGGCTGAGTGATCTGACTGAGCTCAGCCTCCATTTTCTACAGGGAGACGCTCAGAGAGGCTTTCACTTTCATTTCACAGGAACAGCTTTGCTTCTGTTTTACATGCAGGTGCTGCACAGAACACACCCTGTTCAGTCTGTTTGTGTGACTGACTGCAGCTCAGACTAAAGGCTGGGTCAGCTGTTCAACAGCTCAGCAGTTTGTAGTTTGTTTTCATTTTGCCCCGCCTCTGTCAGTGCGCCCCAGGGCTGCTGTGGCTACAATGTATGTCTGCCTTGCCATCACCAGTGTGTGAATGGGTGGATGACTGAATATAGTGTAAAGCGCTTTGGGGTCCATAGGGACTAGTAAAGCGCTATAGAAATTCAGACCATTTACCGTTTATGTAAACACCAAACAAAGTCCTGCACACAGTGAGTTTAGTACACTGGGTGTGTTATCTGTTAGTAATCGTGTTGAACATTATAAAAGTGTCACAAAAGGTTGATTCTGTTTATCTGGACGCATTCAATTGGAGAAATGCTTTGTCACTCTTCCAAGTGATTTCTTCAGTTCCATTCGATTCCTTCTTGTGGGACATGCATGGAACAATTCACCCAGGAAGCATCCTCGTCAGATGCCCAAACCACCTCAACTGGTTTCTTTCGATGTGAAGGAGCAGCAGCTCTACCCTGAGCCCCTCCAATAGCCAAACTGCTCACCCTATCTCTAAGGCAGAGGCCAACCACTCTTTGGAGGAAGCCCATTTCTGCCACTTCTATCCACAATCTCAATCGCTATCCGAAAGAATAATGATGATTGATCAATGACCATTTAATCAGTGGCCATGTGCACCATTAACAGAGAGAGTTGTGGAATAGCTGCAATCACAGCATTGTAAAATCAACAAATCAGTTTATTTCTAAGCTCAGTTGATCTGACTGAGTGATCTGAGTGAGCTCAGCCTTCACTTTCTACAGGGAGATGTTGTTTTCAGGCACAGAAGTAAAGACATGTTTACCCACAGCATTCAGTTACAGAGGAAGACGTTGCTCTAAGGCACTTCAGAAACAGAGGTTTGTCTGTTATTGGAGGGACAAAAACAATGAAAAGAGAATTCAACAGGTACATGTAAATCTTTATTAACACTTACACACTTACATAGTGCTCATATTTCATTCAATCACAGAAGGAATTCACTGATTGTCATTGTCTTTAAAAAACAAACTCTTATAAGGCACACATGAACTGAGAAAAACCCCACAAACACCAAGAGGACGTTTCAAGAAGGCCACAGAGAGAAGAGTACAGAAGTGGAGCAGTTCAGTGATGTAGGTGGAGGCGTCACACCATCAGGCCATGAAAGTATGAACCATGATTTGAACCTGAAACAGTGCAGAAGCTCTAACAGTGGAGAGATGTTTGGAGTTAAAGCTTTGGTCAGACCAGAGATCAGAGCATCAGTTCATCACACTGTCCTCACTGCTGTAATATTAATGCCACACTGTTGTTCTTTCATGTGCTGATGTGATGCACTCATGTTTACATGTTAGTGTTACTGACCATTAAGTTCTGTAGGAACCACACATTCACACACAGCATACACGGATAAATAAAAAACACCCGTTGATGTCTTTGGACTGTGGGAGGAAGTCAGAGACCCAGAATCCACTTCAGGAGATACATGTATGACCTTTGTTCCTCATGTGCTCCATGTGTTACTTTACTAATTCACAGGAGGAGTCTGTTTCTGTGGGCAACAGGATGACTGTGACCTCCGACACTGCTGTCTCATTACAAATCCACACAAACATGATGTGTATATTTATACATTATGAGTGGCAATTTTCCCTAAAATCACAATGTTTCTAACTTGAGCCAAACTGGTGGATCTGAAAATCCATCTAAACAAATGAGTCAAACTTCACCCAAAAGAGCATCAGTGTACAAAAGTTTGCATCATCTATACAACAGTATAAAATGTGAAAATATGTTTCATATTTTTGAGTCTTATGGGTCTGTTTATGAAAAGTAATCAGGTCTCAACCCAGCAAAGTTGTTCAGGATGTTTTGCTGGTGTCAAAGGTCAAAGCAGTTTAAATCTGAGCTGAACAGTGTGTCATGTTAAAGAAAAGTTGAAGAGGTTGTCAAACTTCTCAGTGCAGGATCAGAGAGAGACGTTAACAGTTTGTACAATCTGTTAAACTGGGTAAGATTGGTTTACAAACTAAAAACAATGTCAGCCAAAGAGATGATTTTTATACAAAGTGTTTTCCAGTGGACTGTACTTAAAGAAGAAAAAGTCACATGAAGCTAATAAACAATCACACCAACATAAAATAGTTAATTTGTCTAACCTGAAGCTCCAACACTCACTGACTCTGAGATCAGAAATTCATGTGTGTTTGTAACACAGTTTGACTTTGTGTCAGTAAATCTCATGAACAGCCTGAAGATGAATAAACTGTAGTTCAGAGTCACTGACAGACAGCACAGACACACACTGTTGGTCTGTGTCTGAACATGATGATCAGCAGAGATGTTTAATATATTCAGCCGTCTGATGGATGTTCAGAAGAGATTATTTATGTCTGTCCTCAGATCGCCTGATTCACAGTTCAGCTGTGGAGACTGAAGACGAAGATCAGCATCATCAGTTTTTTCTGTCCTTGATCATCTTTCTTTCTTCAGTAACTGTGACTTCTTGGAACAGCAGGCGGAGACTCAGAATTCGGCTTTGAAAACTTTGCAGAACCTCATACCTGTTTGCGACGTTTGATTCTCCGTTTTTGTATTTTTGCCCATATCCATAAAATAATAATAAGAGGAAGAAGACGAAGAATTCCCAGAAAAACTATCATCCATACCGGATATCTTCCCGACTGATCTGCAGGTGAGAAACAGGTGTCAGCTGTCAGGTAGGTGATGAGTGAATAATAGAATAGAATTATTTTCCTCATCTAGTTCAGAAGACTAGGTTAATAAATTCATTCACAATATGTATTAAGTGAGAAAATGTTTATACTGGGGGATTTTCTGTGCGTTTAATTTAAAAACAGGAAACACATGATCTGACCAAAACTGAAGCCTCCATCTTGTTTTTACCATAAAAGAAAAAAATGAAAATAAAATTACAACTTAACAGGTCTGACAGCTCCTTCGAGGTCAGAGGTCATGTTTGTTTCATCCAGCTGTTCTATATAATTTGACCTGTTTGACTGCAGATCTGTGAGAGCTCATTAAAACATGTTTGAGACTTTTGGAAGGTCAAATCCTCGAGTCTCTGAAAATGTGTTTATTTATTATGAGGCTGAAACATCTGAACCTGTTCAGATTCGATGATAACAGCTCTGTCACACCAACCAAACTACACTGTACACAATTTACAACCTTTATGTATGAAGCACTTCAAATAATAAGATAATAATAATAATAAATAAAATAGTGAGAACTGACAGACTGCTTTCAAAAATATAGCTAAAAGATGACTTTCCCAACTCTCAGAGAGCTCAGTGTGATCATTAACTCATCATTAACATTATTGAATTCATTTCTGAATTCATTTCTGTAAAATTTGCACTATTTAATTCAGTTACACAAACAAACTGAATTGAGGCTTTTATGGAATTTACTGTGAATAATAAGTTAGTACAAAGATCAGCTTGTTTGTTCTCAACTGTGAATGAATAAAATTAATTAATTTAACTTTGCACAGTGGCATGGTGGTTAGCATTGTTGCCTCACAACACCAATGCTAACCACCAAGAAAGTCCTGAGTTCAATTCCACCATCAGATGCATGTTTGCATGTTTTCCCCATGTTTGCGAGGGTTCCCTCCAGATACTCCAGCTTCCTCCAACAGTCCAAAGACATGCACTTAGTGGGGATTAATTAAATAGTGGGGTTAATTGGAAACTCTAAATTACCCATAGCTGTGACTCTGTGGTGCCCTCAGCTATCTTTTACGGTGTGGTCTGCTGGGATGGCAGCATCTCTGCTGGGGACAGGAAGAGACTAAACAGGCTGATCCGGAGGGCCAGCTCTGATCTAGGATGCCCTCTGGACCCAGTGGAGGTGGTGAGTGACAGGAGAATGGTGACTAAGCTGTCTCTGCCTCATGAAGGAGACTCTGACAGCACTGAGCAGCTCCTTCAGTGGTTGCGGCACCCACGATGTGAGACGGAGAGCTTTCGCAGGTCTTTCCTCCCCACTGCTGTCAGACTCTACAACATGGTCTCTGCAGATGACCACACACGTGCTGACAGACACACACACACACACACATCCCATACACAAATGTAAATCTCGCCCTTTCTCCTTAATGTGCAGTGGCACACCAAGTGCAGTTTTCTCTATGTAACAAAGTATTTTATTCTATTTGTATAGTACTTATTCTATTGTATATACACTGAACAAAAATATAAACAGGGTAACATAAGTGGTACATAAGTGGTCCGCAGATGTGCATGCGCTTTCAAAGTAAATGTTTAAGAGTTCTAAACAAATGTCTGTCCTCCGGAAAATCTTATGTACGCAAACACGCGTTGCAACTTCTTATCTGGTGCGTGCCTTTTATTTTGAAATGCACCTGCGGACCACTTATGTGCACTCCTGAATCCGATTGTTCAGTGATGACGTGAGGAATCCTACTTCCGGGCCTAAAGTAGTCTGCGTTTAATATGACTTTTCAATGTCTCCTGAGAAACACTCTAAACAACTTGTCCGGAACTGTTTTTATCATCTAAGAAACATTTCTAAACTCAGGCTGCTGGTGTCAAAGGCAGAACTTGAGATGATTATTCATGCTTTTATCTCTTCTTGTTTGGATTATTGTAACGGTCTTTTTACGTGTCTCAACAAAACAGCTCTGGATCGCCTTCAGTCTGTACAGAATGCAGCGGCAAGACTTTTAACTGGTACAAACAAGAGGTCACACATTACTCCAGTTTTGGCTTCTCTTCATTGGTTGCCTGTAAATTTTAGGGTTCATTTTAAAATTTTAGTTGTAACTTTTAGAGCTCTGCACGGTGAAGCTCCCCAGTATATCTCTGACCTGTTGAAACCTCATGCTTCATCCCGAGCACTTAGGTCTTCAAGTCAAAGGCTACTGGTGGTCCCACGTACTAGGTTTAAAACACGTGGGGATCGGGCTTTTCAGGCACTGGCACCTAGGCTGTGGAACTCTCTGCTGTTGTCTTTACGCTGTCTAGACTCTACTGACTCCTTTAAAAAGCAGCTGAAGACATTTTTATACAAACAGGCTTTTAATTAATTTTAACTTGTATGTCTGATCTTATTGTAAAGCACTTTGGGATTTTTATCTGTGAAATGTGCTATATAAATAAATTTTACTTACTTACTTCATTTATGTTGGAAGTGATAACAGAGCTGTACGTTTTAATTTGTTTCCAAAACCCTGCAGTCAGGACATGCTATATTGTATTTAGATAGAAGCTAGCGAGCTAACTCCCTGCTAACTTCTAACTCCGTTAAATGTCATAAATTCCGTTTTCATGGATGCCTGGATGTTAAACTCAATTGTTACACCTGGTAGAGCAGAACGCTGATCATTTTATTAAAGATGAAAGACTTTAGACAGTTTTTCAACTCTCAGTAATGCCATAGTGATCGTTTGATATATGGACCTGCAGCG
This sequence comes from Diplotaxodon limnothrissa, assembly GCF_057381915.1. NCBI lineage: Eukaryota > Metazoa > Chordata > Actinopteri > Cichliformes > Cichlidae > Diplotaxodon > Diplotaxodon limnothrissa. The sequence goes on along the minus strand of NC_140598.1, from coordinate 24,934,810 downwards.
GAGTTTAGACCCAGACACGGCTAGTGACGTCAGACTGAACAACTGGATATAAACGCAACACTTTTGTTTTTGCTCCCATTTTTCATGAGCTGAACTTAAAGATCTGAAACATTTTCTACATACACAAAGGACCCATTACTATAAGATATTGTAGTGAGAACTTCTCGTTTGCTGACATAATCCACCCCACCTCACACGTGTGGCATTTCAAGGTGCTGATTAGAAAGCATGAATATTGTGTATTGCACAGGTGTGCTGCCCACAATAAAAGGCAACTCTGAAATATGCAGTTTGATCACACGGCATCTTAAAACTCTCAAGAATGAGATTAAGTTGCTAAACCCTGACGTCTGACATGCCAAATGAGTTAGTTTAGCTGTAAACTTTGGTGTGTAAATGCATAGAGTGAGGAATTTATTGACAGTGGGGGTATGCCTGTCATAAAATGCGTAGTAAGAGCTGCCTCAGCCAGATAAACAGGAAGTCACAGTTATAAGCCTGGGGTTCAGCCTGGGGAGATCGTCCTCGCCATAGAGTGAGAGCGCTCCAGAGGGTGTGTAAAAAAAAAGAAAGAAGAAAACATCCAGTGCACTATATGAAGTTGTGGTTTAAGGAAAGGTGTTTGTTGAATAGAGTAGTGTGAACTTTAAGAAAAACTGAGGAATGCAGTGAGAAGAAGTGTGTGTGTGTTGCTGTGGTGTCCCCCAGGGATCTGTGTTAGGCCCTACCCTGTTCTCACTGTATATGCTTCCTTTAAGTGTCATTTTTGAGAAATACCACATTGCCTTTCACTATTATGCCAATGACATCCAGATCTATTTTGAGCTGAATGATGATCTAGCTATGTCCGTGAGTAACTTTCGAGAGTGCATGTGTGAGGTCAAGCAATGGCTTCTGGCAAATTTTCTTATCCTTAACGATAAGAAAACTGAAATTATGATCTTTGGCAGTGACGCTCTTCGTGCCAAACTTCATGATGCTTTTGGCTTCCTCACTAGTTCTTTCCCTGACACTGTTAGGAATTTGGGTGTGCTACTTGACAGCTCATTTAAACTTGATAAACAAGTATCCGCTGTCGTCAGATCTAGTTTCTACCAACTTCGCCTTATTTCCAAGGCCAAACACTACATCCCGCACAATGACTTGGAAAAGCTTATCCATGCCTTTGTAACGTCAAGACTAGATTACTGTAATTCACTTTATTATGGTCTCCACTCTACCCTTTTACATAGATTACAGACAGTCCAGAATGCCGCTGCACGCATTCTAACTAAAACTAAGAAGTTTGCTCACATCACTCCCGTCCTTGCTGATCTGCACTGGTTGCCTGTGAAATTTCGTATTCAATTTAAAATTCTGTTGTTTACTTTTAAAATTACTAATAACACAGGGCCAAGTTATCTTAAGGAACTCTTAAATTCATATCTTCCTACGAGGGCCTTAAGATCTTCCTCACAGTCATTGTTGGTTCAGCCCAGATCTCGCTTGAAGTCTAGAGGTGATCGAGCGTTTGCTCTAGCTGCACCTGAGCTGTGGAACAATCTCCCGATTGGCATCCGGGCGTCTGATTCTATTCAATCTTTTAAATCACGGCTTAAAACATATTTGTTTGAACTTGCTTTTTCTACTAGTTAAATTCTCGCCTCGCTTCTAGTGAGTTATTCTATTAATGTGTCTGGTTGTTTTGCGTTGTCCTGCGCTGTCAATGTTTTCTATCACTGTTTGATGGTACAGCTTTACTCTGCTATAGCTGTGTGCTATAGTTTATTCTTATTAGTGGTTTTTACCTGTGAACATAATCCCACACTTATAGGACTCCGATGTTTTAGTGTAAATCATTTTATTGTTTTATTGTTTTATGTAAAGCACTTTGGCATGCCCCTGGCTTTTAATGTGCTCTATAAATAAAGATTGTTGTTGTTGTTGTTGTTGTTGTTGTTGTTGTTGTTGTTGTGTAACAGGGAGTGAGAGTGTGTGTGTTCACAGCTCGATGGAAATCGGCTGATGTGTGTAGGATGAATGATTGGGCCGCGATTTTTCTCAGATTATTGGGTTTTGTTTTATTACAGTGGAACCCCAATTTACGAAATTAATCTGTTCCCGAGGGTCTTTCGTAAGTCGAAAATTTTCGTAAATCGAAACCAAGGGGTTGTCACATAATTCGAAAGGCATCTGGGACACTGACCACATCAGATGGTATGTCCCTGTGTCTAAAATGATTGTAACGATTCAATCTATTCTAAAATTATAAAGAATTGTTTTAAAAAAAACTTTTGTAATTACATCATATTGCTGGCAGTGGAAACTTCAGTGGCACGAGAAGTTCTGCAGCCAGCAATAAACATGAGGGGACTGATTGGGTTAACAATGGGGTTGTTTGTAGTCAAGACCACCTAAACCAAGACAATACCAAGACCAAGACAGACCGAGACAAAAACGTCTTTAAACTGCAGCCAGATGCTGCTTCGTTTACGGGTTTCAGGCATATTTGTGTGTTTTTGCAATGCACTCGCACAGCCCTCCTCACTGCTGTCTACTGTCTCACTCGTGTACTGAGAGGACGCACACTCAACTTGACTGTCGCATCTCTCACCCTCTCTGTTTTTCACACAATGATATTATCCTATATCCTCGCATGTGACTGGCCACAATATGGAGGGATTGGAGCATAGCTGAGCTGTGTGAGAGCTGAGCAGCGAAAGGAAATTAAGTGAGGAGCCGTCTCTCGCTCAATGCGAGTCGACTCTTCTGATTCACTATAAAGCACTCTCTAAGCACGGCTCTTAGAGCTGATGCTTTTGCGCATGACACATTATCGAACGTTACGTTGTTTGTCATGGATATTGTCAACTCCAAATCTCGCGACCACTATGTCGATCTGAGACAGCGAGACAAGACAAGACAGAGTGATCCAAGACCAAGACCAAAGTCTGTTGAGACCAAGAGAAGACCAAGACCACATAAAAGTGACCGGTCTCGAGACATCCAACTCTACAATGGGGACAAAAGTTTGACTGACTTGATACTGATACGCAAGATTGCACCTGCTCCACCCAGACAGTGGGAAAGGGGTGCATGTATGTAGGTTTTATTTTGTTTTGGGTTTTTTAACAGGAGGAGGAAAATTAAGGCAACATCCTAGGTTCACATCAGCTTGTGGGCCCTGCAGACTTTAGTTGCCACTTATCTTTGCTACTGATTTTTTGTGAAGGAAACGGTGTTCTTACTGGCTGCGTGGTTAGTTATGGTATGACACTGTATTGTTGGAAAATGTCATGTTACAGGGAGGAAAATGTAATGTGAAAATATACTGTGTTGAAACCAGTGTCACTCCTTTCACAGCAGCAGCAAATTGTTAACTTCATGATTTACAGCAGCACCTCTGGAATCTGTTTATCCAGGCCTGACATCCAGGACTCTAATGTTGTTTTTACTCTAAGAGTCCATCTGGGGGATTTGGCATCCAGCAGACAGACATAGGTTTAATAAAGCAGAATGTGCAGTAATTACAGGAAGTTTTATTGTACTATGTATTATTATATCACTATTTATCTCGTGTCGCTGAGCTCATAGCATTAAACAAGTGAATGACGTATTTAAAGAACAGTCACAATGTATAATGTGTTGGCATAAACATATGGGATGATCTAGGATTTGGGCAAATTATGGCAACAGTAGTGGTTTAATTTTCTGGGGAAATAAATTGCACAACACAAACTGGTGACTGTAGTGTCGGATGCCTCATTACTCTTCTGACCTCCAGGTGTTTGCATATGTGAAGCTCATATGAACTCACAGAGTTTGTTTTGAGGCAGTCGTGGTGTGGATGCAAGCTCCAGGCGGAGCCAGGAGTTAGACATACTTAACATGAAATTCATACTGATTTTATTTTCTAACACGGGTTTACAGGCGTGGCGCAAAGCTACTTCAGAGGAAAATTTCTGATGTTTTTTCCTTTTTATTCTTCTAGTTCTGGTGAATTGACACATGGGGGAAACCATGTGTCAAAAAGGGGAGGTCAGCTTTAATATAAAACAGTGTTTTCCAGGATGATTTCTTTATGACTACTGTGATTTGTGTGATTAGCAATTCATGCACAAGCAGTGTTGGGGAGTAACGGAATACATGTACCGGCGTTACGCATTTTAAATACTAAATATGAGTAACTGTATTCCGTTACAGTTACTATTTTAAAGGGTGGCTTTTACAATGCAGATACTCAGTTGAAATAAATGGATTACTTGGCGGTCTTTTCCTGTTTCATATGTTAGGCTATGCCCTCTCTATTTTTGATAATTCCACACCAGTGGAAATCCAAACAAAACATGCATTAAGAGGCCCTAATGCCTGTGTCTCAATCTCGTGGCCCATGTCATCTCTATTTACGGACCGCATAATGACATGAAGAAATAATTTAAAAAATTATTATTCAAACAAATTTTTTAATATGAAAGCAATAGGCAGAGTGTTACAGGCATCGCCCTAAAGAATGTAGCCTCATGGGCAGTAGTCCGTGCTGCAGGGAGAATGGACTGCCATACTCGTTATGTGTCTGTGAGTGAGGAAGGGAAAAAAAGGGGAGTGGAAAAGTGTGAGTTGCCACGATTCCACTTGTAGTCTAAAGAGGTAGCTGGTCTTATTACCTGTTTTATTTTGTGACAAATGTAGCTCCTAGGCACATCTCTTTTATCCTGACGTTATTGGAAATTACAGCTGATTATGATTATTCCAACCTAACCCATTTCCTACTTGTTATGTGTCAAATGTAAATAGTCTGGTGTGTACTGTTTCTATACAAAATGTTTATTTATTGTTTGTAAATGCATTAGATATTTGAATCTGTTAAAATACAAATAGGTTACAATAGTAATATAAGCGGGTTAATCGCAGTGTTAACAGTACTGCACAGAAATGTTATTGATGCTGAACAGCAGCAGAATGTAATTACAGATTTATTGTAAATAAGGATAAAAGACAATTATTTTGTAAGTGTATACTTGTGAGAAAAACCAGTTGAACAGTTGAACATATGGACCTGATTGAATGTGTTTTTGGTGTTAAAAGAGAAATGTGTGTGTCTAAATGAACAGAAAAGAACACAGTGCAATTCAGTTAATAAATCAGACGAAGGAAGAGCCTGCAGACCGAGCGCAACTCATGTCTCCAAACTCTGCTTTTCTGTTTATAAACAGACCCTATAGAAGGCCTGTAACAAACAGTAATAAATCACACAGCAATAGTACATTCATGTAGTTGTAAAAAGCATGATAATATATTAAGTAATCCAAAGTATTCAGAATACGTTACTGTCATTGAGCCTGTTTTGTGCAGTAACAAAACAGGCAGCACTGAAAGCAGCTCTAAGTGTTTGTGTTGTTCAATGATTTGTGCACAACAACAACAATGGGACCTCTCTCATCCATCAGTCACCATGTGGACATTTTTCTGACACACTTTGAAGCTGATGGACGTTTTGTGTCTGCACTAAGTACGTTTTCAGCAGCTATGGCACCAGCAGGATTCACTTTCACAGACTCACACACACACTCAGCTCTATTCACTCACCTGTAACACTCAGGTAAACAATGTTGATGGGCTCCCATGAGTCTTTTTCTGCCACACTGACACCACACACGTATGCTCCAGTGTCATTAATCGTCACATCCTTCAGAATCAAAGACACGTCTCCATCCTTCATCTGTCTGTCCTGCAGATCCACCCGGTTCTTAAAAGATGGATGCTGGAAAATTGGAACAAATTGACCATTCTGGTATGAAAGGACATTTCCTGACTTTAGATCAGCTTTGGTCCAATTTACAGCTGTAATTTTGCTGTTTGGAGCTCGACATGGGAGAGTGACGTTCTGTCCAGACTCAGTTTTGAGAATTTTGGGGTCTGAAAGAGGAAACAACACAGAGCAGAGAGGTTAAAGGTCAAAGTACAATTATGATCAGAATGACTTACTTTAAATATTTTGTTCATTTCTTTTGACATATGAGTTTTTAGTCATGTTGGATTTAATGAACCTCTGAACATCCACCAGGCAGGTCACCAGTGACCCACTGAGGGGGAATTTTAGCCTCATGCTAAACATGCAAAGTGTCAGAAACTACAAGATGTTAGCTTCCACAGAACAACAACATGTGTAGACAAATTAACATAAAAAGCATTTAAAAAAGGTTATGTTGTGTTTTTAACTATTTGCCTGTCTACGAGAGGTCTGTTTGTAGAGTTGTCATGGTGATGAGTAGACCTTGCGTTTTGGGGGTATACTGTCCCTTTAAGAGCCACTTGAAGCCAGAGCGCGCATTTTATCAACTTTTCTTCTGACGATGCTGTCTGTGTTGAGCGCTCAGTGGATCTGTGTTTGACTACTCTGCCTAGGCTGCACTGTCGAGTGCAGATCCACTGAGCACAGCGTAAGCTAGCGAGACAGAAGCTAAGCTCGTTGCAACATGGCAACTGCCTCAACGCTACCCGAAACTGAACCTCCCCCATCCTCATTCAGATCTGGCGTTTGGAACTATCTTGGTTTTCATGTGAAGTATGAACCTGAAGGTAAGCGCGTCATGGACAAAAGTAAAACAGTATGTCGGATGTGCCATGCAATGCTCAATTGGTGGGGACTAGTGCATTAGCACAGTTAGTTCATTAAAATGTTTACGTCGTCCAGCCCCACGCACGGGGCGATCTGCAGCAACTCGTTAACTGAGATTTGCAGCGTTATGGTGTTAATGTCATTTTAACGAGATTTACGCTGACAGCACTAGTGGGAACAAAACGAATATGACTGCACATTGACGCCGACATCATCCTAGTGCAAAGACAAGTGGAAGCAGACAAAAACAACAAGCATGCATGCTACAAACTTTACCCGAGTCATTTAGACAGCCGTTAGCACATGATTCTCCTTATGGGGACCTGATATGTTTAATATGCTGCTGAGAATATAGCCCAGAAGAAGCGTATAGTATAGCTTTTATTTTGGAAAGAGCCATTTCTCTGTAATAAACTCTCTTTTCCAAAGATGAGTGATTTCTCGATCAGATAGATTCATTTTATTTTATTGTTTTGTTGATTCAGCAACATTAAATTTAAAAACTATACTTTTGAGTTAAAATATATATTTATAATTTTAATAAATGACTAATTAAACCAGCATGAACATTCTTTTGTATCGAAAAAATATCGAACCGTGACACCAAAGTATCGAACCGAACTGAACCGTGAAATTTGTACATCGTTGCACCCCTAATGTTTACTGTTGTCACAGATCCTGAAAGAGTTTTAGGCTGAGCCAGTGGAATAGTTCAACTTAAATGTTAAATGTTAAACTGTGCTTTTCTGAGTACAGTTGAAGAATAAAACAACCTCACAGAAAAAGTATTTTCTGCATCTTGTCTCATTCCCCATGACCGAGCCAAATGTGCTGATAATAAGTGAACATAATGTGTGAGAGAAAGCAGCCTCTCATTTTAAGACACTGTGAGTCTCTGCATGCTGCCTTTATGGAGCTACAGCTGTTTGTATACACTGAACAAGAAGCTTTGTAGCTGCATACTGACTCCTGACACTACAACACATCACACTGACACACGCATTACACTTCTTTGTCTCTGTCACAGCTGGATTACAGATGTTAAGTGTCCACTCAGCCTCGTGTCTCCTTCACACAAACAGATAAACTGAATCCAGATGAAAATAATCCTCCTGTACTTCTCAGATCACTTCTAAACTCAGTTTAGTTCAATCTCACCTGCAGAGATTCACTTTCACAGACTCACAACCACCAGCTTCACCCCTCCCCTCCCCCTCCAGCTGTAGGCTTTAACATTGAGTTTCCCCACACATGTTTACAGACGAGTTAGAGAGCAAGAGAAGAAGAGACGGATTCATAAATGTCTTTGTTTCTGCTCTAACCAAACAATGCTGCTCTACAACTCTAGACTACCAGCCACAAAGACAACAGCTGGAGAAACATCTGTCTACCTCTGACATCCACCAGCTCATCCATACAACAAACAAACATCAACAACCAGGAAGCAGCTTCACCTCTGATCACACACACTCAACTCTACTCACTCACCTGGAGGATCAACAACAATCAGATAAACAATGTTAATGGGCTCCCATGAGTGTTTTTCTGCCATGCTGACACCACACATGTATGCTCCAGTGTCATTAATCGTCACATCCTTCAGAATCAAAGACACGTCTCCATCCTTCATCTGTCTGTCCTGCAGATCCACCCGGTTCTTAAAAGATGGATGCTGGAAAATTGGAACAAATTGACCATTCCGGTATGAAAGGACATTTCCTGACTTCAGATAAGCTTTGTTCCACTGTACAACTCTGATGTTGCTGTTTGGAGCTCGACATGGGAGACTGACGTCCTGTCCAGACTCAGCTGTGAGAATTTTGGGGTCTGAAAGAGGAAACAACACAGAGCAGAGAGGTTAAAGGTCAAAGTACAATTATGTAGCTTCCTTTGACATTTGAGTTTTTAGTAATGCTGGTTTTCATGAACCTCTTGTGGAGCAGGGAAATTATTTTACTGCTATTGTTAAATAATTGTCATCATTACCATTGCATTAATAATATAATCTGGAGTTTATATTGCATTCAGGGGTTGAACAGTGTGTGTCTTTCAGAAAGACTGAGTTGCAGGCTGACAGGAAGTTGTATGCAGAAGTGAAAGCAGATAGTTATTTTGAGGAGCAGGCCAGACGAGGCCATTTGAATTACTAGGTTATTCAAAATGATCATTGCTTTAACAATGTAACAGATAGCTTTAAGAAGGCCTTAAGCAGTTATGACTATTTTATACACAATGCATATCTGTGCTTATTAAAGAGTTGGAGCTCGGTCAATTAATTGGGGGTCGGAAGCTTTGTTCGGCGCGATGTTCGGACAATCTATTGTGCAAGTGACTTGGAGCCATAGAAGGAATTGCAATACATGCTTACAAAACACTTATATATCAGATCATTTTATATTAAGGTTTTAGTAGAGGTTCTTGGTTAAAACATTTATTTAGTAGAAGACATACACATAGTCTCAGTGAGCTTCTGGTCTAGTGAAAGGTCAGAAGTGCAACAGGTGAATTGAGAAAGAGCATTTGAGGACGAGACACAGACAGTAGGTGAAGAGGTGACACAAAGAGCATGTGAGGTCAACACATACACACATATTAGTCAGATTTATTTAGAGGAGAGATTAGTTATGTCTCGACAAGAAAGAGGAACAATTCACTTTGAGACAAGAACGGAAAGTACCAGCCATAAAAATAGAAGATGATCTTCTGGGTGAAAAGTCATGGTGATGTTGATCTGATCTATGTATAAAATGTATCTGTGACGCATGAAGGGGCGTCAGTAAATCAAACCCTGATGCTATAAAATATCTGTTCATGCTTTGATTAAGTCGAGGACTACTGGCTGTCTGCGTACAGAGTGTCTTCCCACACGTGTGTTCATTAAAATCATTGTTTGACCAAGAGCTTCTGGACCAAGGGTGGTTTGTACTCTCCCTCCTCAATTTTGAACCTTAACACTCTGAACATCCACCAGGTAGGGCTGTTCGATATAAAAAATATATATCGGATGTATTAAATCCAGTTCTTTGTATTCTTCAACGGCCAAGAAAGACACAGCTCAAAGTGGTCCAACTTAAAAAATGATCTTTAATTTTACATATTCCGGAATATGGAGACTGAGCACACAGACACGCCAGCCGAAGTCTCAGACAGAAAACAGGAAGCCTGATTATTTATATTCTTCCTTTAGACGTCACACACACTTTACGTTTCGATCAAACACTCTACTTAGTTTCACTTTCTGCCTGCAGCTCCTCATATTCTACAAAAACATGCAGTTTCCTGTCAGCCTGTGACCTAGTCAAGTCTGGGCCTCTCATAAAACAATCTAATCAGCAAATAAGTATTATGATTATATATTTAAATCCCAACAGATGACAATGTAAAAAGGTCTATCGTTTCATATTACTCTATCCCTTGCTTCATGGCGTCGCAAAATAAACTGTTTGCGGCAATATTTTTTTTCATCGTTTTGATGGTCACTGTAGAATTCATTTCTTAAAGTTCTCTCTTTCTCTTATATTTAAAATAACCACACTACAGACAGACAAGCGACTGCTTTTATGTATTGTCGTTAGCAACAACACTCGCGTGCCTCCGCCGTCCGCCTGTTTGTTTTCCACATAAACCTTTCACAATAAAGCTGAAGATCCTATTGAGATTTTTCAAAATAAAATGAATCACATGAAATAGTATGCAGAGTGTTTACGGATGAGAAGCAAAAAAAACCCGTCAGGTGCTAAAAAATAAACCTTAGAACCTTACACGCCATGTAATAAACACTGACAAAGAAAAAAGCAACCATTTCAATGTCTACAAATGTATAGCTTCATGCTTTGGTCAAAACCCTTGACTCCAGGTACACCCAGCTGAAAACACTTCATGCAAGTCGAGTTGATCTGAGATTCACTGAATTGAGAGAAAATTTAACATTTTTGGGATATATATCGTTGTCAGGACAATAAATGTCTTATATCGGGTTATCAGATTTTGGTCATATCGCACAGCCTTACCAGCAGGTCACCAGTGACCCACTGAGGGTGAATTTTAGCCTCTTGCTAAACATGCAAAGTGTCAGAAACTACAAGATGTTAGCTTCCACAGAACAAAAACATGTGCTAACATGTGATAAAAGTAAACATAATCAGTGAGAGAAAGCACCCCTCTCACTATAATAGGGCTTTGGAGCGTGATGTCACGGGGGTGGGCGTGGAAAGGATTTTGGCCCGATCCGCCATTTTGGGGGTCTAAACAAAGCGCAAGCGAAAAAGGAGCGAAGGCACACACAACAGCCACCGTTCATATTTGCTGTGTGGTCGGCTGCAATGTTCGATCACACGACCGGCAAGAGAATAAGCTTGAAAAGGGTTTGTCTTTTCATTCTTTCCCAACCTGGAAGCAACACGAGGCGGCTCGTGTATCGATGTTACCAAACGAAGGCGTCCAGCCTGGATAGCAGCTGTGAGACGAGCTGATATCCAGTTCTCTTCCATCTCCAGATATCTGTTGGTGCTCCAGACATTTTCATTCCGGTAAGTTCTAAATATGTTCATATCACTCTTTATAGCCTATTAGTTTTATTTTCTATGCGCTCTGAGCTCATAGCAGATTAGAACAAACATCCTACTGAGTGATTTTGCAGAACTACCTTCTATTTATAGAGTTGCTAATTATTTGGCATTATTTTAGCAAACCAGCCTATGAAATGGATGAAACACATCGTGACTGGGTTCCAGCGCTACACAAGGGACCTGCTTCAAACATACCACCATGCCAATCAGATTACTTCTCCTGTGTCAACAGGAGGAAACAGCCAGATATGCCAGAGCTGTAGCATTGGCCAAGCAGGGTCCAGGATGAATCTGGAAGAAATCTGGGGAATGGAGGATAATAGGCTAAGTTTCATCATCCGAGCCACATATGATGTGCTGCCTTCCCCCATAAATCTGTAGTTGTGTGTTGGAAATAACCCATCTTGCTCCCCGTTTACAGTCCCAGCAACACTCAAGCACATCTCTGTTGGTTGTAGGACTAGCCTTACTCAAGGCAGATACACATGGAGACACAACCAGGTCCTCAGAAGTCAACCCAGGCAGGGCCACCTGGGATGAGGGTGTCTAGTGATAATAGCCCAAACACCGGATGAATCTAAGGTTTACTACTGCTGATGTGTCCTAAAATTTTAATATTATAATCTAGGTCAGATTTCTAATCCCTGAATCTAATCAAGGAAGGTGTAGGAGCCATATGAGTTGTTCCTTCTGACTAAGTGGGTTGGTTTGTGGTCCACGTTTCCTCATAGCAGCCATCCCTCAAGACTTTCTCCATTTGAAGCAATGCATTATCAGGGATTGTAACATCAATTCTTTTGCTGAATAAGACACTGTGAGTCTCTGCATGCTGCCTTTTCTGTAGCTACAGCTGTTTGTATACACTGAACAAAAAGCTTTGTAGCTGTACACTGACTTCTGAAACTACTTAGCTTATTAAAAATGTGTGTGTCTGTAGTCTCAGTGACTACAGCCTGACTCTAAAGCTGAGTGTAAATGTGACCAGATGAAGTGTGAGGTTGTGAGAAAGTCTCTGACTGCATTCATAGATGTGTCCTTTCAGCTGCTCGCTCTGATCCAACCTTTGGTCTCTAAGAAGAGGCTTCAGGGAGACGTTTGCTACGTTGGACTGTAGGACCATCAGAAATGTGTGCAGTAACAAAACAGGCAGCACTGAAAGCAGCTCTAAGTGTTTGTGTTGTTCAATGATTTGTGCACAAAAACAACAATGGGACCTCTCTCATCCATCAGTCACCATGTGGACATTTTTCTGACACACTTTGAAGCTAATGGACGTTTTGTGTCTGCACTAAGTACGTTTTCACCAGCTATGGCAGCGGCAGGATTCACTTTCACAGACTCACAACTACCAGCTTCACCCCTCCCCTCCCCCTCCAGCTGTAGGCTTTAACATTGAGTTTCCCCACACATGTTTACAGACGAGTTAGAGAGCAAGAGAAGAAGAGACTGATTCATAAATGTCTTTGTTTCTGCTCTAACCAAACAATGCTGCTCTACAACTCTAGACTACCAGCCACAAAGACAACAGCTGGAGAAACATCTGTCTACCTCTGACATCCACCAGCTCATCCATACAACAAACACACATCAACAACCAGGAAGCAGCTTCACCTCTGATCACACACACACTCAACTCTACTCACTCACCTGGAGGAACAACACGAAGGTAGATGATGCTGAGTTTCCATGAGTGTTTTTCTTCCACGCTGACTCGACACACGTATGCTCCTTCATCATTAATCGTCACATCCTTCAGAATCAAAGACATGTCTCCATCCTTCATCTGTCTGTCCTGCAGATCCACCCGGTTCTTAAAAGATGGATGCTGGTACTCTGGAAAAAAGTGCTGATTCATGTACAAAAGCACATATTCATCTTCCAGGTCAGCTCTGCTCCACTTTACAACTTTGATCTTGTTAATTGGAGCTCGACATGTCAGAGTGACGTCCTGTCCAGACTCAGCTGTAATGAATTTATGGTCTGAAAGAGGAAACAACACAGAGCAGAGAGGTTAAAGGTCAAAGTACAACTATGATCAGAATGATTGACTTTAAATATTTTGTTTATTTCCTTTGACATTTGAGTTTTTAGTCATGTTGGATTTAATGAACCTCTGAACATCCAGCAGGTCACCAGTGACCCACTGAGGGGGAATTTTAGCCTCAGGCTAAACATGCAAAGTGTCAGAAACTACAAGATGTTAGCTTCCACAGAACAACATGTGCTGATAATAAGTGAACATAATGTGTTGTAGCTGTATACTGACTCCTGAAACTACAACACATCACACTGACACACACATTACACTTCTTTGTGTCTGTCACAGCTGGATTACACATGTTAAGTGTCCACCCAGCCTTGTATGTCCTTCTCACACAAACTGGACTAATATGAAAATATTTGTTAGATAATATTGTTAACATGTCAACCAGGCTCATACATTCTATTCCTCTTTAAGCATCATTTGCTTTCTAACATCTAAATCTCATCAAAAGGCTGAAACAGGAAAGTCAAACAGAGGAATACACATGTTACAGATTGTAAGCGTGTTATCTGCGTGTTATTTTGCAGCTCTGACACTCAGGTTGTTATAAATGTCTGAGTCTGTTGGTATTGTCAATGACTAACAGACAACCTGAGTCTAAACCTGATCAGATGAAGTGTGAGGCTGTGAGAAAGTCTCTGACTGCATTTATATATGTGTCCTTTCAGCTGCTCGCTCTGATCCAACCTTTGGTCTCTAAGGAAGAGGCTTCAGGGAGATGTTTGCTACGTTGGTGTCACAGGCGTGTGGAGAGGATAGAGGACCCATGTCCAGACAGAGACCAGGAGACAAAATTGGACTTAACAAAAGACGAGCCTTTATTTAGGGCTGAAAACTCGTGTTTTGTTTTTTTTTTTTTTTTTTTTTTTTCACAAGGCTTAACTGAGGGGAAACCTGAACGTAAACTGGGAAACTACGACTATGACTTTGACTTGAAACTATGACTAGACAACATAAAAACTATGACTTCTTTTGACTTGACTGGGAAACTGTGAAAAGAGGTAGGAGATTTAATACAGCCAATGCAACACTGAACTGGACACCTTAAACTAGCTTTTTAATTAAGCAGCAAGGCAGAACAAAGTCGGGGCTGTATCAAGACACGAGGACTAAACCCCAATTCAACCAGACCCAGAACTGATCCGGAATTAAAACTGGACTACAACAGTTCAAAATCAGGACTACTTGGGACTTAACCAAGACAGAACCACAATCAGAACGTTTATATAATTATTTAGCCTTGTTGTCCAAACAAGCCTGCAGAACTTAATGAATATAGAAATTGAAAAATAACAAACCTAAAAAGAAACACTAGGTATGAGATACATGAGGACCTTGGTGATACTTTTGGTAAACAACCATTTGACTAAAATGTCTGTCTCACCTGCTCTTGTTCATCTCTGTTCTGTCCTCATTCTCCATCTCCCTCTCTGTTCCTCCCTCTCTCTTTGTGCTGACAATCATCAAATATACAGTTGAAACCAGATATTTACAAACTCTTCAGATAAAAACACTTTTTTAATTGTAACATCAAATCAGACTAAATGTTTTTTTTTAGATTGATAAATACAAAAAACACATTTGTTAACTTTAAGAGTAAAGAGAGAAACTATCTGTATTTCTTAATTGCAAATGGCACCAAATTGTATTCAAAATTGAGCCACACTTATGGAGCTCCACAGTTCTGTTCCTGGTGTTTTGGTTGACATCTCTTGATTTTCCCATGTCACAGAAACAGGCTCTGTGTTTTGCCTTATATGCATCCACAGCTGTGCCACCTGTTTACTCACATGGACTCTACTAACCTATCAGAAGTTTCTTCAGCTCAGAATGGAATCGTCTGGAGTTTCTTATTAATTAACAAACTTAGTGTATATGTGCTCCTAAATTTGATGAAAAGTGATAAAAATAGACAGCTCTGTCTCTCTTTATTCTGACATTTAACTAATTCAAAATATATTTCAATATTTATCTAAAACAAAAGTTTACTCTAAATTGATGTTGTGCAGTAAAAATGTTTTATGTTTTCTCCCTAAAGTGTAAATATCTGGTTACAAATATGAATATACTGCTGTGTACTGAAATCCCTCTTGTTTTGCATAGAAATATACTGAACAACATCCATCCATCCATCTTCATCCGCTTTATCCGAGGCCGGGTCGCGGGGGCAGCAGCCTAAGCAAAGAGGTCCAGACCTCCCTCTCCCCAGCCACCTCCTCCAGTTTATCCGGGGGAACAACATACAAAGCATAATATATAAAATAACATTTACCTGAGTTTTTTCTTTGAAAGAACCCTCTAATGTCCATTCTTATATTTCAGTACATAACTGAAACCGAATTAGTCGGGGAGGGTAAGAACTGAAAATATGAAATAAACACACGTAAGCTAAGACTCTCTAAAAAAATAGCATTTGTTCGGCTTTTCATTTCGCCATTTGTTGATTCACTTGAAGAGCAAGTAACGTAATATGGGTCAAGTGATCAGTTTGATATCAATCTTTCGTGATGCACTGTCATATTTACATTATTTGTACGGTATGAATGATTTGCGTTGGTACCTGGTCAAACTTAAGCTCTCCTTAGTATGGCTGGCTCCGTCTCTCCAACAGCGCACTCACAGGCAGCAGCTGCCCCGCCCTCTTGCTCAGTCGCTTAGTGCCTGAGCTCGGATCATACCAATATCAGGGGGGGATTCACGCACAGTCCTAAATTCCCACAGTGTGCACTATGTGCTTCGAATATTGTGTGCACTTTTTGTTTTATACAGTTGTCAGCCAGGCATCTAACTATGAAAAAATTACACTCCAAAAGACCCCAGGCTTCTGACAAAACAACCTGGGTTTAAGCCCAGTAAGCCACCCCCACGCTCCGCCCCTGATACACACATGAGGTGATCAGGGGAAGTAAAGATGCATGAGGACACAGCTGACCAAAATGAAACATAATGACACAGGGGAAAGTAAAACTAACTACATGAACACAGAACACAAAATAAAACAGGAAACATGAAGACTTAGACAACACAAGCTTAACAGACCTAAAACACATGACAGAGTAGACAAGAACCCAAACACAGAAACCAAGGAGACAGATGATAAATAATCACAAACCTAAACATCCACTAAACCCTAAATAAGAATAACACGCAAACTTATAATCGCCAAACTAACATGAAAACTTCAAAAATTACAAAAATAAAACTCAAAATGCTGGGTCAGAGACCCAGCCTGTGACAGTTGGATCGTCCTACTCAATACTCACTTACCTGGAGGATCAACACTCAGGTAGATGATGGTGAGCTCCCATGATATTGCTTCTTCCATTAAGACACCACATTCATATCTTCCTTCATCATGAATCGTCACATCCTTCAGAATCAAAGACACGTCTCCATCCTTCATCTGTTTGTCCTGCAGATCCACCCGGTTCTTAAAAGATGGATGCTGGTTGACTGGAACAAAGTCACGAGTCCAATAGAAAAGAACATTTTGTGACTCCAGGTCAGCTCTGCTCCACTTTACAACTGTGATGTTGCTGTTTGGAGCTCGACATGTCAGAGGGACGTTCTGTCCAGACTTAGCTGTGATGAATTTATGGTCTGAAAGAGGAAACAACACAGAGCAGAGAGGTTAAAGGTCAAAGTACAATTATGGTCAGAATGATTGACTTTAAATATTTTGTTTATTTCCTTTGACATTTGAGTTTTTAGTCATGTTGGATTTAATGAACCTCTGAACATCCAGCAGGTCACCAGTGACCCACTGAGGGGGAATTTTAGCCTCATGCTAAACATGCAAAGTGTCAGAAACTACAAGATGTTAGCTTCCACAGAACAACAACATGTGCTGATAATAAGTGAACATAATGTGTTGTAGCTGTATACTGACTCCTGAAACTACAACACATCACACTGACACACACATTACACTTCTTTGTGTCTGTCACAGGTGGATAACAGATATTAAGTATACCCAGCCTTGTATGTCCTACACATACAAGCTGGACCAATACAAAAATTATCTGTTAGTTAATACCATCTAACCACCATCACCCTCCCCAATCCTGACTCAATGACCTTCATCACACCTCTCACCCCCCTTTCCTGCCCCCTAAAACTCAGGATGTGAGCCGATTGTTTCAGAAACAGAAGCCTAGGAAAGCCACGGACCAGACTGTGTTTCACCCTCCTGCCTCAAAACCTGTGCTGAGCAGTTGGCTCCCATCTTTACTCGCATCTTCAACAGATCCCTGGAGCTGTGTGAAGTTCCCTCCTGCTTCAAACCCTCCACCATCATCCCAGTCCCCAAGAAACCTGCCATTACAGGACTGAATAATTATAGACCTGTCGCGTTGATGTACGTGGTCATGAAATCCTTTGAACATCTGATGTTAGCCCATCTGAAGGACATTACAGGCCACCAGTTGGACCCTCTGCAGTTTGCCTACTGGGCAAACAGGTCGGTGGATGATGTAGTAACATGGGGCTGCATTACATGTTGCAATGCCTAAACCACTCGGGAACTTATGCCAGGGTCCTGTTTGTGGACTTTAGTTCGGCTTTTAACACCATTGTGCCTGAACTTCTCTCCTCCAAACTCTCCCAGCTCAGCGTGTCACCAGCTACCTGTCAGTGGATCACCAGCTTCCTGACAGACAGAAAGCAACAAGTGAGGCTGGGGGAGATCACCTCTGAAACTCGGTCCCTCAGTATTGGTGCCCCTCAAGGATGTGTCCTCTCACCACTACTGTTCTCCCTCTACACCAGGGGTGCTCAATCCCAGTCCTCGAGAGCTACTGTCCTGCAGCTTTTAGATGCATCCCTACTCCAACACAGCTGAATCAAATGTTTGATCACCTCTTCAGCATGCCATCAAGTTTGGAGAAGGCCTGATAACAAGCCATTCATTTGATTCAGCTGTGTCGGAACAAGGATGCATCTAAAAGCTGCAGGACAGTAGCTCTCGAGGACTGGGATTGAGCACCCCTGCTCTACACTAACGACTGCACCTCCAAGAACTTGGCTGTCAAACTCCTAAAGTTTGCAGATGACACCACTGTCATTGGCCTCATTCAGGATGGTGATGAGTCTGCATACCGGCAGGAAGTTGAGCGGCTGGTACTCTGGTGCAGTCAGCACAATCTGGAGCTGAACACTCTTAAGACTGTAGAGATGACAGTGGACTTCAGGAGACATCCCTCAACTCTGCTCCCCCTCACCATATCAGACAGCCCTGTGTCAACTGTGGAGATCTTCAAGTTCTTACCACCATCTCCTATGACCTGAGGTGGGAGACCAACATCTCCTCCATCCTCAAAAAGACCCAGCAGAGGATGTACTTCCTGAGACAACTGAGGAAGTACAGTCTTCCACAGGAGCTGCTGATCCAGTTCTACACTGCTTTCTAACATCTAAATCTCACGAAAAGGCTGAAATGGGAAAGTTAAGCAGAGCAGTAGACATGTTACAGATTGTAAGCGTGTTATCTTCTGCTGCTCCGACACTGAGATTGTTATAAATGTCTGCGTTTGTTGGTATTGTCAATGACTAACAAACAACCTGAGTCTAAAGCTGAGTTTAAAGTTCGTGCCTGGGGTCTCCTTCACACACACAGACAAACTGAATCCAGATGAAAATAATCCTCCTGTACTTCTTGTTATCTCAGAGAGAACCTATTTTGTTTATTTCCTTTGACATTTGAGTTTTTAGTCATGTTGGATTTAATGAACCTCTGAACATCCAGCAGGTCACCAGTGACCCACTGAGGGGGAATTTTAGCCTCATGCTAAACATGCAAAGTGTCAGAAACTACAAGATGTTAGCTTCCACAGAACAACAACATTTGCTGATAATAAGCGAACATAATGTGTGAGAGAAAGCTCTCACACCACAATCTCACCTGCAGAGACGAAGACAAGGACAAACAGCAAAGTGCAGCAGAGCAGCGCAGTGCCAGCAGCCATCTCTGTGTCAGTATTTGTGCTGATCCGACTCTTAGTTTGTTCTAAATGTCTGAGTCTGTCGGAGTTTTCAGTCAATAACAGAGCCTGACTTTAAATACTGACTACATCAGATTACATTTAAGCTTGAAATAAAGCTGAAAGTCTGCTCTGAAGAACAGATCTGACTTTCAGCGGCTCACTCGGACTTTGCGCTGTTTGTGGTGCATTCAAGAACCTCGGAAATCTCAGCTGTTTGGTGAACTAACAGGCCCACGTGACCCGGTGACGGTCACAGTGTAACAGCTGCCTGCTCAGTGTAACCAAACATCGTGGCGTTATTTGTGTCTGATCTGTGATGAAGCTTCTGCTGTGGATATGTGTTATCTCCTTAATGCTGGGCTTATACTGTGCGATTTTTGGCCCATTTGCGCGTCCGCAACTTCTCACACTGCGCACGCGCAAACACGTAAATGTCGGTGGAAGAAGACGGAGCAGCACGGCAGTGCAGCGTGTGATCCGGACACAAGCGATGGAGGCACAACTTATAGAACTTTGGAAAGCTCATCCGAGCCTTTTCGATGTGGCCTCACAAAATAATCACGACCACAACAACCGTGAAAATAGTTGGATAGACATTGCTGCTCAACCACAGCTGCCTGATCAGTGTTTTTCATTAGCAATTCAGCAAAGTTGATGGCGGTGGTGTGTCTGTGTGAGAGAAAGATAGAGAGAGAGAGAGAGTGACAGATTTTCTGTTATAACCAAGGGTGTAGATTTGGCATGGACAGAAGGGACATGTCCCCACCAATAATTTGATCTCTGCGAGTAAAGAAATCAAACCCAATAGAAAGAAAAACCTATCTGTCAACGTCTCCTTCACCCAGCGGTACAGAAAGAGTTGAATTACGTTCTCTACTGGCGTCCTACGTCATGTGACAAATATGACCAATGTGATTGGCTGTGCCCTTCAGGGAGCTCTGTTTAGTTTTAGCATAACGTGTTTTGGAAACTAACTGCACAACAGGCAGCGCTATTAGTTCTCTCAGTCTCAGAGCAGCATTTCTAATTTTGATTGAAACTGTCAGAGAAAACGGCAGCTTTGAGCAGCCCGGATATTAGTTTACAGAGGCTGTTAGAATTATATGTCTAACGTTAAAATGTTGGTGACTCAATAATTTCGTCCTAATGGCACTGGAATATTCATAGTGTTAATTTTTGAGACAAATATCACGATGTAGTCATGATGTTGCAAATATTCCACCTTGTAGTGCAGTTTGCACAAAGTGTTTTAAAAATGCACTCATCCTACAAACATTACTGATGAGTCAAGATCTGCACAAATTGACAGAAACACTGAAGCAGCTCCACATTTTATTCTTATTGTCATCTATGTCCTATTTGTCAGATGACAGAAGAACCAACACAAAGCTCAGAGAGTAATGGTGACACAAGATCACAGGTGAAACTGGATGATGACTTGATGGTTCATGACTGTATTTGAAGCACATGTGTGATTGCATGTATGTGGAATGTCTCACTGTTATTCATCAGGTGACAGAGGCAGCTCTGCCATGTTGTAGCTCGGACAGAGGTGAAGAGGCAAGGTCACAGATGACTGACTGATGATTTGGTGCTATAGATTAACTAGTATTTATTATCATGACAATTGTCAGGCTGCTGATGTAAATTGTTTCATTAGTGTATATTGGACAAAGAATCTGAATTGACACGTCTCACTTTTTATATGGTACGAATCAATGTGTTATTTTATCAGGTGGCAATATGACCTAGTGCAGTCAGAGGGGAGGAGCCAGGGCCAAAGGTGAGGCACATCAAGCACAGAATAATGATACTTTTAATCTGAGGATAAAACGCATGTACTGAGGCTGAAAGAAGCTTCAGTGCCCTCAGAAGACTAAAAACATGACTAAGGTCAACAATGACTCAAATGAGATTAAACAATGCTGCTGTATGTCCACCAGGAGAGACTGGACAGTATAGATGTAAAACCAATATGCCAGCAGTTTATCTCAGTTAACGAGAGGAGCAGGCATGTGTTTGGCTGCTTCACATAGTGCACATTGAGTTGTTGTGTGGGACACCAGTGGTTCATGTCTGTTGCTGTAACAGTAGTTCATGTTTAGAATGAAAAATCCCAGCTCACTGAGTTGATCGGGGCAGTAGTGCCTAAAATGTTGCATAATTTTGCAGAGAGATCTTTTACTTTGTGGTAATCTTAGACGAGTAGTTTTATGGACAAAACCCAGCAGGTCATTCAGTGTTCCCTTAGTGCTAATGTGTCAGAGATGTTGGTGTAACTGAAGTGATGTTGTTAAGTCCTTAAAGTCATATTCTTTTATTGTCATGACTGTATTTGAAGCTATTTTTATGTTTGTATGATACTTGATTTATATGGAATATGGCTGAAGTAAACTAAAGCCTAAAATACTTAGTCAGTCATTTGTTTAATAGTAATTTAACATTATATAATTCAAATGTAAAAATATGAATTGTGATTTTAAATGGTTTAAAAGCATGTAGACTAGCATATGTAGGCAAGTATATTTCTCCTTTTATCAAGAAGCAAAGACAAAAAGGGGGGGGGGGGGGGGGGGGGGAGAAACAGGGCAGGGTTCGATGGTTGAATCATCCGTCCCCACCAATGCCAAAACCAAATCTACGCCCTTGTTCTGGCACATTAGCTTTAGCACGCACATGTACATACAGTGACATTTTATACCTTCTCCAGAATACTGTATATACTATGGCCACAAGTTTGCATCATGATTCTTATCCAGAGTCCTCTCCTTATTATTTACTCCTGGTGCTATAAGTAATAAGAATAAGAATAAGTAATAAATATAAAATATATTTATGATCATTATTATCAGCATTGTTTATTTGTATAGCAATTTAAGAACAAACCAGGCAGACCAAAGTGCTGAACAACACAGATCAAAACAACTAGCTAAATTAAAAATACAATAACATTAATAAGAAATGTGTCAGAGTTAAAAGCCAGTGAATAAAAATAGATTTTCAATCTGGACTTAAAGACCTGCACTGATGATGCTTGTCTAATATGGAGGGGAAGGTTATTCCTAAGCATTGGAGCCACAATTGAGAACGTTCTGGCAAGATCTGAGAACTGCTGTTCACAAACGCTGCATGTCCATCTAATCTGACTGAGCTGGAGCTGTTTTACAAAGAAGAATGGGCAAGATTTCAGTCTGTAGATGTGCAAAGCTGGTAGAGACAGACCCTAAAAGACTGGCAGCTGTAATTGCAGCAAAAGCTGGTTCTACAAAGTATTGACTCAGGGGGCTGAATAATTATGCACACCCCACTTTTCAGTTATTTATTTTTATAAAATGTTTGGAATCATGTATGATTTTCGTTCCACTTCTCACGTGTGCACCACTTTGTGTTGGTCTTTCATGTGGAATTCCAATAAAATTGATTCATGTTTGTGGCTGTAATGTGACAAAATGTGGAAAAGTTCAAGGGGGCCGAATACTTTTGCAAGCCACTGTAACAGTGCTGTTGCTGTGGTAATTTTATGTGGTTTACCTTGCAAAGACTGATACAGCTGTGGTCTACCCAGCAGTGAGAGATGACGATGTCTGTTATGGACAAACAGAACAAGGAGGCCCAGGTACAACTGCTCTTTATTTTGGGACAAAGCCAAAAACCATTGATGTTTTGCATGAGGAAAGATTTGTTTCATTGATTTGTGAAACATAGGACTCAGATGCAGGACGCTAGAGGTTTAAAAAAAAAGAAGTCAAAAACATCCAAATCTAAAAATTGAATTTAGTCCAAGAAAAGAAAAGTAAAATCCAAAAATCACAAAAGAAATAAAAAATATACACTTGTCACCAGATAGAAGGGAAGGTTATTTATTTATTTTTCCATCAATCCATCCATCCATTTTCTTTCGCTTATCAGGGTCTGGGTCGTGGATGGAACAGCCTGGGACCAGTAAGGTGTTCCCAGGAGACACCTCACCCAGGAGACATCCTTGTTAGATGCTTAAACCAAGCATCGACATCACTGAAACCACAGCACCAATCTGTCTCGCGCTCACTTCTACCCTTTCTTATGAACAAGACTTGGGTGAGTAACTCATCCCTGACCTGAAGTGGGCTCTTCACCCTTTTCTGGCTGAGGACCATGGCCAATTCACATATTTGGTGGAGTGAGCTGGAGACCAACATCTTATGAAGCCAACAGAACCACATCATTTGCAAAAAGCAGAGAAAAAATTCTAAGACCACCCAAGTGGAAGCCTTCTGCCACTTGGCAGAAATGGCTAGGAATTCTGTCCATAAAAATAATGAAGAGAACTGGTGAAAAGAACAGCCCTTAGGGAATGAGTCTGTCTTATACAGCCCTAGCTCTTGTATAGCTTGTTGTATAAGGATCGAACGGCCCATAGCAATGAGCCAGACACCTCATACTCCCGAAGCACCTCCCGTAGAACACCCAAAGGGACATGATCAATCAAACGTCTTCTCCAAGTCCACAAAACACATATAGATGTGTCCAAAAGTTGAATCTGTTCACCTGGGCCCTGAATTTTCTCACTTCTCCAGTGAGAACACGACACAAGCTGCTGGATTCTGGACTTCCATGTAACTCCAGAACGTGCAGACACCGGTCAGATTTGACTAAACTGACCAAGATTAACAAAAAGCCATGAGCACTGAGCAGCAGGGCTTTAAGGGGCTCTGCAAAGAGGTCTGACACAGTTTACGTGACACTGTTTTGAATTGTGATTCAAATGTTACTGTTATGTAATGTGAAGATGAATCTCCCTCTGATTCCTCAAAGCGCTGTGATTTCATCATTATTTCTTTTGTACAACAAGATCAGGATTTTACATAAATATGCTGATGACTCTGTGATCATGTGACTTCTTCAGGGTCTGAAATCTGTGATTTTTTACTTTTTAAATTACATGAGTAATTTAAAAAAAGCCAGCAGAAAAAATCAAAATGAACACATGACACAAACAAGACCATAAATATAAGAACCAAGACGTTAAACTGAAGTCTGAAGCTGACAGGGAGCCAAAGCAGAAGCTTTGAAAGATTCATAAAAACATCGCAGCAGCATATTGGACAGAATTAATAGATTTTTTTTTAGTCAAACAAGAAAACTGATAATAGTCAATAATCCAAGGACAGCACATGAAAGCACAGACGAGGATCTTCTGAGACACAACAGCTTCACATTGTTCTCATTTGTTGCTGCTGATAGTTTAGCCTGAGTTTCCTGCCCGTGTGTTTGCTGTCAGTGTTACGAATCCTGAGGCTGTCTGTTCAGTCAGTGAAACACCAAACACAGATCAAGCTTCTTCCATAAGCCACACAGAGGAAACACTGAAGCAAACACAGACATGGAGGCACAGAAACATTAAGAGAACCAAAGGATCACCACAGAGAGAAGAACATAACAGAATCAAAGTGAAACTACAAACATTCAGAATAACAATGAGTCCAAAGTGCGAAGAGGTCTGATGTTCCAACAGTGTTCAGGCTGAGAATTATTAACTGCGATGCTCCAGTTTGAGCTAATGGTGGCAGTGCTGTCTCACTGTTATACAGGAGATAACAAGTGAGAGCATCACGAAAACACAGATATTTTATTACGTCTTTGTGACGTCATGACAACGTCAGCCTGATGTCTGGTTGGTTTTTCAGTTTTTTAGTTGGTGTCATCAGGTTTGTTCTACACGGTGGATGCTGTATCTTATAACACTGCCATGATGTTTACTGTGAGTCTGGAGGTTTGGTTATAGTGAACCTGCCTCCTGATGTTTATCACATATCCACAGCAGAAGCTTCATCACAGATCAGACACAAATAACGCCACGATGTTTGGTTACACTGAGCAGGCAGCTGTTACACTGTGACTGTCACCAGGTTACGTGGGCCTATTGCTTAATCAAACCGAGGGGGAGGTCTCCGAGGTTCTTGAATGCACCACAAACCGCAGAGTCGAGTGAGCCGCTGAAAGTCAGATCTGTTCTTCAAAGCAGACTTTCAGCTTTATTTCAAGCTTAAATGTAATCTGATGTAGTCAGTATTTAAAGTCAGGCTCTGTTATTGACTGAAAACTCCCACAGACTCAGACATTTAGAACAAACTAAGAGTCGGATCAGCACAAATACTGACACAGAGATGGCTGCTGGCACTGCGCTGCTCTGCTGCACTTTGCTGTTTGTCCTTGTCTTCGTCTCTGCAGGTGAGATTGAACTAAACTGAGGTTCTCTCTGAGATAACAAGAAGTACAGGAGGATTATTTTCATCTGGATTCAGTTTGTCTGTGTGTGAAGGAGACACGAGGCTGGGTGGACACTTGCTTTCTCTCACACATTATGTTCACTTATTATCAGCACATGTTGTTCTTCTGTGGAAGCTAACATCTTGTAGTTTCTGACACTTTGCATGTTTAGCATGAGGCTAAAATTCCCCCTCAGTGGGTCACTGGTGACCTGCTGGATGTTCAGAGGTTCATTAAATCCAACATGACTAAAAACTCAAATGTCAACGGAAATAAACAAAATATTTAAAGTCAATCATTCTGATCATAATTGTACTTTGACCTTTAACCTCTCTGCTCTGTGTTGTTTCCTCTTTCAGACCAGAAAAACATCACAGCTGAGTCTGGACAGAATGTCACTCTGACATGTCGAGCTCTAAATAATAATCCCATCAGTGTTGTAAAATGGAGCAGAGCTGACCTGAGAGATGAATATGTGCTTTTGTACAAGGATGAGCGATTTTAAACAGATGACCAGCATCCATCTTTTAAGAACCGGGTGGATCTGCAGGACAAAGAGATGAAGGATGGAGACGTGTCCTTGATTGTGAAGTATGTGACAATTAATGATGCTGGAACATACGAATGTCATGTCTACATGGGAAGAGACTCATGGGAGCTCATCAGCATCATCTACCTGACTGTTGTTGTTGTTCCTCCAGGTGAGTGAGTAGAGTTGAGTGTGTGTGAGATCAGAGGTGAAGCTGCTTCCTGGTTGTTGATGTTTGTTTGTTGTATGGATGAGCTGGTGGATGTCAGAGGTAGACAGATGTTTCTCCAGCTGTTGTCTTTGTGGCTGGTAGTCTAGAGTTGTAGAGCAGCATTGTTTGGTTAGAGCAGAAACAAAGACATTTATGTCTCTTCTTCTCTTGCTCTCTAACTCGTCTGTAAACATGTGTGGGGAAACTCAATGATAAAGCCTACAGCTGGAGGGGGAGGGGTGAAGCTGGTGGTTGTGAGTCTGTGAAAGTAAATGGCCTGCATTTGTATAGCGCTTTTCTAGTCCATAGGACCCCAAAGCGCTTTACACTACATTCAGTCATCCACCCATTCACACACACATTCAGTGAATCCTGCCAGTGCCATAGCTGGTGAAAACGTACTTAGTGCAGACACAAAACGTCCATCAGCTTCGAAGTGTGTCAGAGAAATGTCCACATGGTGACTGATGGATGAGAGAGGTCCCATTGTTGTTGTTGTGCACAAATCATTGAACAACACAAACACTTAGAGCTGCTTTCAGTGCTGCCTGTTTTGTTACTGCACACATTTCTGATGGCCCTACAGTCCAACGTAGCAAACGTCTCCCTGAAGCCTCTTCTTAGAGACCAAAGGTTGGATCAGAGCGAGCAGCTGAAAGGACACATCTATGAATGCAGTCAGACACTTTCTCACAACCTCACACTTCATCTGATCACATTTACACTCAGGCTTAAACTCATGCTTTCTGTTAGTCACTGAAAATAGAAACAGACTCACACTGGTTCTCAAAAGAAATCAATATTAAAATTAATATATAATCAGATCGTCATTTGCAACAATATGGATACTGTCAAGTGTTCCTCTGACTGTGAGGTGTCCACACTTGAAAAAGACCAGACTTTGAATTTCACTCAACTTTATTTAGACCAACTAGTTTGATAGCTGGTAGGTAGCAGCAGGTAAAAAAACCTTTCAACACAAAAATAAAGAACATTCCATTAACCATTCAGATAAATTACATGCATTACACAGAAGACAGATGAAATAACAAAATACACTTCAGTAAAGCCATTTACCATGTGGTTAACTGTGTTAATTTAACTGTGGTTCTTAAATATACAAAATGTGTCTTCTTTGCATTAACACTTTTATAAACAATTGTATTTTAAAGTATACATTTTAGAGTTCAAACATTTTAATAGACTTTAACTAAGGATTTTCTTTACAAAGAATTATTTTCTTTAAATCAAAACCAAACATTTATTCACTAGTTTTACGATCCACCCAAGGATTTGGGGTAACTTTTTAATATTAATTAACATAAATATGTGGGAACACTAACTGCACAAACAATTTATTCAAACTTAAACATTCATTTTTGTCAATATAATTAAACTTAAATGCAGCAACTATTTCCCTAAGCGTAAAACATTTGCACAACTGAGCTTCCATAGTCCCAGATACATCTGCAAAAGCAAAATGTGAACTCAAGAGCTTACCGATAGCCTGTCTTGTTCAAAGTCTTCCTCACAGTGGAAAAGTGCTTTGTTTGCCGTCCTCTCAGTATGTTGCACACAGGTCAAATGACTGCTGCATGCATTTTAAGGTCTACTAGGCACGCCCACCCTTGATTGCTCTAATGTGGCTCACCTGGCAGGGCGGCGCACACCAGGCCGTGCTTAGTTGTTGATTGCACCCAAGGTCTAATCAGCGGCCATGGGCAAGCAGCAGCACCGAACAGGTAGAGGGCAGGAGGAGGAAAAGAGGAATAACAGCCACACCTACTAGGTCAGCGCGACAGATACCATCATGTCATGTTTGGCTCCTACAGCTGAGACAGTGTGTGTGAATGGGTGGATGACTGGATATGTAAAGCGCTTTGGGGTCCTTAGGGACTAGTAAAGCGCTATATAAATACAGGCCATTTACCATTACACAACTTCACAGACACACAGCCCCTCCCCTCACTAACAGCTGGATCACTGTCACAGGTGACACACTCACCTGTCTGTGTTTCCGCAGGTTTCAACATTCACAATGTGACGACAACTTAATGACTGTTTTGCTTTATTTTAGACAAACACACCATTGTTCTTCTCTCTGTGCTGTTGCCCATTGGATCAGTCTATGTTGTGGTTCTACTGGTGTTACTGGTTCTGCTGGTGAGACGATGTGTTCACAGGAAACTTGAAGGTTTTTACATATTCAGTCTTATTCATTGCGGTATTTTGTTTCCATTCTGTGGCCCCTCCCTGAGCCTGGTTCTGCCGGAGGTTTCTTCCTGTTAAAAGGGAGTTTTTCCTTCCCACTGTCGCCAAAGTGCTTGCTCATAGGGGGTCATATGATTGTCGGGTTTTTCTCTGTATCTATGAAGCGCCTTGAGGCGACTTTTGTTGTGATTTGGCGCTATATAAATAAAATTGAATTGAATTGAATTGGTCATAATTTGGTCCATTTAGATTCCTAAATCATAAAAGTGTTTACTTTAACTCATTTCAGCAGATGGAGATGACATCACCAGTGTCATCACATACAATGTTGTGAAATCATCAACAACCTCCAGTCAAACACATCAGAAATAGAAGTTTGTGTGTTTTCCTTTTCCCTATTACCTGCAATGCTCCAGTTTGACCTCATGGTGGCAGTGCTGTCTCACTGTTGTAATGGCTACACTCAGACTACAGGAGAGAACAAGAGGGCTCTACTAAAACATGTTTTATCATGTATTTGCGACATCATGCTGATGTCAGCCTGATGACATCATCAGGTTTTATAGATCATGTGCTGATGTCAGCAGTGTTAATATGTAAATCTAGTGCAGTATATTCATCTTTGTGTCAGTGTGAAGTCACATAATGTTGCACTGAAAAAATAATATTTTGAAAAGCTCAAACAAAGAGTGTTCATGTCCTCCAATGACTAATATATTGTTTTAATGTTTGGAGATGGAAACGAAAGCTTTGTGCTCATTCGTGTGACCCTGACCTTTGACCTTTGTATTTATTATATTTACTCACATGATTGGAGCAGAACTGGAAATCTTTGGCTTCTATAACCTGTAAAACTTCAGATTTTAAGATGTTTTCATGCAGTGTGTGATTTTGTGACACTTTATAGCGTCATTGTGACGTCGTATTGAAAAAATAAACTGTGTGTTGTTCAGCTCTCTTTGTATCCTTTCATATCAGATATTAAACTCCACATGGTTTCTTTACATTAATTTTGAAAGTCAACTTTGACCTTTGGCCCTAACAACAAAGGTCTACACTGCTAACACACAGAGAGACAACATGACAGTGGTTGTGTGTTTGTTGTCACAGCAGCAGCAGCCATCAGTGACACCAGCACACAAAAGCAACACAACAGCAGGTTCAAACACTCAAAGAGCTGCGTTACATTTGAATGTGTGACTGGTTGCTGAGCTGTTTGATGTTATGTGTCAGAGTTCAGCTTCACATGTTTGAAATAATAACACATTTCTGGGAGCAATAATGACAGAATAAGGAGCAGGACAGACGATGACAACCTTCTTCTGTTGGACATGTGCACATCAGTTATATGCATTGATCCAGTGCTGCTTCACAAGTACACACACACAACAGGAAGCGGTTACTGCTTACAGATGAAGGTTATGTGGAGTTAACATCTGATTTACTGTTGACTGGTTTCATCTGTGAAAACAAATGAACAAACTTTTTTTGGCTCTCGGAGGAGGCGGACGCACTTTTTCTCCTCTCCCTTATCTTCCCTGCTTATATCCTTGTCTAGTCTCGTGTTTTTTTGTATTACTTTCCCTGGAACACTCTCTCAGTCTGTTTCAAAGAACAGCTGTCAAATTCTCATGAGTTGTTGCAAAAGAAAAATTCTCATGAGTTGTTGCAAAAGAAAAATTACTATCATAATTTGGCTACCCCTTCGGCGCCAGCCGTGGGCTCAAGGCTGGAGCTGAACAAAAACACCCTGATAACAACTGTGTTGAGTCTGTTCCTTCCCATTCCTTGCAAGGCCACCTGGGTTGGAAGGAAGACTGTTTACTTAGCCTGGCAGGGCGAAGGACACTGTCTCAGCTGAACTATGGACACGCATACACATACATATACTGATACTGATAAGCACTCACTGACGCATCACCCTCCCTACCCCGGATCCAACGCCACCTCCAACGCTTACCTCCCCTCTGATGTGGCCATCGGGTCAGCTGGAGGCGCAGTCGAAAGATTACAGCGGTCCCAGATCAGATGTACACACTGGAACTCTTTCCCATGTTGCTGTCTGTGTTTATTGTGCTATGGTGTGTTGATATCTGTGCATTCCTGTATTACCCTTTTGTGTTACACATTTCGATGTTTTTTTCCTCGCTACCTAGCCTGATCTGTCTCCCCAATGTGATGTTTGTGTATTGTATGTACGGTCGGCAAGGTCTGTCATCTCGGTTGTGGGCAAGACCTGCAACTGACAAATAAAGGCTATCTCATCTCATCATCAAATCAAGTGAAATGAATTGAAGAAAAGCTGTCAGACTTTATCTGACACAATATAAAGAAAAAAAATCACCTCCATCACAAAGAGGAAGTGTACTCAGTTACTCTCCTGTACTCTCATTACAGTCATGTGATTTCCAGGAAGTGCTGCAGCGCTGCATGCTCTCTCCCTGCAGACTATTTTCTGCTGCTCGTCTTTCATCAGTTTTATTTCTGCTTTGTTATGTTAAGATTTATGAGCGAGCAGAGTGAGGAATGGGGTTTTGACACACCAGCGTTCCCCATTCTGGGGCTGGAGGCTGGGAGAAGGACTCCAGCCATCTGGTTGAGTTCACTCCTGGTGGCTGCTTGGCTGCCCGGTGAGCACTTATTATTATTTATTATTTACTGTTATTTATGCATATGTTGGTAGTTGCTGTGGTTTGCCTACTGTGTTATTTTTTTTCTCTTGCCTTCTCCTTCTGTTAACTTTCTCCCTTATGTTACCACCCGGCTCAAAAGCTGCAACATAAATAAGGAGACGAACACCAGAATTTCAGTGAAAAGAGGTTTTATCTTAAAATGCAAAGCAAGTTGGCTAAAACAGCTGGTATCACCCAGCAATGTTCCCTCTAAGCTGCGCACTGTTGGCACGGTCTCTGCGCACAGAAAATCTGCGTTGCGCACAAAAAAAAATCTAACCTGAATTGAAATTAAAATTAAAACTTTAACAATTCTGTTTTGCAGTGTTAGTCAGTGAGTGACTGGCTGCTCCTGCATGGGATTAGAACGATGCCACCTTATCCCATAGTCCAGCCATTAATGTGATTCACATTCGTATATACGCAGCCAATCAACGTTGTTGACAGGCTATGACAGCGTCTTTATGTGTTTTAGCGAGCAAAGCGGCGTGACTGATGTGGAGTGAAGCCACGTTAATGACAACGTGTACAACAATTGGAGATGTGAGCAGGACAGACGAACAATTGACGAAGTGTTATACTGTAATGGTCGACTTGGGAACCTAAATCTGTTTGGCATCTTTTGGCCTTCAGACAACAATTTAGATTCTTACACTGCTGAACAGGGAAAAATATGCAGATTTATGAAATGTGTCCATAAAATCAAATCAAATCAAAATTTATTTATATAGCACATATTAAAACAACAGTGTTGACCATAGTGCTTCACAGTCAGTAAAAGCATGAGACAGTTAAAACAAACAATAAAAGAGGACAACAAACAATAGGTAACAACACAACAAGCTAGACCAGCCAACTAGACAGAATCAAAAGCCAAAGTAAAAAAATAAGTTTTAAGACGTGATTTAAAAGACTGGATAGACTCAGCAGTACGAATATGAACAGGGAGGTTATTCCAGAGTCTAGGTGCCACGGATGCAAAGGCCCGGTCACCTCTCGACTTCATTCGAGTCCTAGGTTGTGCTAGGAGCCTGTGATTGGACGATCTAAGTGCTGTGTTGGGATTGTATGAATGGAGTAGTTCAGAAAGATAGCTGGGCGCTAAATTATTCAGAATATTAAAAAGCTGAAAATGTGTTTCACACACACCTCATAGACATCTGTGAGCAGATCTCATAGTCTGTGAGTTTGTTGTTTGGAATCTGTTTATTGCTGCGCCACATTTAGGGTCATATTAACTTTTCTGATAATAATCTGAGAGAAAGTGCTGAACTCCTCTAAGCTGTTACAGGAACAGATGTTGGCAGATGTGTCAGTGACAGAGTTACAGTTAGAGAGGTCAGTGAGCAGGATTTCTATCAGGATTCATGTCAGAGTTATTATAATGATGTCTGTTGGTTCACACTCACGGCTGCTTTGGACTGATTCCAGCTCAAAGAGCATCAACATGTTTTCATGTTTCCATCATGATGAGGAGCAGAAACTCTGAGGATTCTCCTGAACTGACTACAGTAAGTCATCCCACAGATTCTGCTTTATATTCTACATATTATTCAGTAAATTATAGATTATTACTGATAATCAGACACTTCTGTAGTTCATCTGTAGTTAAGTAGAAATGAAGTCAAAGTGAAAAGGACTCTGAAAAGTAGTCAGAGGTTAAAGTGGGTGTGGCCAACACGTTCTCACTCCCAACTCGTCAAACGTGTGACGCATGGTCAGGCTCCCTCTGCTTCACTTATGGACGCGCAGGTTACCCCTCTCGCGTCGGGAATTGACGTGAAGGGTCCTCCGATTGAAGAGATTGCCGCGGAAGTGCCTGCTGTCGGTATATTTAGACATTTTCCAAATCACATTGTAGTGACGTATACAGAACACAATAAATTATATAATGTAAACAACTACCTGAAAAACAGGTAGAACGATACTTTTGTATGGTTTATTGCATTTACGGAGGGAGTGATGTATGCTGGGTAATGGCACAGCTAGCTACTGGGTGACTTTATTCACCCGCTTCGGCTGTTATCAGTCCATACAATGGGCGTTATTAGCACAAACCAGTCCCATAGATATGGGCCATCTCCTGCTAGATTGTTCAGAAGGTTGTTCTCATCCATCCAGATGGAGGATCACTAACAGGAGCGTGGAAGACTCCAGAATCCACTCTGGCTGCAATCCGGTGGATATGCAGTGTGTACAGGTAAGACCGTTTAAACGGACAGCATTTATAGAATGACTATTAAAAGTCAGCGAGTGTCAGTAATGTTAATGTGGTTATGTTAGTAATACACCGAGTGCTAATATAACAGCTTTAAGATGCATTTGTAGATATTATTACGTGTTTTACCGTCTTTATGGTGCTAGCTTAAAGTTACGGTGTAAACGTTAGCTTATATTGGAGTAAAGCTGTTGCTGGTTAAACGATGCTAGCACAGAAATATTAGCTTCTGTCATGACTGATGAAGTTGCTGGTTAATAAAGTTTCCAGTAAAGTGTTTAATCGCAGCCACAGATTGACAGCAAATATCTCGATTAGCTTCAGTGCATCTGTAATAAATATGTGCAAGTTTCAGTGCTTTGTTTAAACTGTATGATACTTATACTGACCCAGGGTCAGTGTAAAATACAATCCTAGCTGTGTGAACAAAGCCTGGCTCCTTTAATCCTGCATGACAAACCTCAGGATGCAGGTTATTATTACTCTTTCCTGCTGGCACACCTGTCACACCTGAGAGTCAGCTAGAAACTTACAGTGACGTGGACATCATGCAAAGACTGCCAGACTCTGTAATACTGCAAATGATCAGTGACTCAGGTTAACACTAAACTTTAAACGGCACCTCTGTGTCTCTGTGTGCTGAACATCTAGGATTGAGTCAGGCTGCATTGACTGTGGGACTTTAATGTGTTAAAAGCAGGTTGAAGACGGCTCAGAAACATTTGAAGATTAAAATTTAGCATTATGGCTGCTGGCGGTTTGTAATAAATACTCAGCTGTATTTTTGTTACTAATTTATGTTTGTTGTTGTTTAACACAGATTTCAGAAGAGCAAATATTCTTAATAGTTTAACTAGATTTCATTTGTCAGTGTGGGACTGCTGAGTCACCTGAAGAACTCATTTCATTCATTCTCCACATGATGTTCATATACAGAAATGTTTCACAGGAACTGATTTCTCCCAAAGGGTGAACTAGTGTGTTTCCATAGATTACCTCTGTACTTCTTAAATGAAGGCAAGTGTTTGTCCTTTTTTGTTCCTCAGGTACAGTACGTGATATCAAGGGCAGGCGGTCAACACTGGGGGTAGACAAGAAGCAGACGTACTTCCAAGAGGGAGCTGCAGTGAGGTCAGAGGTCAGAATCTGAAACAGCTCAGGTTTATATTTTAGAGGTTATAAAAAATCAAAATGTATTATTTAAAGAAGCCTTTAAATAATAGTCATAATTATGATTATTATAAGAAATATCAAACATTTAAGTGGATTTTCTGTTACACATATCGTGTTAGCCCTGCAATAAACTGGCAGCCTGTCTTTGTCCTGTATCAGCTGGGATAGGCTTCATCCTCCCGCGACCTTGAATTGGATACATTGTATTCCAATTATGTAATCTGATCATTTACAAACTCAAGGTATCTAATCAAAATGTAAGTAATAATTATAAAATGGGAAAGCAGAAATAAGTGTGACATAAATGTAAATGTGTGAGCTGACATAGAGGACAGCTACATGCAGTCTGAAAAACCTTTGTTGTCAAGTTTGCAGGTCTATCAGCACGAGACATTCTTGCATAGAAGAGACGTTAAAGTCTCTAACTCAGTGAAGCATTATTGGTCCCGTCTGTTTGGATAAATATAGTAAGTTGATGTTTGTCCATTTATTGACACATTTTCTTAAGTGCTTATCCAGCTCAGGATCACAGTGGAGCTGCAGCTGGATATGTTCACTAAATAAACCTTACAACAGTTAACAATAAACCTGCATCCATGTACGTTGTTGTCCACAGGATGAGAAAATCAAACTGGAAGACTGTGGAACATGTTAATAAATGTTTGTGTGTTTATCCCTGTGTCTTTCACAGGAGGCGCTGGAAGGTTTCCCTAATAGTTCCTGGTGAATCAAAGCAGAACCATAAAGGTTGCTGGACTGCATGATGGCCTTACCCCTGAGCAGTCATCCTGTTAAAGGAGGAACCAGTTAGAAGCTGTTTTCAAAGTAGCTGAGCAGATTTCATCTCAAGTAAGCGATTAACTGTTTGTTCATCTGTTCTGCCACTTAAAGAGCATTTAAGGACGTCTTTCGAGTGTCCAGTTGAATTAATTCTACTGGCTCTCATGGTCATTTGTTATTATAGACATACTTTTCATGTTCATCCAGCTATTTAGTAAATTCTATCTATTTAGTAATATCTGTCAGCTATAAAATGTAATATAAATATAAAAATATCTAAATATCTCCTGCCCTTTATGTTTTAATGATGTAAGTCTGTTTACATTAGCATTCCTCACATATCAATGAGATGCTGTACAGTACAATCCTACTGACACAGCAGAGGGATAACAACGGCTATTCAACATCGTTACACGACACATTCGAGCTGCATGACGCAGACAAAGTGACTCAATCATCTTTTTTGTGGTTTATTGTCTTCAAACCAGCAGACAAAGCCGATGGCAGAAGATGTCGGAGAAGAACTTCAGGCCGTGGAATGAAAAGGTATTTTTTTCTTGTTATCAAAAGACATTTGGAGTGGCAGCTTCTGCAACTGGTTATGCTGAAGTAAAGCTTACAGTCTAAGAAACCACAGTGTTGATATTCAGCACAAAGAGAAAAGCTCACTTGTTTGAATTTATTTACAATCATAGTTTTATAAATCTCTGACTGTAAACAGCTTTTACAGCTTTGATATTGTTTGACACTCGATATCAGGTTTAATTTAAAGGTTTCTGTGTCACAATGAGCCATTTACACTGATCAGTGTCAGTTTAACTGTAACACATTCATTATTTAGATTCAACAAAGAAATAACTGAATGTAAAAAATGGCAGCCCTCAGGCAGGTTTATAGAGATATATGCATGCATTATGAAATTTATGTCCATCCATCCATCCAGCCATCTTCATCCGCTTTATCCGGGGCCGGGTCGCGGGGGCAGCAGCCTAAGCAAAGAGGCCCAGACCTCCCTCTCCCCAGCCACCTCCTCCAGCTTATCCGGGGGAATACCAAGGCGTTCCCAGGCCAGCCGAGAGATATAATCTCTCCAGCGTGTCCTGGGTCTGCCCCGGGGCCTCCTCCCGGTGGGACATGCCTGGAACACCTCACCCAGGAGGCGCCCAGGGGGCATCCTTGTCAGATGCCCGAACCACCTCAGCTGGCTCCTTTCGATGTGGAGCAGCAGCTGCTCTACTCTGAGCCCCTCCTGGATGGCCGAACTTCTCACCCTATCTCTAAGGGAGAGGCCAGCCACCCTTCGGAGGAAGCTCATTTCTGCCGCTTGTATCCGCGATCTGCGTGCCGGGTGGCGGCCAGGAGCGGAGGCCCTGGCGGACTGACCCCCGGCTGCCAAGACTGAAATTTATGTATCCCAGATAATTGTTATTCATCTAGTCATGGCAGACCTACCTCTTCCTCCCAAGTTAACTGCAACCCAAAAGAACTAGTGGGGCTATTTACACACTCACAGCCAGTGTGGGGTAAAAAGAGCCACCAAAAAGCTGTCAGCCACAGATGTGCTATAAGAGTTAGAAACTCTACTTATGGAGAAACTTTCTAAGTCTAACAGAGGACAGGTACTCCTGCCCAAATAACATGATATAACCCCACATACAGCCCAGCCATAAAGTGAACCAAGTCATTTAGTTAAAGACAGCATGGGACCAAATGCATGTAACCAGCCTGCACCAACCTGACATTTCTTCCTCCTGAATTAAATGAATGAATGGATGAAAGTTAAATGACTACAAACCTAAAGCCACTAGTTCCCACACTGGAGCTCCCTGACACTGTGTGTTAACCGTATTTAGCTTGTATCAACAGTTGTAACAGGCTAAGCCACCTGAGACACTGCATTGAATTTGTTCCTGTCTTAATGATTTCAGCTGACTGGTTTCAGCTCAGATGTTCTGCTTTTTCCTTTCAGTAGATCAAAGCAGCTCATGCTCCTTCTGCTTCCAATTTAGAAGAAGAAGAAGAAGAAGAAAAAGAAGGCGAAGGCTTCAGCGAAGTGGCGTTCATGGTCTCAGTGAACAGTCACGGTCACACACTGCATGTGGTTTTAAAAGCAACATGTCTGTTCAGTACAACGATGTGTAATATTAGTGCAGCTACGGTTTGTTTTTGAACATCAGTTCTGTTTTCTACTTTGATAACTTAGACCAAAAAAGTGTTGTTTTCAGATTCTTTCTTTTAAATCTATAAAGCACCTGCTCATTTTTTTTATTACAATTAGTTTCACATAAATGTTAGTGTTTCCTTTATGATCTTTTGATGCTTACACTACACTGTACATGTCTACATTAGAGACATTTCTGTTACCTGTTTCTGTTGACTCAGAGTTGTGAAATGTTCTTTTATTTGATGCATAATATGAAGCTTATAATTTTCTTACAAATAAAACTCTGATGACAAACATGAACAGCTGTGGTTATTTCTGAGACATGAGTTTTTGAATGTGTTCATATTTAGACAGTGTGCATCTGTCTGCTGAAACTGTGATGGTGAACCTGAGGTGATGGTCAACAGAAGGCAAATATATATCAATATAAAACAATATTGAAGTAATGTCTTTACCCTCTGCAGCGTGTGGACGCAATCACCTTATTCATTGTAGTAAACGTGCACCGCTAGCTCACGTGACTGACTGTCTCCATGGTTACATCGTATATTATTAGCTGTGTAAACAGCTTCCAAAGATGCCGCCATAGCTCTCTGCAGCTGTAACACTTTCACACTTTGCAAATCATTTCACGTTTTTGATAGTTATGAAGACAGAATATGTTTCTAAGGTCATGCTAGGCGGTTGCTATGGTGGTTGCTGTGGACTTGGGTGGACCGCGTCCGATTCCTGTTATTAGCTGTCCGCCGTAGGAAGGCTGCGTTCCACTTACAAGTAGTGACAGTCTGCCGCAACTCGAACTCAAACCCGCTTTGTTCTTTAATTATAGGCCTTTTATAGCCGTTCATGACACGCACACACACACACACACACATAAAGCACTTTGCCTCACCACGACAATGCAACTTTACCTAACCTAACCTTAAAGTGTCTGATATAGGATAGAAAAATGAAGCAACCAGAGATTTAATGATGAAGACTCTGGGTTCTGTAGTTCACGTTTTACAGTCCTGAATGACTCTTTGCATATGATTTATTGAAGAGGACTTTAGAATGCACTTTACATTTAGACTGTTGCTGTTTCATTTTTTACATTGTTGCAGTGTTATGTCATGAATAAGGTTCACCTGCTGGGGGTTTGATGGATCAGCTGGACAATACAGTCAAAGACAGACTTCATTCATCATATGCAAGAATCCTAGTTGGATTTTTGTTGTCACTCGTGTTTTTGAACCAAATATTGAAAACAATTCTGACAGACTGGATACCTCGTCAGGGTGTACATTACCTTGTACTCAAGCATCCCAGGACAGAGCCCTGCCCCACCATGAGCCTGGGTGGATACGTGGTTATTAATATAAAAGGACTGATACTGAATATGAATATTTCATGAAAATCAAATTATAATACAAATTAGTAATAAGGGTTTCTCTGCGCCCTTATCTACCCCATACTCAAAGAGCTGCGGGCAGAGAGGGTGACAGGCGAGGATGGCACTGAAGAGAAGATGCTCGGTTTCTGGAGTCTCCTGGTCCTGTCAGTATTAGTAGGATGCATCTGCTGTGTCTTCTCGTGGATGCTCACCTACCTTGACTCGTTCCAGCCTGGTACGGATTTCCCAACACTGCGGATAGTGGCCCACGTCAGAGACATTTAATATTGATTACATATGTCTGAATTGCTAACCCTAACCCTAGCTCAACAGACCACAATGCCCTGGACTGTCAGTATTATTACATGCTGTGAACATAAGTAGCTTTGATCACAGTTTATGTTGTAAAAGAGAAGGAATATTGAAAAAAAGATCAACATTGTGATATTATTTCTTCCAAACTGACCAGAAACATGCTTGTCAGACTCTCACAGCAAAGGATCAGACTCACTGTGCATGACAGCTCAGGCCAATGATGTCTGTTAGATTGTCAGTTGTTTAGTGCTTCTGTACAGTTAGAGTCACGTCTCTATTTCAGAATAATTAATATGCAGAAAACACTAAAAGTTGATTGTCTTCCAATATTCTAGCATAATTAAAAAACTTTGACTTTGTAAGTACATATTATTAGTCCTAATGCCAGTATGAGTCTTCATAACTCCTGCTTTGAAATACTGAACTTTAAAATTTACCCGATGAAAGATCATTTACAGTGGCACTCTGTCAGGATCATTCTGACTGTAAGATCACTGTATTAATCTGAATCCTTCTGAAATGTGCTGTGAATGAATGCTGATGCAACTCACTGTGGGAAAGCTGTTAATAAAATGAATCTGTGACACATGCAACACATTCACAGAGGAAGAGGACACAAAGGGAGGACACGCAGAGGCTGTGTTGAAGTCAGAAATCCAAATCTTTATTAAAAAACAGGCGGCGGTTACAAACAGGAAGACAAGCAGTCCATCAAACAGTCTACAGGGTCAAACATACAGAGAATTCAAACAGCAGTAAAAAATAACTGGACACTGAAAAACTTAAAGCAATATGTGACGCAATAAAAGGAAGCAGCGCAGTATATTCACTGAATTATCATCAATTACAAAAGAGAAAAAGGACGATTTCTAAGGATTATTTTCTTAAATGCAGTTAGAGTGTGGCTGGTAAAGATGGAAACATACAGAATGTAAACTGTGTGAGTTTGTGAACTTTGTTAGTAACAAATGAGGTAAAAAAACAACCAAAACAGACAAAACACAGAAAGAGGCTCTCAGTATTCATTAATAATTAGAAAGAAACATTCTGGTCGTGGATTTTTACAGTCTTAGTTCCGCTCGCTGTCATCATTTTAATCATCATGATCAATGGCGAGGTCCTGAGGTGGGCGGGGCTGTCTCTGGTGATGTCACCATGAAGGAACAGCATCTGGCACGTGTTGCTGAAACATCTCAGTACACTGGTGTAGTTTCCTCTCCAGCTGTTGGACATGTGACACTTGAACATTAAGGGGAAGAAGAAGAAACAGTGTTAGGTCAGGTGACCACATGGTTTCTAAAGTAACTGACAGGAAGTAACCAGGCCGTTAGAAATGGATGGCATGTGTTTAGAGTTACTGGAATTGGGTAACTCTACTTACCAAAAGCAGAAGCACACAGATGAAGGATCAGATGCTGAATGTTGCAGGAACATGCTCATGTGTTACGGCTGTGGCCATGAGGACCCTGTGTGGGCTGTTTTCTTCCTGTGTTTCTGTACTGTGCTTAAGACTCTTTCCAGGTCCCTCCCCTAATGAAGAGTAGTGAGCGGCTGATTGGACCATGGAGCAGGTGACTACCTTCAAAAAGCCGCTCTGACAGATCCACAGAGAGAGGGAGAGAGAGTGGAGCGAGCGAGTAGCTTGACAGCCGACGCGGCCCTGACCCTGGTTTTCCCAGCCTGTATTCTTATTGTGTATTTGTGTGAGCATGAATTGTGAAAGCCGCTCCTGGTGCTGAGAGCGTAGGCACTCTTGGGCGGAAGCGGAAGCCGCCTTTTCTTTTGGAACCGTTTTCTCCTGTTTTCCGGGTAGGGAGCGAGGGATAGCTCTGTCATTTGTTTGTTCTGTTTCTTTCCTAGGGTTTAGTTAGTTTTTCTCTGGTGGTACTTAGTTGGTTTTGTTTATTATTTTGGCCTGGGCTCACCCTGGAGCTATGCTTCTTTTCCTTAAATAAAATCACCTTTTTACTCACAACTGGTTTGGATGTTTGGCTTGGGAACCAGGGCGGGGATTTGTCTCTCTCTCCTCCAACCTTATGTGCGTCCCTATACGCCTAGACTAGGGGCGTAACACATGTGTGGTGGTCATTCAGTGCTGCTCCGGCAGGTTAGACAGTCCAAGACTGATATGCTGCCCATCTGAGTTTGAAAAAACACATGCAAAGATTTATTTTGTATTACAGTCAAAGTTGGATGTTCATTTTTGTCCTTTAAAAATGTTTGTGTATTTGAAAGCACTAACATTTAAGGATGACTTGGATTGTCTCTTTTAAAGGGGAGACAAGTGTATCCACTGATCTACGTCACTTTACCTGGATGATGACTCCTCCCCCCTCACTCAGAAACACTCCTAATATAACCAAGCAAATAAATAATATTGAAGATTTACTTACATCATTACAAAAAAAGCAAAAACATCTGCCTTTGATTCTATTTCTCCATTCCTGCTGAACATCAGGAAACAAATATCTCAATAAATCACAGTAAAATGTAAAGCACATGTTTTCTCTGCTTTGTCAAACCTCTGCAGAGGCTCTGTCAAGAAAAACATATCTGTAAGCATAAAACAAATATACATTTCATAAACTGCTGCTCTGCCAGCATGTAGGAATCACATATAACACACACGGGTGAAGAAACATCAGAGCTCAACTTTGGATACTTTAGATCTAAACAGATCAAAGCAGCTCTTAGCTTCAACAATCAGTGAGCAGACAAACAATGATACCAAACTGATTCTGTATGAATACAATATGGTATTTTCAATACAGGTGTCAAATTAATTTATTAAAACCAATACAGATATATGTATATTAGGGGTGCAACGATACACAAAATTCACGGTTCGGTTCGGTTCGATACTTTGGTGTCACGGTTCGATATTTTTTCGATACAAAAAAAATGTTCATGCCTTTTTAATTTGTCATTTATTAAAATTATAAATATATATTTTAACTCAAAAGTACAGTTTTTAAATTTAACCCTAACCCTTGTGCGTGTTTTTTATTTTGACAGCGAATGCGCACCTGCGGACCACTTATGTGCAGCCCTGGTTATTTAGCTCGTCATATTGCAGCCACAGAAATTATTTTGTCCATGAAACCATAAAGCTGCACTTTCTTTTTGCCTTATAGTCTGATTTGTCATAACTTCTCCGTTTTGTGGTAAGCTTTTCTTTGGCTGTCACTTCTTCACCCTGACCTGTCTTATTTGGCTCAGCAGAACTGAAATATATATCCTGCTGCTTTTACACACACACTCACATAAGCTCAGCGATTCTCTGTGCGATCAACCTCTCACATGTTTAAGCTTGCTGCGGGAGATTTCACTTGTCATGTTTGCATAGTAAGCTAACGATTAATAAGACGATGTCAGAGGAATTGGTGCACAAATTATCATCACTCACAGATCAGTGCTGTCGCTCTCTATACACAGTTCGCACGATTGCAAAGTGAAAGCAAAAAAACAAGCGCAAATTCAAACGCGATTTCAATATGTCACGTATTGACAGTGGCTCACCGATGCCAATGACATAATTACCCAGCTACATTTCTGAAAGAATGCAAAAGCATTGACATATATTTTTCCTTCCTACAATAGCCCGACGGGCAGGGAAGAGATAGATTGTGGTAGCCCGACTGAAAAAATCGCTAGCCCCAGGACGTCGGGCTAGCGATATTGCAAGCCCTGTATCTGATTGAGGAATCACTCATCTGTGGAAAAGAGAGTTTATTACAGAGAAATGTCTCTTTCCAAAATAAAAGCTATACTATCCGCTTCTTCTGGGCTATATTCTCAGCAGCATATTAAACATATAAGGAGAATCATGTGCTAACGGCTGTCTAAATGACTCGGCTAAAGTTTGTAGCATGCTTGTTGTTTTTGTCTTTACACTAGGATGATGTCGGCGTAAATGTGCAGTCATATTCGTTGTGTTCCCACGAGTGCTTTCAGGTTAATCTCGTTGAAATGACCTTAACGCCACAACACGGCAAATCTCCGTTAACGAGCTACCGCCGATCACCCCGTGCATGGGGCTAGACGGCCAACACGTTAACGAGCTAACTGCGCTAACACACTAGTTCCCACCCATGTAATTGAGCATTGCATGGCACATCCAACATACTGTTTTACTTTAGTCCATGACTCGCTTACCTTCAGGGTCATACGTCACATGAAAACCAAAATAATTCCAAACGCCAGATCTGAATGAGGGTGGGGGAGGTCCATGTTGCAAGGAGAGCTTAACTTCTGTCTTGCTAGCTTGCCCTGAGCTCTTCCTTCTGACTATGCTGTCTGTGTTGAGCGCTCAGTGGATCTGCGCTCGACAGTGCAGCCTAGGCGGAGTAGTCGAACGCAGATTCACTGAGCGCTCAACACAGACAGCATCGTCAGAAGGAAAGTTGATAAAATAAATTACAAATGTTGTATTGTTCGATACATATGCGTACCGAACCGAAAGCACTGTATCGAACGGTTCAATATCGATACGAATATCGTTGCACCCCTAATGTATATATATATTTTTTGATAAATTAGTTTGCTAAATTATAAGAATATATATATATTTTTTTCATTTAACAATTGCAACTGAAAGAAATTAAATATTGAACAAAAATATATTGTCACATTCTGAGCATGCTCAGCACGCTGACAGACTTGAAGTTGCTACAGATTTTAAGAAGTGATAATTATAGGGAAGAAACTTCTCCTTTTCATCCATTTAATCAAACATTTGATGCCTCAGCTGTCTCAGTCTATAGCGTTCTGCAACTACAACTAACCTGAGGCTTGGATTTGGCTGCAGGTGCCCCTGTACATCCTTCTCAGCAGCACACATGTGGGTACCATTTAATCCCACTTCTTCCTGAGCTTTGCTTCATCACAAGACCAAAGGTGGCATCCCGTGTCACAGTCTTATCATCATCCAGAAGAAATATTTGAAGAAACATCATGGAGAAGAAACATTTACGCACCTCCTGGTTTTG
Source organism: Diplotaxodon limnothrissa (assembly GCF_057381915.1). Taxonomy (NCBI): domain Eukaryota; kingdom Metazoa; phylum Chordata; class Actinopteri; order Cichliformes; family Cichlidae; genus Diplotaxodon; species Diplotaxodon limnothrissa. Next base: position 24,890,737 of record NC_140598.1, on the reverse strand, counting down.
TTTTCTGATCCTGCAAAAAGACTGAGGACAACAAAGCCCAGAGAACACGAGATACACAACATCCAAAATTCAGACTCAACAGCCTCCATAAATGAAGAGCACCAGGTTGGTTCAGTTATAGTAGATATAAGCATACTTCACATTACTGGGTATGAATAATAATGAGGAGGCAAACTTTGAAGATGCAGAGCATGATGTCCCATCATCAGACTGTAAACAAACATCCACCAGGCTCTTTGTTGCCAAAATTGATGATTCTCCTATCAGGGATCAGTAGAGTGTGTTAACCTGTGGTATAAGCAGCAGTCACTGAAATATTACTGTTTCAGATAAGAAAGCCAGGGTGGGAGGGATCTCTGCAAACTGACTTACCTCTGCAAGTGTGAAGCTCAACAAAAATCTGACTCTCCAGTCACTGACAAACAAAAACTCCAGCTGGGAGATAGAAAACGCTGTCTGGGTCTTGCTGGATGTTGCTGGTCAGAGTCCCACATTAGCAGAGTGCTTCTTGGTCCCACTGACCCATGTGGACAGTGACTGTGGAGAACTGTTCTGGAAAACAGAGAAGAGAATTAAAATAACAAAAAGCCAAAAAGGATTTCCACAAAGACTCTCTTGGAATCAGCAATCAAAAAATCATTGGTTCATATTTCAATTAAATATGAACAGGTTCCTTAAATGTACGCAGTTCAGATCTGATTTAATTTAATTTCCTTCACACAGCACATTCGTCCAGGCTGACAGGTAAACATAGAATTAATCTCAGGTAACATGACTCATAGTAGAGATTCAGTAAGAAAGATTGCAGGCTCTAATATTATTACCACACAATCCAAGGACACACCAACAGCTCAGATATCTAGAACTATTTAAACAAATGTCTTCTGAATATTCAATTCATGTTCACAGTGGGGGGGGGGGGGGGGGGGGGGGTCGTGGAATTTTTAAAATAAAGTCTGCAACACAGAAAGAGCTGTGATCCAGCTATTTATTACTGCGCCAACACACATCAAACATCACAGTTCAGTCATATCAGCGCTGCCACAGAAGTGGTGCTCCTACTCCTTTATGCATTCCAAGGAAGAGGGAGGAAGTTACAAACTGATCCTACCACACTTCAACGGATCAATGGTTATGCTGTTTGGTGCCCTTGGCCTTATCAGCACCTGTAAAGGGAGTTGTTTTCTCAAACTGCTGACGCTGAAGTAAGTTCATCTAGTTTTAGAAACTTTCACTGAACAGTCTATAACAGTGTCACAACTAAGCATATGCATAAGCACTTAAATACTTTAAATGAGAATAACAGAAAATTTCTATTACAGAGGCTAGAGCCTGTCCCAGTAGTCATAGGTAGAACACATCTGGACAGGTCACGAGTCTGTCAGAGGACTAACACAGAGACAGACATCAGAGTAACAAATCTATTTAAAATTAATGTAAGTTTGCTGCAGCTGTATGTATGAACATGTGTTTCTGTGCTCACAGTCCACCTCTCAGGAACCTGCAGTTCACTTTTAGTAAACTTTAAACAGACCTCACAAAAGGCTGATGTGGCTGGATCAGTAGTCTGATTTAAGTACGATACCTTTGGCCAGGGATTACTCTGGTACATCGCTTCACTGCAGTCTTACGTAGTTTCCCCACACCTGAATAAAAAAATACTGATATATACAAATAACAGCTTCAGCTGATGCAGCCTGACTCAATCCTAGATGTTCAGCACACAGAGACACAGAAGTGCCGTTTAAAGTTTAGTGTTAACCTGAGTCACTGATCATTTGCAGTATTACAGAGTCTGGCAGTCTTTGCATGTCCACGTCACTGTAAGTTTCTAGCTGACTCTCAGGTGTGACAGGTGTGCCAGCAGGAAAGAGTAATAATAACCTGCATCCTGAGGTTTGTCATGCAGGATTAAAGGAGCCAGGCTTTGTTCACACAGCTGGGATTGTATTTTACACTGACCCTGGTTCAGTATAAGTATCATACAGTTTAAACGAAGCACTGAAACTTGCACATATTTATTACAGATGCACTGAAGCTAATCGAGATATTTGCTGTCAACCTGTGGCTGCGATTAAACACTTTACTGGAAATTTTATTAACCAGTAACTTCATCAGTCATGACAGAAGCTAATATTTCTGTGCTAACATCGTTTAAACAGTAACAGCTTTACTCCAATATAAGCTAACATTTACACCGTAACTTTAAGCTAGCACCATAAAGACGGTAAAACACGTAATAATATCTACAAATGCATCTTAAAGCTGTTATATTAGCACTCTGTGTATTACTAACATAACCACATTAACATTACTGACACTTGCTGACTTTTAATAGATTATAAATAGATTATAATAATATAATAATAAATAGATTATAAATAGATTATAAATAGATTATAAATAGATTATAAATGCTGTCCGTTTAAATGGTGTGTTGGTATAACTTTAATGTGGTGATATGCTTTTGTTTGTATGATTTGGCACCCTCTTGTGGCCACAGTTGGTACTTGGGAAGTTGTTATGCCCAGCTAGTTTGCTACAAGTGCTCAGTGGAGGTGAAACTTTTGCCCACGCATGCCTGTAAGTTTTCATTACATACTATAACCTTAACTATCTGATTTGTGATGCATGTGTAATGTGCATATACTGAGTTACTATTTCAGCTGTGTGGTCATTACTCATTTGTAAAGCTACTTGTGTGCTAGCGACTGTATATTAGCATGTGTTTGCTAACTTGCTATGATCAATAATGCTAGTTAACTGAAGGTGATGTTTATGTTTAATTTAGGCAACCTTAAGATTTATGTTTTTTGCTGGTTGTCATGAAAACTAAGTTTCAATTAGTACATTATGTATGTTCAGTGAATGAGAAGGTAATTATCTGTTTTGTGTTTATTTAGTTTTACAAAAAGAAAAGAGAAAGGAGAGTAATGAAAATGGATAAAGGATACCATGTATAAGAAGCCTCAGTAACATGGCCTGTAAACTGGAGATGCAGATCGAAGTAAAGAAGAATCTCAGTTCAAAGCATTCTCTTCTTCTCATTCTGTTCACTGTCTGTCAAACTGGATAAGCTAAATCACGCCCACATCTAGTGAGGACAGAACAAATGGTCTTACCTGTACACACTGCATATCCACCGGATTGCAGCCAGAGTGGATTCTGCCAGGGGCCAGGTAGGGCATTACAAGGGAAAACCATCAAAAACCATCACCTCAGTCTTTTTGTCATTGAACAGATTTATCCAGAGGAGAGATGCATCAGTACAAACGATTTCATCCTTTAAACCTGGACTCTGTGAACGGCTGACTGTACGATGTGCTAAAGAATAGAAAACATTATTTCCCATCAGACCATGAGCAACATTCAGGCATGTAACACAGTTACACTTTTATTTTTTACATATTCAGCAGAGAGAGTTAGCTGTGTGCACTACTAAAAAAGGCTGTTCCAATTCTCAGCATCGCTCCTCTCTTTTCCTGAGTCCTTAGCAATTCTCCCTCTCACGATGACGTTTTCCTGGAGGCTAAGGAAAGAGTTTAGGGAAAGAGAACAGGCGCTAATTTTGAGATAACACCCCACGTGGCTACGTTGTGCAGCTGAGTCACGTGACCACGCAGCAACAAATCACAGCAGAGCCGGAAAAGGAGGCGAAGCAAAGTGTCTGTGCAGGAGAGGAGAGTCGAGCAGAGAGAGCTGCTTTTTCATGAAACGGGATGTAAAATACTAAACTTACAGGAACGTATACCACTACCAACGTTTGGATCGATATCTGCATCGATCTGCACACCCTTGTCTCCTGGATTGTAGCTGAGATCAGCGTGAACCACGTGGGTCTCTGCTCCGTCTCTGTGTTTCTTAAGACTTCCAGCTTCATCACGGAGTTTCTCTCGGCTTTTTGTGGGCTCATCTAAAGGTAAGCACCGAGCTAACTTTAATGTGGGTTCCGTTTATGTTGAGTTTAGCTCTGTTGAGAATAATAGATTGCTTGGGATACACTGGAGTTAGACAGACTGTAGAGTTTGATTGCTTGCGACATTATGAAATGGCGGTTGCTAGGGGGTAAGAATGCATATAGAAAAATAGTCTTGGAATATGAACAAAAGGATGGGCTGCAGGGCAGGAGAACAGCCAACCCAGGACAGGAAGCCACAGGTACAAGCCTGGGGGAGGGAAATCAGCCTTTACAATAGGACTTCATAGGATGATCTCCAGATGCATCTGTATTTTATTTTCTTCGCGCGAAAATAAAGACTGTTTTTTGAAGTAAAAGTCTCCGCCTGATCGCTACCATCAAAAAGAATCCGTGAAAGCGCCGTACTTCTTCTTCTTCTTCTTCTTCTTCTTCTTCTTCTTCTTCTTCTTTTTTTTTTTAACACTATGTAGTCTTAATGTTTATTACGTATTATGGTATACACAAATGCAATAAGCAGCAGGTGCTATAGGCATCTACAAGCAACTGTATATACAATTCTAACATGTGATTAACTATTAGTTACTCAGTGTCACCCTTTCTATGCAAAACTAAGCAACTGAAAATAATCAATACTGCCTTAAAAGTGCACATGTGTAATTTATATAATTACGTCACCACATCTGATTAGAGTAACATTAAGCAGTTTTATATTACACAGAACAACCACAACAGAGCTCTACAATTAATAACATCTAATATCAGCTACTCTGACAATGAGCTGAACATCACTAATCATTACCGGTGCCTTTTTTGAGTCTCTCTGCTTTCCTCTCAATTTCTGTACATTATTTAAAACTCTTAATAAAGTTTATTACTAGTTTATTGCACTTTTTGCAATTTATGTAATTACTACACACTTAATGCATACATATTATTAAAATCTGGGCTATAATGGTTGTATTGATGTATAGCAACTTGAAATGCTCCCAAAAATGGCTCCACAGCATGTAAAAATATAATATAAACTCTGGTGGACTATGTTCTATGGTAGGTCTTAAAGGGTTAAGAAACACCAGAGAGACTGAAGCTCATCACATTGATCAAGCAGGACTCATGATCTTCACCAGCAGCTCCCTCACAGGGAAATTTTCTGCACTCCTCCGTAGGCCCACTGCAGGAGATAAACCCAGCATTTCATGAACACTGTGATGGAGACCTTTGGTTTGTGTAATGTTATAAATACTCTGATACTCCCCAGAGGCTCCGGACTTTTACATAAAGATATTATATTTAGTCCTGTGGAAAGTTATATATTTAAGTATTTAAAAATATATGATCCTCTCTGGTTACTCTGGTATGAATAACTCTGAATCACTTTATAGTAAATAGCACACCATCTGCAAAAAACTGTGAAAGAATTCCAGATCACAAGTGTAGCCCTGGCTATATAAGTAGCTCATTATTTAAATTTGTTCATTAATATTGATAGTTAATTGCAAATGTTTAATGTGTTCAAGAATGTATACAAATGCCTGCAAAGTATGTGATGTGTGTCAGTTAAATGCACAACCTTTTTTTTGGATTTTGAGGTTTATGTCATTATTTTTGATATGGTATTGATATGTACTACAGCTCCAGTGAGACCTGAAGTAGTCTCAGGTAGAGGGGTTGGAGTAAGTGGGGAGCCGTGTGCACTCTGCAGGAAGTGAGAGAGACGAGAGCTGAACAGTGTCGAGTGAACGCAGAGTTCATAGAAGGGCGACAGACGTATTTTCGGGTTGACGGATAGTTAACTGGAGTCGAGAACTGTTGTACCCTACTGTGAGTAGGAGGAGATGGACGTCTTGCTGGCATGTCAGAGAGGTCCCTTCTGCTGGTGTGCTGAAGTTATGTGTTCACGTGGGAGCACGTGGAAAGGACGACTGTGAGTGCTGCTGCCGCGGCCTGCTGGTAGCCGTGACCCAGTTTCACCGCTATCCTCTTGAACTGCCTGGAGGTGTGAGTACTGTTGTTGCACGTGCTTTTTATTTTTACTGCTTGGCAACAAGTGAAGCGACCATATTGTTTTAGGTCCCAACGCACCCGAGCCACGACTCAGGCCTGCAACGAGGGGTTTGCTAGCAGAAAGACTGTAGCACTTGAGGTGTGTGTGTTTGGTGAGAGTGCGTGTGGGCCCACAATATGATTTGATTATTTTGTTTCTGTTGAGGTAGATACCTTACCATTGTTTAACAAACTTTATTGATTTTGCTTATTTTCTTTTGTGTTGTTAATTAAGCATTCACTAAAGTGGAGTTAACTTTATAATTGACCTGCTTGTGTGTGATTTGTTTCCATATAGTGTAGTTTTATTGCATATTTAATACCATAAGCATTAAAAAGGGAGTATCAATAGGAAAGTAACAACAGGAACCCAGGGCCCCTCTCAATAGAACGTGGGACGGGTGTTACACAAGTTTGTAGTTCAACATACAAGTGACGACCTTTGACCTTCATCGGGTTTTATTTAATTGTGTCAGAGAAACTCAAACGTGCTCTTCATGCAGCTGAGTACATCAAGTGTTTAAAACAGAAGCTGTGCAGGTCTGAGATCTGCAGCTCTCTGAAACACCAAACATGTCCTTTTAATGCTGATATACAGTGACACAGCAACAGGGGTGATTAATCCTTTTGTTTTTTTGTCTTTAACTTTATCAATAAAACAGCTGCAGCTTTCACCGACAGCACATGTGGTACTTTAACCTTTGTACTGTTTTCATCATAAAGCTGATTCTTCTGTCCTCACACACTCAGGATCTGAAGTTCTTCTCTTACATTTTCTTTCAGTATTACAGTACACTACAGTACATTAATCCATAGTTCCTGATTAATGAGGAGTTACTGAAGTACAAGCTTTAAAAAAAAAAATGTTACTGTCTTTACAGATGTGGCAAGAGACTAAAAACATGCTGTAATTTTAAGATATTTAATAATCAGCTCTGCACAGGAGCTGAAGCAGGGTGCAGCCTGTTGCTTTTACAGTATAATACTTGTAATAAAAGTACAGTAACAGTAATTAGTGACTGAGTAGCCCAGAGCGTTTCTCTTGATTTCTTTAGTCGGTGTAAATTCATTCACCTGCGCAGCTAAACGAATCCTGACAGCCGCGTGCTCATCTTAGCTAGCTAGGTCTCAGGACCTAGCTAAGGACGGTAGTTACGCATTAGCTGACAAACACATGTAACTTACTGAAAAAGTGCAGCGGGGCCTCGGGTCCTTCTGTCGGGTAGTCCAGTTTATTGAAGAACACCTCAGGATGTCAGGTTAAAACACTCGGTCATGTTTTCGTAGCGTAAACGCTGGCCCTCCTCTCAGAGCCTATGCTCTATCTCCCAAACAGAGATACACAAGTTTCAGCTGCCAGTCAAAGCTGTTATGATAATGTTTCCCCCAATTTAACATCGCCGCGGTAGAAATTAGAATCAAACTTATGGGAATGGCGACCCCTTGGACAGAAATCAGCGTGATGAGAACTATTGAAAACTAAAGAAAGAATCTTTGGAAAAAAATTATCTGAGGAGAATAAATTTATTTAACACTTCCCCCATCGGACCCCCACCCCACCCGCTAACATGGAGCAAGTGGGGTTTATGATCTATACTGCAGCCAGACACCAGGGGGCAATAGAGACGTTTTGGCTTCATTTTTGGGGTGCTGTCACATCGTCCATCTTTTATACAGTCATTGGGTAAAACCCAGAAGTGGCCATGTACAGCCACCATATATCAAACACTTCTGAGCTAAATTTTACAACAGACTGATAGATCTTTCCTCTCTATCGATGCAGTGTACTGTACTCTTTACTATTGTTGGGCAATAGACCCTTTTAAACAGTGTAAACCCTCTCAAAGGAATTTACAATTATCTTTACTGTGTCCACATCAGTGATTGGGGAAACCAAAACAATCACATTTAACACTGGAAGAACTACCTCATTCTTTAGGTGTTTCAGGCATGTTTGAGGCCTATCAAAAATCCCTCAATGAAATGTGACGAACCCCAAATCTTACGTTTAGGGTGTCAAACAATGTGTCAGAATTCAGTACACATGTCAAAAGAACTCACAACTATTATTGTTTCCTCGGACAATGAGGATCTAATGCACTTATGCATCAGGAACTTACATGCTAGGAAAACAGTCTCACTACCATGCAAAATGTACAGAAGTAATTATTAGTCAATTAACTGTGAAATGCACATGCTATAATTACTCCAGTCACTTTTACTCAGGCTCAGGAATCTAAAAGAGTTTGATGTTCGGAGAGTCATGTAAATGCATAGGGTAGAGGTTTAATACCTGTACATGAACGGTTAATCCCACAAATCATAGTTTAAAAAAAAGCCATGGAAAAAAATCATCATGAAAAAACTCATGGAAAACATAGAAAGCATTGTTTAATGTTAAACCTGGATAAACCTGGAATCCCTCCTTTTGACACATGGTCTCTCCCATGAGTCAACTCATCAGAACTAGGGTTAGTTAGAAAAGGGTTAGTTAGATCATTCCTCAGGCAATATCAGGGCTTCTCCTCCGGAGTAATTTCGCTCCAGCCCTGTAAACCCTGTGTTAGAGAATAAAATCAGTATTAATGTCTTGTTAAGTGGGTCTGCCTGGAGCTCGCATCCACACCAAAATTACCTAGAAACAAACATCAGTGAGTAAATACAAACTTCACACTTGCAAACAACTGTTGGGTCATAGGAGTAATGAGGCATCCCACACCACAGACACAAGTGTGCCATGTGCAGTTATTTCCCCAAATCATTAAAAACACTCCTGTTGCCATAATTTGCCCAAATTATGGATCATTCCATCTGTTCAATCAAAACTGTCACTCACTTGTTTTCACACTATGAGCTCAACAGTGATATGATAATGAGCCCAACACTAAGATGTTCTGTGTTCACTGCACATCCTGCTTCACCTTCACTCATGTCTGTCTGTGCCGAATCCTCTACAAAGACCCTCAGAGAAAAAAAACCAATAGCAGTGGAGCGTCCTGGCGGTCAGGTCTGGATCATCAGACTCCAGAGGTGCTGCTGTAAATCATGTGGTCAACCCTCCTTTTCTGTGAAGGAAGTAAGTGCACTGTTACAAAAAAACAAAACAAAACCATATTAGGCCTTGTTCAGGACATGTCTAAATATATATTTAAAAAAACTGTCTTTCTCTTACACAAAGAAAACAACCCAAACCTAACTGGCAGAATCAGTCTGGTACTATGACAAAACCCCCAAATCCGCCAGAAATCACAGGAAAAGTTTTGCTTCCTGGTGAAACAACATGCTGTAGGGATTAGAATCTGCCATGCAGTGTTGCAGTCGCTGCTTCTGGCTTTAGTTGATGACTGATGCTTACATGGTCTGAAATCAGACTTAAGAGTCACTACCTTTGTTCATGTTCCCCACATCATATTTACTGGTTGCCCACAAGTGCTCAAGAATATCACACGATTCTGGAAAGTCTGGGGCCAACTGACCTAGTTCCACCTGCAAGATACACAGATAAATTTTTCCCCCTTTTTATTAGCAGCTGCACAGTTCACACGACACTAATTTTCGCCATTAAATGCTTCCTAAACACTTCATGGCAGTATTTCATCACTAGAATGTGAATTCCTTCCCCAGGTCTGTGCTTTTTCACTCCTTTTTCATTTTCACAGACCCAATCATTGTATTTAACTTTTCTTCTCTTTTTTTCCCCCAACACAAAACATGTGACATGTTGTCGTGCAAGCTTCACCCATACATCAGGAACAAGAAACTCATTTCAACCCTCTGTTACATCTTATTCACTTGTTTTATAATCCAGTCATCTTTCCCTGATCTAGTAACAATCAAGTAATTTGCATATCAGCTCATAACCCACTAAGTTGACAGGACAACAGAAATGCATGTTCAATATATTATCACAAAAGAGAATTTGGTCCATACAGTAAATTATTTGTCCTGCACCAATCAAGCAGAAAGCATCTGACAATTTACTATATTAACAACTAAATGTATTGTCTGATCACTGGTTGGTCAAACCAGAATCTCTCCTCTTTTTCTTTTTTTCCCCCTTTCACCAAAAGTTTCACCTATTGTCCTGCAACCTGGAGAGTTAATTGCCAGCAGTGGATACAATTTACACTATTTTAACACTGACGACAGATAACAAGCTGATCTTCATTGCATGTGTGTGTTTGTGTCAGAAAGGGTCTTATTGCCAAATGTTGAGCAGGTTTACAACATTAGGAAATTGCTGCGGTACTTAGTGCAAAAATACTGTCATATAATGCTTAAATAAACATAAATATAAAAATTAAAAGTGCTAAGTAGATAGATAGATATATACATGATATATACATGAGTGCAGGTGGTGATCAGTGCCAAACATGGAATGATGCAGTGAACACAGTGTAGGGTCATGTGTTAGTGGTGGGATGTCATGTGGTTATTGTTCATGAGTCCAACAGCAGAGGGAAAGAAACTGTTCTTATGGCGAGAGGTTCTGGTGCGAATGGACTGGAGCCTCCTGCCTGAGGGGAGCAAGTGGTTGACAGGGACGGATTTTCTCCTGTCACTTTCTTGGCCTTTATAGCTTCGTCATATTGCACTTTATGGTGACGTTTAAGGTGGTTATACAAATTCGTAGTGTTAGCTTGCGGTCCTGCTACTATGGCAAAACACAGCTTGCAAATTATGTCTTTTTGACTCTCATCATCTTCTTTGAAACCAAAAAACTTCCACACGGAGGAATGAGAACCTTTTCTTGGAAAAGGTTAATGTTACAGTGGGGTTGTCATTCTCACCGCCTTCAGCGAGCTTTTCCTCTGCACTCATTATGTTTTCTCCCCTCAGGCAGTTTCTCTCACGTGCTCTTAGAGCTGGGCGATAGAATGATAACAATATGTATTGTGAAATAACTTTTTCTCGATAGAAAAATTTAACTATTGCAATAGGCCTCACCGCTCTAGTCCTCTTAAAAAAAAAAAAAGAACAGCCAATCCAAATTAAGTAGTGCAGAGCTGAACCAATCACAGCCGCAGCGTCACGTCACGTGACTTGTTACGTACAGCACAAGTGCCAAGCCACATATGTGTATTTGTTTTGGGAAGCAGCCAGCCGCCGTGTTGCCCGGGTAATGGAGGAAATGAGTGTGCCAACTAGAGAAAAATCAACCGAGAGCATGATCGAAGGTTATCGGAGAATAAAACCAATGATGGTTCCAATGCCGGAGAGATTGTCGAACGGAAGAGCCATAGAAGTTCCGTAGTGTGAAGGTATTTCGGCTATTTCAAGTCAAACAGAGTAGCGCGCACTGTAAATTGCGCCGAAAGCAAGTCTGGAAATACAATAAACCGGTCCATGCTCAATCTCTGACTGAAAGCGCTAATTCGTCATTCGTCAAACATTGTTAAAACTGTTTGAAAAGCTAAGCTATACAACAAGGAGAGATTGAGAATTTCCTTTTAATTCTCAGTTTATTTGATATTGACAAAAGTTAGTCAATTTTGTCTGTTCTTCTGTAAAACAAACTAAGATTTATTTTTAGAATTAATAATTTCTAAGTGGAATTGACAATTTAGTAGTCTGTTTTGTTTGTTCTATTTTGAAACTTAAACGCTTTAGTGGCTGCCTTTTGTGTAGTTTGCAATATTTGCCTTTGTTTAGCTGAAAAAGTCTCATGTTCCTTAAGTACATCTACCCCGTTGAACTTATTATGGGAAATAAATATTTAAATCAAAACAAGCTGCTGATTATTTCACATTTTACTTACAAATATAGTTATTTGGCTTATATCGTGATATATATCATTATCGTCTGAAATGAAAAAAGAAAAAACATATCGTCATATGAAAAAATCTCATATCGCCCAGCTCTACGTGCTCTGTTGTTTTTTCCCCCCTGCCCGCTGGCTTCTGTATCACATGGTATGAGGCTCTGCCCTTTTCATTTGTTGAGCATGAAGAGTGAGCGCTTATTTTCATGTACATTATGTCCCAAAATGCGGTGCAATTGTCTTTTTTTTTTTTTTTTTTTTTTAAACATTTTCATTTGGAAATGAGATCACATAAAAGTATGAATTGAAATCGCGATTTTCTAACATTTAGTTGATAGCATTATTTAGGGCTGCACAAACAGATTTTTTATTTTTTTATTTTAAAGATTTGTTATATAAGGATACCACAGGCTGAATTGTAGATGGTGCTGCTTGGGTCCAAACTGTCATACAATATGAAAAATGAGAATATCATGGAATGCTGTCACAGTCTGGCAGAGGCAGACTGTATGGAGTGATGTAGAGGAGCCAAAATGGAACGTGAAATAAAACTTGACCCCGATCTCGGTAGAACAGAGGTTCATGGCAAAGCCGTTCAGGGGGGCCGACCCGGAGGTCGACAGCATAGCAGTTCAAAGGTTCACGGGGTCGGCCACAAGTCCAACGGTGGCGACGGAGGAGATCAGGGGGCCGACCACGTGGAAGGTGGCAGCGGCGAAGCAGGCACGGCTGGACAGCTTAGCTGACGGCCGGTGGTGATGTGGGCGTGTACATGGACCCTCGGGTGGCTTGGTGGGGTCCCGGCCATCACAATGCCCTATACCTGCAGAAAAGGCTAACATTGTTATCTTTTTAAGAAGAAAAAAAAATTTAAAAAAAACCCCAGCTAAACATGAGGTTTTTGGACAAAGTGTGTGTTCTCCATTCTTTAAGCACTGGTTCGAGCACTGTTTAAGGACCGGCACCGTTTCAAAAGTACCGGTTTGGTACGGGTATCGGATAAAACCTAAATGATACCCATCCCTACTGCTGCATCGACATGGACATGGAGACAGGCGGGAGACTCAACATGCCAACTTTAACTCCTGTAGCTGGTGTAGGGAGAGCTGCGTCACACAGGGGATGGAGTGGTTCAGTCTGCATTCTGGGCGGCTGCTGCCTTGGCAGTGAATGGGAAACTCCTCCAGTTGTAGCCAAAACAGTTTTTGTGATGCTCCGATAAACGCTCCACAAAAAACGGATTGGCAGCAATAATCCAACATAGCTAGACCTGAATAGATTCCTTCTCCACCTTCTGCAGAGAAGATAATCCAAAATCCATGGAGCTGTGCGACGTGGACACTAAACTAAAAAAAGTTTGTGAAATGAATGTCTGCTGGGTCCCACATGGTCAGATCGCTCTGTCACAGTCTGGCAGAGGCAGACTGTATGGAGTGACATAGAGGACCCAAAATGCTGACAAAAATGGAACGTGGAACAAAACTTGAATTAGCAAAAAGTAAGCCGTTTAATGAGGCTGTTAAAAAAGAAAAAAAAAATACAACAAAGGCAAACTGAAGTAAAACTAACATTAACCTAAACTGAAAGAACTAAACAAACAACATGAAATCTAAAAGCATGGAGAGAACAACAGACGACCTGACAAAAAACAACCAGAAACACAGACTAAATACACACATGGGTGATTGGGGGAAGTGGAAACACATGGGGAAACAGCTGACACTAGTCTGACATAACGAGACAAAGGAAGCAAAGCTGACTACTCTGACATAGGATACAGACCTTCAAAATAAAACAGGAAACATGAGACGCAGACATGACATTACAAACTTGATAACATAAGACACGCAGCATGAAACACAAAGGGTGAGGGAAACTTAAATACAGGGGAAGAAAATAAAAGAGGAATCTAATAACCAAATGAACTTCGCTGACCTAAAGAACTTAAACATAAGCCATAAACATCAAAAATGAACTAGAATTCAAAACACTGGTTCAAAAGACCCAGGAACGTGACAAATGCATAAATAACTGAGCTGCTGAAGCAGGTATATAGTGCCGAATTAACTTAAAATTAAATTAACTTAAAACAATTCAGATTAGCCTTGAACGTTTTAGCAATCTCCCTTACATGCTTGTCAAATTTAAGAAGTAGATCAAAAATTATTCCTAAAAACTTAAAATCTTTGACCTCTTTTATTTCTTCGTTCCTTAACTGGATATGAAACTCATCGTTTATCTGATCATTAGGAACAAGAAACTAAGAATCTGTTAGTCTCACTCATTTAAACCCTCTGCTGCATTCTGTTCACCCCTGCTATCATTCAATCATCTTTCCTAATATAATATTAGTCCACTAGTTCATATATCGCTTCTCATCTTACTAAGTGAACCGAACAACATAATAAAATCAGAAACACAGGCTTAAAATACCATCTGGTATTCATGAGCTTCATTGCGTGTGTGTATGTGTTAGTACGATTAAAACATTCTGTGCTTATGTATGTCATTTTAATTACTTTCCCCTTTTTCTGAAACAAATCTCTTTTTACTACACCTTGTTTCAGAAACATCTAAAGAAGAAAGTCTCTATTGTAGTCAGGCACAGCTAAATTCTGCTTGTGAGTTAACCTAGCCAACCACACTGTGTGTTGTTAACGCCTTCAACATGTACCAACTCGTGATGTGTGCCACTTCCTCTATGTCCTCTATTTGTACCACCATATGGAGGACCGCAAGAGCCACACACACATCGAAATACAGAATTCTTAGATGATGAATTGTAGAATAAATTCTCCATTTGTAAAATAATTTTAGAATTCCACATTAACAAAGTGAGTTTTGAAATGTTTTTTTAAAAACCTCATTACCATCCTAGGGGAGCTAGGATGGTAATGAGGTGCTTGGAGATGTTGTAGGTGGCTGAGTTTATACTGCTACCATTGAGACTGATCAGGACTCCGTCTTTGTGGATCTATGGAAGTCCAAATATACAGGGTGTAGCATCCCCTGGGTAAAAGCGGCGATATGCAGGGGGGTCAGTGATGTTTCCTTTCAAGTTCTTGTAGGCAACTGATGACTTTCTTTTTGTAGTTGCTTCTGGGGTTTCACCTTGAAGCTTCATAGGTATTGTTGTCACTGAGGAGTTTAGTCATGTTTATTTGCTCTGCTTCTTTTTGTCAGGGATAAAATACAAATATATACTTTTTGTGTCCCAGCTGAGTAACAGGAGGAGAAGAGTGGTGGTGCAGCAGAGGATAAATTTCAGCCATTTGGACTCAGCTCAGCCACTACAGAGGAAAGAATGTCTTCAACACAAAAGGTGAGAAAAACATCACAGTTACTCTGTTATTGAAACTGTGTGTACAGCTTGTTGGTTTTTAAAAACCTGTTAACAGCAGCTTTATCTTTTCCATCCTGGGCTCCTCCATATATACAGAATCTACATTCACAACCAAAAACCACAGAAGTTACAAGAAAATACAAAGATCATATTTCCTACACACACTGAAACAACAATATCATCAGTTGAACTCTGATGAGAAAAGAGTTTCACTGATGATCAATATTTCTTCAATAATGTCATTTTGTACAACTCTCATTGTAGCACATCATTGTAATGTGATACTATCACCAGAAGGTGGTGGTAACACACCTACAATGTGTTTTTTGACATGTTTGATTCCACCAATGGAGGGAGTTTCAGTTTGTTGCACGACTGAATTTCACTCACTGCCTGTGTTTGTATCTCTGTCACTGCAGGACCAACATGGAGCAAGAAGTCAGCGCTCTCAGGAGGCCGACAAACCTTACAGAAGAAAGGGAGAGGAAACCTACAGCTGTGATGAGTGTGGGAAGTATTTTGTCCAGGCTGGAGACTTGAAAACACACCAACTCATCCACAGTGGAGTTAAACCTTACAGCTGTTACTTGTGTGGAAAATCTTTTACCCAGGCTGGAAACTTAAAAACACACCAAGTCATCCACAGTGGAGTTAAACCTTACAGCTGTGAGTTGTGTGGAAAGTCTTTTACCCTGGCTCAAAGTCTAAAAGCTCACCAACTCATCCACAGTGGAATTAAACCTTACAGCTGTGACTTGTGTGGAAAGTCTTCTACCCGGGCTGGAGACTTGAAAAAACACCAACTCATCCACAGTGGAGTTAAACCTTACAGCTGTGACTTGTGTGGAACGTCTTTTACCCGGGCGGAACACCTTAAAACACACCAACTCATCCACAGTGGAGTTAAACCTTACAGCTGTGAGTTGTGTGGAAAATCTTTTGTGTTGGCTCAATACTTAAAAAGACACCAACTCATCCACAGTGGAGTTAAACCTCACAGCTGTGACTTGTGTGGAAAGTCTTTTACCCGGGCTGGAGACTTAAAAAAACACCAAGTCATCCACATTGGATTTAAAGCGTACAACTGTGACTTGTGTGGAAAGTCTTTTACCCAGGCTGAAGGTTTAAAAAAACACCAAGTCATCCACATTGGATTTAAAGCATACAACTGTGACTTGTGTGGAAAGTCTTTTACCCAGGCTCAAAGTCTAAAAAAACACCAACTCATCCACAGTGGGGTAAAGCCTTACAGCTGTGAGTTGTGTGGAAAGTCTTTTACCCAGGCTCAAAGTCTAAAAAAACACCAACTCATCCATAGTGGAGTCAAACCTTACAGCTGTGACTTGTGTGGAAAGTCTTTTACCCGGGCTGGAGACTTGAAAAAACACCAACTCATCCACAGTGGAGTTAAACCTTACAGCTGTGACTTGTGTGGAAAGTCTTTTACCCTGGCTGGACACTTAAAAACACACCAACTCATCCACATTGGATTTAAAGCATACAACTGTGACTTGTGTGGAAAGTCTTTTACCCTGGCTGTACACTTAAAAACTCACCAACTCATCCACATTGGATTTAAAGCGTACAGCTGTGAGTTGTGTGGAAAGTCTTTTACCCAGGCTGGACACTTAAAAACTCACCAACTCATCCACAGTGGAGTTAAAGCGTACAGTTGTGACTTGTGTGGAAAGTCTTTTACCCAAGCTGGAGACTTAAAATCTCACCAACTCATACACAGTGGAGTTAAAGCGTACAGCTGTGAGTTGTGTGGAAAGTCTTTTACCCTGTCTGAAGGTTTAAAAAGACACCAAATCATTCACAGCGGAGTTAAACCTTACAGCTGTGACTTGTGTGGAAAGTCTTTTACCTTGTCTGAAAGTTTAAACAGACACCAAATCATTCACAGTGGAGTTAAAGCTTACAGCTGTGACTTGTGTGGAAAGTCTTTTACCCTGTCTGAAGGTTTAAAAAGACACCAAGTCATCCACAGTGGAGTTAAACCTTACAGCTGTGATTTGTGTGGAAAGTCTTTTACCCAGGCTGGACACTTAAAAACACACCAAGTCATCCACAGTGGAGTTAAACCTTACAGCTGTAAATTGTGTGGAAAGTCTTTTGCTCAAAATAGCGACTTACAGAAGCATCTAGTTACCCATTCTGGAATTAAGGCGTACAGCTGCGACTTTTGTGGAAAAAGGTTCAGTGACAAACAGTACCGAAATATTCACCTACGGATTCACACTGGAATTGATGTTTCCTGCTGTGATCAGTGTGGGAAACTGTTTGCAACAGATGCACAGTTACAACGACACATGTTTAGCCACTCTGAGGAGAGACCTTATAAATGTGACCTGTGTGAGAAGACTTTTAAATCTCCACATCAGCTGAATAAACACCAACAGATCCACACAAGGAAGTAACTCTACAAGTGCAGTTACTGTGAGGTATGTATTTAGTTTTATCTTGTAATTGTAACCTGATTGCTTGGAACAAGTCTGATCAGTAAACTTATGGAGTTATACTGAATGAACTGTTTTGAAAAATGAAGACTCATTTTCACTCAGTAAGCTGAGTGTTATAATGTAAACAGTAAAATGTAATTGGACGTTGGCAGAGATGCTTTTTATTTCAGGCGACGTTCAGGATAAAAATGTTGAAGGAATTCCCTGACTTACAATGTCTTTGTTTAGAAGCGGAGCGAAGCACACTGATCCATTTCTCAACCCTGTCGTCACTGTGGTGGTGGGAAAGCGTTTCTCTGTGACCTATGTAGAAAAACTTCTAATCATCAACGGGACCAAAAAACACATCAACGTAGCCACACTGGAGACAAAATGAACTACTGCAAAGAATGTGGGAGAGGCTTCCACACACCAAGTACATTAAAAATACATGAACTCTTCCACAGTGGAGTCAAAAAGCACATCTGTGACCAGTGTGGGTCATCCTTCACCACTGCAGGAGGGACACCATACAAGTGCAGACACTGTGACAAAAGGTCATCGTAACAAACATGAACGTACACACATGGAAGTGAACTTCAGCTGTGACCAGTGTGACAAGAGCTTCAGGAATCTCAGTTCATACTTCAAACACAAACGATCCCACGCTGTAAATAAACTGTTTCACTGTTACCAATGTGCAAAAACATTCACTTCATTATCTGCTCTGTGCAAACATCAGCCTGATCATGCAGGACTGAAATCACTGGATCACAATGAATCTGAAGAGAGAGAAAGATCCTCTTCTGGTTTCAGGGTCAGACTTAAAAACCTTGAGATCAGGCTCCACAGAGTTTAGATGGAATCTCCTGTAAAGAGTGTCAGCTGATGTCACACTTGGATCTGATGAGGTAGCTCTGATTTCTGAACCTGCAGTGAATAATTCTGAATGTTACATTTAGGAAGCTGCATGTATAGATATGTATATCAAGTTTATTTTTTTTACTTTTAGGGATTTTAATTCTCTAAAATGTTATCCCTGTTACATTTTATTCTTTGTTTCCTTAGGACACAGTAGTGTTTAGTAGTTGTATTCATTTTATGTGTTACCTAAGTTAAATTTCAATCCTTCATTCATATTTAATCTTTTGCTGTGGTAAAATCTTCTCTTAAATCATTTTCTCCCAAAACTGCAAATGTTTTCACAGCAATTGCTCTAAAACTTCCAAAATGAACTAAATCTGTCCACCAGCTTTGAAACGACACCTGCTGTGACTTTATGTCCAGAAAAAAGAAACTCAAGCTAAACTGGTTTTGGGCTGTATTTCCATATAATGCCAGTTTGTACCAGAAGATGAACCAGTGAGTCAGTGTAACCTTTATTCAATTAGGCAAAGACCACATTCGTATTCACAGAGGCAGCAAAGAAATGTTGAAAGTTAAAAACAGCAGCACACATCAGGACCATTTTAAAGATCACAGATGACTACTTTTACTTAATTCAAATTCCTTCAAATTTTGGCTCCTCCTTTCACTTTAGTGTATTTACTATATCCTTGAAGTCCACATGTTGTTTTTTAATAAATTCATTTTGATCCACATGTTCGGCAGCTGTTTCCCTGTTGATTTGAAGTTTGTATTATGAAATCCTGATAATGTTAAAGCGTTAGTTATATTTCAAATCAAATCAAATCACTTTTATTGTCACATCACATGTGCAGGTACATTGGTACAGTACATGTGAGTGAAATTCTTGTGTGCGAGCTTCACAAGCAACAGAGTTGTGCAAATACAATAACGTAAACAAGAAAAATACAAGAATGGCTACATCTGAAACTAATAAATATATGTACAGTATATAATAGTATATGCATTCCTGGATGTGTATACTAAATATTTTTCTACGTGTGTGTGTGTGTGTGTGTGTACACACATATTTTACAAGTTAAATAGAGTAAACAATAAATAAATATATAAAAATATACAGAGTTGAGACGTGTGCAAAACAGTGGCATTTACTGTACAGTATGGAGTGCATAATGTTGAAGTTCCAGTAGTGAAGCTGAGTTGTTTATGACGTGTTCAGCAGTCTGATGGCCTGATGGAAAAAGCTGTCTCTCAGTCTGCTGGTACGGGACCGGATGCTGCAGAACCTCCTTCCTGATGAAAGTAGTCTGAACAGTTTATGGCTGGGGTGACTGGAGTCCTTGATGATCCTCCCCGCTTTCCTCAGGCAGCGCTTCCTGTAGATGTCTTGGAGGGGGGGAAGCTCACCTCCAATTATCCGTTCAGAGCACCGCACTACTCGCTGGAGAGCTTTGCAGTTGTAGGCGGTGCTGTTGCCATACCAGGTGGTGATGCATCCAGTGAGGATGCTCTCAATGGCACAGTGATAGAAGGTCCTGAGGATGCGGGGGTTCATGCCAAATCTTTTCAGTCTCCTGAGAAAGAAGAGGCGCTGCTGCGCCTTCTTCACTGTTTTGTTTATGTGTACTGACCATGTAAGATCCTCAGCAAGATGTACACCAAGGAACCGGAAGCTGCTCACTCTCTCCACAGCAGCGCCGTTGATGGTGATGGGGGTGTGTACTTCTCTGCACCTCCGGAAGTCCACTATCAACTCCTTTGTCTTTGCGACGTTGAGGGTGAGATGGTTGTCTTGACACCAGTGGGTCAGGGCGCTGACCTCCTCCCTGTAGGCCGTCTCATCACCATTGATGATAAGACCCACCACTGTAGTGTCGTACGCAAACTTCACAATGATGTTGGAGTTGTCAGTGGCTGTGCAGTCGTAGGTGTAGAGTGAGTATAGGAGAGGGCTCAGTACACACCCCTGTGGAGCACCAGTGTTCAGTGTGATGGGGGATGGTAAATGGCCTGTATTTATATAGCGCTTTACTAGTCCCTAAGGACCCCAAAGCGCTTTACATATCCAGTCATCCACCCATTCACACACACATTCACACACTGGTGATGGCAAGCCACATTGTAGCCACAGCCACCCTGGGGGGCACTGACAGAGGCGAGGCTGCCGGACACTGGCGCCACCGGGCCCTCTGACCACCACCAGTAGGCTACGGGTGAAGTGTCTTGCCCAAGTACACAACGACCGAGACTGTCCAAGCCGGGGCTCGAACCGGCAACCTTCCGATTACAAGGCGAACTCCCAACTCTTGAGCCACAATCGCCCCCATTGAGGTGATGCTGCCCAGTCTGACCACTTGGCGTCTGTCAGACAGGAAGCTAAGGATCCAGCTGCAGAGGGAGCTGCTCAGTCCTAGATCCTGCAGTTTCCTGTCCAGCTTCGAGGGAACGATGGTATTGAATGCTGAGCTGTAATCTACAAACAGCATTCTCACATACGTGTCTCTCTTCTCCAGGTGTGACAGGGCAGTATGTAGTGTCAGGGCTATGGCATCATCAGTACATTGATGAACTCTGTGTAAAGTTTGTCTTATTAAACAGTTTGATGTGAAAAATGAAGAAATGGTCTCAGAACAAGTAGTTTGAGCCATGATTTCAGATTCAAACATATTTAACTGTTTTCAGTGGTACATGTGGAGCTTTATCACAGGAGGAGACACACTGACACATATTTCCTTTCAATTTGGTTTTCTACTTGTTTTCTATCTTTTTAGTTAATTAACTGATTTTAATTCTCAAATTTTGCCACCTAATTCATTATTTCCAAAGATATGCATGTGGCACAGTAAACTATAAAGACACATCTCCTGGATGCACTGGTATGCATCTTCAGTGATGTATCCTGGGGTCATCAGGTGTTTCGGGTCTCACAACATCATACACCCTCGCCCAGGCGACCCAGCCGGGGTTGATCAGGCCCCGACTTGCGTACCAGTAGCTACCCACGGATCAGCCCTCTTGATCCACAGCCACCTTGTGGCTTTCTCTGCCGCTTCACTCACAGCCTGGATGGCCCTCTTCTTGGCTGCCCCAGCCATGCCCAGCCGGCCTAGGACTTTGCAGAGTGATTGTCTTGCAAACCCCCTACAACCCACTTCTATGGGCTCATAGAAAGTCTTCCAGCCCCTTCCCCTGCACTCTTGCACTAGTTCTTGGTACTTTCCTCGTTTCCTTTCATTGGCCTCCTTAATCCGCTCTTCCCAGGGCACTGTGAGTTCCAGCATGATCAGCTGTTTTGAGGCCACAGAAATAATTATCATGTCTGGCCGGAGTGATGTTTTTGCAATGTTCTGAGGGAACTTTAGTTGTTTACCCAGGTCAGCCTGTAGCTGCCAATCAGAGGCTGTGTTGAGGAGGCCAGTTGTCAAATGTGGGTGCACCTGGGGTTTCTCTCCAGCTTTAATAAATCTTTCCCCACAGATGGAGGTTTGCTGGGCTTGGCAGAGTGTCGTATACTGCCTGCACTAGGAATCGGATCCGGTGGAAGTCTGCCTGCATGATCTATGCCCAGGTGACCTTGCGCTGCAATGTGCTCTCCCACCTTGTCCATGCTCCCTGCCGCTTAAGGCCTACAGCTCTACCTACTCGCTCCTCCTCCACACCTGCTCGGACCTCTTCCTGGAGTAGCTGGTGTTTCTCCTTTCCCTGTGCCCTGCTGACCTGGGCCTTTGGGAAGTACCCCAAGCCTGCTACCCCTGTTGCTAAGACCCCCACCAGTGTTTTCTGCCTTAGGCGTGACTCCGCCACCTCAACTGCCTTCTCAGCCTTCCACTTTCTTCCTGTCCTTACCTCAATACCTGCTGATGCCACCTTGCAGTCTTTAGAATCTCTGTACTGTAGGGCTTCTCGTGTGCAAGCCACCTTGAACTCATCTGTGAGACCACTGAAGGGTAACTGCACGCTGTTGCTTGCCCCATACAAGGCAGTGCTTGTGAGACTGCGGGGAAGTCCCAGCCACTTACGAAGAAAGCCACTGATCTTCCTTTCAAGAGATTCCACAGTAGTTATTGGAACTGTATAGACAAGCAAGGGCCACAGGATTCGGGGCAGGATGGAATGCTGGTAGATCCAGGCTTTAAATCTTCCAGGCAGGCCGGACTTATCTACCTTAATGAGCCACGCTCCCAGCTCCTCATTTGCCTTCTGAATGGCAGTAGAGTCTTTCAGGCTGGAGTCAAAGAGTTTCCCCAAGCTCTTAACTGGTTGTTCCATTATGGATGGAATAATGGTTCCTGAAATTGAGAACCGGAACTTGTCCGTCACCTTGCCCTTCTTCAGTACCATGGAGCTTGACTTGGAAGGTTTAAAACTCATCCTTGCCCATGAGATGAGTCTCTCAAGACCTTGCAAGATCCACCTACACCCTGGAACTGATGATGTTGTAATGGTGAGGTCATCCATATAGGCTCTGATAGGGGGCTGACGAACACCTGACCTTGTTAACGGCCCTCTGCACTCCACCTCCGCAGCCTTTACCACCATGTTCATTGCCAGGGCAAAGAGCGTACCTGAGATGGTACAGCCTGTTATTATACCTTTCCCGAGTTGGTGCCAGTCTGAAGTAACTGCCCTAGAAGTGACCCTAAGCCTGAAATTGGCATAATAGTCCAGGATCAGATCCTTGATCTTGCTAGGGACATGGTGGAGGTGTAAAGCATGCTCAACCAGTTTGTGTGGGATCGACCCATACACATTAGTCAGGTCCAGCCACAATACAGCTAGGTCGCCTCTGTTCTCATGGGCTTCTCTTTAACGTTTAACTACACCAGTGTGCTCTAGGCAACCAGGAACTCCTGGGATCCCCCCCTTCTGAACTGATGGATCAATGTAATTGTTTCTAAGGAGAAACTCAGTCAGTCTCCGGGAGACAACGCTAAAAAACACCTTCCCCTCCACGCTCAACAGCGAAATGCTCCGAAACTGGTTTATGTTTTTCGAATCCTCCTCTTTGGGAATCCAGTCTCCCTCTGCGCACCTCCACTGATCAGCAACTCTCCCTCTCCGCCATATCACCTTTAAGATCTTCCACAGGTGGAGAAGCAGCTCTGGGCAGCGCTTATAGACAGGGTAGGGTACGCCACTGGGACCTGGGGAGGATGCTGAGCGGGCTGCTTTGATGACCTCACACACCTCCTTCAAACTTGGCTCCGTCAACTTGAACTCTACAGATGGTGGGGCAGGGTTGATGAGAGCTTTGTTTGGTCCCAAGTCTTGTTCCCTCAATGGGTCACTCATGGTCTCATGAAGGAAGTTATTCACCTCCTCTGCTGAGCACTCCAACTGCCCGCTTCGCTTAACCCCAAGCAATTGTTTGGAAAAGCGAAAGGGATCAGCAATAAAAGCTGCACGTTTCCTGGCTCTCTCTCTTCCTCGCCTCCTGTGCCATTCTGCTCTACGGAGGGTAATCAGCTTCTTCCGCAAGATGTTGTGCAGTTCCTCTAAAGCTTGCTTCTCCTCCGCATCAGCGTTCTTGAACTGCTTCTTAAGGCTCCTGAGCTCCTGGCGCAGTTGATGAATCTTCATGGCCCTGCGGTTCATGGTGTAAGGGGTCTTGTTGTTACACTTCTCGATCAGACGAACCTTTCTGAGGCGTAGCTGACTATGATGGTGGTCATTGTTTTAAGCCTGCTGTCGGCATCTCTTTTGGCTACAGCTTGTATGATGTTGGAGACATCCTCATCAAACTTCTGCCACTCGCTCCGGCTGCTGGCTGTGGCCACTTAATCCGCTGTTGTGGAACTACACTGCTTGGATTGGAACAGTCCAGTGCATAGAGGGACTGGGCTCTGTGGGGTGCCTCCTGGCCAGGCTCCTCCTGCGTCTCACCAGGTTCAGGACCTGTGCGTTGCACCTCACTCTCCCGCTCCAAACATTTCATTCTAGCCTAATGGACCTTTAGGCCACGCTGGTTCTTACACAGCTTGCCGCAGATACATGTCTTACTCGTAGTCCTTTCATTGCGTTGGTCGTTAACCTTGAGTCCGTCCGATTGGAGACCTCATCCTCCCCCCCTCTCGGGATCTCCTGGGGGTATCTTTCTTTAGGGCTTTCCGTAGCTTTTTGGGGTGCTTTCTCACGAAAACTGCAGACCGGGATGCTAGCCCACCCTGCCCCTGGAGCCATCTTACCGAGCTGTCATCTGTCTCTCCAGTAGTCACCAAACTTTCTTGGTTGTCACCTAGTCTCTTCCTAGGCATCACTGGCTCAGCCAGAGTTTAACTATAAAGACACATCTCCTGGATGCACTGGTACGCATCTTCAGTGATGTATCCTAACAGTATCTTTAGCAGTAGCTCGGGACCTGACGGTAAATGTTTACTTTGTCTCTCTGAGATTTACTGATAGAAACCTTTGCAGAGAGAACAACACAGTATGAACTGTCTTCTCACAGGTACTGATAAAGAAACAAATATAGAGTTTCTCTTAATTCTGCTTCAGAGTGTTTTCTGTAATCTTGAACTTCACATTTTAAGTTTGCAGATGGTGAGCTAAAGTTGCCAGAATGTAATTTTCCTACAAAAATACAGGCTAAGTGTGTACCTGTGTTAGTGTTTTAACTGAGGAAGCTCAACAAAGCCAGTCCTTCTTTGTATTAATTGACTTGACAAAAGCAACAAACCCAGGTGAGAGATAAAGGGTATCACAACAGTGGTTATCTGTTTTCTCTTATTTTGATCTAATACAGGAGACATTAAAGTCACTTTAGCAAAATGTATTTTAATAGTTGAATGTTATTGGCAATAACCTACAAATATGACTGATCAGTGTTCTAGTTTGAGCCCTGCTAGCTCAATCAACAAAATGCAGTGAATGAACAAAAGAGAACTCTAAATCAAATCAATACTTGGTGTGAACACACTTTGCCTTCAAAACAGCATCAAGTCTTCTAGGTGCACTTGCACACAGTTTTTGAAGGAACTCAGCTGGTAGGTTGTTCTTAACATTTTGGAGAACTAAGCACAGACCTTCTGTGGATGTAGGCTTCCTCACATCCTTCTCTCTCTTCATGTGATCCCAGACAAACTTGATGATGTGCTCTGTGGGGGCTGTACAATCACTTCCAATACTTCTTGTTCTTCTTTACACTGAAGATAGTTCTTAATGACTATTCTTACCTGCAGAAAAAAATGTTGGTGCAAGAAGAACAGAGAACAAAATATGAGCTCAAGATTATAATCTATATTGACTAATCAAAGTGACCTTAAAGTTCTGTATAGTTAGTGTTTATTAGTGATGTCCTTTGGTGTATTGCAGGCCTTAGGATTAAGTTTTACTTTTCCAACTTTGTTTTATTGATTTCAACAATGACATGACACGAGGGACAGTCTGGCCATATGCTTGGCTAAGTGTGTCAAATATATTCCTCCTAAATGCACTCAGTTTCGAACAAGACCAAAACATGTGGACATGGCTGACAGGCGATAGTCCGCATCTGCTACAGGCATCACTAATGGTTGGATAGATTTTAGATAATTTTGCGTTTGTATAGTGTACTTTATAGACCACCTTGCAATGAATCAAAGCATGACGAATTCTTAGATGATGAATTGTAGAATAAATTCTCCATTTGTAAAATAATTTTAGAATTCCACATTAACAAAGTGAGTTTTGAAATGTTTTTTTAAAAACCTCATTACCATCCTAGGGGAGCTAGGATGGTAATGAGGTGCTTGGAGATGTTGTAGGTGGCTGAGTTTATACTGCTACCATTGAGACTGATCAGGACTCCGTCTTTGTGGATCTATGGAAGTCCAAATATACAGGGTGTAGCATCCCCTGGGTAAAAGCGGCGATATGCAGGGGGGTCAGTGATGTTTCCTTTCAAGTTCTTGTAGGCAACTGATGACTTTCTTTTTGTAGTTGCTTCTGGGGTTTCACCTTGAAGCTTCATAGGTATTGTTGTCACTGAGGAGTTTAGTCATGTTTATTTGCTCTGCTTCTTTTTGTCAGGGATAAAATACAAATATATACTTTTTGTGTCCCAGCTGAGTAACAGGAGGAGAAGAGTGGTGGTGCAGCAGAGGATAAATTTCAGCCATTTGGACTCAGCTCAGCCACTACAGAGGAAAGAATGTCTTCAACACAAAAGGTGAGAAAAACATCACAGTTACTCTGTTATTGAAACTGTGTGTACAGCTTGTTGGTTTTTAAAAACCTGTTAACAGCAGCTTTATCTTTTCCATCCTGGGCTCCTCCATATATACAGAATCTACATTCACAACCAAAAACCACAGAAGTTACAAGAAAATACAAAGATCATATTTCCTACACACACTGAAACAACAATATCATCAGTTGAACTCTGATGAGAAAAGAGTTTCACTGATGATCAATATTTCTTCAATAATGTCATTTTGTACAACTCTCATTGTAGCACATCATTGTAATGTGATACTATCACCAGAAGGTGGTGGTAACACACCTACAATGTGTTTTTTGACATGTTTGATTCCACCAATGGAGGGAGTTTCAGTTTGTTGCACGACTGAATTTCACTCACTGCCTGTGTTTGTATCTCTGTCACTGCAGGACCAACATGGAGCAAGAAGTCAGCGCTCTCAGGAGGCCGACAAACCTTACAGAAGAAAGGGAGAGGAAACCTACAGCTGTGATGAGTGTGGGAAGTATTTTGTCCAGGCTGGAGACTTGAAAACACACCAACTCATCCACAGTGGAGTTAAACCTTACAGCTGTTACTTGTGTGGAAAATCTTTTACCCAGGCTGGAAACTTAAAAACACACCAAGTCATCCACAGTGGAGTTAAACCTTACAGCTGTGAGTTGTGTGGAAAGTCTTTTACCCTGGCTCAAAGTCTAAAAGCTCACCAACTCATCCACAGTGGAATTAAACCTTACAGCTGTGACTTGTGTGGAAAGTCTTCTACCCGGGCTGGAGACTTGAAAAAACACCAACTCATCCACAGTGGAGTTAAACCTTACAGCTGTGACTTGTGTGGAACGTCTTTTACCCGGGCGGAACACCTTAAAACACACCAACTCATCCACAGTGGAGTTAAACCTTACAGCTGTGAGTTGTGTGGAAAATCTTTTGTGTTGGCTCAATACTTAAAAAGACACCAACTCATCCACAGTGGAGTTAAACCTCACAGCTGTGACTTGTGTGGAAAGTCTTTTACCCGGGCTGGAGACTTAAAAAAACACCAAGTCATCCACATTGGATTTAAAGCGTACAACTGTGACTTGTGTGGAAAGTCTTTTACCCAGGCTGAAGGTTTAAAAAAACACCAAGTCATCCACATTGGATTTAAAGCATACAACTGTGACTTGTGTGGAAAGTCTTTTACCCAGGCTCAAAGTCTAAAAAAACACCAACTCATCCACAGTGGGGTAAAGCCTTACAGCTGTGAGTTGTGTGGAAAGTCTTTTACCCAGGCTCAAAGTCTAAAAAAACACCAACTCATCCATAGTGGAGTCAAACCTTACAGCTGTGACTTGTGTGGAAAGTCTTTTACCCGGGCTGGAGACTTGAAAAAACACCAACTCATCCACAGTGGAGTTAAACCTTACAGCTGTGACTTGTGTGGAAAGTCTTTTACCCTGGCTGGACACTTAAAAACACACCAACTCATCCACATTGGATTTAAAGCATACAACTGTGACTTGTGTGGAAAGTCTTTTACCCTGGCTGTACACTTAAAAACTCACCAACTCATCCACATTGGATTTAAAGCGTACAGCTGTGAGTTGTGTGGAAAGTCTTTTACCCAGGCTGGACACTTAAAAACTCACCAACTCATCCACAGTGGAGTTAAAGCGTACAGTTGTGACTTGTGTGGAAAGTCTTTTACCCAAGCTGGAGACTTAAAATCTCACCAACTCATACACAGTGGAGTTAAAGCGTACAGCTGTGAGTTGTGTGGAAAGTCTTTTACCCTGTCTGAAGGTTTAAAAAGACACCAAATCATTCACAGCGGAGTTAAACCTTACAGCTGTGACTTGTGTGGAAAGTCTTTTACCTTGTCTGAAAGTTTAAACAGACACCAAATCATTCACAGTGGAGTTAAAGCTTACAGCTGTGACTTGTGTGGAAAGTCTTTTACCCTGTCTGAAGGTTTAAAAAGACACCAAGTCATCCACAGTGGAGTTAAACCTTACAGCTGTGATTTGTGTGGAAAGTCTTTTACCCAGGCTGGACACTTAAAAACACACCAAGTCATCCACAGTGGAGTTAAACCTTACAGCTGTAAATTGTGTGGAAAGTCTTTTGCTCAAAATAGCGACTTACAGAAGCATCTAGTTACCCATTCTGGAATTAAGGCGTACAGCTGCGACTTTTGTGGAAAAAGGTTCAGTGACAAACAGTACCGAAATATTCACCTACGGATTCACACTGGAATTGATGTTTCCTGCTGTGATCAGTGTGGGAAACTGTTTGCAACAGATGCACAGTTACAACGACACATGTTTAGCCACTCTGAGGAGAGACCTTATAAATGTGACCTGTGTGAGAAGACTTTTAAATCTCCACATCAGCTGAATAAACACCAACAGATCCACACAAGGAAGTAACTCTACAAGTGCAGTTACTGTGAGGTATGTATTTAGTTTTATCTTGTAATTGTAACCTGATTGCTTGGAACAAGTCTGATCAGTAAACTTATGGAGTTATACTGAATGAACTGTTTTGAAAAATGAAGACTCATTTTCACTCAGTAAGCTGAGTGTTATAATGTAAACAGTAAAATGTAATTGGACGTTGGCAGAGATGCTTTTTATTTCAGGCGACGTTCAGGATAAAAATGTTGAAGGAATTCCCTGACTTACAATGTCTTTGTTTAGAAGCGGAGCGAAGCACACTGATCCATTTCTCAACCCTGTCGTCACTGTGGTGGTGGGAAAGCGTTTCTCTGTGACCTATGTAGAAAAACTTCTAATCATCAACGGGACCAAAAAACACATCAACGTAGCCACACTGGAGACAAAATGAACTACTGCAAAGAATGTGGGAGAGGCTTCCACACACCAAGTACATTAAAAATACATGAACTCTTCCACAGTGGAGTCAAAAAGCACATCTGTGACCAGTGTGGGTCATCCTTCACCACTGCAGGAGGGACACCATACAAGTGCAGACACTGTGACAAAAGGTCATCGTAACAAACATGAACGTACACACATGGAAGTGAACTTCAGCTGTGACCAGTGTGACAAGAGCTTCAGGAATCTCAGTTCATACTTCAAACACAAACGATCCCACGCTGTAAATAAACTGTTTCACTGTTACCAATGTGCAAAAACATTCACTTCATTATCTGCTCTGTGCAAACATCAGCCTGATCATGCAGGACTGAAATCACTGGATCACAATGAATCTGAAGAGAGAGAAAGATCCTCTTCTGGTTTCAGGGTCAGACTTAAAAACCTTGAGATCAGGCTCCACAGAGTTTAGATGGAATCTCCTGTAAAGAGTGTCAGCTGATGTCACACTTGGATCTGATGAGGTAGCTCTGATTTCTGAACCTGCAGTGAATAATTCTGAATGTTACATTTAGGAAGCTGCATGTATAGATATGTATATCAAGTTTATTTTTTTTACTTTTAGGGATTTTAATTCTCTAAAATGTTATCCCTGTTACATTTTATTCTTTGTTTCCTTAGGACACAGTAGTGTTTAGTAGTTGTATTCATTTTATGTGTTACCTAAGTTAAATTTCAATCCTTCATTCATATTTAATCTTTTGCTGTGGTAAAATCTTCTCTTAAATCATTTTCTCCCAAAACTGCAAATGTTTTCACAGCAATTGCTCTAAAACTTCCAAAATGAACTAAATCTGTCCACCAGCTTTGAAACGACACCTGCTGTGACTTTATGTCCAGAAAAAAGAAACTCAAGCTAAACTGGTTTTGGGCTGTATTTCCATATAATGCCAGTTTGTACCAGAAGATGAACCAGTGAGTCAGTGTAACCTTTATTCAATTAGGCAAAGACCACATTCGTATTCACAGAGGCAGCAAAGAAATGTTGAAAGTTAAAAACAGCAGCACACATCAGGACCATTTTAAAGATCACAGATGACTACTTTTACTTAATTCAAATTCCTTCAAATTTTGGCTCCTCCTTTCACTTTAGTGTATTTACTATATCCTTGAAGTCCACATGTTGTTTTTTAATAAATTCATTTTGATCCACATGTTCGGCAGCTGTTTCCCTGTTGATTTGAAGTTTGTATTATGAAATCCTGATAATGTTAAAGCGTTAGTTATATTTCAAATCAAATCAAATCACTTTTATTGTCACATCACATGTGCAGGTACATTGGTACAGTACATGTGAGTGAAATTCTTGTGTGCGAGCTTCACAAGCAACAGAGTTGTGCAAATACAATAACGTAAACAAGAAAAATACAAGAATGGCTACATCTGAAACTAATAAATATATGTACAGTATATAATAGTATATGCATTCCTGGATGTGTATACTAAATATTTTTCTACGTGTGTGTGTGTGTGTGTGTGTACACACATATTTTACAAGTTAAATAGAGTAAACAATAAATAAATATATAAAAATATACAGAGTTGAGACGTGTGCAAAACAGTGGCATTTACTGTACAGTATGGAGTGCATAATGTTGAAGTTCCAGTAGTGAAGCTGAGTTGTTTATGACGTGTTCAGCAGTCTGATGGCCTGATGGAAAAAGCTGTCTCTCAGTCTGCTGGTACGGGACCGGATGCTGCAGAACCTCCTTCCTGATGAAAGTAGTCTGAACAGTTTATGGCTGGGGTGACTGGAGTCCTTGATGATCCTCCCCGCTTTCCTCAGGCAGCGCTTCCTGTAGATGTCTTGGATGGGGGGAAGCTCACCTCCAATTATCCGTTCAGAGCACCGCACTACTCGCTGGAGAGCTTTGCAGTTGTAGGCGGTGCTGTTGCCATACCAGGTGGTGATGCATCCAGTGAGGATGCTCTCAATGGCACAGTGATAGAAGGTCCTGAGGATGCGGGGGTTCATGCCAAATCTTTTCAGTCTCCTGAGAAAGAAGAGGCGCTGCTGCGCCTTCTTCACTGTTTTGTTTATGTGTACTGACCATGTAAGATCCTCAGCAAGATGTACACCAAGGAACCGGAAGCTGCTCACTCTCTCCACAGCAGCGCCGTTGATGGTGATGGGGGTGTGTACTTCTCTGCACCTCCGGAAGTCCACTATCAACTCCTTTGTCTTTGCGACGTTGAGGGTGAGATGGTTGTCTTGACACCAGTGGGTCAGGGCGCTGACCTCCTCCCTGTAGGCCGTCTCATCACCATTGATGATAAGACCCACCACTGTAGTGTCGTACGCAAACTTCACAATGATGTTGGAGTTGTCAGTGGCTGTGCAGTCGTAGGTGTAGAGTGAGTATAGGAGAGGGCTCAGTACATGGCCTGTAAATGGCCTGTATTTATATAGCGCTTTACTAGTCTGTATTTATATAGCGCTTTACTAGTCCCTAAGGACCCCAAAGCGCTTTACATATCCAGTCATCCACCCATTCACACACACATTCACACACTGGTGATGGCAAGCCACATTGTAGCCACAGCCACCCTGGGGGGCACTGACAGAGGCGAGGCTGCCGGACACTGGCGCCACCGGGCCCTCTGACCACCACCAGTAGGCTACGGGTGAAGTGTCTTGCCCAAGTACACAACGACCGAGACTGTCCAAGCCGGGGCTCGAACCGGCAACCTTCCGATTACAAGGCGAACTCCCAACTCTTGAGCCACAATCGCCCCCATTGAGGTGATGCTGCCCAGTCTGACCACTTGGCGTCTGTCAGACAGGAAGCTAAGGATCCAGCTGCAGAGGGAGCTGCTCAGTCCTAGATCCTGCAGTTTCCTGTCCAGCTTCGAGGGAACGATGGTATTGAATGCTGAGCTGTAATCTACAAACAGCATTCTCACATACGTGTCTCTCTTCTCCAGGTGTGACAGGGCAGTATGTAGTGTCAGGGCTATGGCATCATCAGTACATTGATGAACTCTGTGTAAAGTTTGTCTTATTAAACAGTTTGATGTGAAAAATGAAGAAATGGTCTCAGAACAAGTAGTTTGAGCCATGATTTCAGATTCAAACATATTTAACTGTTTTCAGTGGTACATGTGGAGCTTTATCACAGGAGGAGACACACTGACACATATTTCCTTTCAATTTGGTTTTCTACTTGTTTTCTATCTTTTTAGTTAATTAACTGATTTTAATTCTCAAATTTTGCCACCTAATTCATTATTTCCAAAGATATGCATGTGGCACAGTAAACTATAAAGACACATCTCCTGGATGCACTGGTATGCATCTTCAGTGATGTATCCTGGGGTCATCAGGTGTTTCGGGTCTCACAACATCATACACCCTCGCCCAGGCGACCCAGCCGGGGTTGATCAGGCCCCGACTTGCGTACCAGTAGCTACCCACGGATCAGCCCTCTTGATCCACAGCCACCTTGTGGCTTTCTCTGCCGCTTCACTCACAGCCTGGATGGCCCTCTTCTTGGCTGCCCCAGCCATGCCCAGCCGGCCTAGGACTTTGCAGAGTGATTGTCTTGCAAACCCCCTACAACCCACTTCTATGGGCTCATAGAAAGTCTTCCAGCCCCTTCCCCTGCACTCTTGCACTAGTTCTTGGTACTTTCCTCGTTTCCTTTCATTGGCCTCCTTAATCCGCTCTTCCCAGGGCACTGTGAGTTCCAGCATGATCAGCTGTTTTGAGGCCACAGAAATAATTATCATGTCTGGCCGGAGTGATGTTTTTGCAATGTTCTGAGGGAACTTTAGTTGTTTACCCAGGTCAGCCTGTAGCTGCCAATCAGAGGCTGTGTTGAGGAGGCCAGTTGTCAAATGTGGGTGCACCTGGGGTTTCTCTCCAGCTTTAATAAATCTTTCCCCACAGATGGAGGTTTGCTGGGCTTGGCAGAGTGTCGTATACTGCCTGCACTAGGAATCGGATCCGGTGGAAGTCTGCCTGCATGATCTATGCCCAGGTGACCTTGCGCTGCAATGTGCTCTCCCACCTTGTCCATGCTCCCTGCCGCTTAAGGCCTACAGCTCTACCTACTCGCTCCTCCTCCACACCTGCTCGGACCTCTTCCTGGAGTAGCTGGTGTTTCTCCTTTCCCTGTGCCCTGCTGACCTGGGCCTTTGGGAAGTACCCCAAGCCTGCTACCCCTGTTGCTAAGACCCCCACCAGTGTTTTCTGCCTTAGGCGTGACTCCGCCACCTCAACTGCCTTCTCAGCCTTCCACTTTCTTCCTGTCCTTACCTCAATACCTGCTGATGCCACCTTGCAGTCTTTAGAATCTCTGTACTGTAGGGCTTCTCGTGTGCAAGCCACCTTGAACTCATCTGTGAGACCACTGAAGGGTAACTGCACGCTGTTGCTTGCCCCATACAAGGCAGTGCTTGTGAGACTGCGGGGAAGTCCCAGCCACTTACGAAGAAAGCCACTGATCTTCCTTTCAAGAGATTCCACAGTAGTTATTGGAACTGTATAGACAAGCAAGGGCCACAGGATTCGGGGCAGGATGGAATGCTGGTAGATCCAGGCTTTAAATCTTCCAGGCAGGCCGGACTTATCTACCTTAATGAGCCACGCTCCCAGCTCCTCATTTGCCTTCTGAATGGCAGTAGAGTCTTTCAGGCTGGAGTCAAAGAGTTTCCCCAAGCTCTTAACTGGTTGTTCCATTATGGATGGAATAATGGTTCCTGAAATTGAGAACCGGAACTTGTCCGTCACCTTGCCCTTCTTCAGTACCATGGAGCTTGACTTGGAAGGTTTAAAACTCATCCTTGCCCATGAGATGAGTCTCTCAAGACCTTGCAAGATCCACCTACACCCTGGAACTGATGATGTTGTAATGGTGAGGTCATCCATATAGGCTCTGATAGGGGGCTGACGAACACCTGACCTTGTTAACGGCCCTCTGCACTCCACCTCCGCAGCCTTTACCACCATGTTCATTGCCAGGGCAAAGAGCGTACCTGAGATGGTACAGCCTGTTATTATACCTTTCCCGAGTTGGTGCCAGTCTGAAGTAACTGCCCTAGAAGTGACCCTAAGCCTGAAATTGGCATAATAGTCCAGGATCAGATCCTTGATCTTGCTAGGGACATGGTGGAGGTGTAAAGCATGCTCAACCAGTTTGTGTGGGATCGACCCATACACATTAGTCAGGTCCAGCCACAATACAGCTAGGTCGCCTCTGTTCTCATGGGCTTCTCTTTAACGTTTAACTACACCAGTGTGCTCTAGGCAACCAGGAACTCCTGGGATCCCCCCCTTCTGAACTGATGGATCAATGTAATTGTTTCTAAGGAGAAACTCAGTCAGTCTCCGGGAGACAACGCTAAAAAACACCTTCCCCTCCACGCTCAACAGCGAAATGCTCCGAAACTGGTTTATGTTTTTCGAATCCTCCTCTTTGGGAATCCAGTCTCCCTCTGCGCACCTCCACTGATCAGCAACTCTCCCTCTCCGCCATATCACCTTTAAGATCTTCCACAGGTGGAGAAGCAGCTCTGGGCAGCGCTTATAGACAGGGTAGGGTACGCCACTGGGACCTGGGGAGGATGCTGAGCGGGCTGCTTTGATGACCTCACACACCTCCTTCAAACTTGGCTCCGTCAACTTGAACTCTACAGATGGTGGGGCAGGGTTGATGAGAGCTTTGTTTGGTCCCAAGTCTTGTTCCCTCAATGGGTCACTCATGGTCTCATGAAGGAAGTTATTCACCTCCTCTGCTGAGCACTCCAACTGCCCGCTTCGCTTAACCCCAAGCAATTGTTTGGAAAAGCGAAAGGGATCAGCAATAAAAGCTGCACGTTTCCTGGCTCTCTCTCTTCCTCGCCTCCTGTGCCATTCTGCTCTACGGAGGGTAATCAGCTTCTTCCGCAAGATGTTGTGCAGTTCCTCTAAAGCTTGCTTCTCCTCCGCATCAGCGTTCTTGAACTGCTTCTTAAGGCTCCTGAGCTCCTGGCGCAGTTGATGAATCTTCATGGCCCTGCGGTTCATGGTGTAAGGGGTCTTGTTGTTACACTTCTCGATCAGACGAACCTTTCTGAGGCGTAGCTGACTATGATGGTGGTCATTGTTTTAAGCCTGCTGTCGGCATCTCTTTTGGCTACAGCTTGTATGATGTTGGAGACATCCTCATCAAACTTCTGCCACTCGCTCCGGCTGCTGGCTGTGGCCACTTAATCCGCTGTTGTGGAACTACACTGCTTGGATTGGAACAGTCCAGTGCATAGAGGGACTGGGCTCTGTGGGGTGCCTCCTGGCCAGGCTCCTCCTGCGTCTCACCAGGTTCAGGACCTGTGCGTTGCACCTCACTCTCCCGCTCCAAACATTTCATTCTAGCCTAATGGACCTTTAGGCCACGCTGGTTCTTACACAGCTTGCCGCAGATACATGTCTTACTCGTAGTCCTTTCATTGCGTTGGTCGTTAACCTTGAGTCCGTCCGATTGGAGACCTCATCCTCCCCCCCTCTCGGGATCTCCTGGGGGTATCTTTCTTTAGGGCTTTCCGTAGCTTTTTGGGGTGCTTTCTCACGAAAACTGCAGACCGGGATGCTAGCCCACCCTGCCCCTGGAGCCATCTTACCGAGCTGTCATCTGTCTCTCCAGTAGTCACCAAACTTTCTTGGTTGTCACCTAGTCTCTTCCTAGGCATCACTGGCTCAGCCAGAGTTTAACTATAAAGACACATCTCCTGGATGCACTGGTACGCATCTTCAGTGATGTATCCTAACAGTATCTTTAGCAGTAGCTCGGGACCTGACGGTAAATGTTTACTTTGTCTCTCTGAGATTTACTGATAGAAACCTTTGCAGAGAGAACAACACAGTATGAACTGTCTTCTCACAGGTACTGATAAAGAAACAAATATAGAGTTTCTCTTAATTCTGCTTCAGAGTGTTTTCTGTAATCTTGAACTTCACATTTTAAGTTTGCAGATGGTGAGCTAAAGTTGCCAGAATGTAATTTTCCTACAAAAATACAGGCTAAGTGTGTACCTGTGTTAGTGTTTTAACTGAGGAAGCTCAACAAAGCCAGTCCTTCTTTGTATTAATTGACTTGACAAAAGCAACAAACCCAGGTGAGAGATAAAGGGTATCACAACAGTGGTTATCTGTTTTCTCTTATTTTGATCTAATACAGGAGACATTAAAGTCACTTTAGCAAAATGTATTTTAATAGTTGAATGTTATTGGCAATAACCTACAAATATGACTGATCAGTGTTCTAGTTTGAGCCCTGCTAGCTCAATCAACAAAATGCAGTGAATGAACAAAAGAGAACTCTAAATCAAATCAATACTTGGTGTGAACACACTTTGCCTTCAAAACAGCATCAAGTCTTCTAGGTGCACTTGCACACAGTTTTTGAAGGAACTCAGCTGGTAGGTTGTTCTTAACATTTTGGAGAACTAAGCACAGACCTTCTGTGGATGTAGGCTTCCTCACATCCTTCTCTCTCTTCATGTGATCCCAGACAAACTTGATGATGTGCTCTGTGGGGGCTGTACAATCACTTCCAATACTTCTTGTTCTTCTTTACACTGAAGATAGTTCTTAATGACTATTCTTACCTGCAGAAAAAAATGTTGGTGCAAGAAGAACAGAGAACAAAATATGAGCTCAAGATTATAATCTATATTGACTAATCAAAGTGACCTTAAAGTTCTGTATAGTTAGTGTTTATTAGTGATGTCCTTTGGTGTATTGCAGGCCTTAGGATTAAGTTTTACTTTTCCAACTTTGTTTTATTGATTTCAACAATGACATGACACGAGGGACAGTCTGGCCATATGCTTGGCTAAGTGTGTCAAATATATTCCTCCTAAATGCACTCAGTTTCGAACAAGACCAAAACATGTGGACATGGCTGACAGGCGATAGTCCGCATCTGCTACAGGCATCACTAATGGTTGGATAGATTTTAGATAATTTTGCGTTTGTATAGTGTACTTTATAGACCACCTTGCAATGAATCAAAGCATGACGAGCACAAATTGAGGACGAGTGAATCAATTTCAAAGCAGAATCCCACTGCTGTTCTGGCAGGGTTGTCTGTAGCTCTTCCTCCCAACTCAGCTTAATATGAGAAATTGATTTGGGGACAAAAGCATCTAGTATTTTATACAAGGCCAATGAGGGTTCGTCTGCAGGATGATATCCAGATTTGTTTCTGGAGGCCGATTGGAAAAGTGAGGGAACTGCGTTTTTACAAAATCTCTAGCCTGAAGATAATGAAAAAAGTTGGAATTAGGCAGGTAATATTTAGAGGATTAAGTTTTACTTCAGTGCAGTTCAGTGATTGATGGAGGGAATTTTATTGTAGTCACAGAGATCCTTAACAGGGAGGAGAAAAAGAGTAACACTGGATCACAACGATAAATTCTAAGAAAACAATATGTATTTAATTTTATCCAATCAAAACCATCTTTATTCATAAAGCACTTTAAAATACCCAGCACAGGACTAATAGAATAAAACAAAATGGTAAAAAACAAAAAACATCAAAATTGAAACAGCCCTATATTTAAAACAAGATAAAACAGCATAGAATCAAATAATAACAAACAAACAAACAAACAAACAGAAGAGGCCTGTCTTATCTGTAAACGCAGATTGTTCCACCGTTTTGGTGCTGCTACAGCACAAGCACAATCTCTTCTATGTTTATGCTCAGTTCTGATTACATTAAGGGACAGTCATCAGCTGGCATCTAAATACACATTTAGGGCTACCAAAAACCATCACCTCAGTCTTTTTGTCATTGAACAGATTTATCCAGAGGAGAGATGCATCAGTGCAAACGATTTCATTCTTTAAACCTGGACTCTGTGAACGGCCGACTGTTCGATGTGCTAAAGCAGTGGTTCCCAAACTTTTTTGACTGGGCCTCCCTTTGTTTTACAGAAAAATGTTCGCGCTCCCCCCCCCCTCGCGAGTTCACACACACACACACGCACTAACACATCCTCCAACCACACACACCCATATTTTGCTCAATTGTGGTTTATTTCACACCTCAAACATTTATTAAAAAAAATTAAGCAAATACAAGTAATCTGCAGGTAATAATAAAATAAACTACTAACTATTTTACGCTACGTCCACACCTACATGGGTATTTTTGAAAATGCAGCTGTTTCGTCCACACGTAAACGGTGTTTTGAATCACCGAAAACGGAGATGTTTTTAACTCATTTTTTACCTTTATGTGTGGACGAGGAATGCAACGTCCTGTTTGAACAGGAACAACAGTGAACAACTGTTCTGTTTGTCATGCAACGTTAAAGGTATGTGCCTCTTTTCATGTCACGCTGTGCGCCACGTTATTGCTTACATGAGAGGAATGGCAGATAGTCAGATTAACAGTATTTTGTCTCTATCTTCAGGTTTTACACGCTTACATATAAACACGCAGTTACTGTCCCTCTATTTAGAAAGGCAGAGGAATCACGGTGTAATTATTTTCCATGTAGTTGTTTTTTTCCTGTGTAATAATATTCAACATTGCTATCAATAAATTTAAAAAAAAAGCCTCTCTGTGCAAAATGGGTTTAAAAACATGAACAGCTGTGGGATACTGTTTTTCCTTGATTTGAACAGGGGGAACAAATCGTGGCAGGATCAGCCTGATATTATTTGACCTACCTTGGCACTTGTGCAGGTGAAACCAAAGGGAAGATATGCTTCACCATATTTTCTAGTCTTTGGCTTAGAATGAAGTTGGTTTGGAAACATATTCAGCTATGCTTTATCTCCTGCTTTGCGTTTGTGTAGGCACCACATGATAGCAGTGTCCAAGCGTTGTTGGGTTTTTTTTTCCCTTTTCATAGAAAACATTATTTCTCATCAGACCATGAGCAACATTTAGGCATGTAACACAGTAACACTTTTATTTTTTTACATATTCAGCAGAGAGAGTTAGCTGTGTGCACTACTAAAAAAAGGCTGTTCTAATTCTCAGCATCGCTCCTCTCTTTCCCTGAGTCCTTAGCAATTCTCCCTCTCACGATGACGTTTTGCTCAAGGCCAAGGAAAGAGTTTAGGGAAAGGAGTAGTGATGCGCGAATCATGAACGAATTGTTCAATACTCGAGAATCACTTTACTGACTCATGAATCATGATTCACAAGCCCAACTGACTCATCTCTGTTGCTGTTAGCAGCAATATATCTAGCTTATAATTAAAATTGTGGAGAAAAACACAACATCCAGTATCTTAACAAAATAATTTCTGCTCTGAACTGGAAGAAAAACCCCTGAGTAGAAGCTCACATCAAGACAATAGCTCCTCAGTTCACAGTAGCATCGCTCTGCTAACATGCTAACAGCACATTTGAGCTACTCATCCCCTCCCTTCCTGTGCTGAATCGTAGGGTAAGCAAATCACTCAGGACTCACTAACCCCCTCCCTCCTGTGCTGAATCGTAAGCGTAAGCGAATCACTCAGGACTCACTAAGCCCCTCCCTCCTGTGCTGAATCGTAAGCATAAGCGAATCACTCAGGACTCGCTCACCCCCTCCCTCCTGGCTCACAGCTTTTTCTTCTTCTTGGTTGGCAACCAATGTTAAGGCGCATTACCGCCCACTGGCTCACAGCTCAGTGGACATTTAGATGAGAAAATATATATTTGACACATTTAAGGAAAATACTAATAAAATAAAAATAAACAAAATAAATGTTTATTAAGAAATTTTGATAGGAAATTGCTTAATTTTAGAAATGTTTTGCTCTTTTTTGCTCTATAAAATAGTTTTTTTGTTTTAGAATCACTCATCTTAGCAGTAGGATTTACATGAAAAGAGAAACAAATTAAGTTTGAGTGAAAATGTACATTTTTGCACTCTCTGGTCAACTGACTCAGTGAATCAAATGACTCAAAAATTCGTTTCGCTTTGGTGAGTGACTCATTAAAACTCGATTCAGTAAAAAGAATCAAATTTACCATCACTAGAAAGGAGATTGGCGCTAATTTTGAAATAACACTCCACGTGGTTACCTTGTGACACTGAGTCATGTGACCGCACAGCCACAAATCACAGCAGAGCCGGGAAAAGGGGGCGGAGCAAAGTGTCTGTGCAGGAGTGGAGTCCAGCAGAGAGAGCTGCTTTTTCATGAAACGTGAGTAAAGTAGTGAACTTACAGGAACATATACCACTATCAACGTTTGGATCGATACCTGCATCGATCTGCACACCCTTGTCTCCTGGATTGCAGTTTAGATCAGCGTGAACCACGTGGGTCTCTGCTCCCTGATCTGTTTCCTGTGTTTGGAAAGACTTCCACCTTCATCACGGAGTTTCTCTCGGCTTTTTGTGGGCTCATCTAAAGGTAAGCACCGAGCTAACTTTAATGTGGGTTCAGTTTATGTTGAGTTTAGCTCTGTTCAGAATAATAGATTGCTTGATATACACTGGAGTTAGACAGACTGTAGAGTTTGTAATTGCTTGGAACATTATGAAATGGCGGTTGCTAGGGGGTAAGAATACATATAGAAAATTAGTCTTGGAATATGAACAAAAGGATGGGCTGCAGGGCAGGAGAACAACCAACCCCCACCAAGAACAGTCAACCCCCACCCCCAGGACAGGAAGCCACAGGTACAAGCCTGGGGGAGGGCAACCCATGGTGAATAATCCGGTTGTTCAGTGATGACGCGACGAATCCTACTTCCGGGCCTAAAGTAGTCTGCGTTTAATATGGCTTTTGTGTTGTTAACCTGTTTAATGTTTTGTATTTTCTTCTATTTGATCTCAAAAAGCTCCTAAAACAGTCAGTGATCACTGTTGACCTCCCTCGGCTTTCATTACCGCTAATCATTTATTTAAGCTCAGTTTTTAAAACCTTAGGATGTAGCTACAGCCCATCCCATGCAGCAGTATATGAAGGACTAACCTCGTATTGTGGATGGATTATCTCAGTTGTTCTCCTGGCTGAAGTTTGGTCCCTTTACAACATCCTGCCATGCGATTACATTTGTTCATGACCACCGAGAACACTCACGTTAACTTTTATTGAGTGGAAAAAAAAGTTAGCTTGTTTATATTATGCTAACATAGCTGTGTCGCTAGCGGTCACGTAGCACATCATTATATACCAGCTAGCCAAACTTCAGTAACCCTACAAACGTCACTGCTGTTTAGTTTCCCGTCTTCATTTATGTTGGAAGTGATAACAGAGCTGTAAGTTTGAATTTGTTTCCAAAACCCCGCAGTCAGGACATGCTATATTGTATTTAGATAGAAGCTAGCGAGCTTACTCCCTGCTAACTTCTAACTCCGTTAAATGTCATAAATTCCGTTTTCATAGATGCCTGGATGTTAAACTCAATTGTTACACCTGGTAGAGCAGAACGCTGATCATTTTATTAAAGATGAAAGACTTTAGACAGTTTTTCAACTCTCAGTAATGCCATAGTAATCGTTTGATATATGGACCTGCAGCGGAGTTTAGGTCCAGACACTGCTAGTGACGTCAGACTGAACAATTGGATAGAGGCTGTGTCCCAATTCAGGGTCTGCACCCTTGAAGTACGCATTTTAAGTACCATTACCTCACCGCCACGCGACGACGGCTGTCCCAATTCGAAGTGTACTTCAAATTGGGACAATACTCCAAATGCGCCGTCGATTTCCCCAAA
The DNA here is from genome assembly GCF_057381915.1 of Diplotaxodon limnothrissa. NCBI lineage: Eukaryota > Metazoa > Chordata > Actinopteri > Cichliformes > Cichlidae > Diplotaxodon > Diplotaxodon limnothrissa. The sequence goes on along the minus strand of NC_140598.1, from coordinate 24,848,658 downwards.
TATCAAGCGTGGTCCGGTGCACGCTTCGTGGTCCCATATATCCCACAATTCATAGCGCGGCGGTGGGTGTGGATAATTTTGCCGCAAAATACGGCAGAAGGGAGCGGCCGAAGAGGTTGTTTTTTTTTTTCCCAAACTTTATTGATATTATAAAGCGAACAGTCACTCATTCCAGTTCAGTTTGTACAGTAGACATACAAGGCAAATAAGAGTAACAATATACAGTACAATGAAATAAGAAGGATAAATAAATAAAGGATAACAAAAGAAAAAAAAGGGGGGGAATGTGACAGACTTCATAACAACTTTGTACTTGAAAGTTGTGACAGCTCATTCGTTAAACATTTCTGAATGAATTTCTATCAATGATAAACCTTTTTTATTGGAAGTTAATTTAAGAGAGTTTAACCCTTTAGAGCCGGTCGGAGCGGGCGCGCTCTGTTTTGCGTAACTATTTTTAAATCCCGGTAGCTCTGCAACCACGTAAGCTAGCGCAATAATTTTTTTTGCATATGAAACCGGAGGAGTTGTACTTACATCTTATGCCATCAGCTTGTCCTAGGTCACAGTTTCCTTTCACATATAGCTTTGCAAAAACTGCATAAAAAGCACTTGCAGCAACAAAAACATAATATTCCAGAAACACGCTTTGCCGATCCGATCAGCTGTTCGTAACACTTCCTACGTCCATCAGCACGAACTATCGCATGACCTGCCTGAAACCGGAAGTGATGTCATTTTGCGGAAATGTAGTTTTTTACCATCAAGGCCTCATGAGCTTATGCTGGTGTTTTTAAAAGTTATCTTTGACTTTATGGCTTTCTGTGTCGTTTCTGGGATGCTTAGGACTCATATTGCACTGCTGGAAATAGTTTATTTTGATGCATATGCTGCTTTTTTGCAAATTTGCATTATAATATTTATTTTCGTTTTTCCTGCAGTGTATAGAAATTGGTGTATTTCAAAAATAAAACTATGAAGACACTTAAAAAAAATTTCCCGTGGTGGGAAACTATTTTGTGCAACTTTTTTGTATTTTCAATTTTGAGGGATAAGCCTCTTAAATTTCTCTAACTAGAAATATATCTTAAAAAATCAAATACGATTTTCAATTTCTTTGTAGTTTATTGCACTTTTTTGCAATTTATGTAATTGCTATGCTCTTAATGCAAGCATATTATTAAAATTTAGGCTGTAGTGGTTGTATTGATGTATAGCAACTTGAAATGCTCCCAAAAATGGCTCTACAACATTTCAATGGGAGCAACAGGACGGTCAGATGTGGCTGATTTTACTACAGAGTAGGACAGATTGTAGAGTAGCAAACATCGTCGGAAAAGACGTTTTCAACACTGCAGGTTACCTGGGTGTGATGTTTTTCTGCTAAAAAGAAACATGGTCTGAGTCCTACCTAACTATATAAAGAGTAACTGAAGGTTAAATGCAGTAAAAGTCTCCGCCTGATTGCTACCATCAAAAAGAATCGTACTCCAACAGCTCCTGGATGAGGTCTTCTGCTGCTCTCCTCGGTATCTGTTCATAGTTTATTGAGTGAGGCTGCGTCCACACTAGCTCGGATAGATTGGAAAACGGCGTTCTCTTCTGAAAACATTTCGTGTCCACACTAGCATTTTCAGTTGTTTTCACAGCGTTGCGCGTCCACATTGAAATGGCCAAAAATCCTTACTTGCCAGTAGGGCTGGGCGATATGGCCTAAAATTCATATCGCGATATCATTTGAAGCATGTGCATTAACGATATATATCACGATATATTCTTTTCTTCTGTATAACGTATTTTCCACACTATAAGGCACACTTAAAATCCTTTAATTTTCTCAAAAATTGAGAGTGTGCCTTATGTGTGAATTCTGGTTTTGCTTACTGACCTCGAACCGATTTGGGCTGCAGAAATCTGTTAAAAAATGTTTTAGTACAACTTTGGTAAGCCGCACTGCTTGATGGATTGTCAGAGCATTACGGCTGCCATAGTGAGGAGCTTCGCGGAGTAATCTGGGTCCAAAACTCCGTCCACTTCAGGTCCCAAAGTCAAAAGAACACTAAGAGTTAAAAACGGTCTAAATTCTTTCGTCTTTAATTAAATCATCAGCATTGCTGCTTTATCGGGTGTAACAATTAAGTTTTACATCCATGAAAACAGAATTTATTAAATTTAACAGAGTTAGAAGTTAACAGGAAGTTAGCTCGCTAGTTTCCACCTAAACATTTCATACCATGTTCTGACTGAGAGATTTTTGAAACTAATTAAAACGTACAGCTCTGCTACCACTTCCAACATAAATGAAGACAGAAAACTAAACAGCAGTGGCGTTTGCAGGGTTACTGAAGTTGGACTACCTGGTATATAATGTTGTGCTACGTGATGGCAACAGACACAGCTATGTTAGCAAATTTATATAGTTTCTATCGTATATCGTTTATATCACCCACTCCTACGTGCCAGTACTGCGCATGTGTGAAACGCAAGAAGATTTGACCTGCCTCATTTCTGTCTGCTGCTTATTTACTTTCTGGTGTTCTGACAAACAATCCTACTTTGGCAAAACTTCCTACCGTAAGTAGTTTATGCACATTTCTGCTGTCACAGAGTAATCCCAGCACAAATTTAAGTAGTTATGACACTTTGCCACTTAACTTTGCCCATCAGAGTATGATTGTAGCTCATATTCAAAAAGCCAGGACAGTTTGCCACTTAATTTTACCCGTTAAAGTATGCTTGTAGGTAACATTCACAAAGGTATCATGGTTTGGCACTTAATTTTACCCATCAGAGTATGTTTCTAGCTGTTATTGACAAAGGTAGGATGGTTCGCCACCGAATTTTAGCTGTTAAAGTATGCTTGTAGCTCAGATTAACAAAGGTAGGATGGTTTGGCGCATGTGCTGAAACAACGGGTAGGATGGTATGTCAGGTCTCCCAGATGGTATGTCTGGATTCCCAGAACACCGGCTCTTTGAAACGTGGCAGCAAAATGTTGAGGAAAAGCACAGTTTTTTAAATGGACTAACAGTGAGGTGGACTTGTTGCTGTGAGTAACACAAAAGTAAAAAGTTGCAAAAGTGATTCAGAGTTAAATAATTTCAAGAAATCTGGAGCATGTAAAGACTGATATGAATCTTTAATAGGACTGTCAAAATTGAGAGCAAACAAAACAACTGCTGTATAATGCCCTCTGCTATCTTAGTTTAATTGGTCACATGACTGCATCATAAGGTTAACATGCGTCATCGTTTTAGAACGTTTCCACTCTGCAACGCAAATCCACCGTTTTCAGATGTATTTGTTTTCAAGAGCGTTTTGAAACCACTGCGCTTTCCACCAGCGTAAACGCCGTCTCAGTGTGGACCAGATGCCAAAATGGAGAGAAAACAATACATTTTCAAACAAAAACGCATTAGTGTGGACATAGCCTCAGGCTACACTCACACTATTCAGCTGGTGTTTCCACTTCAATGTAGTCCACGTCTATTCCATTAAAATATGGTCTACAGTGTCAGTCCCATACTAAACACACTAATCTGGCTAAGTGTGTCACGGTTGGCGGGTTGAGCCGTGTGGTGTGGAGGAAAAGGAGGACCCAAAATGCAGACAGCCGACTGATGATATGAGTGAAAGTTTATTTACAGGTGACAGTGGCAGGAACAGACAACGAATCATGAGACATACTAACGGAAACCTAAACTGGGAAAACTAAAGAGCAACTAGAAATCCTCAGGACACGGGGTGAAAGGCAGAGAGACGCAGACTGACGGAGGATACCAAAAACGCAGAGATACACGGATGAAATGCAGATGAGCCGACAACGAACACAGACCGACACCCACTATATATACACACACACATACACACATACACAAGGTAATCGGGTAATCGCACACAGGAGGGAAGAACAGCTGATCTGATTACACATGATGACTGGAGGACACAAGCTGAACACAATGACAACAGACACAGACCGTCAGAATAGAACAGGAAATCCAGAACACGAGCCTTCAGCGCCATCAGATCTGATATTTTATCTAATCGCGATATGTTTGTAAACACATCTGAGGGCTCGATTGTACCTGAGGAGACACTGGACAGCTTTGTCCTGGTTAATGCTGAGAACCTTAAGAAAGTTTTCTCCACAGTGAGACCCACCACATGTCTTTTAGATCCAATCCCTTCTTCACTCTTTAAAACACTTTATGGATTTTTTGAGGCTGAGCTTTTATACATAATGAATTGCTCTCTTCAGTTGGGTGTCTTCCCTGCTGCCTTTAAAACGGCGGTGGTGAGACCCCTTCTGAAGAAGAGCAATTTGGATTGTAATGATTTTAATAACTACAGACCTGTATCCAACTTACCATTTTTAAGTAAAATCTTAGAAAAACTTGTTTTTACTCAGATTACTGTTTTTCTCAATGATAGACAGATCCTGGAGATATTCCAGTCTGGATTTAGGGTGAACCACAGCACAGAGACTGCTCTCCTAAAGGTTTTAAATGATCTTAGATGTAACTGGGACGCCCAAAAGCTCTCAGTCCTGGTGCTACTGGATCTAAGCGCAGCCTTTGATACAGTAGACCACGCTATTCTTTTAAACAGACTGAAACTCATGGTGGGCCTCTCTGGTGCTGTACATAACTGGTTCACTTCCTATCTCTCTGACAGAACTTTTATGGTGAGTATGGATACATGCTCCTCTAAGATCCATAGAATGACATGTGGTGTGCCTCAAGGGTCAGTTTTAGGCCCTGTACTTTTTAATTTGTATATGCTCCCTCTCGGCGGTGTCATCAGGAGGCATGGAGTGAACTTTCACAGTTACGCTGATGACACGCAGCTGTACATCTCCGTGTCTCCTGATGACACCAGACCAATGGATGCCCTTTTTAACTGTATCTTAGATATACAATCTTGGATGGCAGAAAACTTTTTACAACTTAACCAGGACAAGACTGAAGTTTTAATCGTCGGTCCTGAGGCTCAGAGAGAGAAACTCTTGTCTAAATTAGAGGCATTTTCACTATGTCCTTCACTACAAGTAAAAAACCTGGGTGTTATTTTTGACTCTGAGCTTGGTTTTATCCCACATGTTAAACATGTAACCAAAATTGGATTTTATCATCTAAAAAATATAGCCAGAGTCCGCCCTATTCTCTCTCGGGCCAACACGGAGATGCTGATGCATGCTTTTATTACCAGTCGCATTGATTACTATAATGCCCTGCTCTCTGGTCTTCCTAAGAAGAATATTTCAACTTTACAACTTTTGCAAAACTCTGCAGCTCGTGTTCTGACGAAGACCAGAGGGCGGGCCCACATTACACTGGTTTTAGAATCGCTGCACTGGCTCCCCGTGTGTTTCAGGATCGATTTTAAAGTTCTTTTATTGGTTTTTAAATGTCTTAATGGTCTTGGGCCTTCTTATCTCTCAGATCTGCTTTTACCATACGAACCCTCGCAGACCCTGAGGTCCTCTGGTACTGGCCTTTTGATTGTCCCTAAAGTCAGGACACATACTCACGGAGAGGCAGCTTTTCAGTGGTATGGTCCTCGTCTGTGGAACAGCCTGCCGAAGGAGCTCAGGGCCGCAGAGAACGTACATGTTTTTAAGAACAGGCTCAAGACCCACCTTTTTAATTTAGCTTTTACTTAACGTTTATTTATTTTATGCTTATTTATTCTATCCTGTTATTCTATTATTAATTTAGACTTTACCTAATATTTATTGATTTTATTCTTATTCATTTTTTAATCTTCTTACTCTATTTATATTTATATTTATATTTATATTGTATCCTGTTCTTATTTATTTTATCATTTTACCCTGTATATATCCTATTGTGTCATATCTCCAGTGTTTCCTCAGAGGGCGCTCTCTGCACCGGGGCTGTGATCGACTGTGGCTGCTGGGTTTCTGGGGGTCCTCTCAGCCTGGCTGGGGGGCTCCTTGGCCTCCCTCCTGCTGTGTGCCCAGCCTGGAGGCTGCGGTCTGTGACCGGCTCCCGGTGCAGACGGCTCCCTGTTATAGTGTTTCCTCACTTGGCTCATGCGAGCCCAGCCCAATTTTTACTCTTTAAGTGTGCGTGTGTGTGTGTGTGTGTGGGGGGGGGGATATGTGTGTATTCACATCATTTATGTTAATGAGAGTGTGGGGAGTGAGTTGGAGGGTGGGCTGCTTTTAACTATGTAAAGCACTTTGTGCTACATTTTTTTTTGTATGAAAAGTGCTTTATAAATAAAGATTGATTGATTGATTGATTGATTAAAGCAGGAAACACACAGACTGATTTACAACACAACACGTGGACATGAACAGAGCACCAAGGACAGACACCGGTAGGGCTGAATATACACCAAACTTTAGGTTCAACCCTAAACTAGTACAAAATCAGAATAAACACAAGGCACAAAAATGAACTTCAAGGAAACACAAAACGCTGGGTCAAAATGACCCAGGACCATGACAAAGTGTGTTTTGCTCTCCCACAAAACCATCTTCAGCTGTGTCTCCTTCTTCTCTCTGTACTAAAATTAGAACCTCTGTTGTAATTTAACACTCAGTGTCTTCCGTGTTGGGTGATTCTCTGCGTTCTTTCTCCTCTTCTTGCTTCAATCTCAGGGGTAGACTGCCCTGAGATATGTTTTTCCACAGACTAGGGGATTATTCTGCCCCTGCAGTTGAGATTTGAGATGGACAGATCCGATATTACGTATTGGTCCGATACTCACCTAAATTACTTGATCGGTTATTGAAAAGAAATACAAAATTTAATCCGATCCTTTAAATATCACAAAAGCACTTCACAAAACCTTGTGACATAGCGTAACCCAGCTCATAACCATAGCACATCGGCGCAGCATGCGTCAAGTGATAGAGCAGCTGTGGCGTAAGAGAGCTGTCGGTGGTCTGGTGGAGCATTTGGAGGCTCGCTGCAAAACTAGCATTTCATCTCAAAGAAAGCTGTCCCGGAGAAAGCAAGAAAGCATTCCCACACTAAGCTTAACAACCGATATATGGAGCGACTTCTCCCCCCTCCCTCTCCTGTTGCTACTTCAATCATGAAACTGATCAGTGATCAGCTGATCGGCAGACTTTCATCCTAAATGACTTTTATATCTCGTCGGGACTGGATTTTATATTCCTGATGGAAACTTGGCTTGGATGCGGTGAGTTTTCTTCTTTCTCGGAACTCCTTCCCCCGATTGTTCATTTTTCAACTCTCCCCAGACCAATGGTAGAGGTGGAGGGCGTGCTCCATTTGTAAAATAATTTTAGAATTCCACATTAACAAAGTGAGTTTCGAAATGTTTTTTAAAAACCTCATTACCATCCTAGCTCCCCTAGGATGGTAATGAGGTGCTTGAAATCTTGTAGGTGGCTGAGTTTATACTGCTACCATTGAGACTGATCGGAACTCCGTCTTTGTGGATCTATGGAAGTCCATATATACAGGGTGTAGCATCCCCTGGGTAAAGGCGGTGATGTGCAGGGGGGTCAGGGTTTTTTCCCTTTCAAGTTCTTGTAGGCAACTGATGACTTTCTTTTTGTAGTTGCTTCTGGGGTTTCACCTTGAAGCTTCATAGGTATTGTTGTCACTGAGGAGTTTGGTCATGTTTATTTGCTCTGCTTCTTTTTGTCAGGGATAAAATACATATATATATACTTTTTGTGTCCCAGCTGAGTAACAGGAGGAGAAGAATCTGGTGGTGCAGCAGAGGATAAATTTCAGCCATTTGGACTCAGCTCAGCCACTACAGAGGAAACAATGACTTCAACACAAAAGGTAAGAAAAACATCACAGTTACACTGTTATTGAAACTGCGTGCACAGCTGGTTGGTTTTTAAAAACCTGTTAACAGCAGCTTTATCTTTTCCATCCTGGGCTCCTCCATATATACAGAATCTACATTCACAACCAAAAACCACAGAAGTTACAAGAAAATACAAAGATCATATTTTCTCTACACACATTGAAACAACAATATCATCAGTTGAACTCTGATTTTTTTCTGAAGTAAAAGAGTTTCTCTGCTGATCAATATTTCTTCAATAATGTCATTTTCATTACAACTCTCATTGTAGCACATCATTGTAATGTGATACTATCACCAGAAGGTGGTGGAAACACACCAACAATGTGTTTGTTCTCACATTAAATTCCACCAATGGAGGGAGTTTCAGTTTGTTCCACGACTGCATTTCACTCACTGCCTCTGTTTGTATCTCTGTCACTGCAGGACCAACATGGAGCGAGAAGTCAGCGCTCTCAGGAGGCCGACAAACCTCACAGAAGAAAGGGAGAGAAAACCTACACCTGTGATGAGTGTGGGAAGGATTTTACCCTGGCTAAAAGCCTAAAAACACACCAACTCATCCACAGTGGAGTTAAAGCGAACAGTTGTGACTTGTGTGGAAAGTCTTTTACCTGGGCTAAAAGCCTAAAAACACACCAAGTCATCCACAGTGGAGTTAAAATTTACACCTGTGACTAGTGTGGAAAGTCTTTTACCCAGGCTGGAGTCTTAAAAAGACACCAAATCATCCACAGTGGAGTTAAAATTTACACCTGTGACTAGTGTGGAAAGTCTTTTACCCAGGCTGGAGTCTTAAAAAGACACCAACTCATCCACAGTGGAGTTAAACCTTACAGCTGTGACTTGTGTGGAAAGTCTTTTACCCAGGCTGGAAACTTAAAAACTCACCAACTCATCCACAGTGGAGTTAAAGCGTACAGATGTAACTTGTGTGGAAAGTCTTTTACCCAGGCTGGAGACTTAAAAACACACAAACTCATCCACAGTGGAGTTAAAGCGTACAACTGTCACTTGTGTGGAAAGTCTTTTAAATATCCTCATCAGCTGAAAAAACACCAAACAAACATAACAAACATGAACGTACACACATGGAAGTGAACTTCAGCTGTGACCAGTGTGACAAGAGCTTCAGGAATCTCAGTTCATACTCCGAACACAAACGATCCCACGCTGTAAATAAACTGTTTCACTGTTACCAACGTGCAAAAACATTCACTTCATTATCTGCTCTGTGCAAACATCAGCCTGATCATGCAGGACTGAAATCACTGGATCACAATGAATCTGAAGAGAGAGAAAGATCCTCTTCTGGTTTCAGAGTTGGACTTAAAACCTTGAGATCAGGCTCCACAGAGTTCAGATGGAATCTCCTGTAAAGAGTGTCAGCTGATGCCACACTTGGATCTGATGAGGTAGCTCTGATTTCTGGAGCTGCAGTGAATAATTCTGAATGTTACATTTAGGAAGCTGCATGTATAGATATGCATATCAAGTTTATTATTTTTCCTTTGAGGGATTTTAATTCTCTAAAATTTTATCCCTGTTACATTTTAATCTTTGTTTCCTTAGGACACAGTAGTGTTTAGCAGTTGTATTCATTTTATGTGTTACCTAAGTTAAATTTCATTCACATTCATATTTAATCTTTTGCTGTGGTAAAATCTTCTCTTAAATCATTTTCTCCCAAAACTTTTCACATCAGTTGCTCTTAAAACCTCCAAAATGAACTAAATCTGTCCACCAGCTTTGAAACAACACCTGCTGTGACTTTATGTCCAGAAAAAAGAAACTCAAGCTAAACTGGTTTTGGGCTGTACTTCCATGTAATACCAGTTTGTACCTGAAGATGAAGCAGTGAGTCAGTGTAACCTTTATTTAATTAGGCAAAGAACACATTCATATTCACAGTGGCAGCAAAGAAATGTTGAAAGTTAAAAACAGCAGCACACATCAGGACCATTTTAAAGATCACAGGTGACTACTTTTACTTAATTCAGATTCCTTCAAATTTTCGGCTCCTGCTTTCACTTTAGTGTATTTACTGTATCCTTGAAGTCCACATGATGTTTTTTTTTAATGAATTCATTTTGATCCACATGTTCTGCAGCTGTTTCCCTGTTGATTTGAAGTTTGTATGATGAAATCCTGATAATATTAAAGTGTTAGTTATATTTGATGAACTCTGTGTAAAGTTTGTCTTATTAAACAGTTTGGTGTGAAAATGAAGAAATGGTCTCAGAACAACTAGTTTGTACCATGATTTCAGATTCAAACTAATTTAACTGTTTTCAGTGGTACATATGGAGGTTTATCAGAGGAGGAGACTTGGCTGTTCTCCACTCACACAGAACAGGGTTCCTGCAGCTCATTAAAAACTCTGAAATGATCTTCAAGGACCAAAATATTTGATTTTTCTCAAAAACGTGCTGTGGGCATGACGCTTTTAGAGAGTGTGTTTAAGATGCATTGTGAATAACATCTCACACATTCCAATAAAGCATATGTTCCTGCATTGCAACAGCGCTTTGCAGATGTGTTCTCCCCCCTGCCCGTGTGCACGACTCTCATGGAGCACCAATTTGAAACGCAGCTGATTGGCAGATTCCCTTGTCTGCAGAGTCCAAAGACAAAAACGGCCTCATCCACTCTGTGTGGTTCGTACCAATTCGTCACACTTCCGTTTGGCTTGTTTGAAGCCCCGGCCATTTTTCAGCACTTCCTGTAGCGATAGCTGCGTGCTCACACTGCATATGCTGTTTCCTACCTGGATGATGTTGTCATTCATAGTGATACCTCAGTGGAGCATGTGCAGTGGTTGGTCACAGTCCCGGATTCCCTGAGGCAGGCAGGGCTGATGGCAAACCCAAAGAAGTGTGTGGTTGGATGGAGGGAGGTACAGAGTTTTTGGTACAATTTTGAGACCCCATCTGGAGGCTGATTACACCACAGCGACGTGATGAAGGCTGTCCCAATTCCAAATGTGGCCGGAAATGCGCCCTTCATTTCCCTTGGACTTGAAGGATGAGTCAGGTGTATCATTCGCGGCCCAACATATCCCAGAATTCATAGCGCAGCTTTGACTGTAACTAGTTTTAAAAAAACAACAAAAAACAGCAGATGGTAGAAGCGTGGTGGCTGAAGAGTAAACTTTTGAGTATTGAATTTTTCAACCTCATCAGTTAATGCTGTCCATGCGGATATTATAGATTTGTAAATGATTACCTAACAATCTTGTCAACACAAAGTTCTTTATTGACAGGCAGTGGGGAGAGGGGACACTTGGGCAGTGTATTTACTGCATATAATGTGTTATCAACCTTTTCATCTTTTCTCATTACCCACAGCTACATCCACTTCTTTTGGGCTTAGGCTACTCACTAGGGCTGGGTATCATCGCTGATTTCTATAAGCGATTTGATTAAATTCAATTTTGACTCAGTAACTGTTTCAAAGTAACTGAGGATAAAACACAGAAAAACAGCAAGCTATGCGTTTTTCAATTTGGCATAATTAAAAAAAAATTTATTAAACAGCAAAAATGAAACTTTCTTTTGGTCGAAGAGGAATAAAAGCTGCAGCTCAGAATCAGTGAGATGTTGACTTTCTGCCCCGACGGCGTGTCCGTGTTCATGTCGTCAGCTGAGAAAGGCGACATGTCACTGATGCATCGGGTCCGCCCATATGGAAAAGATATATATAAATCTTATAAAGTTTTTATCTGTCTTGTATGAAACTTGTATGAAAAGCATACAAGAGTGAAAACACATATAAGATCCCTTGAAAAATTATAAAATGAAATTTGTATGTTTTGTATACTTACTAAAAAAAAAAAATGAAAGTAATGAGAAAGTGGCCACTTTCATGAGTAAATCATATATGTTTTTACTATTTTTTTTCCATATGCGCGCGCTTTGTGTTCACGTTTTTATGTGGAATCTGTTCACCTGTTCTCATTTATTGTTTTAGCTGTTTGGTGGTCATTGAAATATATTTCTGAGCTCCCTGCGTTTCTGGCAAAATACATTTATATTTAGAAATCGATTCAGGATTTAATGAATCAATATTGCATTATTCATCGCGTTATTAATCGATACCAAGTCAGCATTGGTATCGGATCGATTCTAGCCTGGTGAGATCAATTCTTTACTTTAATTTCTGCTCTTGTTTGCAATGCTGTGCATTCGGCAAAGACGAAACAGCCAGGTCGCCGGACTCGCTGCTCCCGTGTCAGCGAAGAGCAGGCAGACTTTGCTCCTCCTCCCCCCTCTTGTGTTTAGATGTTACGCTGTCATGTGACGTGACTTTGAGGGATTGTTAAGTTGTTTACATGTATATTCACCAGTTGTTTTTGTTGTTGAGAATTTTAATTGTAATTTTTTTATATCATAGTTTCTCAACAGTACTTGTTTCTTTTAATTTGTTTACTGGTTTGCATGCACTTTTTATTTTTCTAGATTTTTCTAAAAAATAAATTTGAAAAGAATTGATAACTGTAAACCACCACGGCAGACCCAATGGCATTTTCATGCTTTGCAGCATCATTCATTCTTACAAGTCATCCAGCTTGTAAGAATAAAGGCTTTGCACCCCTGATGATCCACCAGGACAAGCTCAGCAGTGTGTGAGGAAGAGGAGGAGGAAGAGCCAGCAGCAGCTGACAGATGGAGAGAATAGACAGACTGTTCCCTGTTTGTGAAGGACTGATTGAAATGTTTTAAATGACTAATTGTCTGCCCTGAATCAGTGTTAGTAGTAATATAAAGGCACTTTTTTTGCCCCCACACCCGTACCCCTCCCCTTTCCCCCTGCGCATCCATGTGAGTGCATGTACGCGTGCGTGTCCCCCTGTAGTAGGCACTGTGAGCTCAGGCGTCATATGAGTTCACATGTGTTTAATCTGCGTTTTATTTAATGAAACTATTATATGTTTTAATTAAACAGTTTTTAAGGGATGTATAGGTCTCAGCGCTCTGTTATTTAGACACAGATGATTTATTTTAGCTAGTTTAGGAGCATTTTACTTTTAATTTAACTAGTTTAGGAGCATTTCACATTCTTTAGCGCTCTGAAAGACACAGAGGCTAATAGTTTTTAAACTGAGTACCACAAACAACAGGTATCCCTTTAGAAATAAACTGTGATACTTCTAAAAGCACATATTCACACCTAGCCACACTAGCACTGTATGAACCCCCAATGTTCCTTTAATGCAACTAGCCCTCTAATTATCTACTAGTCACAAACACCCTGTAACAGTAAGACTCAAAGATTACACATAGATGATTTAACTGCATTAGGAGCATCTCACTTTTCTTTAGCTCTCCGAAAAGACACAGAGGCTAATATTTTTAAATAGAGCACCACAAACAACAGGTATTCCTTTAGAAATAAACTTTTCTTGTGATCTCTAAAAACCACAGATTCTTAACTCTGCAACAGTTACACAGGGGGGTTACAGTTAGGCCCCCAACAGTCAACAAAAGAAGTCATAAAACAATAAAAGCGGCTCCCTTTATCAAGAGCATCCCAGCACACACATCCCAACTGTAGTTCCATAGTTTTTCCACCTTTTTCTTTACAACCTGTTCTTTATATCTGCATCTCAGAGGCCAACTGAAACCAAATCCACCTATATAAAAAACCCCATCAGACACATAGTATTTTCCTCAGCACTTCACAAATGCCGCAAGGTATACTGTATCGTTTTAACTTTTTATTTTTCCCAAACACAGTGGTGGTTAGCACACAGTATGGACATGTAGAAAGCATCGTTTGTTTGGAACACATCAGCAGAGAGGTGGAATTCATAGCTGTTCATAAGAGTTTCATTTAATCAAACCTCATTTTAGTATCTAAGTGGCTCCTCATCATTATCCAATTCACCATTTTATTTAAATACCTGAATTTTCGGAATGAGGATCCAAGAGGGACACAGAGTAGCTCATACAATGGTATAAATGTATTTTTTGCGATACTTTATAAATATGAAACTCTAAAGATTTTGAATTCATGCACATTGTGAATCAAGAATCTAAATATTTGTGTCACAATGATTTCTATAAAAGCATGTTGTTTATGGGGATAATGTGACAAATTTTTTGTGCGTCCTATTAATGATCAATGGTAATTGAAGAGGAACCCTGGCTCAGGACATTTTCATGACAAGTGACAGCGCAGACATCTGCTAATGAGAGAACACATTTTATCATCATAAACACTGTGATATGAAGCATCGTTAAAGTGTCATTTCAGTAAAGTTGACTCATGTTTTTTAATAGATGACTTAAAACACTAAACTCTAATTTCTGTGGTTTATTTTAAGTTTACAGAATATAACATGTGGTAAGACGACGAGTTTTACTTCTCACTGACCGTGTTATGTGTATCTATTTATCATGTATGCTACTTTGCTCTGCGGACTTTAAAATGTTTCATTGTGTTCATGAAATAAACCAGACTTTCACTGTCTGCATCTTTTACTGTTTTTCTGCTTTTGTTCACTCCAAGTTTGACAAACCTACAGATATCCAGAGTTAACTCACTAACAATGTGGAGCAGTCTCAGTGTATTTAGCTGCTTTTTCCCTGAACACAACCAACTGAGAGTCCTCCCTTTGGTCATTGTGAATGTTGAAGGAGATTTGTACCATAGACACTTAATACTAGTGTTTCCTGCACTTAATCCATCACTACTATGTTCTATTTAAATCCAGATTCCTTTTATAGTTTGCAGTGAAATTTATTAAACCATTGCTTAATGAGACAGAAGTACAAGTCGCTCTTTACTAACACGTTTGTAGATAAGTTTATTGCTGAACGACACAGCTAGCAGTCTCACACACTCTTTAGGTTTTTGAAGTTATGTATGTAAGGGTTTAGTCTATCAAACCTTACCCTTTTCTCCCCAGTATCACAACAGTATGACTCCCAAAGTACGGCTCAGTAAACAACCAATGATTCTAAAGCCGGAACACAAAGATACAGTTGGAAGATGAATGATTGCGTTTTTATGATGCGTAGTAAAACGACCCCCTCTTCTTCTTCTCTGTGTTGTTGCTGTTCGTGTGTGTGTGTGTGTGTGTGTGTGTGTGTGTGTGTGTGCCTTAGAAGTCAAATAATAGAAAAAACAAAAAAGCATTTGAATTTCATTTAGAACTGAGATTCTAAGATGTAAGCAGAAATCTTATGCACAGCCAGAAACATGTTTCCCCACTTTCACAATGCTGAGGTGTCAAATCCACAGCTTTACTTACACACACACAGTAGATTTTTAAAGTTTTTGGGTACAGGGGTTTAGCCAAAGATGCAACATCTACTTTTGATAAAGATCACTCCACCTGTTTATTTCTGAATAAATTAAGCATCTTTATTAAGCTCTTGTTTATAAATGTCTACACAATAGTAGACACCGTGTGCTCTGTGACATTATAGTCTTCTACTTCTGCTTCCATCGGTTTGCATTTTAAACTCCCAGCCTTTCAGGTTGTTATGAACGACTTATATTTCTAACATTTTGTGATATAAAAGTGAACCACGCGACTTTTTTTCTTTTCTGTTTGATGGAAGGACTTAAGACACGAGTTATTTAAACATTTCTAAATGACAGTGTGATGGCCATGGTACTTTATGTGGGCCAAATATGTTAAGGATAATGTTTATCAATGTAAAATTGCAAAGAACCTTCGGATAGATTATAACATCTTGTAAACAGTTACCTCAGAAGCTGTACTGGTAGATCTATGTATGTAAGGTAAAACTTTCCACAGTACTTCCACTTAAGTAACTAAACACATAAAGTCACCCTTACCAATAATCCACTGCTCCTTGAAAAAAGTAGCACAAACAGACAACTGACTCAGCAATGATAAGTAGAGCTACCCGAGGCCGATACTCAAGCAGAAGAAAATTAAAAGTTGTTGTTTTTGGCTCGAAGAATTAAAGAAAGTATGTTTAATAATTCAACAAGACCCGCACCTTCAACACATGTACATTCAAATTTTGGAACAGGCTCAACATTGCTGTTGTTCAATAGTTTTTATCCGTTCGAAAAAGTCATTTTATGGCTTTAATGTTTCCAGCTGATAAGGAGAATGAGTGCATTTCAAATGAGCGTCCAAAGGCTTTAAACATCTGCTTTGTCTGTAACGACAGTATCAAACTACAGAGCATTGTTTTTACTAAAATTCAACATTTTCAGATGAAAATTTGGCTGCTTTTTGTTTTTTTCACTGTAACACCCCCCTCAATGCCATTTTTAGGATATTCTTGGTGATCCCACCTTTTTTCATATTTATGCTTTTGTCACTGAGGGTATCTAATACGCACATTGTCACTGTGTTTTTGTACTACCAGCCGTGAGGGCTCTGCTTTTGCTTTGAGCAGTCTGTTTTTATTTTGTCTCGTGAGTGCGTGTTTTTCAAACGAGATCCTCGTCAGTTTGATTTTGTTACCATAAACTTTGTGTGAAGTTCACAACAGAGGTAAAGAGATTTAAACACCCCAGTTTAAGGAGGCAGGCAGGGGTTGGACCAGCTGCACAGGACAGGTGAAGCAGAGAGTGTCCGGGGAGATGTGCAACATAAGCAGAGGGAACATTTTACAAGATGATAAATGGCACATTTAGGTGATTAAGGATTTGTTGACAAGATTAAAAGACACATCCGTCAGAGTTCAACAACATTACAGTTTGATTAAATAAAAAGTTTTTAAACTACATATGGTTTATTTTCTCCTCTGATAGTAATCACATTAAACATGTCAAGAAAGAAAGAGTATAAAGAAAAATAGTAAGTGTGTCTAATTAACCTCTTCCTGTGAACCTTATATCATCCTTTAATATGTTTGGTGTGACAAACTTGAAGAAGCACAGAAAATATCATCATTAATCTAATCAGTTTTCAGCCTTCATTCATATTGAAAAGTTGAAATCTTCCCTGCTAGACCGAAGTGCAGCGTTTAACACCGTTGGCCATAACATTTTATTACAGCTATTATTAAATGGCTGAAGAGAAAACCAAGGGTTGTTTCTGCATTTTATTCTAAATTTGCGGATAGGGGCATGTTTATTTATAATTTTGATAAAAGTATCATAAAAATAATTCCATGCCAGCTCAAGATCAGTTATCAGGTAGATTCTACTCCAGTTATAGTCCCATAAATCATGAAAGAAAGCTTGCTCACAGAAATGCTTAAAATCTCGTTTAAAAGCTATCTGTGGCCTTGATTTTGGGAGCTTCGATTGCCTGACTACAGCTACCACACAGTGGTCACTGATATCATTTGCGAAAACCCCAGTGTGAGAATATTTATACGGCATATTAGTTAAAAATAAATCAATAAGTGATGACTTTTCTGGGCATTTAAGATTTGGACGAGTTGTGCTGTAAATTAGTTGTGTGAGATTATATGAATCACACATGGATTTAAAACTGTCTGAGGCAGAGGACAACCAGTCCCAGTTGAAATCTCCGGCCAGCACAATTTCATTAAAATCTAAAGTAGATAGTTTTTCACTAAGTGAAACTAAAGCCTCACTACTAGCTGAGGGGGGTCTATAACAGCCCACAATGGTAATAAAATAGCCCTTGAAAAGTTGGAGTTTGAGGGCAAGAAGTTCAAACTGTTTACAAACAGATACCGATGAATCGACATCGGTATCTGTAAACCTGGACTCTGTGAACGGCTGACTGTTCGATGTGCTAAAGAATAGAAAACATTATTTCCCATCAGACCATGAGCAACATTCAGGCATGTAACACAGTAACACATTTTTTACATATTCAGCAGAGAGAGTTAGCTGTGTGCACTACGAAAAAGGCTGTTCCAATTCTCAGCATCGCTCCTCTCTTTTCCTGAGACCTTGGCAATTATCCTTCTCACCATGACGTTTTCATCGAGGATAAGGAAAGAGTTTAGGGAAAGAAGACAGGCGCTAATTTTGAAATATCACCCCCACGTGGTTACGTTGCGCAGCTGAGTCACGTGACCGCACAGCAACAAATCACAGCAGAGTCGGGAAAAGAGGGCGGAGCAAAGTCTGTGTGCAGGAGAGGAGTCGCGCAGAGAGAGCTGCTTTTTCATGAAACGGGAGTAAAGTAGTGAACTTACAGGAACATATACCACTACCAACGTTTGGCTGCACACCCTTGTCTCCTGGATTGTAGCTGAGATCAGCGTGAACCACGTGGGTCTCTGCTCCCTGATCTGTTTCCTGTGTTTGGAAAGACTTCCAGCTTCATCACGGAGTTTCTCTCGGTTTGTGGGCTCATCTAAAGGTAAGCACCGAGCTAACTTTAATGTGGGTTCAGTTTATGTTGAGTTTAGCTCTGTTGAGAATAATAGATTGCTTGGTATACACTGGAGTTAGACAGACTGTAGAGTTTGTGTTTTCTTGCAACATCAATATTATGGCGGTTGCTAGAGGGAAAGAATATATATAGAAAAATAGTCTTGGAATACGAACAAAAGGATGGGGTGCAGGGCAGGAGAACAACCAACCCCCAGGACAGGAAGCCACAGGTACAAGCGTGGGGGAGGGCAACCCCAGGGTGAATAATAGAGAGAGAGTAGTGGAAGCCTACTGAGCAGGGGTGCCAAAGGGCTACCCCCGCCGCCCGTCCCCCTTTATGCTATAAAGGTGTGTGTGAGGAATGCTCCTCAGATCAGCCTTTAGAATATGACTTCATAGGATGATTTTCAGATGCGTCTGTATTTTATTTACTCCCAGCCAGGGGCGATTCTAGGATCAGAGCTTTGGGGCTGCTGTCAGTCCCTGCATCCTTAAATGTTGTTGCTGCAAAAGAAGAATGGATTGGAATATAAACAAATAATAATTACTGGGGGAGAATAATGAATGATGCTCATAGTGAGTAAAAAGTAAACTGAGTGCATTTTTTGGACAGAGATTCACTTTTAATGTGTATAATGTATAATACAGAAACATTAAAAAACAAAACAGAATAAATTATTACAAAATATTAATAAAAACTATGAAAATGGAGGCCACTTTGCCTGTGGTAGAATGTATGCAATGTATGAAAAAAACCTTTACTGCAGATACTAATTTTACAAATTTGATAATAATAATTTTGTGTTGTAAGATTTATGAGTTTCATGCTTTCATAGTGGTACTTAGGAGAGTTTGACATTTTTATCAGGTGCTACAAAAGTGTAAAAAGTAAAAAGTTTGAGAAAGACTGATAAGTGTACGTGTGTTTTTGGAAAACGTTTTAAGCTGCAGTGCAGAATATATATATATATATATATATATATATATATATATATATATATATATATATATATATATATATATATATATATATGTATATGTATATATATATATATATATATATATATATATATATATATATATATATATATATATAAAAAAAAACACACCCAGCACGCCCCTGCGGGCGGTTTATCCTTCAAGCTCGGGTCCTCTACCAGAGGCCTGGGAGCTTGAGGGTCCTGCGCAGTATCTTAGCTGTTCCCAGGACTGCGCTCTTCTGGACAGAGATCTCCGATGTTGTTCCTGGGATCTGCTGGAGCCACTCGCCTAGCTTGGGAGTCACCGCACCTAGTGCTCCGATTACCACGGGGACCACCGTTACCTTCACCCTCCACATCCTCTCGAGCTCTTCTCTGAGCCCTTGGTATTTCTCCAGCTTCTCGTGTTCCTTCTTCCTGATATTGCTGTCATTCGGAACCGCTACATCGATCACTACGGCCGTCTTCTTCTGTTTGTCTACCACCACTATGTCCGGTTGGTTAGCCACCACCATTTTGTCCGTCTGTATCTGGAAGTCCCACAGGATCTTAGCTCGGTCATTCTCCACCACCCTTGGGGGCATCTCCCATTTTGACCTCGGGACTTCCAGGTTATACTCGGCACAGATGTTCCTGTACACTATGCCGGCCACTTGGTTATGGCGTTCCATGTATGCCTTGCCTGCTAGCATCTTGCACCCTGCTGTTATGTGCTGGATAGTCTCTGGGGCATCTTTACACAGCCTGCACCTGGGGTCTTGCCTGGTGTGATAGACCCCAGCCTCTATGGATCTTGTACTCAGAGCTTGTTCTTGTGCTGCCATGATTAGTGCCTCTGTGCTGTCTTTCAGTCCAGCTTTGTCCAGCCACTGGTAGGATTTCTGGATATCAGCCACCTCCTCTATCTGCCGGTGGTACATACCGTGCAGGGGCCTGTCCTTCCATGATGGTTCCTCGTCTCCCTCCTCTTTCTTGGGTTTCTGCTGCCTGAGGTATTCACTGAGCACTCGGTCAGTTGGGGCCATCTTCCCAATGTATTCTTGGATGTTCCTTGTCTCATCCTGGACTGTGGTGCTGACACTCACCAGTCCCCGGCCCCCTTCCTTCCGCTTAGCGTACAGCCTCAGGGTGCTGGACTTGGGGTGAAACCCTCCATGCATGGTCAGGAGCTTTCTTGTCTTTATGTCAGTGGCTTCTATCTCCTCCTTTGGCCAGCCTATTACCCCAGCAGGGTACCTGATCACGGGCAGGGCGTATGTGTTGATGGCCCGGATCTTGTTCTTACCATTCAGCTGACTCCTCAGGACTTGCCTGACCCTCTGCAGGTACTTGGTGGTTGCAGCCTTTCTAGCGGCCTCTTCATGGTTCCCATTTGCCTGCGGGATCCCCAGGTACTTGTAACTGTCCTCTATGTCTGCAATGTTGCCTTCTGGTAGTTCAATCCCCTCAGTTCTGACTACCTTCCCTCTCTTTGTTACCATCCGACTACACTTCTCCAGTCCGAACGACATTCCAATGTCATTGCTGTATAGCCTGGTAGTGTGGATCAGTGAATCGATGTCTCGTTCACTCTTGGCATACAGCTTGATGTCATCCATGTACAGGAGGTGGCTGACAACTGCTCCGTTCCGTAGTCGGTATCCGTAGCCAGTCTTGTTAATGATCTCACTGAGGGGGTTCAGGCCTATGCAGAACAGCAGTGGGGACAGAGCATCTCCTTGGTAGATCCCGCACTTGATGGTAACTTGTGCTATGGGCTTGGAGTTGGCCTCTAGTGTTGTACGCCACATCCCCATTGAGTTCCTGATGAAGGCTCTTAGGGTCCCATTGATCTTGTACAATTCTAGGCATTCCAGTATCCAGCTGTGGGGCATTGAGTCATAGGCCTTCTTGTAATCAATCCAGGCAGTGCACAGGTTGGTCAGTCTGGTCTTGCAGTCTCGGCTGATTGTTCTGTCTACCAGTAGCTGGTGTTTTGCGCCTCTGGTATTCTTGCCAATTCCTTTCTGTGTCCCGCTCATGTATTGACCCATGTGCCTGTTCATCTTAGCCGATATGATGCCTGACAGGAGCTTCCATGTAGTACTGAGGCAGGTTATTGGTCGGTAGTTGGAGGGGACCGGTCCCTTCTTGGGGTCCTTGGGGATCAGGACCGTCCGGCCTTCAGTTAGCCATTCCGGGTGTCTCTCGTTAACTAGCAGCTGGTTCATTTGTGCTGCCAGACGCTCGTGGAGTGCAGTCAGCGTATATATATATATATATATATATATATATATATATATATATATATATATATATATATATATGTGTGTGTGTGTATATATATATATATATGTGTGTGTGTGTATATATATATAT
This sequence comes from Diplotaxodon limnothrissa, assembly GCF_057381915.1. Classification (NCBI taxonomy): domain Eukaryota; kingdom Metazoa; phylum Chordata; class Actinopteri; order Cichliformes; family Cichlidae; genus Diplotaxodon; species Diplotaxodon limnothrissa. The sequence goes on along the minus strand of NC_140598.1, from coordinate 24,827,209 downwards.
ATATGTGTGTGTGTGTATATATATATATATATGTGTGTGTGTGTATATATATATATATATGTGTATGTGTGTATATATATATATATATATATATATATATATATGTGTGTGTGTGTATACTTTTTGTGTCCTAGCTGAGTAACAGGAGGAGAAGAGTGGTGGTGCAGCAGAGGAACAATTTCAGCCATTTGGACTCAGCTCAGTCACTACAGAGGAGACAATGTCTTCAACACAAAAGGTGAGAAAAACATCACAGTTACACTGTTATTGAAACTGTGTGTACAGCTTGTTGGTTTTTAAAAACCTGTTAACAGCAGCTTTATCTTTTCCATCCTGGGGCCCGTTCTTCGTATGTCGCTTACTACATCCAAGATCAAACCATTGCGCTAACTGTGAGCTCTCTAATCCGGTTCCCCGAACACACCTGCTGTTGACGATCAGTACAGCTGGATGAAGTAATGTGAGATCACTGGGTGTCGTAAAAGGGGCTATGCATCGATAGTAGAAACATTGATCGGCAACCCTCTGATTGGTCGGCGAAAATGTCGAAGGAGCGCGCTCGGTATTTTTCGGCAGCAGAGCAAGAACTCCTGAGTGAGGGATTTCAGGAGTTTCAGAGTTTAATCAGAACGCAAGGGAACACTGCAAAGGCTGCAAAAGCAAGGAGAGAGGGCTGGCAGAAAGTTGCTGACAAATTAAACTCGTAAGTAATTTAATAATAACAATAATAATGGAGTGGATTTATATAGCGCTTTTCAAGGCACCCAAAGCGCTTTACAATGCCACTATTCAGTCACTCTCACATTCACACACTGGTGGAGGCAGCTACAGTTGTAGCCACAGCTGCCCTGGGGCAGACTGACAGAAGCCAGGCTGCCATATCGCGCCATCGGCCCCTCTGGCCAACACCAGTAGGCGGTAGGGTAGATTTATCATATCACACTATAATATCCAATATTATATTACATTATATTATATTATGTTATATTATATCCCCTTTCACATTAGAGCCACAACAGGACCCACTAGAACATGGGAACAGGTAAAAGTGGAATATAAGAATATTCCACAGAATGGTAATATTTATCACTTATATTGCTTTTCGTCTCTTGGAAAGAGACCCTGAAATAATCTGTTTGTTTGTTCATAACAGCAACCAAGAAAAGGGCAGAGCAAAAAAAAAGACAGGTGGTGGTCCTGCACCCCCTCGTCAACAAGTTGGTTAAGTGAATAATACCCTCACGGGAATATCAATATCTCTCAATGAGCACACTGTCGCGCTGAGCTAAAGGATCCTGTCTGTCCCGCAATATACGCTGAATTCTGAAAACTCTCCTTATCAATCTTGCACCTTCCGCAATGGGTGGCTCGCGTATACGGACAGGACATGGCTGCGACAGGCTTCCCAAATCCACCTTCGCTTTTATAGCCGTGGTCTCCCATCTTGATTACACGAAGTAATTTCCAATTACTACTCTGAAATATGAATTACATCTGTAATAATCACATACATGTAATAGAATGTTAATAGTACATTTCCCTTTTTTAGGAAATGACCTGTATGTATCTGTATGAAATCAATAAATGGATCAAGTACTGCATTATCTTTAGTTACATTGATAATATTTATTTATGGTGAAACAGTGGTGGAATATCGCTGTTGCTTTCATATAAATGAAGCGGACATACCTGCGTGGCTATGGAACGCCAGGACTGCCATAATGAATTAATTAAATACACCATTAAATAATTAATTAAATGTGGCAATAATTAATTAAAATTGGAATTAATTAATTAAATAAATAGTTATGACACATGTAATTAATTAATTATTGACACATGTAATTAATTATTTATGTATTTCACATTTTAATTAATTATTGACACATTTAATTAATTAATTATTGACACATTTTAATTAATTAATTATTGACACATTTAATTAATTATTGACACATTTAATTAATTATTTAATGATATATTTATTTATTTCATTTTGGCAGTCCTGGCGCCTGGCTCTCGTCATGAAATAATTTTATCTGTCAGCCTCACCCATCAAACTCAGGGGGCGGGGTTAACGCTGCCCATGCAGCTTCTCTAACATTTGATTGGTTGCCGTGCAAAGTAAGTCAAAACAGGTCGATCCTAGATAATCGATTGCTTGTGCAGACTTGGGGCAGCCAGTTATCCCAGAATGCAGATCAAATCACAGGCAGCAATGGTGGTGGTGTAGTTTTTCTGTCACCAGCTACACTTTTAACAGTGTTTTAGCCGCGAATGTCGCGACGTATGTCTGGTCAGGTTGTCAACATAGAACATGTTTGCAAAAGTGCTCAGATGTTTTCAGAGATTTCACTAGCTCTGCTAACAATTAGCATGCAGAGTGCACCGAGGGGGTTACGTTAACCGGTTTGTTTACATATTCCACTCTCCGTGTTCCACATGTTGCATTCGCAGATTCTCACCGAACGATCGTCTCTTTCCGCCTGGTCTTGTGTCTCTGTGCTTCTGTAACATAAAGAACGAGCTGACATTTTTCTCACGAAACCAGCGATCAGCTTAACAGACCCTCAGTTTACCTGCATGCATCCTCCTCCTCATCTGTCAGCTGTTTAACACCTGCTGCTAATTCAAGAAACACGCCTAGTTACCTGGTGATAGTCACAGTTTAACTGGGCAGCCGGTGCTCAATATAAAGCAATGTCAGCGCATTTTTCTGCACAAGATAAGTAAATATAGTGTTTTCCCCGAGCGCAGAGCTGCTGGAGCTTGTTTCCTTACAGAGCACTTTATAGGCGAGCCAGCTTTATCAGCGGCTGATGTCCAATCACCGGCACACAGCTTTCAAACCTCAGCTGAGTTTTAGCTCTCAGTGGTTAAACGCTGGACTTCATTCACTCAGGTTCTGTCTGTCGGGTCACGTTTACTTCGCTGTTTTATTTACAACTGAGCAAATCGGTTTGGCTGAGGTTAAAGTTACGTTTCATAACTGCATAGTTTCACAGACGTTTAATGGTTCACTGGCACATGTGTTAGACTGAACTATCATCTAAATATCATCTGTTTTTTAATAGTTATTCAACTGTATTCTAAGCACCAGCTGTCTGTTAGAATGTGATTTTTTTCTCTCTCTCTGTTGGCAGAGGTATAAAAATGCGCAGGAAAATCTGACGTGCATGGCGAACTTCACCGACGATATTTAGGGAGGAATAAACACACATCAAACATAAATGAACCATTTGTCTGTCTCCATAATTGAGAGCATTTTCTCTTCTTATCTCAACACTCTCTCTCTTTTTTTTTTCTTTTTCGGTCATGTTATGTTTACCTGTCAAAGGCTTGTTACAAACTATGAAACACATGGTGCAGACTTCTGGATGTTAGAAGAAAACTAATACTGCTCATGAATGAGACTAAAGGCAGGAAGGTGTCCTTTAAAACTAAACATGTTAATAGGACCTCCCTATTTATATCATAGTTTATGATACAGCACGTGTATTTCAGTAATAGCCTGCTGAGGCCACTATACGTTTGTTTATATCTAATCTTCCTTTTCAAACATTTAAACAGCAGCGAGTCTGCAGCTGAGGGAATACAAATTCAAATTGTCGGAACAGGTTTGCTCGTTTCTTGGATTCATTTGGTGATTTATTAAATTTATAACTGTTATTCTAATCTGCTGAGTCTCTTACACTTTTCTTTATGCTGTATATTTTCACGTCTCTGGAATAGTTGGCAGTTAGATAGTCAGCTGGGAAACTTTGTGTTAACTCGTGGAGCTGAGGATATCGTGGATATGCTGACCTCGCTGCGTGGTGTACAGAGCGAGGTCAGCATGATTAATATTCACAATAAAAATATTAGCCGAACATCATGAAGTCTGTATGTGTTTCATAGTGTCGAACAACCTTTGTACAGTTAAAGCCAGCAGTTACTACATGACGGAAACACCAACGTTATCTCTTTTATGCGTTTATACACAGGTCACGCTGATTACTGAACAAAAACCCAAAGATCAGATGTTAAACAGATTAATTTGCTCTCTCTCCTCCTTAAACATGTTTTTAATGTTAGTTATAATTCAGAATTGGCGACTGAAACACGTAGGACACATAAGAACATCAGGAAATAAAACACCGATAAATATAACCTCAGTAAAAGAAGTCAGCGGGGGTTACTACAGCTGTGTACCGGGGCCTGCGCTTTGTCGGTGGGATTGCTTGCGAGGCGAGCGGGTCTATCCCACGCTTTGCCGTGAGACTGGGACGACATCTCCGAAATCATCGAAACACTTTTGCAAAGAGGCTGTATCTTGACAAACCGACCAGACACATGAAGATTAAACCACTACATTCTCGGCTAAAAAAATATTAAAACGGTATTTGGTAACACACAAACAGGGTTTTTCAAAGCTCAGTTCTGTTAGCTTCCACATGCCGGTTGTTGTGCGCTAGAAACAATGGCCACCAGGCCAAAGCAATGGTTTTGACTCGATCAGCGTTAACCCCGCCCCCTGAGTTTGATGGGTGAGGCTGACAGATAAAATTATTTCATGATGAGAGCCAGGCGTCAGGACTGCCAAAATGAAATAAATAAATATATCATTAAATAATTAATTAAATGTGTCAATAATTAATTAAATGTGTCAATAATTAATTAAAATGTGAAATACATAAATAATTAATTAAATGTGTCAATAATTAATTAATTAAATGTGTCAATAATTAATTAAAATGTGAAATACATAAATAATTAATTAAATGTGTCAATAATTAATTAATTACATGTGTCATAACTATTTATTTAATTAATTCCAATTTTAATTAATTATTGACACATTTAATTAATTATTTAATGATGTATTTAATTAATTCATTATGGCAGTCCTGGCGTTCCATACGTGGCCACGATCTAATCCTGTTTACATAAAGTAAACCTGCTCCCGAGCAGGTTTACGCTTACGGCTCTGTTGCTATGGCAGCAAGTCCCGGATGAGCTTCGGGGAACCGAACGATCCAAGATCACGCGAAATCGTCAACAATCAAATCCAGCTAACCTACTTAGCGAGGTACGAAGAATGGGCCCCCGGACTCCTCCATATATACAGAATCTACATTCACAACCAAAAACCACAGAGGTTACAAGAAAATACAAAGATCATATTTTCTCTACACACATTGAAACAACAATATCATCAGTTGAATTCAAAAAATTTTCTGAAGTAAAAGAGTTTCTCTGCTGATCGATATTTCTTCAATAATGCCGTTTTCATTACAACTTTCATTGTAGCACATCATTGTAATGTGATACTATCACCAGAAGGTGGTGGAAACACACCAACAATGTGTTTTTGTTTACATGTTTGATTCCACCAATTCAATTCAATTTTATTTATATAGCACCAAATCACAACAAAAGTTGCCTCAAGGCGCTTTATAGATACAGAGAAAAACCCAACAATCATATGACCCCCTATGAGCAAGCACTTTGGCGACAGTGGGAAGGAAAAACTCCCTTTTAACAGGAAGAAACCTCTGGCAAAACCAGGCTCAGGGAGGGGCGGCCATCTGTTGCGACCGGTTGGGGTGAGAGAAGGAAGACAGGATAAAGACATGCAGTGGAAGAGAGACAGAGGTTAATAACAGATATGATTCAATGCAGAGAGGTCTATTAACACATAGTGAGTGAAAAAGGTGACTGGAAAGGAAAAACTCAATGCATCAAATTCAAATTTTATTTGTCACACACACACAACCATACACAGTATGACATGGGGGTGAAATGCTTGTAGCTGTACAATGCCCGACCATTAAATGACAGAAGAAAAGTTTTACAATATTTACAGTTTACTAGCAAATTTACAAATTAACTTAGGAATTTACAGTAAAGAATGTGCAAATAGCAGAAGAGATTATAAAGATTATAAATTATAGGAATTATAGGATTATAGGAAATGTGTGGTGGTGCGTGTGGTGATGTGTGTGAGAGTCCAGTCTTATAGTGATGTGTGTGGGAGAGTCCAGTCCTACACCTGGTTCAGGGCCCGAACAGCCTGGGGGAAGAAGCTCCTCCTCATTCTCACTGTTTTGGCCTTAAGGGAGCGGAAGCGCTTCCCAGACCTCAACAGTGAGAAGAGTCCATTGTTGGGATGGGAGAGGTCCATCATAATCTTCCTAGCTTTGGACTTGCACCGCTTAGTGTAGATGGACAGCAGGTCAGGGAGCTCTGATTGAATGATGCGTTCGGCTGAGCACACCACTCTTTGCAGATCTCGTCTGTCCTGCTTGGTGCTGTTCCCAAACCAGGTGCAGATGTTTGCCGTCAGGACGCTCTCGATGGTGCAGGAGTAGAAGTTCTTGAGCACCTTCAGTGGCAGATGGAAGTCTCTAAGTCTTCTGAGGAAGAAGAGACGCTGACGGGCTTTCCTAACCAGGGAGTTGATGTGACAGGACCATGACAGGTCCTGAGTGATGTGGACACCCAGGTATCGGAAACTGTCCACTCTCTCCACTGGCGTGCCACTGATGATGAGGGGTTTGTAATTCCTCGCCTGCTTTGTAGTGAAGTCCACGATGAGCTCCTTAGTTTTGCTGACGTTTAGGAGGAGGTTATTCTCCTGGCACCAGGTCTCCAGGTTCCTAATCTCCTCCAGGTAGGCCGTCTCGATGTTGTCGGAGATCAGGCCCACAACAGCAGTGTTGTCAGCAAACTTGACAATGGAGGTGGTGTCTGATGTGGCTACACAGTCATAAGTGTACAGTGAGTACAGCAGGGGGCTTAAAACACAGCCCTGAGGCACTCCAGTGCTGAGTGAGATGGAGGGGGAGACTTGTTTTCCCACCCTCACTGATTGGGGTCTGTCTGTGAGGAAGTTGAGGATCCACTGACACAGTGATGAGCTGAGTCCTAGATCCGTCAACTTGGTGAAAAGCTTAGAGGGAATTATTGTGTTGAATGCTGAACTGTAGTCCACGAACAGCATCCTAACATAATTCCCTCTGCCAGTGTCCAGGTGACTCAGGGATGTGTGGAGCAGGTGACATATGGCATCGTCTGTGGAACGATTAGTCCGGTAAGCAAACTGAAGTGAGTCGATGGTGGCAGGAAGTGAAGAAGTGATGTGATCTCTCATCAGTCTTTCAAAACACTTCATCACAATTGAAGTCAGTGCTACTGGACGGCAGTCATTGTGGCAAGCGGGCTGTTGTTTCTTTGGAACAGGAACAATAATGGACTGTTTGAAGCACGTGGGAACCACAGCTTGGGCCAGGGAGAGGTTGAAGATCTCCGTGAACACCGGTGCTAGCTGGTCAGCGCAGGCTCTAAGGACCCGACCAGGGATTGCATCTGGTCCTGCTGCCTTCCTGGTGTTAACCCTCCTGAAGGTGTTCCTCACGGCATGCTCTGTGATAACGAATGCATTTTCTTCACTGGTGCACTCCAAAGTCTATTGCAGCATAACTAAGGGAGGATTCAGGGTCACCTGGTCCAGCCCTAACTATATGCTTTAGCAAAAAGGAAAGTTTTAAGCCTAATCTTAAAAGTAGAGATAGTGTCTGTCTCCTGAATCCTAACTGGAAGCTGGTTCCACAGAAGAGGGGCCTGAAAACTGAAGGCTCTCCCTCCCATTCTACTTTTAAATACTCTAGGAACAACAAGTAGGCCTGCAGAGCGAGAGCGAAGTGCTCGAATAGGGTGATATGGTACTACAAGGTCATTAGGATAAGATGGGGCCTGATTATTTAAGACCTTGTATGTGAGGAGCAGGATTTTGAATTCAATTCTGGATTTAACAGGAAGCCAATGAAGGGAAGCCAAAACAGGAGAAATCTGCTCTGTCTTTCTAATAGGGCTGCTCAATTAATCGAATTTTAATCACGATTACGATCTGGGCTTTCAACGATCATTAAAAATGACTGAGCCGATTATTAGCACCTCCCTCGTGCTTTTACTCTCGCGCTGCTCCGTGTGGCAAATCGAGCGCACCTCTCTGCATTTCGAACACGCGTCACAACAATTAAGAGGACCCGAGGGAAGCTCGGAAAGCTAAGCAGAAGTTATTTGGAGAGGAGAGTGACTGCCGTTGGTTGAAAAGAGAGGTAAAAAAAAACTTCAGTGGTGTGGAAACATTATGGGTTCGCGGAGTCAGACGTGGATCAAGTAGACATAGTGTGTAAACTTTGCTACGGTGTTGTAGCTGCACCACAGAGCAACACTGCAAAGTTCACTAAACATAGATGTTTACATTTTTCATTTATTTCTTATATTGCAAACATTTGCACTGTTATCAGTATTTGCACACTATTTTATATTATTTTTTTAAAGTCATTATTCAATACATTGTTATTGTTAACCCTTTAAAGCCGGTCAGAGTGGCACGCTCCGTTTTGCGTAACTATTTTTAAATTCCTGTAGAACCATAATCGCGTAAGCTAGCGCAATAATTCTTTTGCATATGAAACCGGAGTTGTTGTACTTACATCTTATGCCATCAGCTTGTCCTCTGTCACGGTTTTCTTCCACAAAAAGCTTTGCAAAAATTGCATAAAAGGGCTTGCAGGAACAAAAACACAATATTCCAGAAACATGCTTTGCCGATCCGATCAGCTGTTCGTAACACTTCCCACATTGAAAAAGACGTCAACGCGAACTATCGCATGTCCGCCATTTCCTGCCCGAAACCGGAAGTGACGTAATTTTTGCGGAAATGTAGTTTTTGACTTGTAGGCCTTAAAAGCCTACAAGTAAAAACTACAGTTTTTGGGATGCTTAGAACTCGAATTGCACTGCTGGAAATAGTTTATTTTGATGCACATGCTGTTTTCTTTGCAAATTTGCATCACAGGATTGTTTTTCGTCGGCACGGTGGCACGGTGGTTAGCACTGTTGCCGCACAGCAAGAAGGCCCTGAGTTCAATTCCAACATCAGGCCGGGGTCTTTCTGTGTGGAGTTTGCATGTTCTCCCCGTGTGTGCGTGGGTTCCCACCGGGTACTCCGGCTTCCTCCCACCATCCAAAGACATGCAGCTTGTGGGGATAGGTTAATTGGATAATCCAAATTGTCACTAGGTGTGAATGTGCGAGTGAGTGCGAATGGTTGTCTGTCCCTGTGTGTTGGCCCTGCGACAGACTGGCGACCTGTTCAGGGTGTACCCTGCCTCTCGCCCTATGACAGCTGGAATAGGCTCCAGCGCCCCCCGCGACCCTGAAAAGGATAAGCGGAAGCGAATGGATGGATGGATGGATGGATGGATGGATGGAGGATTGTTTTTCGTTTTTCCTGCCGTATATAAAAATTGCTGTATCTCCAAAATAAAACTATGAAGACACTCAAAATAAATTTCCTGTTGTTGTAAACTAATTTTTGCAAATTTTTTGTATTTAAAGTTTTGAGGGATAAACCTCTTAAATTTCTGCAAGTAGAAATATATGTAAAAAAAACAAAAATGATTTTTTGTAGTTTATTGCACTTTTTTGCAATTAATGTAGTTACTATGGACTTAATGCATACATATTATTAAAATATGGGCTATAACAGTTGTATTGATGTATAGCAACTTGAAATGCTCCCAAAAATGGCACTACAAAATGTAAAAAAAATAATATAAGCTCTGGCGGACTTGGTTCTATGGTAGGTCTTAAAGGGTTAAATAAATATCGTCAAATAATCGAGATCTCAATTTAAGTGAAAATAATCGTGATTATCATTTTTGCCATAATCGAGCAGCCCTACTTTCTAGACCCTGTCAGTACTCTTGCTGCAGCATTTTGGATTAGCTGAAGGCTTTTCAGTGAGTTTTTTGGACATCCTGATAATAATGAATTGCAGTAGTCCAGCCTGGAAGTAGTAAATGCATGAACTAGTTTTTCAGCGTCACTCTGAGACAGGATATTTCTAATTTTAGAGATGTTGCACAAATGGAAGAACGCAGTCTTACATATTTGTTTAAAGTGTGCGTTGAAGGAGATGTCCTGGTCAAAAATGACTCCAAGGTTCCTCACAGTGTTACTGGAGGCCAAGGTAATGCCATCCAGAGTAAGAATCTGCTTAGATACCATATTTCTAAGATTTTTAGGGCAGAGTACAATAACCTCAGTTTTATCTGAATTAAGAAGCAGAAAGTTAGCGGCCATCCAGGTCTTTATGTCTTTTGGACATTACTGCAGTTTAACTAATTAGTGTGTGTTATCTGGCTTCATGGACAGACAGAGATGGGTGTCATCTGCATAGCAGTGAAAATGTATGCTATGTCTTCTAATGATGCTGCCTAAGGGAAGCATGTATAATGTAAACAGAATTGGTCCTAGCACTGAACCCTGTGGAACTCCATAATTAACCTCAGTATGTGAAGAGGACTCTCCATTTACATGCACAAACTGGAGTCTATTAGATAGATATGATACAAACCACTGCAGTGCAGTACCTGTAATACCTACAGCATGTTCTAATCGCTCTAATAGGATATTATGGTCGACAGTATCGAATGCTGCACTAAGGTCTAGCAGGACAAGCACAGAGATGAGTCCACTGTCAGAGGCCATAAGAAGATCATTTATAACCTTCACTAAAGCTGTTTCTGCGCTGTGATGAAGTCTGAAACCTGACTGAAACTCTTCAAATAAACCATTCCTCTGCAATGATCTGTTAACTGTTTGAAACTACTCTTTCAATGATTTTTGATATGAAAGGAAGGTTGGAGATTGTCCTATAATTAGCTAAGACTGCTGGGTCTAGAGATGGCTTTTTAAGTAAAGGTTTAACTGCAGCCAGCTTGACTTTTTGTCAGCCTGGCTACAGTGCTGAAGAGAAACCTGGGGTTGTTCTTATTTTCTTCAATCAGTGACGAATAGTAAGATGTTCTGGCTTTGCGGAGGGCTTTCTTATAAAGCAGCAAACTATTTCTCCAGGCTAAATGATGATCCTCTAAATTTGTGACACGCCATTTCCTCTCCAGATTACGAGTAATCTGCTTTAGGGTACGTGTTTGAGAATTATACCACGGAGTCAGGTACTTCTGATTAGAGACCTTAGTTTTCACAGGAGCTACAGTATCCAGAGTCGTATGTAGTGAGGAGGTGAAATTATTAACAAGATAATCGACCTCTGTTGTGGTAGCGTTCATATAGCTCCTCTCCTCTATGTTGGTACAGGGCCTTGACAATGATAACAGTGGGTGGATTTTATTCTTAAACTTAGTTACAGCGCTTTCAGAAAGACATCTACTTTGATAAAGTCTACTCTCCACTGCTGTGTAATCAATTATTGTAAATGTAAATGTTATCAGGAAATGATCAGACAGGAGAGGGTTTTCAGGAAACACTGTTAAATGTTCAGTTTCTATGCCATATGTTAAAACAAGATCTAGAGTAGGGCTGCCCAATCCCAGTCCTCGAGAGCTACTATCCTGCAGCTTTTAGATGCATCCCTACTCCAACACAGCTGAATCAAACGGTTTGATTACCTCTTCAGCATGCCATCATGTTTGGCAAAGGCCTGATAACAAGCCATTCATTTGATTCGGGTGTGTGGGAACAAGGATGCATCTCAAAGCTGCAGGACGGTAGCTCTCGAGGACCGGGATTGGGCACCCCTGATCTAGAGTGTGATTAAAGTGGTGGGTGGGTTTCTTTTACATTTTGAGAGAAACCAATTGAGTCTAATAACAGATTAAATGCCATGTTGAGGCTGCCATTTTTAGCATCTACATGGATGTTAAAATCACCCACAATAATTATTTTATCTGAGCTCAGAACTAAATTAGATATAAAGTCTGAGAAATCAGACAGAAACTCTGTGTAAGGCCCAGGTGGACGACAGATGATAAGAAGTAAGACTGGTTTCTGAGTTTTTCAGCTGGGGTGGACAATGTTAAGCATCAGGCTTTCAAATGAATTAAAAGTGTGTCTGGGTCTTTCATTAATTAATAGACTGGTGTGAAAAATTGCTGCCACACCGCCCCCTCAGCCTGTGCTGCGAGATTTCTGGTACCGTACCGTATTTTCACGATCATAAGACGCACTGTACTAAAAGGCGCAGTCTCAGTTATGTGTGCCATTACCGTATTTAACACACACATAAGGCGCACTGGATTATAGGGCGCATACAAGTACCGTATGCGTATTTAAAAATAAAGCGGGAGCAAACCTGAGTTTGGTACCTTACTCACATTTCTATTACCGGTAATCGTCATCATCAACAACACACAAGCATACAAGTGTGCATATTTAAAAATAAAGCAGGAGCAAAACTGAGTTTGGTACTCACTTTTTTATTACCAGTAATCGTCATCATCAACAACACACAAGCATACAAGTGTGCATATTTAAAAATAAAGCAGGAGCAAAACAAAGTTTGGTACTCACATTTTTTATCATCAATCAAACCCATCGAAGTCCTCATCCTCTGTGTCTGAATTGAACAGCTGCGCTAAATCTCCATCAAACATGCCATCTACCAGGCCCATCTACCTACCTAGGGAGTTCACCGTTGTCATAATAACAGCTGTTTACATACCACCAGATGCTAATGCTAACTCGGCAATCGCACTCCTGCATACAAACATCAATAAACAGAGCACCTACCCTGACGCTGTACATATCGTAGCAGGGGACTTCAATCACGCAGACTTAAAAAAGAGCAATCCCCAAATTCCACCAGCACGTCAAGTGTGCCACTAGGGGTGACAAGATTCTGGACAAAGTTTATTCCAACATCAAAATGGGCTACAGGGCCAGACCTTTGCCACATCTGGGTCAGTCTGACCACTTGTCACTGTTTCTAATCCCTGCATATGCCCCCCTCAAGAAAACTGCTCTTACCATCACAAAGAATATTACCATATGGCCAGAGGGTGCCTCTCAGCAGCTGCAGGACTGTTTTGACAGGACTAACTGGGATATCTTTGAACATCAGGACTTGGAAATGTTCACCCAACCAAAAGCCCTGGATGACCCGGGAGGTCAGGCAGCTGCTGAAGGAGAGGAACATTGCGTTCAGGTCTGGCAACAGGGATTACTACACCACAGCCCGATCCAACCTGAAGAGAGGCATCAGAGAGGCAAAGGGGGACCATAGGAGGAGGATTGAGGACCATCTGAAGAGTAATACCAGCCGGCAGGTGTGGCAAGGCATCCAGCACCTAACCAACTATAAGATCAATCTCGGAGCTGCGGACGGTGACCTGGAGCTGGCAGAGGAGCTGAATATCTTCTTCGCCCGCTTTGAGACCAGGGTACCGGAGGTATTGGAGCCACAGCAGCAACACGCCACCCATAGCAGCACCACCCTCACCCTGGAAGAGCACGAGGTGAGGCGCATGCTGCAGGCTGTTAACCCGAGGAAGGCGGCGGGTCCTGATGGTGTGCCAGGTCGAATATTGAGGGATTGTGCAGAACAGCTGGCTGGGATCTTCACCAGGATCTTCAACAAATCCCTCGCACAGGCGACTGTCCCACTCTGCCTGAAGTCCTCCACCATAGTCCCCTTGCCTAAGAAGCCCCACATCACCGGCCTGAATGACTACAGACCGGTGGCACTCACCCCAGTGGTAATGAAATGCTTTGAGAAGCTGGTCCGCAGACACATCACAGCAGCCCTGCCCCGCAGCCTGGATCCACACCAGTTTGCCTACAGAGCAAACCGGTCCACGGAAGACGCTGTAGCCACAGCACTCCATGCTGCATTAACTCACCTGGAAGAGCATGGTAGCTATGTGCGGATGCTCTTCATGGATTACTGCTCAGCTTTTAACACCATCCTTCCACACAAACTGGTGGCCAAGCTACAAGACCTGGGGCTTCCATACAGCACCTGCATGTGGATCAACAGCTTCCTCTCGGGCCGTAGACAGAGAGTCAGAGTTGGCCATCACACATCCTCAGCCCTGAGTCTCAGCACTGGCTCACCCCAGGGCTGTGTGCTCAGTCCACTGCTCTACTCTCTCTACACACACGACTGCACTCCTCGTCACCACAGCAACATCTTTGTGAAATTTGCAGATGACACCACAGTGGTGGGGCTCATTTCCAAGGGAGACGAGTCTACGTACAGAGACGAGGTGGAGCAGCTGACGTCATGTAAGGCCAATAACCTCCTCCTCAACACTTCAAAAACCAAAGAACTCATAATAGATTTCAGAAGGAAAAAGGCAGAGATCCAACCACTATTCATAAATGGGGACTGTGTAGAAAGGGTGGCAAGCTTCCGCTTCCTGGGAGTCAATATAGAGGAGAACTTTTCCTGGAGTGTGAACACCTCCGAGCTGCTGAAAAAGGCCCAACAGAGACTGTACTTCCTGAGAATTCTCAGGAGGAATAACATCACACAGAAACTGCTGGTGTCCTTCTACAGAGCCACCATTGAGAGTGTTCTAACTTACTGCATATGTATTTGGTACACTAGCTGCACAGGGGCTCAGAGGAAAGCACTCCAAGGGATCATTAACACCGCCCAAAAGATCACTGGCTGCCCTCTCCCCACACTGGAAGTTCTACACAATGCCCACTGTTTTAAAAAGGCCCAAAACATCATAAAAGACACCTCACATCCTGGCCACTCCCTGTTCGAACTGTTGCCCTCAGGCAGACGGTACAGGGCAATCAGAGCAAGGACTAATAGACTCAAACACAGCTGTTATCCAACTGCAATAACACATCTGAATACTACAAAAAAATGTCCATCACGCCACTCTTGTGTTAATCTATGCACGGCCTGAAGCATGTGTGTGGGAATGTATGTGAATGTTTTACTGTTACATCTTATTAGTATTTTAAGTATTCTATCTATTTTATTTATTGAATTTTATTGTTTTATTTATATTTTGATATTGCTAGGGATGATGCAATGATCGGGGACCATTCTTCATTTCGTTGTTCTCTTGACAATGACAATAAAGTTTCTGATTCTGATTCTGATGATTCTCAAGTTCACTTTCTTCACTGTCAGAGTCACTTTCCGTGCCGTGCGGCTCCTCGGAAATGATGCCGGCTTTTGCGAAAGCTCGAACAACAGTGCCAGCAGACATGTTAGCCCAAGCATCTACAATCCATTGGCAAATTGTGGCGTAACTCGCCCGGCGCTCCCTTCCACTCTTGGTGAAACTGTGGTCTCCATCGGTCATCCATCGCCCCCAGGCCGCTCGCAGCCTTACTTTGAACGGGCGGTTCACACCGATGTCCAGCGGTTGGAGTTCCTTTGTCAGGCCTCCCGGAATGACAGCAAGCTCACAGTTCATTTGTTTCACTGGTTTTTTCACATCGGCTGTGAGATGGGCACGCATAGAGTCACAGATTAAGAGCGATGGTGATGCGTGGAAAAAACCACCTCGTCTCCTTACATACACCTCCCTCAGCCAGTCTTTCATCATTTCCTCATCCATCTAGCCCTTTTCATTTGCCTTAATGATGATTCCTGCTGGAAACTTCTCTTTAGGCAAAGTCTTTCGCTTAAAAATCACCATAGGCGGCAGTTTCTGTCCATTAGCATGGCAGCCAAGCACAACAGTAAAAGAAGACTTTTCATACCCCGTGTCAAAGCGTGTCTCTTTGCCATTTTCAGGGTTGTTAAAACAACGATGTTCCACATAATGCACATACCTGTCCTTTTATACAGGTATGTGCGATTGTCCGGTATATACGATCAACGCCCACACTTCACCCTTTAGCGTTCTCATGGTGTTCTCTACTACGTCCTCCTTACAACACACAGGGCGCACTGCGCTATAGGGCGCGCCGTACTTTTTGAAGAAAATCTAAGACTTTTAAGTGCGCCTTATGGTCGTGAAAATACGGTATAAAATAACAGGTATGTGCATTATGCAGGACATCGTTGTTTTAACAACCCTGAAAATGGCAAAGAGACACGCTTACGAAGCACAGTTTAAACTGAAGGCCATCAGCTACACGGAGGAACATGGAAATCGAGCAGCGGCGAGAGAATTTAAGATTAACGAATCGATGGTTCACAAATGGAGGAAGCTAGAAAACAAGCTCCGGCAGGTCAAGAAAACGCAGCTGAGTTTCCACGGACATAAGGCGAGGTGGCCCGAGTTGGAGGAAAGACTCGAGCGGTGGATCATCGAGCAACGAACGAGCGGGAGAAGCGTTTCGACGGTCACCATTCGGCTAAAAGCAGTTTCACTAGCTGAAGAGATGAACATTGAACATTTCCAAGGAGGTCCGTCTTGGTGCTTTTGTTTTATGAAACGGTGCCATTTTTCCATCCGGACCAGGACTACGGTAGTGCAGCAACTTCCAGCGGATTATAAGGAAAAGCTGGCCATCTTCCGCTCCTACTGCAGCAAACACATCGGCGACAAAAACATCCAGCCCAGCCACATCACAAACATGGACGAGGTCCCGCTCACTTTTGACATCCCGGTGAGTCACACTGTGGAGAAGAAGGGGACCAGCACGGTAGCGATACACACAACGGGGTATGAAAAGTCTTCTTTCACTGTTGTGCTTGGCTGCCATGCTAATGGACAGAAACTGCTGCCTATGATGATTTTTAAGCGAAAGACTTTGCCTAAAGAGAAGTTTCCAGCAGGAATCATCATTAAGGCAAATGAAAAGGGCTGGATGGATGAGGAAATGATGAAAGACTGGCTGAGGGAGGTGTATGTAAGGAGACGAGGTGGTTTTTTTCCACGCATCACCATCGCTCTTAATCTGTGACTCTATGCGTGCCCATCTCACAGCCGATGTGAAAAAACTAGTGAAACAAATGAACTGTGAGCTTGCTGTCATTCCGGGAGGCCTGACAAAGGAACTCCAACCGCTGGACATCGGTGTGAACCGCCCGTTCAAAGTAAGGCTGCGAGCGGCCTGGGAGCGATGGATGACCGATGGAGACCACAGTTTCACCAAGAGTGGAAGGCAGCGCCGGGCGAGTTACGCCACAATTTGCCAATGGATTGTAGATGCTTTGGCTAACATGTCTGCTGGCACTGTTGTTCGAGCTTTCGCAAAAGCCGGCATCATTTCCGAGGAGCCGCACGGCACGGAAAGTGACTCTGACAGTGAAGAAAGTGAACCTGGCATG
This sequence comes from Diplotaxodon limnothrissa, assembly GCF_057381915.1. Classification (NCBI taxonomy): domain Eukaryota; kingdom Metazoa; phylum Chordata; class Actinopteri; order Cichliformes; family Cichlidae; genus Diplotaxodon; species Diplotaxodon limnothrissa. The sequence goes on along the minus strand of NC_140598.1, from coordinate 24,810,168 downwards.
TTTGATGGAGATTTAGCGCAGCTGTTCAATTCAGACACAGAGGATGAGGACTTCGATGGGTTTGATTGATGATAAAAATGTGAGTACCAAACTTTGTTTTGCTCCTGCTTTATTTTTAAATACGCACACTTGTATGCTTGTGTGTTGTTGATGATGACGATTACCGGTAATAGAAATGTGAGTAAGGTACCGAACTCAGGTTTGCTCCCGCTTTATTTTTAAATACGCATACGGTACTTGTATGCACCCTATAATCCAGTGCGCCTTATGTGTGTGTTAAATACAGTAATGGCACACATAACTGAGAATGCGCCTTTTGGTACAGTGCGTCTTATGGTCGTGAAAATACGGTAGTTAGAATGACTCGGGGGTGTTGATTCATTTAAACTAACATAATCATCCTGCTGCAACCAGGTTTCTGTAAGGCAGAGTAAATCAATTTGTTGATCAATTATTAAGTCATGTACTAACAGAGACTTGGAGGAGAGAGACCTCATATTTAATAATCCACATTTCACTGTTCTACTCTTTGGTTCAGATGTGGATACTGTATTGTTCTTTCTTTGTAATTGTTTATGTTTAAGTTGTTTGTTGCTGGTTTTTAGTTTGTTTTTTGTCTTTTTGGAAGCTGACACAGTCTCTATGGAGATGGGTTTTTTGGGGGGGTAGCAGGAGGAGAGAAGCTACAGAGAGGTGTGTAAGACTGCAACTCTGCTTCCTGGTCCCAACTCTGGATAGTCATATTTTGGGGGGTTTAATAAATTTGTCCATATTTCTAGAAATGAGAGCTGCTCCATCCAAAGTGGGATGGATGCCGTCTCTCCTAACAAGACCAGGTTTCCTCCAGAAGGTTTGCCAATTATCTATGAAGCCCACATCGTTTCTGGGACACCGCTCAGACAGCCAGCAATTTAAGGAGAACGTGCGGCTAAACATGTCACTCCTGGTCTGATTGGGGAGGGGACCAGAGAAAACTACAGAGTCCGACATTGTTTTGGCAAAGTTGCACACCGATTCAATATTGATTTTAGTGACCTCCGATTGGCGTAACCGGGTGTCATTACTGCCGACGTGAATTATGATTTTACTGAATTTACGTTTACCCTTAGCCAGCAGTTTTAAATTTCCTTCAATGTCGCCTGCTCTGGCCCCTGGAAGATAATTGACTATGGTTGCCGGTGTCGCTAGCTTCACATGTCTGAGAACAGAATCACCAATTACCAGAGTTTGACCCCTGGCGGGTGTGTTGCCAAGTGGGGAAAAACGGTTAGACACATGAACAGGTTGGTGGTGTACCTGGGGCTTAGGGTTTCCAACCATCCCTTAAAAAACGGAATCGTCCCGTATTTCGAAACAAAAGTACACGTCCCGTATTGAGCTAATAAGGGATGCACTTTGTCCCGTAATACAGTGATAATCAAAAGTAGTCTATAACTTTTAATGGAATTAACGCTTTGTTTGAAAACATAATTCCCAGCCTCCTGCTTTGTGACCAATGAGCTGACAGCACACTTATAACAATTCGAGTATGACAAGTCAGATTACCGCTTATCTCATTGGTCGAGGAAAGGTCGCTTACGGAGAAAATACCAGAAGACAACAGATGACCACAACAAGAAGCATGGCCAACAGGGAAACAAACGCCGACACTGCGGTGCAAGTCTCGGACGACAGTACACCTAAAGCTGGACATACACTGTGCGATTTTCAAACTGCACGATTGACTCGCAGGGGTTAGAAGTTGGTAGGTCACGATGCAGGGTCTCACCCGATGCTCTGATGCGACCTGAGTGCTCACACTGTGCCTCCGTAAAATGAAGGTTATAACAGAAATTCTGTCGCTCGCTCCCCCTCTCTGTCTTTCACTCACACAGACACGCACACCACCACCATCAACTTTGCTAAATTGCTAATGAAAAACATTGATCAGGCAGCTGTGATTGAGCAGCAATGTAAATCCAACTATTTTCACGGTTGTTGTGGTCGTGATAATTTTGTGAGACCACATCGAAAAGGCTCGGATGAACTTTCCAAAGTTCTACAAGTTGTGCTTCCATCCCTCGTGTCCAGATCACAGGCTGCACAGCCGTATTGTACCGTCTTTTTCACCGACGTTTACGTGTTTGCGCGTGAGCAGTGTGAGCAGCTGCGGTGACACCCTCACGAGCGATTGATGATCGGGAGCTGCTCGAGGTGTTAATCGCTTCTCGTTACCTCATGTATACTACACGATGCACGATGAAGGCCAAAATTGGGCCGATCACCAAATCGGTCGCATGACTCAAAAATCGGCTCGAAATGGGCCAAAAATCGCACAGTGTAAGCCCAGCATTAGAGCAGCAATGTTTGTTCCCGTCAGAGAAAGAAAAAAAAAAAAGTCTGCAAAAGTACAGGGAGGAATGGGAAAAGGAAAACACCTGGCTGGAAAAGTGCACGATAACACCTATAAAGCGCCACTGTGTGCCAGCGCACTTTTTCCATAGGCATGCTTCTAATGGTGGGCACATGAAGAACATGAGGGGAGTGAAAGCTCGGGGAACCCTTAACCAATTTCTTGTCCACCAGGCCACGGCAGAAGCAGATATGGTATGTAAACACTGGTTTGTTTTTTAAACCCTCTGGTTAAGGTTAATATGGGCATGTGCAGTAAATACCAGCGCTATGTGGCCAGGAGTGTGATAATATAATTTCTTTTGTGTAATAAACAACTGCAAGGATAGATGATTACAACAAATAGATGACTAATACATAAAAGTAATACATAGATTAATAATGATGATGAGTTAAGATGCGTAATCATGGGAACAAGTGGGTTTACAAACAGGAGCAGCTGATTAGCATTAGAAAAGCTGATATAATACCTCAACTGAAGCCAATTGTACTAAATGCACTATATGTGCACTGTCACAAGAATATTTTTGTTCTATTGCTTTCTATTAATTTATATAATTTTAAGTTAAGCAGGACAGAGTTCTTTTAAAGAAAGATTTACTTATATTCTCATAAGTTAAGCATGACAGGCTTCTGTTTAAGAAAGAGACCTGTTTTACTGTGTTAATGTTGTCATTTTGAGCTAAAAATAAATGGCTAAATGATCATGTGTTTCCCATATGTTCATATCACAAAGAATTTGCATCTGCTTAATAATAATAATGGATACTTTATTGATCCCCATGGGGAAATTACTTGTTTTTCTCTGCATTTGACCCATTCACTCAGTGAAGCAGTGGGCAGCCCACTAAGCAGGCGCCCGGGGAGCAGTGTGTAGGGACGGTACCTTGCTCAGGGGTACCTCAGGGTAGCCGTTAAGTGGATTCGAACCGCCGACCTTCCGATCATGGGGCGACCACTTTACCTACTGAGCTATCCCTGCCCCAAATCAAATTCAAGTCAAATGGTTAAAAAATAATTTCACACACAAAAAAAAGAACTACAAAATTCACCACACTGGGAAGGGTGAAGACAACTGGGTTGCCCGGCCCTGGCCACGAGGTGTCCCTTATTTATTTTTCAGGGAGTTGGCAACCCTACTGGGGCTTCTGTTTAGGACTATGCTTCCTCCTCACCATCACCCAGCCGCCCTCTTTCCCCAGCTGCATGAGAGTGAGTCTTGATGGGCCAGATGGATGGGTCCGTGGCTGGATTGGTAAAGGGCCTTAGAGCTCCAGTCCGACTCAGACGCCAGCAAGGTGGAGGTGGAGTACTGGTTTGGGCTGGTATCATCAAAGATGAGCTTGTGGGGCCTTTTCGGGTTGAGGATGGAGTCCAGCTCAACTCCCAGTCCTACTGCCAGTTTCTGGAAGACACCTTCTTCAAGCAGTGGTACAGGAAGAAGTCTGCATCCTTCAAGAAAAACATGATTTTCATGCAGGACAATGCTCCATCACACGCGTCCAAGTACTCCACAGCGTGGCTGGCAAGAAAGGGTATAAAAGAAGAAAAACTAATGACATGGCCTCCTTGTTCACCTGATCTGAACCCCATTGAGAACCTGTGGTCCATCATCAAATGTGAGATTTACAAGGAGGGAAAACAGTACACCTCTCTGAACAGTGTCTGGGAGGCTGTGGTTGCTGCTGCACGCAATGTTAATGGTGAACAGATCAAAACACTGACAGAATCCATGGATGGCAGGCTTTTGAGTGTCCTTGCAAAGAAAGGTGGCTATATTGGTCGCTGATTTGTTTTTGTTTTGTTTTTGAATGTCAGAAATGTATATTTGTGAATGTGGAGATGGTATATTGGTTTCACTGGTAAAAATAAATATTTGAAATGGGTATATATTTGTTTTTTGTTAAGTTGCCTAATAATTATGCACAGTAATGGTCACCTGCACACATAGATATCCCCCTAAAATAGCTAAAACTAAAAACAAACTTAAAAACTACTTCCAAAACCATTCAGCTTTGATATTAATGAGTTTTTTGGGTTTATTGAGAACATGGTTGTTGTTCAATAATAAAATGATTCCTCAAAAATACAACTTGCCTAATAATTCTGCACTCCCTGTATGCTATCGTCGGCTGCACCAGCTACCACAAGATGACAAGATGGCGGCGCGCACGGGTGCAGCGGCTCTTAGCTCTCCAGTTTGGTGCTCGTTTTTACTTTTAATGTGGATATTTTTGAATGTTTGCAACGCCGCCATCTCTTACAGTCGCCAGAACCTAATTGACCTAGGTTTTAAATATAATTTGTCTGTTTCTCGCGACTATCAGCGAACACACAACATCCTGGTGGAGATAGCGAGACCACCAGGGTCACCGTGGATGGTCTGCCCGCCCAGCAAGCGTAGAAGGCGACGGAGGGAAAGAAAGCAGAAGAGGGGATGCCGGTCGGGCTCAGATGCTAGGCTACGCAAACATCCACACCGGCCAGCACTTCCGAGCCTTTTCCTATCGAACCCCAGATCCATCACCCACAAACTAGACGAATTGGATAGCCAACACAGATAGCCAACACAAGCTTTGCACGTAACTGCAGCATTATTCTTATTACAGAGACGTGGCTTCACCCGCTGATTCCCGACGCTGCAGTCGAGTTAGCAGGCCGCACGCTACACCGGCATGACAGAAACAGCAACTCAGGTAAAAGCAGAGGAGGGGGGCTATGTGTTTACGTGCATAACGAGTGGTGTTGTAACAGCAGGATCATTCACACACACTGTTCTCCTGATTTAGAAGTTCTGGCAGTCTCGTGCAGACCTTTTTACATCCCGAGGGAGTTTACAGTAGTTATTGTGATAGCTGTTTATATACCGCCGGATAATGACGTTAGCACGGCTCTCAGCCTCTTGCTCAACACCATAAACAATCAACAGCTTGCCCACCCCGATGGGGTTTTTATTGTCGCCGGCGACTTTAACAAAGCGTGCCTAAAGACTGTGCTTCCTAAATTTGTCCAGTTTGTGGACTTTGCTACGAGAGGAGAACACACTTTGGACCATGTCAATTCAAACATCAGGCATGCTTTCAGAGCGACACCCCTCCCCCACCTGGCTGGATCTGACCACCTCTGCATGTCCCTCACCCCCACCTACACCCCCCTGCTGAGAAAAACAAAGCCCCAGACAAAGACAATAAAAACCTGGCCTGAAGGAGCCCTTTCTCAACTGCAGGACTGCTCCTCAACAACTGTATGGGATTTATTCTCCAGCCACAACCTCCAGGAGTACACAGACACTGTACTCTCGTACATCAGGAACTGTGTTGACAATGTCACCGTCAACAAAAGGGTCAGGGTGTTTCCAAATCAAAAACCCTGGATGAATAGCAAAGTGCAATCCCTCCTAAAAAGCCGCAACACTGCCTTCAAGTCAGGGGACAGGGCTGCGTATAGGGCGGCCAGGGCAGACCTGAGTAGAGGCATGAGGAAAGCTAAGGCTGCCTATAGGAGGAGGATTGAAGATCACTTTGCTGACAACCACCCCAGACAAATGTGGCAGGGGATCAATCACATTACGAACTACAGAAGCAATAACCAGGCAACATCTAGGACTGATGCCTCGCTGGCTGAGGATCTAAACTGTTTCTTCGCCCGCTTTGAGACGACCACGCCCTCAGCTGCCACACCACTTCCACCCGCCCCCAGCACTGGCACACTAACACTCAGGGAGCATCAAGTGAGGTGTGTTCTAAGGTCAGTGAATTCCAGGAAGGCGGCAGGTCCTGATGGAATACATGGAAAAGTAGGGCTGCTCAATTAATCGAATTTTAATCACGATTACGATCTGGGCTTTCAACGATCATTAAAAATGACTGAGCCGATTATTAGCCCCTCCCTCGTGCTTTACTCTCGCGCTGCTCCGTGTGGCAAATCGAGCGCACCTCTCTGCATTTCGAACACGCGTCACAACAATTAAGAGGAGCCGAGGGAAGCTCGGAAAGCTAAGCAGAAGTTATTTGGAGAGGAGAGTGACTGCCGTTGGTTGAAAAGAGGTAAAAAAAACTTCAGTGGTGTGGAAACATGATGGGTTCGCGGAGTCAGACGTGGATCAAGTAGACACAGTGTGTAAACTTTGCTACAGTGTCGTAGCTGCACCACAGAGCAACACTGCAAAGTTCACTAAACATAGATGTTTGCATTTTTCATTTATTTTTTATATAGCAAACATTTGCACTGTTATCAGTATTTGCACACTATTTTATATTATTTTTTGACAATCTTTAAAGTCATTATTCAATACATTGTTATTGTTAAATAAATATCGTCAAATAATCGAGATCTCAATTTCAGTGAAAATAATCGTGATTATCATTTTTGCCATAATCGAGCAGCCCTATGGAAAAGTTCTCAGAGCATGTGCTGACGAACTGACCGGAGTCTTCACTAAAATCTTCAACCTTTCCTTGTCATCAAACACCGTCCCGCCCTGCCTCAAAACCTCCACCATCATCCCCATCGCCAAGAAGACAGCTGTGGCCAGCCCAAATGACTACAGGCCTGTTGCACTTACGCCTGTAGTGATGAAGTGCTTTGAGAGACTGGTCTGTCAGCACATCAGGGCCGGTCTGCCTCCCACTCTGGACCCCCACCAATTTGCCTACAGGACAAATCGTTCCACCGAGGACGCTATCACCATAGCGCTCCACACTGCGCTGAGTCACCTGGAGCACTGAGGAAGCTATGTGAGAATGCTCTTTCTGGACTTCAGCTCAGCATTCAATCATATCATCCCGGAGATCCTGGTCCAGAAACTGTCTCACCTGGGACTCTCCACCCCCATCTGCCTCTGGATCAAGGACTTCCTGACAAATAGACCACAGTCTGTCAGACTCGGCCCCCACCGGTCCAGCACCATCACACTCAGCACCGGGTCTCCACAAGGATGTGTTTTGAGTCCCCTCCTCTTTACGCTCTACACATCCGACTGCTCCCCTACCCATCTCTCAAGCACCATCATAAAGTTCGCGGATGACACCACAGTGGTTGGACTCATCTCAAGGGGGGATGAGTCGGACTACAGAGATGAGGTCAACAGACTGACTGAGTGGTGTTCAGTTAACAACCTCCAACTGAACACCACGAAAACTAAAGAACTTATCTTGGACTTCAGGAAGGGCAGAGCAGACTCGGCCCCACTTTACATTCACGGGAACTGTGTGGAGAGGGTACGCTCCATGAGGTTTCTGGGCGTGCAGATCTCTGATGACCTCTCCTGGACTGCAAATACTACAGCGGTGGTTAAAAAGGCCCAACAGCGTCTCCACTTTCTGAGAGTGCTCAGGAGGAACAACCTGGAGGAGAGGCTGCTGGTGACATTTTACAGAGCCACCATTGAGAGCATCCTAACGTACGGCATAACAACATGGTATGCAGGGTGCTCAGCTGCGGACAGGAAAGTACTGCAGAGGGTCATCAACACAGCCCAGAAGATCACTGGCTGCTCTCTGCCCAGCCTGGAGACCACTGCAAACTCTCGGTACCTCAGCAGAGCTGGCAATATCATCAAGGACCACTCTCACCCCAGCAACCAACTGTTTGAACTATTACCGTCAGGCCGACGGTACAGGTCACATAAAACCAGGACAAACAGATTCAGGGATAGCTTCTTTCCCAGAGCTATCACCGTAGTAAATAAGCACAAAAACAATTGAACCTATTCCATACCGTCACTGTCATTATATTATGCTGCTATTCATACTGTCATTATATTAATGCTGATATCCTGTATATATTGTACATACTATTGTTTGAGTACTTACGATTGGTTTTTTTTGTACTTTTTATATTTTACATTTATATTTATTATTGAAACTTGCACCAAGGGAGTGGCACTCCAATTTCGTTGTACTCTGTACAATGACAATAAAGGCTATTCTATTCTATTCTATTCTACAGCGGCCTGGTTAGCTACTAGTGATGTTCGATTCGTGAACGAATCGTTCAATACTCGAGAATCACTTTACTGACTCGTGAATCATGATTCACAAGCCCAACTGACTCACTGACTCATCCCTGTTGCTGTTAGCAAACTAATTCCAATTAGCAGAAATATATCTAGCTTATAATTAAAATTGTGGGGGGAAAAACAATAGCCAGTTTCGTAACAAAAGCATTTCTGCTCTGAACTGGAAGAAAAACCCCTGAGTAGAAGCTCACATCAAGAAAATAGCTCCTCGGTTCACAGTAGCATCGCGCTGCTAACATGCTAACAGCACATTTGAGCTACTCACCCCCTCCCTTCCTGTGCTGAATCAAAGAGCGAATGAATCACTCAGGACTCACTAACCCCCTCCCTCCTGTGCTGAATCAAAGAGCAAGCGAACGAATCACTCAGGACTCACTCACCCCCTCCCTCCTGTGCTGAATCAAAGAGCGAGCGAACGAATCACTCAGGACTCACTCACCCCCTCCCTCCTGTGCTGAATCAAAGAGCGAGCGAACGAACGAATCACTCAGGACTCACTAACCCCCTCCCTCCTGTGCTGAATCATAGAGCGAGCGAGCGAACGAATCACTCACTCACCCCCTCCCTCCTGGCTCACAGCTTCTTCTTCTTCTTGGTTGGTGTCAGAGATTTACAGTTAACAAACAGTCAGGTGAATAAACAACAATGAGACACTTGTGTAGGTTAACGTGCTGCACGGGTGAAAAGCTCAGAGCAAATCACACCGAACTGCAGTATTCGTTTATTTTTATAGGTTACATCGTCAATATGCAAATATAATCACATTTCCTGTTACGCAGGTCCTGATGCTGTCTGTGTGTGTGTGTGTGTGTGTCACAAAGTATGTGTGTTGCAAGTCAGTTTCTAAGAATAATATAATGCAATCCAACTTCTGCGGATATGTATTTCTGTACTGGTCTCTTGTCAGTGTCACAGGGTCAGCTTCCTGTTTCAACAGAAAACTGTGTCTGGTGAAATATGTGTAACATAACTTTTGAAGCATAAGCAAATAAAACAATAAAAACTCCCTAACATCCCTCCCTGTTGTTACCGTATTTCACCACTTCAATCATACTTTATTATCAGCTAACAATCACTTGCTTATAACATTTTCAATTGTAGCATCATTCAGTATGTGTGAATGTGTGTGTTCCTATACTAAATCTTCTTCGTCCGGTTCATCTTCTTGTGGCAGTCCAACATAGGTGATCACTGTGGCCTGTAACATTTTGCCAATCATTGATCTGATACAGGGTAGAATGCATGTAGAGAACATGCAAAGCAATAAAAGAAGAACTCCTATCAAGACAAGTCCTCTGTGTTCATGACATAGTCTTGTTGCTGTGCATTACTCAGTTGTCGTAACTTCTCCAGGGCGGTGGTCATGGTCAAGGAATGCACGTTATCTGGAATGTAGGTGCAGCAAGTGGTGTTGAATAAGACACAGAGGCCCCCTCTCTCAGCGAGAATCATGTCCAGGGCGACTCTGTGTTGCATGACCACTATTCTGATCGCGTCAATTTCCTCATTATGAGCCTTGTTTATCCATGTTGAGCTGTTCTGGAAAAGTCCAAATCGGTAGTCAAGAGTCTCGATCCTTAGCATGTTTTTTCCATTCCCGATCCATGGGAAAAGTGAGTGCAGGACTTTCTGTCCGGTGGTCCACAACTTGAACTCCGCTAGCACATCACTGCCCCAGATTGGATCATGAGGTTGCACGTCATCAGTGCTCCTCTTGCGTCTTGGTTGGTCCCTTTCTGTCCTGCGGCATCCGTAAAGTCTGGGAGCAGTTTTGGTTCATCCCCAGCTTTCTGTTACCGTATGCGAAGGTGAAACACATTGGATGTTGTATTCTTAGCAGTGGGATTTACATGAAAAGGGAAACAAATTAAGTTTGAGTGAAAATGTAAAATTGTTGCACTCTCTGGTCAACTGACTCAGTGAATCAAATGACTCAAAACACCCGATTCACTTTGGTGAGTGACTCATTAACACTCGATTCAGTAAAAAGAATCAAATTGTGAATGAAGGGTGCGAAGCAGAGTCTCCAATTCAGTAATCCTGGCCTCCAAATATGCTACATTTGTTAAAGGTATCATTACTGCTAAAGGAGGCCGAGGAGTAACTAAACATCTGACACAATGAGCAAGAAAGTGCAGGAGGGACAGGTGAAGTAGCCATGGTGCTAGTGAGTCGGCTACGAGCTAAGCTAAGCTAGCGAAACAGTACAGAGACAGTGAGTGAATACTTTGGCTATAAATTAGGTGGTGAGTACACAGAAAGTGTGTTTCGGATGAAGCACGTGAAGATTATACTCTGAAAAAAGAATGTATTTAAAAGTTGTTAATTAAATTGCTAAGCAAATAAGCTACTCAGAAACACCACTGTGTTTGAGCAGGAAAAGGATGTGATACTCTCCCGCAGAGCGAGCGAACATCAAGTGACAGCGCCACTGGAGGGAGTGTCAGTTTGTTCCACGACTGCATTTCACTCAATGCCTCTGTTTGTATGTCTTTCACTGCAGGACCAACATGGAGCAAGAAGTCAGCGCTCTCAGGAGGCCGACAAACCTCACAGAAGAAAGGGAGAGAAAAACTACAGCTGTGATGAGTGTGGGAAGGATTTTACCCGGGCTGGAGACTTAAAAACACACCAACTCATCCACACTGGAGTTAAACCTTACAGCTGTGACTTGTGTGGAAAGTCTTTTACCCAGGCTGGAAACTTAAAAAAACACCAACTCATCCACAGTGGAGTTAAAGCGTACAGCTGTGACTTGTGTGGAAAGTCTTTTACCCTGGCTCAAAGCCTAAAAACACACAAAGTCATCCACAGTGGAGTTAAAGCGTACAGCTGTGACTTGTGTGGAAAGGCTTTTAACTGGGCTGAAAACTTAAAAACACACCAACTCATCCACAGTGGAGTTAAACCTTACAGCTGTGAGTTGTGTGGAAAGTCTTTTACCCGGGCTGGAGACTTAAAAACTCACCAACTCATCCACAGTGGATTTAAACCTTACAGCTGTGACTTGTGTGGAAAGTTTTTTACCCAGGCTGGAAGCTTAAAAACACACCAAATCATCCACAGTGGAGTTAAAGCTTACACATGTGAGTTGTGTGGAAAGTCTTTTACCCTGCCTCAAAGCCTAAAAACACACCAAGTCATCCACAGTGGAGTTAAAGCCTACAACTGTGACTTGTGTGGAAAGTCTTTTACCCTGGCTCAAAGCCTAAAAACTCACCAACTCATCCACAGTGGAGTTAAACCTTACAGCTGTGAGTTGTGTGGAAAGTCTTTTACCCAGGCTGGGGGCTTAAAAACACACAAACTCATCCACAGTGGAGTTAAAGCATACAGATGTAACTTGTGTGGAAAGTCTTTTACCCAGGCTCAAAGTCTAAAAACACACCAACTCATCCACAGTGGAGTTAAACCTTACAGCTGTGAGTTGTGTGGAAAGTCTTTTACCCAGGCTGGGGGCTTAAAAACACACCAAGTCATCCATGGTGGAGTTAAAGCTTACAACTGTGACTTGTGTGGAAAGTCTTTTATATATCCACATCAGCTTAAAAAACACCAACAGATCCACACCAGAAAGTAACTCTACAAGTGCAGTTACTGTGAGGATGTATTTAGTTTATCTTGTAATTGTAACCTGATTGTTTGGAACAAGTCTGATCAGTAAACTTATGGAGTTATACTGAATGAACTGTTTGGAAAAATGAAGACTCATTTTCAGTCAGTAAGCTGAGTGTTATAATGTAAACAGTAAAATGTAATTGGATGTTGGCAGAGATGCTCTTTGTTTCAGGCGACGTTCAGGATAAAAACATTGAAGGAATTCCCTGATTTACAATGTCTTTGTTTAGAAGCGGAGCGAAGCACACTGATCCATTTCTCAACCCTGTCGTCACTGTGGTGGTGGGAAAGAGTTTCTCTGTGATCTTTGTGGAAAAACTTCCAATCATCAACGGGACCTAAAACCACATCAACGTAGCCACACTGGAGACAAAATGAACTACTGCAAAGAATGTGGGAGAGGCTTCCACACACCAAGTACATTAAAATACATGAACTCTTCCACAGTGGGGTCAAAAAGCACATCTGTGACCAGTGTGGGTCATCCTTCACCACTGAACATGAGCTCAATGAAAAAGCATAAGGGAATCCACACAGGAGAGACACGATACAATTGCAGACACTGTGACAAAAGCTTCTCACAATCAGGTCATCGTAACAAACATGAACGTACACACATGGAAGTGAACTTCAGCTGTGACCAGTGTGACAAGAGCTTCAGGAATCTCAGTTCATACTCCGAACACAAACGATCCCACACTGTAAATAAACTGTTTCACTGTTACCAATGTGCAAAAACATTCACTTCATTATCTGCTCTGTGCAAACATCAGCCTGATCATGCAGGACTGAAATCACTGGATCACAATGAATCTGAAGAGAGAGAAAGATCCTCTTCTGGTTTCAGGCTCAGACTTAAAAACCTTGAGATCAGGCTCCACAGAGTTCAGATGGAATCTCCTGTAAAGAGTGTCAGCTGATGCCACACTTGGATCTGATGAGGTAGCTCTGATTTCTGGACCTGCAGTGAATAATCCTGAATGTTACATTTAGGAAGCTGCATGTCTAGATATGCATATCAAGTTTATTATTTTTCCTTTTAGGGATTTTAATTCTCTAAAATGTTATCCCTGTTACATTTTAGTCTTTGTTTCCTTAGGATACAGTAGTGTTTAGTAGTTGTATTCATTTTATGTGTTACCTAAGTTAAATTTCAATCCTTCCTTCATATTTAATCTTTTGCTGTTGTAAAATCTTCTCTTAAATCATTTTCTCCCAAAACTACAAATGTTTTCACAGCAGTTGCTCTTAAAACTTCCAAAATGAACTAAATCTGTCCACCAGCTTTGAAACGACACCTGCTGTGACTTTATGTCCAGAAAAAAGAAACTCAAGCTAAACTGGTTTTGGGCTGTACTTTCATATAATACCAGTTTGTACCTGAAGATGATGCAGTGAGTCAGTGTAACCTTTATTTAATTAGGCAAAGACCACATTCGTATTCACAGTGGCAGCAAAGAAATGTTGAAAGTTAAAAACAGCAGCACACATCAGGGCCAATTTAAAGATCATAAGGTGACTACTTTTACTTAATTCAAATTCCTTCAAATTTTGGCTTCTCCTTTCACTTTAGTGTATTTACTGTATCCTTGAAGTCCACATGTTGTTTTTTAATGAATTAATTTTGATCCACATGTTCTGCAGCTGTTTTCCTGTTGATTTGAAGTTTGTATTATGAAATCCTGACAATATTAGAGTGTTAGTTATATTTGATGTACTCTGTGTAAAGTTTGTCTTATTAAACAGTTTGGTGTGAAAATGAAGAAATGGTCTCAGAACAAGTAGTTTGAGCTCTGGTTTCCCATTCAAACTAATTTAACTGTTTTCAGTGGTACATGTGGAGGTTTATCAGAGGAGGCGACTTGGCTGTTCTCCACTCACACAGAACAGGGTTCCTGCAGCTCATTAAAAACTCTGAAATGATCTTCAAGGACCAAAATATTTGATTTTTCTCAAAAACATGCTGTGGGCATGACGTTTTTAGAGAGTGTGTTTAAAACAATTAATAGCTTGAATTTTAATTTTATTTGGAGGAATAAGTGCCATTATATATCTAAAGATGATTTGGTTAAACCATACATTGAAGGCGGTGGAAACGCAATTGATTTTGATATAATGAATGGTGTTTTGAAACTTAAATGGTTAAAATCCTTCCTAAATAATCCACACTCCATTTGGTTTTTTATACCAAGTAAGGTCTTTAACACACTGGGGGGTATCGACTTTCTCCTAAAGTGTGACTTTGAAATTACTAAGCTACCTGCTAAACTCTCTGAATTCCATAAACAGGTCCTTCTTTATTGGAAAATGTTATTTAAACATAATTTCACTCCACATAATTGCCCAATTTGGAACAATAGATATATACTGATGAACAGAAAATCTATTTTTATTCAAGATTGGTTATCAAAAGGTGTTTGGGCAATTGCCCATTTTGTAGATGAGGAAGGACATGTTCTAGGACATCAAGATTTTTGCCAAAAGTTTAATATCCAATGTTCTAAAAGTAAATTTAATCGGGTTATAAAATCCATTCCATTGTCACTTAAAAACATATTGTAAATGATATAATATATTCTGACATCTCCCCCAAGTTAAGGCAATTATATATAGATGGTATTCGGTTTTGTGATGTTAAATGCAATAATAAGTTTCTAAGATCTTCATTAAGGAGTCTTTATTCTCCAAATTTACTTAGACGTAATTACATATTAAAAGATTTCCAAAGGGAAGAAATTGAAAAAATAAGAACTGATTATATCACCTTCCCTATCCCTCCTAAAGGGAAAGAAGTCCAATTTAAAATCTTGAATAAAATTTACCCGGCAAATAGACTCCTTAGTGATAGATTCAAAATAGAAACGGGTAATTGTGTATTTTGTGAAACAGAAGAGGAGGATTTGGACCATCTATTCTTTTTGTGCAATTTTATACAAATATTTTGGTTGGATTTTCATACCTGGCTTTATTCCAGTGGGATTCAAATTACCCCATTTACCTTAAATATGATAATGTTTGGAGTGTTTTTGAAAGAAAAGAAAGCTAATTATGGTGTTAATGTGTTATTAATCTTGTGCAAGCATTTTATACATAAATGTCTCTTTTTTAAGACTAAACCAACACTGGCTCACTGGAAAAACGACTTAAACCTGTTGGTTAAATCTTTGACTTTAGTTAAAAAGAAAACGGCTGCTTTTTTGTTTCCTTTATGGAAGATTTTGATTTAGTGAGTTAATAATTTGTTAAATTATGTGACCCCATCTTTATATTTTATTTTCACTATATATGAAAGTTGCTAATATGTAAGAAATGTCTATTCTCTGAATCTGTAATATATGGTGCATTTTGTTTGTATGTTTATATTACTAATAAAAAAAAAACCTTGTGAAGCTCGGTCACGTGACCGCGCAGAAACAAATCACAGCAGAGCCGGAAAAGGAGGCGGCGCAAAGTGTCTGTGCAGGAGAGGAGTCGAGCAGAGAGAGCTGCTTTTTCATGAAACGGGAGTAAAGTAGTGAACTTACAGGAACATATACCACTACCAACGTTTGGATCGATGTCTGCATCGATCTGCACACCCTTGTCTCCTGGATCGTAGCTCAGATCAGCGTGAACCACGTGGGTCTCTGCTCCGTCTCTGTGTTTCTTAAGACTTCCAGCTTCATCACGGAGTTTCTCTCGGTTTGTGGGCTCATCTAAAGGTAAGCACCGAGCTAACTTTAATGTGGGTTCCGTTTATGTTGAGTTTAGCTCTGTTCAGAATAATAGATTGCTTGGGATACACTGGAGTTAGACAGACTGTAGAGTTTGTGATTGCTTGCAACAATATGAAATGGCGGTTGCTAGGGGGTAAGAATACATATAGAAAAATAGTCTTGGAGTATGAACAAAAGGATGGGGTGCAGGCAGGGCTCTAGAGTGCGACCAAATTGGTCGCTAATGCGACCAAATTTTTCAATGGTGCGACTAAAAAAAATCTTTGGGCGCACCACAACAACAAAAAAAATCTCTGCAACTCTCCGTGTGGTCAACAACAGACACACGTTATGCCCCTATCGTGGACTAAACCAATCAGAGATAGTCAGGGGCGGGACCTCTCTGATTGGCCGTGGTCCAGTTGAAAGTGCAGGTGGAGAGAGGGAGGTGAGTAGTTTGAATAAAGCGATATCGAATCATTAAATCCTGAATTGACTTTTAAATATAACTGTGTTTTGCCAGATTCTCAGATTAAAGCTCACAAAACTATTTCAACATCCACCAAACATTAAGTGAGAGCAGGTACACGGATTCCACGCAAAGACGTAAACACACACCGACGCATCAGAATCAGCTTTGTCTCTTCGGCCAAAGGAGCTTGCAAAGAAAAGCGTCTGGACTCCTATAAGTTGCTTGAAGACGTCTCACCTCTCATCCGAGAAGCTTCTTCAGTTCTTTGTCTTTCTCGGCTTTCTCACCCTACAGCCCGCAGACGGACTGTCGGAGCTCAGCGATTCTGCTGTGTTGGGTCAGCTCTGTGTTTACGTCTCCAACCAAATTGACTGAGCCAGCAGCAAAAGACGCAGCAAACTAGCTTCACATTTGAGAAATGTTATCATGACTGTTTCTGATAAAATGAAGAGTAGACTGATATATTAAATATTCCTTTATTGGGTGAGAAAATCATACCATGTCATAACTGCTTTAAGTCATACAGAATAGATATCAGAGCCTTAAACAGGCTGACTTCTGCTAAATGGGTCAAACTGGGCAAAAAGTATACAAACACATAACATCATTATAGAATATGATGTAACACTATAGATCAACTTACCTCAGAATATATAAAGCATATAAACAATTACAGCAATGCGATGCAACAAACGCAGCAGTACTACTAATCCACAATATTCAAAGCTTCATATAACTGAAACAAACATGGGCACTTATTTTCAGGTCCATTCTGCTGCTGATACATACTTTAGGTTTCTGAATATTCTAAACATCACACACACACTCCTTTGTGCCTTTTGCTTTCCCACGTGTGGGACTAATAAAGGTTATATTATCTTATCTTTGCCCTGTCCAGATGTTTTCCATAAAGGACAGTGGCTATACTAAAACCTATAGGTAAATGAATAACACAAACATAAACTAAATTCAATGTTAGTGCCGTCAAAGTCTGGGGTAAAACCCAGATGTGGCCATGTACAGCCAACATATATCAAACACTTCTGAGCTAAATTTTACAACAGACTGATAGATCTTTCCTCTCTATCTATGCAGTGTACTGTACTCTTTACTATTGTAGGGCAATAGACCCATTTAAAAAGTGTAAACCCTCTCAAAGGAATTTACAATTATCTTTACTGTGCCCACATCAGTGATTGGGGAAACCAAAACAATCACATTAAACACTGGAAGAACTACCTCATTCTTTAGGTGCTTCAGGCATGTTTGAGGCCAATCAAAAATCCCTCAATGAAATGTGACGAACCCAAAATCTTACCTATACCTCCTCCCTCACAGAGAGAATTATTATGACCTTGTTTTCTGCTTGATCGTCACCTAAGGATTTACATCCCTGATAAGGAGAAGGAGTTGCACTGTGTGTTCAATGTCTCCCATTACAATGGCCTCACTGTGTTAACATTCCACATGCATGCAAACTGGTGACAGGAGTGCTCTTACTATAGGAAAGTGAGAAAGTGATATTACTTTAACTAATGTGATGTGATTAAATATGTGATTAATACATGAGAAGAAAAATCTGCCTCCACAACACCTACAGGCCAGTGGACACTCTTTCACTGATGAGGATGTACACATCCTGGACAGGGAGGAACGCCGGTTTGCGTGTGGAGTCGAGGAGGCCATTTACATGAGAAGGGAAAGACCATCTCTGAATCGAGGAGGGGGCCTAAGGGGACATCTTTCGCCATCTTACAATGCTGTGATTGCAGCCATTCTCCAACTCTCTGTGAATGGTATTCATAGCTATTGATCACTGGTCTTTGATCAGTGGTCATGAGAATTTACATAATTATGATGAAGGAACTGACCTCCCAGCCCATTGTTCCTTCAGTGGTTCTAGTTACTGTTTATAAGATTGGGGAAACCTGCAGTCAGCTGAGACTGAAGAAGTCACTTGGATGAGTGACGAAGCGTTTCTCCCACTGAAAACGCTACGTCCAGATGAACAGAATCAACTTTTCGAAATTTACTTACCTGGATGATTGAGCATGCATCAAGAAGAATTTAGAATGGATTACCTTGCTGAATCCTTTTAGACAAGGGACTTAGGACTTACTATCTAATCGAGTCCCACATAGATGTTCTCCAGTGCCCATTGTAATGTGGAGAAGCTCACTTGATGATTGTTTTCCAGCAACACTGTTGTATAGCACTTTTAGTTCCAATCATGCAGGCCTGCTTAAAGGAGAACAGATTCTCAAACATAATTCTCAGTGCACTCCTCAAAAAAAAAAAAAAAAAGTAAAGAAAAGAAAAGAAAATACTAACAAATGTAAAGAATTTTAGGACTTGTCAAAGCATACTCTTCTCCTTAAACTGATAAATCAAACCAATACTTATTGACAGGTTCCACTGTATGTAGCCGCCAAATAATTCCCCAAACATTCATTCACCAGCCAGACACATTTCACACAACCCTAATGTCCTATTAGATAATAGGTTTATTCCCATGTAACCAGGTGTATGTCATGGTAAAGTCTCCCTCACACATTTGAATTTGAAGTTATTTATTTAAAAGAGACAGTGCAGTTTGACATAGTCCAAGTACAAAACATGAAACTGATTTGTAGCTATTGCTAATTTTCAACAATTGTCCCTTGTTGGGCTTACAATCAAAATAAATACATTTTACCATAAAACATACATTTTCATGAAGCCAAAATACATCGTAAATACAACTACAATTAATAGAAAATGAATAAAAATAAAATCATTAGTTAAAATGACTACATCTCTGATTTCCCTTTAACCAAACTTTAACCTTCAATGGAAAGGATCTGATGTCTGTAATCAATTTGATTTTGGTTGGATGGATATATATGTGTGTATATACAGTGGGGCAAAAAAGTATTTAGTCAACCACCGATTGTGCAAGTTCCCCCACTTAAAATGATGACAGAGGTCAGTAATTTGCACCAGAGGTACACTTCAACTGTGAGAGACAGAATGTGAAAAAAAAAATCCATGAATTCACATGGTAGGATTTGTAAAGAATTTATTCGTAAATCAGGGTGGAAAATAAGTATTTGGTCACCTCAAACATGGACAATCTCTGGCTCTCACAGACCTGTAACGTCTTCTGTAAGAAGCTTTTCTGTCCCCCACTCGTTACCTGTATGAATGGCACCTGTTTGAACTCATCATCTGTATAAAAGACACCTGTCCACAGCCTCAAACAGTCAGACTCCAAACTCCGCCAAAGAAGACCAAATTCGGCCAAGACCAAAGAGCTTTCGAAGGACACCAGGAAAAGTATTGTAGACCTGCACCAGACTGGGAAGAGTGAATCTACAATAGGCAAGCAGCTTGGTGTGAAAAAATCAACTGTGGGAGCAATCATCAGAAAATGGAAGACATACAAGACCACTGATAATCTCCCACGATCTGGGGCTCCACGCAAGATCTCATCCCGTGGGGTCAAAATGATCATGAGAACGGTGAGCAAAGATCCCAGAACCACACGGGGGGACCTGGTGAATGACCTGCAGAGAGCTGGGACCAAAGTAACAAAGGTCACCATCAGTAACACACTACAACGGCAGGGAATCAAATCCCGCAGTGCCAGACGTGTTCCGCTGCTGAAGCCAGTGCATGTCCAGGCCCGTCTGAAGTTTGCCAGAGAGCACATGGATGATGCAGCAGAGGATTGGGAGAATGTCATGTGGTCAGATGAAACCAAAGTAGAACTTTTTGGTATAAACTCAACTCGTCGTGTTTGGAGGACGAAGAATACTGAGTTGCATCCCAAGAACACCATACCTACTGTGAAGCATGGGGGTGGAAACATCATGCTATGGGGCTGTTTTTCTGCCAAGGGGACAGGACGACTGATCCGTGTTAAGGACAGAATGAATGGGGCCATGTATGGTGAGATTTTGAGCCAAAACCTCCTTCCATCAGTGAGAACTTTGAAGATGAAACGAGGCTGGGTCTTCCAACATGACAATGATCCAAAACACACCGCCTGGGCAACAAAGGAGTGGCTCCGTAAGAAGCATTTAAAAGTCCTGGAGTGGCCTAGCCAGTCTCCAGACCTCAACCCCATAGAAAATCTGTGGCGGGAGTTGAAAGTCCGTGTTGCTCGGCGACAGCCCCAAAACATCACTGCTCTCGAGAAGATCTGCATGGAGGAATGGGCCAAAATACCAGCTACTGTGTGTGCAAACCTGGTAAAGACCTATAGTAAACGTTTGACCTCTGTTATTGCCAACAAAGGTTATGTTACAAAGTATTGAGTTGTATTTTTGTTATTGACCAAATACTTATTTTCCACCCTGATTTACGAATAAATTCTTTACAAATCCTACCATGTGGATTCATGGATTTTTTTTTCACATTCTGTCTCTCACAGTTGAAGTGTACCTCTGGTGCAAATTACTGACCTCTGTCATCATTTTAGGTGGGGGAACTTGCACAATCGGTGGCTGACTAAATACTTTTTTGCCCCACTGTATAGGGAGTGCAGAATTATTAGGCAAGTTGTATTTTTGAGGAATAATTTTATTATTGAACAACAACCATGTTCTCAATGAACCCAAAAAACTCATTAATATCAAAGCTGAATGGTTTTGGAAGTAGTTTTTAAGTTTGTTTTTAGTTTTAGCTATTTTAGGGGGATATCTATGTGTGCAGGTGACTATTACTGTGCATAATTATTAGGCAACTTAACAAAAAACAAATATATACCCATTTCAAATATTTATTTTTACCAGTGAAACCAATATACCATCTCCACATTCACAAATATACATTTCTGACATTCAAAAACCAAACAAAAACAAATCAGCGACCAATATAGCCACCTTTCTTTGCAAGGACACTCAAAAGCCTGCCATCCATGGATTCTGTCAGTGTTTTGATCTGTTCACCATCAACATTGTGTGCAGCAGCAACTACAGCCTCCCAGACACTGTTCAGAGAGGTGTACTGTTTTCCCTCCTTGTAAATCTCACATTTGATGATGGACCACAGGTTCTCAATGGGGTTCAGATCAGGTGAACAAGGAGGCCATGTCATTAGTTTTTCTTCTTTTATACCCTTTCTTGCCAGCCACGCTGTGGAGTACTTGGACGCGTGTGATGGAGCATTGTCCTGCATGGAAATCATGTTTTTCTTGAAGGATGCAGACTTCTTCCTGTACCACTGCTTGAAGAAGGTGTCTTCCAGAAACTGGCAGTAGGACTGGGAGTTGAGCTTGACTCCATCCTCAACCCGAAAAGGCCCACAAGCTCATCTTTGATGATACCAGCCCAAACCAGTACTCCACCTCCACCTTGCTGGCGTCTGAGTCGGACTGGAGCTCTCTGCCCTTTACCAATCCAGCCACGGGCCCATCCATCTGGCCCATCAAGACTCACTCTCATTTCATCAGTCCATAAAACCTTAGAAAAATCAGTCTCGAGATATTTCTTGGCCCAGTCTTGACATTTCAGCTTGTGTGTCTTGTTCAGTGGTGGTCGTCTTTCAGCCTTTCTCACCTTGGCCATGTCTCTGAGTATTGCACACCTTGTGCTTTTGGGCACTCCAGTGATGTTGCAGCTCTGAAATATGGCCAAAGTTTTCCACACGCTTCTTGCGACCCTGTTGACTATTTTGATTGAAACACTTGATTGTTCGATGATCACGCTTCAGAAGCTTTGCAGTTTTGAGACTGCTGCATCCCTCTGCAAGATATCGCACTATTTTTGACTTTTCTGAGCCTGTCAAGTCCTTCTTCTGACCCATTTTGCCAAAGGAAAGGATGTTGCCTAATAATTATGCACACCTGATATAGGGTGTTGATGTCATTAGACCACACCCCTTCTCATTACAGAGATGCACATCACCTAATATGCTTAATTGGTAGTAGGCTTTCGAGCCTATACAGCTTGGAGTAAGACAACATGCATGAAGAGGATGATGTGGACAAAATACTCATTTGCCTAATAATTCTGCACTGTGTGTGTGTGTGTGTGTGTGTGTGTGTGTGTGTGTGTGTGTGTGTGTGTGTGTGTGTGTATATATATATATATATATATATATATATATATATATATATATATATATATATATATATATATATATATATATTTATTAGGGGTGCAACGATACACAAAATTCACGGTTCGGTTCGGTTCGATACTTTGGTGTCACGGTTCGATATTTTTTCGATACAAAAAAATGTTCATGCATTTTTAATTTGTCATTTATTAAAATTATAAATATATATTTTAACTCAAAAGTACAGTTTTTAAATTTAACCCTAACCCTTGTGCGTGTTTTTTATTTTGACAGCGAATGCGCACCTGCGGACCACTTATGTGCAGCCCTGGTTATTTAGCTTGTCATATCGCAGCCACAGAAATTCTTTTGTCCATGAAACCATAAAGCTGCACTTTCTTTTTGCCTTATAGTCTGATTTGTCATAACTTCTCCGTTTTGTGGTAAGCTTTTCTTTGGCTGTCACTTCTTCACCCTGACCTGTCTTATTTGGCTCAGCAGAACTAAAATATATATCTGTCTGTGAAGGTTCTCAGTCATCCAGGTCATCGTAGTCAAATATAAATCCTGCTGCTTTTACACACGCACTCACATAAGCTCAGCGATTCTCTGCGCGATCAACCTCTCACATGTTTAAGCTGCGGGAGATTTCACTTGTCATGTTTGCATAGTAAGCTACCAATTAATAAGACGATGTCAGAGGAATTGGTGCGCAAATTATCATCACTCACAGATCAGTGCTGTCGCTCTCTATACACAGTTCGCACGATTGCAAAGTGAAAGCAAAAAAACAAGCGCAAATTCAAACGCGATTTCAATATGTCACATATTGACAGTGGCTCACCGATGCCAATGACATAATTACCCAGCTACATTTCCGAAAGAATGCAAAAGCATTGACATATATTTTTCCTTCCTACAATAGCCCGACGGGCAGGGCAGAGATAGATTTTGGTAGCCCGACTGAAAAAATCGCTAGCTCCGGGACGTTGGGCTAGCGATATTGCAAGCCCTGTATCTGATTGAGGAATCACTCATCTTTGGAAAAGAGAGTTTATTACAGAGAAATGTCTCTTTCCAAAATAAAAGCTATACTATACGCTTCTTCTGGGCTATATTCTCAGCAGCATATTAAACAGCTGTCTAAATGACTCGGCTAAAGTTAGTAGCATGCTTGCTTGTTTTTTTTCTGCTTCCACTTGTCTTTGCACTAGGATGATGTCGGCGTAAGTGTGCAGTCATATTCGTTGTGTTCTCACTAGTGCTTTCAGGTTAATCTCGTTGAAATGACCTTAACGCCACAACACGGCAAATCTCCGTTAACGAGCTACCGCCGATCGCCCCGTGCATGGGGCTAGACGGCCAACACGTTAATGAGCTAACTGCGCTAACACACTAGTTCCCACCCATGTAATTGAGCATTGCATGGCACATCCAACATACTGTTTTACTTTAGTCCATGACTCGCTTACCTTCAGGGTCATACGTCACATGAAAACCAAAATAATTCCAAACGCCAGATCTGAATGAGGATGGAGGAGGTCCATGTTACAAGGAGAGCTTAACTTCTGTCTCGCTAGCTTGCCCTGCGCTCTTCCTTCTGACGATGCTGTCTGTGTTGAGCGCTCAGTGAATCTGCGTTCGACTACTCCGCCTAGGCTGCACTGTTGACCCTAGGCGGAATAGTCGAACGCAGATTCACTGAGCGCTCAACACAGACAGCATCGTCAGAAGGAAAGTTGATAAAATAAATTACAAATTTTGTATTGTTCGATACATATGCGTACTGAACCGAAAGCACTGTATCGAACGGTTCAATATCGATACAATATCGATCGATACGAATATCGTTGCACCCCTTATATATATATATATATATATATATATATATATATATATCGCTGTCAAAATAAAATATATACACATATATACAGCTGAGTAACAGGAGGAGAAGAGTCTGGTGGTGCAGCAGAGGAATAATTTCAGCCATTTGGACTCAGCTCAGCCACTACAGAGGAAACAATGACTTCAACACAAAAGGTGAGAAAAACATCACAGTTACACTGTTATTCAAACTGTGTGTACAGCCGGTCGGTTTTTCAAAACCCGTTAACAGCAGCTTTGTCTTTTCCATCCTGGGCTCCTCCATATATACAGAATCTACATTCAGAACCAAAAACCAGAGAAGTTAAAAGAAAATAAAAAGATCATATTTTCTCTAAACACATTGAAACAACATTATCATCAGTTGAACTTTTTTCTGAAGTAAAAGAGTTTCTCTACTCGTCAATATTTCTTCAATAATTTCATTTTCATTACAACTCTCATTGTTATGGAACGCCAGGACTGCCATAATGAATTAATTAAATACACCATTAAATAATTAATTAAATGTGGCAATAATTAATTAAAATTGGAATTAATTAATTAAATAAATAGTTATGATATATGTAATTAATTAATTATTGACACATTTAATTAATTATTTATGTATTTCACGTTTTAATTAATTATTGACACATTTAATTAATTAATTATTGACATATTTAATTAATTATTTATGTATTTCACATTTTAATTAATTATTGACACATTTAATTAATTATTTAATGATATATTTATTTATTTCATTTTGGCAGTCCTGACGCCTGGCTCTCATCATGAAATAATTTTATCTGTCAGCCTCACCCATCAAACTCAGGGGGCGGGGTTAACGCTGATCGAGTCAAAACCATTGCTTTGGCCTGGTGGCCATTGTTTCTAGCACACAACAACCGGCATGTGGAAGCTAACAGAACTGAGCTTTGAAAAACCCTGTTTGTGTGTCACCAAATACCGTTTTAATATTTTTTTAGCCGAGAATGTAGTGGTTTAATCTTCATGTGTCTGGTCGGTTTGTCAAGATACAGCCTCTTTGCAAAAGTGTTTCGATGATTTCGGAGATGTCGTCCCAGTCTCACGGCAAAGCGTGGGATAGACCCGCTCGCCTCGCAAGCAATCCCACCGACAAAGCGCAGGCCCCGGTACACAGCTGTAGTAACCCCCGCTGACTTCTTTTACTGAGGTTATATTTATCGGTGTTTTATTTCCTGATGTTCTTATGTGTCCTACGTGTTTCAGTCGCCAATTCTGAATTATAACTAACATTAAAAACATGTTTAAGGAGGAGAGAGAGCAAATAAATCTGTTTAACATCTGATCTTTGGGTTTTTGTTCAGTAATCAGCGTGACCTGTATAAACACATAAAAGAGATAACGTTGGTGTTTCCGTCATGTAGTAACTGCTGGCTTTAACTGTACAAAGGTTGTTCGACACTATGAAACACATACAGACTTCATGATGTTCGGCTAATATTTTTATTGTGAATATTAATCATGCTGACCTCGCTCTGTACACCACGCAGCGAGGTCAGCATATCCACGATATCCTCAGCTCCATGAGTTAACACAAAGTTTCCCAGCTGACTATCTAACTGCCAACTATTCCAGAGACGTGAAAATATACAGCATAAAGAAAAGTGTAAGAGACTCAGCAGCAGATTAGAATAACAGTTATACATTTAATAAATCACCAAATGAATCCAAGAAACGAGCAAACCTGTTCCGACAATTTGAGTTTGTATTCCCTCAGCTGCAGACTCGCTGCTGTTTAAATGTTTGAAAAGGAAGATTAGATATAAACAAACGTCAAACATAGACTCAGTCTGCCTTCACATTTGATATGAGGCCAGCACGTATAGTGGCCTCAGCAGGCTATTACTGAAATACACATGCTATATCATAAACTATGATATAAATAGGGAGGTCCTATTAACATTTTTAGTTTTAAAGGACACCTTCCTGCCTTTAGTCTCATTCATGAGCAGTATTCGTTTTCTTCTAACATCCAGAAGTCTGCACAATGTGTTTCATAGTTTGTAACAAGCCTTTGACAGGTAAACATAACATGACCGAAAAAGCAAAAAAAAAAAAAAAAAAAAAAAGAGAGAGAGAGAGAGAGAGAGAGTTGACATAAGAAGAGAAAATGCTCTCAATTATGGAGACAGACAAATGGTTCATTTATGTTTGATGTGTGTTTATTCCTCCCTAAATATCGTCGGTGAAGTTCGCCATGCACGTCAGATTTTCCTGCGCATTTTTATACCTCTGCCAACAGAGAGAGAAAAAAATCACATTCTAACAGACAGCTGGTGCTTAGAATACAGTTGAATAACTATTAAAAAACAGATGATATTTAGATGATAGTTCAGTCTAACACATGTGCCAGTGAACCATTAAACGTCTGTGAAACTATGCAGTTATGAAACGTAACTTTAACCTCAGCCAAACCGATTTGCTCAGTTGTAAATAAAACAGCGAAGTAAACGTGACCCGACAGACAGAACCTGAGTGAATGAAGTCCAGCGTTTAACCACTGAGAGCTAAAACTCAGCTGAGGTTTGAAAGCTGTGTGCTGGTGATTGGACATCAGCCGCTGATAAAGCTGGCTCGCCTATAAAGTGCTCTGTAAGGAAACAAGCTCCAGCAGCTCTGCGCTCGGGGAAAATACTATATTTACTTATCTTGTGCAGAAAAATGCGCTGACATTGCGTTATATCGAGCACCGGCTGCCCAGTTAAACTGTGACTATCACCAGGTAACTAGGCGTGTTTCTTGAATTAGCAGCAGGTGTTAAACAGCTGACAGATGAGGAGGAGGATGCATGCAGGTAAACTGAGGGTCTGCTGAGCTGATCGCTGGTTTCGTGAGAAAAATGTCAGCTCGTTCTTTATGTTACAGAAGCACAGAGACACAAGACCAGGCGGAAAGAGACGATCGTTCGGTGAAAATGAGAATCTGCGAATGCAACATGTGGAACACGGAGAGTGGAATATGTAAACAAACCGGTTAATGTACCCCCTCGGTGCGCTCTGCATGCTAACTGTTAGCAGAGCTAGTGAAATCTCTGAAAACATCTGAGCACTTTTGCAAGCATGTTCTATGTTGACAACCTGACCAGACATACGGCGCGACATTCGCGGCTAAAACACTGTTAAAAGTGTAGCTGGTGACAGAAAAACGGGGTATTTTAAAACTACACCACCACCATTGCTGCTTGTGATTTGATCTGCATTCTGGGATAACTGGCTGCCCCAAGTCTACACAAGCAATCGATTATCTAGGATCGACCTGTTTTGACTTACTTTGCACGGCAACCAATCAAATGTTAGAGAAGCTGCATGGGCAGCGTTAACCCCGCCCCCTGAGTTT
The DNA here is from genome assembly GCF_057381915.1 of Diplotaxodon limnothrissa. Classification (NCBI taxonomy): domain Eukaryota; kingdom Metazoa; phylum Chordata; class Actinopteri; order Cichliformes; family Cichlidae; genus Diplotaxodon; species Diplotaxodon limnothrissa. Next base: position 24,782,681 of record NC_140598.1, on the reverse strand, counting down.
GATGGGTGAGGCTGACAGATAAAATTATTTCATGACGAGAGCCAGGCGTCAGGACTGCCAAAATGAAATAAATAAATATATCATTAAATAATTAATTAAATGTGTCAATAATTAATTAAATGTGTCAATAATTAATTAAAATGTGAAATACATAAATAATTAATTAAATGTGTCAATAATTAATTAATTACATGTGTCATAACTATTTATTTAATTAATTAATTCCAATTTTAATTAATTATTGACACATTTAATTAATTATTTAATGGTGTATTTAATTAATTCATTATGGCAGTCCTGGCGTTCCATACATTGTAGCACATCATTGTAATGTGATACTGTCACCAGAAGGTGGTGGAAACACACCAACAATGTGTTTGTTCTCACTTTAAATTCCACCAATGGAGGGAGTTTCAGTTTGTTCCACGACTGCATTTCACTCACGGCCTCTGTTTGTATCTCTGTCACTGCAGGACCAACATGGAGCGAGAAGTCAGCGCTCTCAGGAGGCCGACAAACCTCACAGAAGAAAAGGAGAGAAAACCTACAGCTGTGATGAGTGTGGGAAGGAATTTACCCGGGCTGAACACTTAAAACGACACCAAATCATCCACAGTGCAGTTAAACCTTACAGCTGTGAGTTGTGTGGAAAGTGTTTTACCCAGGCTGGAAACTTAAAAACACACCAACTCATCCACAGTGGATTTAAAGCGTACAACTGTGACCTGTGTGGAAAGTCTTTTACCCTGGCTCAAAGCCTAAAAAAACACCAAGTCATCCACAGTGGAGTTAGACCTTACAGCTGTGAGTTGTGTGGAAAGTCTTTTACCCAGGCTGGACACTTAAAAACTCACCAACTCATCCACAGTGGAGTTAAAGCATACAGCTGTGACCTGTGTGGAAAGTCTTTTACCCAGGCTGGAAACTTAAAAACACACCAACTCATCCACAGTGGATTTAAAGCGTACAACTGTGACCTGTGTGGAAAATCTTTTACCCTGGCTCAAAGCCTAAAAACACACCAACTCATCCACAGTGGATTTAAACCGTACAGCTGTGACTTGTGTGGAAAGTCTTTTACCCTGGCTGGACACTTAAAAACTCACCAACTCATCCACAGTGGATTTAAAGCGTACAACTGTGACCTGTGTGGAAAGTCTTTTACCCTGGCTCAAAGCCTAAAAAAACACCAAGTCATCCACAGTGGAGTTAAACCTTACAGCTGTTACTTGTGTGGAAAATCTTTTACCCAGGCTGGAGACTTAAAAACTCACCAACTCATCCACAGTGGATTTAAAGCGTACAACTGTGACCTGTGTGGAAAGTCTTTTACCCTGGCTGGACACTTAAAAACTCACCAACTCATCCACAGTGGATTTAAAGCGTACAACTGTGACCTGTGTGGAAAGTCTTTTACCCTGGCTCAAAGCCTAAAAAAACACCAAGTCATCCACAGTGGAGTTAAAGCTTACAGTTGTGACTTGTGTGGAAAGTCTTTTACCCAGGCTGGACACTTAAAAACTCATCAAGTCATCCACAGTGGAGTTAAGCCTTACAGTTGTGACTTGTGTGGGAAGTCTTTTACCCAGGCTGGAGACTTAAAAACTCACCAAATCATCCACAGTGGAGTTAAAGCGTACAGTTGTGACTTGTGTGGAAAGTCTTTTACCCTGGCTCGAAGCCTAAAAACACACCAAGTCATCCATAGTGGAGTTAAACCTTACAGCTGTGAGTCTTGTGGAAAGTCTTTTACCCTGGCGCAAACCTTAAAAAGACACCAAGTCATCCACATTGGAGTTAAACCTTACAGCTGTGACTTGTGTGGAAAGTCTTTTGCCCAGGCTGCACACTTAAAAAAACACCAACTCATCCACAGTGGAGTTAAAGCACACAACTGTGAGTTGTGTGGTAAGGCTTTTGCTCTAAATAGCGACTTACAGAGGCATCTAGTTACCCACTCTGGAATTAAGGCGTACAGCTGCGACTTTTGTGGAAAATGTTTCAGCGACATACGGTACCGAAATATTCACGTACGGATTCACACTGGAAATGATGTTTACTGCTGTGATCAGTGTGGGAAACTGTTTGCAACAGGTGCAAAGTTACGACGACATATGATTAGCCACACTGAGGAGAGACCATATAAATGTGACCTGTGTGAGAAGACTTTTAAAGCTCCACTTCAGCTGAAAAAACACCAACAGATCCACACAAGAAAGTAACTCTACAAGTGCAGTTACTGTGAGGTATGTATTTAGTTTTTTTGTCTTGTAATTTTAACCTGATTGTTTGGAACAAGTCTGATCAGTAAACTTATGGAGTTATACTGAATGAACTGTTTGGAAAAATGAAGAATAATTTTCACTCAGTAAGCTGAGTGTTGTAATGTAAACAGTAAAATGTAATTGGACGTTGGCAGAGATGCTTTTTATTTCAGGCAACGTTCAGGATAAAAATGTTGAAGGAATTCCCCAACTTACAATGTCTTTGTTTAGATGTGGAGCAAAGCACATGAATCCATTTCTCAACCCTGTCGTCACTGTGGTGGTGGGAAAGAGTTTCTCTGTGATCTTTGTGGAAAAACTTCCAATCATCAACGGGACCAAAAACCACATCAACGTAGCCACACTGGAGACAAAATGAACTACTGCAAAGAATGTGGGAGAGGCTTCCACACACCAAGTACATTAAAATACATGAACTCTTCCACAGTGGGGTCAAAAAGCACATCTGTGACCAGTGTGGGTCATCCTTCACCACTGGAAATGAGCTCAATGAAAAAGCATAAGGGAATCCACACTGGAGAGACACCATACAAGTGCAGACACTGTGACAAAAGCTGGTCACAATCAGGTCATCGTAACAAACATGAACGTACACACATGGAAGTGAACTTCAGCTGTGACCAGTGTGACAAAAGCTTCAGGAATCTCAGTTCATACTCTGAACACAAACAATCCCACACTGTAAATAAACTGTTTCACTGTTACCAATGTGCAAAAGCCTTCACTTCATTATCTGCTCTGTGCAAACATCAGCCTGATCATGCAGGACTGAAATCACTGGATGTTAATAGGAAAATTGTGCTTAGTAGTCAGTATAATCTTTCAATGATACAAGTTTGCATATGGTAGAATGCTGCATGTAATCATTTGTGTGTAGAAGTATATAGTTGGTGGCATATTGAAAGAATGTCTCATCCTAGGAGGTCTGTAACATTCTAGGGTGTTCACCAGTGTTGGTCAAGTTACTTGAAAAAAGTAATCAGTAACTAATTACTGATTACTTCCCCCAAAAAAGTAATCCCGTTACTTTACTGATTACTTATTTTCAAAAGTAATTAATTACTTAGTTACTTTTTAAAAACACGATTTACAACCTGAAGAGGTGATGAAGCGATAGATCTTTCAGCCCAATTCTACTTTTTCTACATAATCCATCATACAAAATGTAATCAAATGGAAAAGTCTCATTTTTTTTAACTTGTTTTATCATTTTTAATCTTTTAACTTTATGCATCAAGCAAAAATTTAATTATATGCAACATTCTCTGACTGGAATAAATTAGTTTCACATTTAAACCTATTTTCTACACATTCCAGCACATAAAATAAAATATTTTTTGTGTTTACACTCACTCTTTCAAATAGATGCAAGTAAAAAACAGCAGAAAATAAATAAAGTCAAAGACTCAGCGGTCCTGTTGCTCTATTTTCACCTGTAAAGCAGGACTGAGGTAGGCGGAGGTTTACCCTGATGCAGGTGTGCCGCGGTCAGGTGAAGAATCCACGAGTTACTCTGTGAATTTCCCATTACGTCTTGGTGCTTGCTTGGAACTTTAGGGGTTTTTTTCGCTGTAAAAAGAAGTTTTCTTCCCACGCACGATGGACGCTAATGTTTTTGTCCCTTTTTATGGAATCAAACTCAAAGTAAGGTCAGTACTTCCACGCACGAAAAAAGTAATCAAAGTAATCAAAAAGTAATCAGATTACAGTAACGCGTTACTGCCCATCTCTGGTGTTCACCCCCACATCCTAGGAGCATGAGAGAGGTCGTACCTTCTCTTATTGTTTTACGGTAGGATTAACGTTGCTACAGTATGTCAGTTTTAGTTTAAGTGCTTTTTTACATATAGATGAACTGTTGGATTTTCCAGACCAGCAGGTTAAGGGAAGTCGTTTATGGGGCCACACTCTGACCCCACACACACACACACACACACACACACACACACACACACACACACACACACACACACACACACACACACACACACACACACACACCTCCACATTCCAATGTAAGGAACAAACGCTCCCTGAAGTATAAATAAAGACCAGGGCAGTTTCTCAGTGCGAGCCTCAGTGCTGGAGGCTGCCCTTGCTAGCAAGAAGTTCTGTGTGTTTTTCTTCTCTGAGTCTTTACTGAAGAAGTGTTTTAGAGTATATTTCTTAACACTGGATCACAATGAATCTGAAGAGAGAGAAAGATCCTCTTCTGGTTTCAGGGTCAGACTTAAAAACCTTGAGATCAGGCTCCACAGAGTTCAGATGGAATCTCCTGTAAAGAGTGTCAGCTGATGCCAAACTTGGATCTGATGAGGTAGCTCTGATTTCTGGAGCTGCAGTGAATAATCCTGAATGTTACATTTAGGAAGCGGCATGTATAGATATGTATATCAAGTTTATTATTTTTCCTTTTAGGGATTTTAATTCTTCCTTCATATTTAATCTTTTGCTGAGGTAAAATCTAATCTTAAATCATTTTCTCCCAAAACTGCAAATATTTTCACAGCAGTTGCTCTTAAATCCTCCAAAATGAACAAAATCTGTCCACCAGCTTTGAAACAACACCTGCTGTGACTTTATGTCCAGAAAAAAGAAACTCAAGCTAAACTGGTTTTGGGCTGTACTTTCATATAATGCCAGTTTGTACCAGAACATGAAGCAGTGAGTCAGTGTAACATTTATTTAATTAGGCAAAGACCACATTCATATTCACAGTGGCAGCAAAGAAATGTTGAAAGTTAAAAACAGCAGCACACATCAGGGCCATTTTAAAGATCACAGGTGACTACTTTTACTTAATTCAAATTCCTTCACATTTTTTCCTCCTTTCACTTTAGTGTATTTACTGTATCCTTGAAGTCCACATGTTGTTTTTTAATGAATTCATTTTGATCCACATGTTCTGCAGCTGTTTTCCTGTTGATTTGAAGTTTGTATTATGAAATCCTGATAATGTTAAAGCGTTAGTTATATTTGATGAACTCTGTAACGTTTGTCTTATTAAACAGTGTAACTGCTCCTGAAGGTTTTTCATGTTCGAAGTAGAATGAAGGGCCATGCTCCAACTGATGTTCAGCCAGTATTTTAATCTTCTTTTCACCAGCAAACACCGTGAAAAACTGGTGAAATGATCAATGAAAAACACGGATATTACATCAGGAGAACAAAAATTCAAATAAAACATGCACACAAAGTAAATGCACCAACATACCGTGTGCGCCTTTCTACTGAACATTAATGAGCAATTGTAGTCCATATCTTCAATATTTCCACCTTTTACACAAGCCAGCATTCTCTTTCTGGCTCGAGCCTTCAGTCTCTGGTGACATGTGCGCTTAATTGAGCATCACCCCAAAGCATGCGCACCACAAAGCGTCACACTCAGGCCCACCAGTAGGTGGCGACAACACAACATGAATCCAGATTAAACACCAAATTTTGAACATTGCAATCACATAATAATTACATTTCAATGCGACAGCTACAAACAGTTTGGTGTGAAAAATGAAGAAATGGTCTCAGAACAAGTAGTTTGAGCCCTGATTTCTGATTCAAACTAATTTAACTGTTTTCAGTGGTACATGTGGAGGTTTATCACAGGAGGAGACACACCGACACATATTTCCTTTCAATTTGGTTTTCTACTTGTTTTCTATCTTTTTAGTTAATTAACTGATTTTAATTCTCAGATTTTGCCACCTAATTCATTATTTCCAAAGATATGCACGTGGCACAGTAACAGTATCTTTAGCAGTAGCTTGGGACCTGACGGTAAATGTTTACTTTGTCTCTCTGAGATTTACTGATAGAAAACTTTGCAGAGAGAACAACACAGTATGAACAGTCTTCTCACAGGTACTGATAAAGAAACAAATATAGAGTTTCTCTTAATTTTGCTTCAGTTTGTTTTCTTTAATCTTGAGCTTCACATGTTAAGTTTACAGATGGTGAGCTTAAGTTGCCAGAATGTAATGTTCCTACAAAAATACAGGCTAAGTGTGTACCCGTGTTAGTGAAACTAATAAACAGTCATGAGTCTCTGCTTCTCACCTTCCGGTGTTACACTCTCAAGACTCCGGGCGGAACACACAGGTAAATGCAATTCCGCTTGCTACATCCCTTTTCTTTTACAAAGACAATGAACTATTCATAAGTTGAGAACTCAGTTTGCAACTGGAACAAAACTTAGACATGACATTTCTTTGTTGGACACCATTTTCTTCAAAAATGAAAATTCTGTCTTCCACTTACTTTTTTTTAGTGTTACTTTTAGTCATTTTTTCCATTTTGTTTCTCTTTTCCTTATTTTTTTTCTTTCCTTCCAAACAAGTAAACAGATCACAAAGCCATAACTCAAAATATTATCGCAGATGTTTTGCTCTGTTCTCTAACCAGTAAAGAAATCACAACATATAACTCAAAATGTCATCACAGATGGGGGGTTTTTTTTCTTTTGTCTTTCCTCTGACCAGTAAACAAATCACAACATATAACTCACACACTGCATACATAGTCCTTCAGATATCCAGGTTGTTGTACTACCCGTCCTGACCTGGTAGTGCTGTTTTGTGTGTTGTCTTTGCTCTGTGTCGGCACAGTAATGTTCTGTCCCTCAGGCTGGAGATGTGCTGACATGTCTTTTTTGACCTCCACAGCTCGCCTCAGATGGCGACGATTTCTTCTGAGGACTCTGCCGTTGTCCAACTCCACATCATAGGATCTGTTTCCCAGAGTGTTACACACTCTAGCTTTGGTCCATAAGTTGTGTGGTTCAAAAGGTTGGACTCGCACCAAGTCTCCTGGGTTTAATGTGTCCATGTCCTTCGCTGTCTTGTTGTAGTACTTTGTTTGTCTCTTTCTGTTTTTCATCAGTGCTAACTTGTTGTCAGTCACTTTGGGTTGCAACAATCTGTCTCCTATTGGGAGGAGTGTCCTCGTCCTCCTGCTTAACAGTCTCTGTGCAGGGCTGGTAGTTAAACCTTGTGGTGGGGTGTTTCTGTGGTCCAATAAGGCCAAATATGGATTTAGTGTCTCTTTCTGTTGTTTTACATCCACAGACCGACATATGTCACATGTAGCGATGTACTTTTTGTTGTGGTCGTTCATACCGTGCCAGTAGACACAGTCTCTAGCTCTCCTGAGGCACCCTTCTGTGCCGATGTGTGTTGAGTGAATTCGCTGTGTTATATCTGCCTGCAGTGCTTCTGGAATCACCACTCTCTCTCCCTTGAAGACCAATCCATGCTGTGTGCTCAGTTCATCCTGCAAAGATTGGAACTGGGTTATTTCAACAGGTACATCTTTCTTACAGGCCGGCCACCCCTTTTGTATTGTTTTTATCAGCGTTTGTAGTGTGTGGTCGGTTCTTGTCCCTGCCCGTATTCTGTCCATGCTTTCTGTTAAAACAGGTACATAGTCTACCATGTTGACACATTCTGTCTCCAGCTCCGTCTGGCTTTTGATGCTATCCTGCAGGTAGGCCCTACTCAGCGTATCAGCAAGTAGCATGTCGCGGCCTGGAACATATGTTATGGTTATATCATATTTTTGCAGCCTTAATAACATCCTTTGCAGTCTCTTAGGTGCATGTAACAGTGGCTTTTTAATAATGTTCTCGAGTGGCTTGTGGTCTGATTGCACTCTCACAAGACGACCATATGTATATTGGTGGAATTTCTCCATCCCAAACACAATAGCTAAACATTCCTTTTCAATTTGTGCATAACCTCTTTCAGTGAGCGTCAGTGCATGACTTGCAAATGCCACTGGTTTCCAATGTTGAGTCAGAGCTGCTCCCAGTTCTGTCTCGCTGGCATCACACTGCAGCGTCAGCTCTTCTTCAGGGCTGTAATATTTCAAAACTGGGACTTGTGTTCGTTTTTCTTTCAGTCTTTTAAATGCATCTTCCTGCATGTCTGTCCACTCCCATAGGCTGTCTCTGTGCGTCAGTTGTCTGAGAGGCTCACAGTCGTCTGACAGATGCTTGTAAAACTTTGATAAATAGTTGACCATTCCAACTAGTCTCTGCACCCCTTTTATGTCAGTTGGTGCTGGCATCTCTGTGATGGCCCGTACCTTCTCTGGGTCAGCTCTCAGCCCTTCTGCTGTGAGTAGATGTCCGATGTATGGTACTTCCTGTCTTCTAAGCTTGAGTTTTTCCACATTTAATTTGATGTTTCTCTCTCTGCAGCGTTCCAGGAAAAGTCTCAGGTTTCTGTCATGATCCATTTCTGCCAACTCAGTCGTCTCTCCTTTTCCAGTGATCAGGATGTCATCAGCAATGATGTATGTGCCTGGCAGGTTCTCTAACGCTTGCATCAGTTTGCGCTGAAAGACCTCTGGCGCTGGGCTGATCCCCATCGGCATTCTCAGCCAACGAAAGCGACCAAATGGTGTTGCGAATGTCGTGAGATGGCTTGACTCTTCTGTAAGCTTCACATGCCAAAAGCCATGTTTCACATCACAAACTGTGAAAACTTTCGCTCTTGACACATCTGGCAAGATGTCATCTATTGTTGGTAACGGGAAGTGACTACGCTTCAAAGCTTTTTTGAGTGGTCTTGGGTCAATACATATCCTGGGTTTGCCATTTGGCTTCTGCACTGTCACCATCCCACTGATCCAATCAGTACTACAATCCACTGGTGCTATTATTTGTCTTTCTGTAAGGCTCATCAGTTCCTCTTTCAGTGGTTTCATCATCGACACTGGGACTGTGCGTTTTGGCAGTTTGACGGGCTGCACTGTTGTGTCGATTTCCAGCTCATATTCACCTTGCAAACATCCATCTCCTGTAAACACATCCTGAAACTCAGTCTTTATCTCTTCCAACAACCATGCGTTTTTCTCTGATGGAGCTGTTGTCACTGAGCTGTCCAAAGCACAGATGTTATCATATTTAACTTGTATTAAATGGCCTGTATTTATATAGCGCTTTACTAGTCCCTAAGGACCCCAAAGCGCTTTACATATCCAGTCATCCACCCATTCACACACACATTCACACACTGGTGATGGCAAGCTACATTGTAGCCACAGCCACCCTGGGGCGCACTGACAGAGGCGAGGCTGCCGGACACTGGCGCCACCGGGCCCTCTGACCACCACCAGTAGGCAACGGGTGAAGTGTCTTGCCCAAGGACACAACGACCGAGACTGTCCAAGCCAGGGCTCGAACCGGCAACCTTCCGATTACAAGGCGAACGCCCAACTCTTGAGCCACGATCGCCCCTATTGTATTACCTTCATCGCTTCACTAGCTGTTCTCCCAAGTAGAGGTGGGGTGGCTGTAGCTCAGGTGGCAGAGCAGGTCAGCCACTAATCAGAAGGTCGGTGGTTCGATCCCAGGCTGCCTCCTGGCTGCATGCCAAATATCCTTGGGCAAGATACTAACCCCGTGTTTGCCTACTGGTGGTGGTCAGAGGGCCCGGTGGCGCCAGTGTCCGGCAGCCTCGCCTCTGTCAGTGCGCCCCAGGGCAGCTGTGGCTACAACGTAGCTTGCCATCGCCAGTGTGTGAATGTGTGTGTGAATGGGTGAATGACTGAATGTAGTGTGAAGCGCTTTGGGGTCCTTAGGGACTAGAAAAGCGCTATACAAATGCAGGCCATTTACCATTTTTTACCATTTACACTTTTTGTTTTTTCTTGGGTTTGTCAGCTTGACCTTACACTTTCCTAATGGACACAGCCTTGACTTATTGTACATCACAAGAACCTTGTCTGTGTGCTCCATTTTGATGTTCGGGTTCAACAAGTTGATGGGAATAACGTTGCAGGTTCCACTGCAGTCAACTTGAAACTTGACCAGGCTGTTGCCAATCATCATGCCTGCAAACAGCTGCTCTCGTTTTTTCATGTCTGATTCTCTGATGTGGTTCACTTCTACTGCAGTCTGTGTCATAGCTGTGACAGTCATTATGTCCTCACAGGAATCTGAGTCCTGCTCCGTCACTGTGTGGACCTTTTTTCCATTTTCACTCTGTCTGCTTTTACTCCTGCATGCTATAGCAAAATGATTTTCTTTGCCACATTTTTTGCATTTTTTTCCATATGCTGGGCATTTTGATTTGAGTCTTTCATGTGCTCTTCCACAAAATCTGCATGATATCTCTTTATCCAGTCTTTTTCTCTCTTTTTGTTTTACTGCATGCGGTTCCTCTACAGCCTGTCCCGCTATTGTTTTGTTGCATTCTCTTGAAATCTCCATTGCTCTACAAATATCTAGACATCTGTCTAATGTGAGGTTCTCTTCTCTGAGCAACCTTTCCCTCCAACTGGAGCTGTTCATGTCACAGACAATCCTGTCTCTGATCAGTGAGTCTTTTAATTGTTCAAAGTTGCAGGTGCTCGCCGGCATTCTCAGGTCCGTAACATATTTATCAATATTTTCTCCTGGAGCCTGATTGCATGCAAAAAATCTGTATCTCTCGACAGTCTCATTAACTTTGGGATTACAGTGTTCATCGATTTTTCTCATCAGCTCACTTACTGTTACCCTTGCCTCAGCTCCGATCAGCGTTCCACAGAGCTCCCTGCCCCGTTCCCTGATCAGATAGTAAAACAGCTTCACTCTCGCCTTTTCCTCAGCATCCGGCAGAGCTAGTTCCGTGTAGAGGGTAAACTCTTTTTTCCATGTTTTCCACGCTTTAGACAGGTTCACTGAATCCATACTCCACTGTGCTGGTGGCTTCAATCCATCCATCGTAGACGCCGCTGCGCTCTTCTCGTCAGCGTCTCACCTGCTGTCCTGAGCCGTTAGCACCTCCGAGGCTAACTAGCCTAGCTGGACGCGTCGATACCGTCCGCTCAATCTGTTGTCTTCAAAGCGCGGTGTGGATCACTCTAGACCCCGCTGCCACCATGTTTCATCTTGTTCTCTCTATAAACTTCACAAGATGCTCGGTTGAACTTTCCCTCCTCCGAGGTAAACTTTTATTAAACTCTTAATAAACAGTCATGAGTCTCTGCTTCTCACCTTCCGGTGTTACACTCTCAATACTCCGGGCGGAACACACAGGTAAATGCAGTTCCCCTTGCTACAAACACAAATGATTAAAACTCCTAAAACTAAGTAGATTATGTTTCTCTAAAATATGAGAATGATGCCAGGGCTGCACTATTTTGCATAAAATGAGAATCACAATTTTTTTGCTTAGAATTGAGATCACGATTCTCTCACGATTTTCTTTTCCAATATAAATATTTATTGCACTTACTCCGTAATTTCTTTGTGCCTGGGGGAGTTTGACGGGTATGGGGAAGTGCTGTATAAGGTTCCCGTTATTGATGTTTGGGTGGTTGGCGGGGACGGATTTTCTCTTGTCACTTTCTTGGCCTTTACAGCTTTGTTATATTGCACTTTATGGTTGTAGAATGACCACTCGGTAGCTTTCTTGTAACGCTGCTTTATTGAACGTGTATCCAGCATGGGCTATAACAGCACAACAACGTGTGTGACAGCTAAGACATAGAACAGGATATAGACAGCCCCCTGCCACAGAGCAGGTCCTAGTGGCGTAAAGCCATAAAGCCCAGTACATGACATCTCCCCCCTTTTCATGTTATGTCCAATAACAAACCCCAAATAGAACAGCAATGACACAATGATAATAATAATAATAATAATAATAATGGATTGGATTTATATAGCGCTTTTCAAGGCACCCAAAGCGCTTTACAATACCACTATTCATTCACTCTCACATTCATACACTGGTGGAGGCAGCTACAGTTGTAGCCACAGCTGCCCTGGGGCAGACTGACAGAAGCGAGGCTGCCATATCGCGCCATCGGCCCCTCTGGCCAACACCAGTAGGCAAGTAGGGTAAAGTGTCTTGCCCAGGGACACAACGACCAGGACAGAGAGCCCAGGGATTGAACCGGCGACCTTTCGGTTACAGATGCGATTCCCAACCCCCTGAGCCACGGTCGCTCGCATGATAACATGCGACACTATGATAGCCTCAGGGCAGTTCTCTTAGGGTCGAGCACAAATGGCATACTGTCAGCCTGAAGGGCAGTGTCCACAAAACAGGAGCCATGAAACACGGCAAACCTTTAAGGTAATTAATTCAACCAGGTAACAGCAGTATTGGGTGCAGCTGAAAACATAAGTGCAAAACAGCAACAATACAACATTCCCACTCCCCAGTCCTTCCTTCTGTCCTATCACCCCAATGTCTATAGATCCAGCCTGCTGACTGGCTTGCGTACCCGGCCGCACCTCGTGCTTAGCAGAGTCGGTACGTCAGCGTGAGTGGGTGCGACTAGACTAGGGGCCAAATGTGGGGTCTCTGGAATGGATGCACCAGCGCACTGAGATGACGGCTCCTCAGCATCCACAGTGGGTGTTGGAAGGGGTTGTGGCGTAGCCCGTGGAGATGGTTCGAGGCGGAGATGGCGGCGGTTCCGTCGCAGCAATGCACCTTGGGGTGTGGCAACGAGATAGGACCTCGGAGTGACGCTCTCCTTGGAGATGATGGCCGGTGTTGCCCAAGCCTTCTCCTGGTCCAGCTTAGTTAGGACAGCATCCCCTGGATGAAGTGGAGGTAGGGGCTTAGCACCATGGCGGCGGTCGAAGTAGAATGCCTGCTCGGCCTTCTGACCAGCATCCCTTCGTTTAACTTCTCTTTTGTTTGGCCATTTAGGTAGAAGATTCTTCTCCAAGGTAGGCAGGGTTGTCCTGATCCTCCTCCCCATAAGAAGTTCCGCTGGGCTGAAGCCTGTAGTGGCACAGGGAGTAGACCTAAAGCACATTAGCGCTATCAGTGGGTCGTCGTGCTGGAGGATTTTCTTTGCAGTCTGTACTGCCCTCTCCGCGTGACCATTTCCCTGTGGGTGGTGGGGACTAGACGTTATGTGGGCGAAATCCATCTCTCTCGCGAAGGCCTGGAACTCAGAGCTGGAAAACTGAGGGCCATTGTCACTCACCACCACGTCAGGGATCCCAAACCTAGCAAAGGTCGACTTCAGTTTCTGAACAACTTGGCCGCTGGTCGTGGATGGTAGGTGAAGTATTTCCAGAAACGTGAGTAGTAGTCCGACACAACGAGATAATTATTCCGGTTGTGTTCACAGAGATCCAGGGCTATCCTTTGCCATGGACGATCTGGCAAAGGTGTGGAGATGAGCGGCTCCTTTGTCTGTGTTGGCCTCTGGGCCAGACATGTGTGGCACTGCAGCACTACATTCTTTAACTCAGTGGAGAGCCCCGGCCACCACACAGATGAATTAGCCCTATCCCTGCACTTGGTGAGGCCTTGGTGCCCTTCATGTAATTTGTGTAGAATGGCTGTTCTTTGTGACTTTGGAATGACGATTCTGCAGCCTCGTATAACCAGGCCGTCAGCCTCTGATAGCTCGTTTTTCACTTTCATGTACGCTTTAATGTGTTTCAGCGTGTTTCAGCCTCCGTGAGGCGTCTAGAGCAGTAGGCAACAGGTTTCCACTCTGCGCCATGAAGCTGAAGCAGCACAGCCCCAAGCCCGTAGCTACTAGCGTCGGCAGATACGGCTGTGAGTCTGTTGACATCATAGAAGGCGAGAACAGGTGCTGATGTAAGCGCTCTCTTTATGTTCTCGAAGGCTGCCTGCTGTGGGTGATCCCAGGTCCAACTGTTTTTGCTTTTAAGCAACTCGTACAGTGGCTGGCATATTGTGGCAAGAGCAGGAATATATCTGCCCAGGTAATTAACCATTCCTAGGATCCGTTTAAGCTCTTGCACATTTTCTGGTGACGGCAGCTGAAGAATGGCGCTCACTTTCTCAGGGTCTGGCCTGACCCAGAATGGTCGATCAGGTGCCCTAGGAAGCGAAGCTGGCTCTGTCTGAAGGAGCACTTCTCTCGGTTGAGCTTCAATCCTGCTAGCTCAATGCGCTGCAGCACCTTCTCAAGTCGAGTGTCATGTTGTTCCATGGTGGCCCATAGACCAGGATGTCATCCATAAAGACCTCCACACCTTCGAGCCCCTCTAAGGTCCCCAACATCTTTCGCTGAAAGATCTCTGGTGCACTCGTTATCCCAAAGGGCAGCCTCTTAAAGCAATACCTGCCAAATGGCGTGATGAATGTCGTTAGTTTGCAACTCTCGTGATGCAATGGGATCTGCCAAAATCCACTGGCTGCATCCAGCGAGGAGAAGACCGTTGCACCACTCAACCTGGACATCGTTTCCTCGGGGGTAGGCAAGATATAGTGCTCTCTTTTGACAGACTTATTCAGTTTTGTCAGATCAACGCAGATCCTGGCCTTTGCTGTGGTCTTCTTCAAGACAAGCACCATTGGGGCACACCATTCCGTAGGTTGGGTCACCCTCTCAATGACACCATGGTTCTCCATTCTTTTTAGTTCCTCCTTCACTTTCTGCAGCATGGGGAAAGGCACACGGCGTGCCGTATGCACCGCGTATGGCACAGCATCGTCCCTTAACTGAATTTTGACTGGCTCAGTTTTTAGTGTTCCGTGTTCACCGTAAAGTGGTTGGTTCCTGGTGGGTGTGATCGTTGCTTCATCAATTCTTCTCACCAGGTTCATCTGCACTGACAAGGAGCAGCTGAGAAGGTTGCTGACTCTGTGTCCACGAACCACATACACCTTGGACAGGTAGTCTTTGCCTTTATAACTTATTGTGGCTTTTAAGTAGCCGAGACATAACAGCTCTCCTCTGGGGCTATCTAGAGGGCGATCTGAAGGCTCTAGCGTTCTCTTATGAGCAAGAGTGTGCAACGTGTCCTCATTTATGATAGTGACATCTGCTCCTGTGTCAATCTTAAATTCTATTGGAGCAGAGTCTAGCAGTAACTGCACAGTCCATGCTTCACTATTTCTGTTTGCATTACACACTGAGCCTAGAAAATATGAGGCCTGCTCTCTTTTCTCTGTCTCTGTAACCTCATTCACTGATCTGGTGTTACGACACACCCTGGCCCAGTGTCCAATTTTTTGGCATCCATGGCAAACAGATTTTGCTGACGGGGACCTTTCATCCCTGGCATGCTGTATCTTCCCACATTTACTGCATTTTCTGTAACGCCCCGCCCATTTTGTTTTCGCGGGTAGCCTACCTTGCTGTTGTTGTGATTTCCAGTCCATGCTTTTCCGTTTATAACCGTACCTCCTGTACTGAGCCTCCCGCATCTCCCTGCAAGCTGACCTGCGCTGCGACCTCCTCTGACTGTCTGACGATCTGGTTCATTTGTGCCAATGTGAGGTCCTTCATCAGCTGTAGCCTGCGGGAGAGGTCCTTGTCTCGTATCCCGACCACAATACGATCGAGGTCCTTCATCAGCTGTAGCCTGCGGGAGAGGTCCTTGTCTCGTATCCCGACCACAATACGATCGCGGATATTTTCCTCTTTACATGCACCAAACTCACAGTGCTCTGAGAGGTCATACAGGGCTCGGATAAAACTCTCCGCCGTTTCGCCTGGCCGCTGGACTCGCTGGTGAAAACATGCTCTTTCATGTATAGTGTTCCGCTGCGGGGAAAAATACTCGTCGAACTTCCTCATTACGACGGCGAAGTTGTCACGACTTTCATCGGCGGCGAAGGTGAGTGACTTGTAAATGTTCTCTGCTTCATTTCCCATCGCGTAGATTAGGCAGCTCACCTGTACCTGTCCTTCGTCTTTGTGGAGTTTCGTTGCGATCCAGTAGCGCTCGAAACGCTGTTTCCAGTCGGGCCATTCTGTCGGCTTATCGAAGGGGAAGCCCGTCGGGGGATTAAACTTAGCCATTCTGCTGTTTTCTCCCCTATGGCGTTATTCGGCGATGGTCCGGGCCACTTCTGACACCATGTAGAATGACCACTCGGTAGCTTTCTTGTAACGCTGCTTTATTGAACGTGTATCCAGCATGGGTTATAACAGCACAACAACGTGTGTGACAGCTAAGACATAGAACAGGATATAGACAGCCCCCTGCCGCAGAGCAGGTCCTAGTGGCGTAAAGCCGTAAAGCCCAGTACATGACAATGGTGACGTTTAAAGTGGTTATACAAATTCGTAAAGTTAGCTTGCGGTGCTGCTACTATGGCAAAACACAGCTTGCAAATGATATCTTTTTGACTCTCATCTTCTTTGAAACCACAAACCTTCCACATGGAGAAACGAGAACCTTTTCTTGGAATTAATGTTACAGTGGGGTTGTCATTCTCACCACCATCAGAGCTTTTCCTCTGCACTCATTGTGGTTTCTCCCCTCCGGCAGTTTCTCTCACGTGCTCCTCGTTGTTTTTTCCCCTTCCAGCTGGCTTCTGTATCACGTGGTATAAGGCTCCGCCCTTGTCATTTGTTGAGCGTGAAGAGTGAGCGCTTGTTTTCATGCAGATTATGTCCCGGAGCAAAACGCGGTACAATCGTCATCTTTTTTTTTTCTTTTCTTACATCGTTGTCATTTGGAAATGAGATTGCACATAAGTATGAATTGAGATCGTGATTTTTCTAGCATTTAATTGTGCAGCCCTAAATGATGCCATCGGACAGATATGACATAGGCCACAGACCTTCAAAATAAAACAGGAAACATGAGACACAGACATGACAATACAAACTTGATAACATAAGACACTCAGCATGAAACACAAAGGGTGAGGAAACTTAAATACAGGGGAAGAAAATAAAAGAGAAATCTAAAGAACAAATGAACTTCGCTGACCTAAAGAACTTAAACAAACTCAAAACACTGGTTCAAAAGACCCAGGAACGTGACAAATGCATAAATAACTGAGCTGCTGAAGCAGGTATATAGTGCTGAATTAACTCAAAACGATTCAGATCAGCCTTGACCGTCTTAGCAATCTTCTTTAGATGCTTGTCCAATTTAAGACGTAAATCAAAAATTATTCCTAAAAACTTCTCATCTTACTAAGTGAGTTGAACAAGATGATAAAATCAGAAATACAGGCTTAAAATACCATCTGGTATTCATTGCATTACATATGTGTGTATATGTGTTAGTAGGATTAAAACATTCTGTGCTTATGTATGTCATTTTAATTACTGTCGCCTTTTTCTGAAACAAATCTGTTTACTACACCTTCTTGTTTCAGAAACACCTAAAGAGGAAAGTCTCTATTGTAGTCAGGCACAGCTAAATTCTGCTTGTGAGTTAACCTAGCAAACCACACTGTGTGTTGTTAACACCTTAAACATGTACCTCCTCATGCCAATTCCTCTATGATTTTTGACACCCGTATATGGAGGACAACAAGAGCCACGCACATCAAAATAAAGAATTCTGTGCTTAAATAATGAATTGTAGAATAAATTCTCCATTTGTAAAATAATTCCACATTAACATAGTGAGTTTCGAAATGTTTTTTAAAGTCCTCATTACCATCCTAGGGGAGCTAGGATGGTAATGAGGTGCTTGAAATGTTGTAGGTAGCTGAGTTTATACTGCTACCATTGAGACTGATCGGGACTCCGTCTTTGTGGATCTATGGAAGTCCATATATACAGGGTATAGCATCCCCTGGGTAAAGGTGGTGATGTGCAGGGGGGTCAGTGGTTTTTCCCTTTCAAGTTCTTGTAGGCAACTGATGAATTTCTTTTTGTAGTTGCTTCTGGGGTTTCACCTTGAAGCTTCATAGGTATTGTTGTCACTGAGGAGTTTAGTCATGTTTATTTGCTCTGCTACTTTTTGTCAGGGATAAAGTACAAATATATACTTTTTGTGTCCCAGCTGAGTAACAGGAGGAGAAGAGTCTGGTGGTGCAGCAGAGGAACAATTTCAGCCATTTGGACTCAGCTCAGCCACTACAGAGGAAACAATGACTTCAACACAAAAGGTGAGAAAAACATCACAGTTACACTGTTATTGAAACTGTGTGTACAGCTGGTTGGTTTTTAAAAACCTGCTAACAGCAGCTTTATCTTTTCCATCCTGGGCTCCTCCATATATACAGAATCTACATTCACAACCAAAAACCACAGAAGTTGCAAAAAAATACGAAGATCATATTTTCTCTACATACATTGAAACAACAAAATCATCAGTTGAACTCAAATTTTTTTCTGAAGTAAGAGTTTCTTTGATGATCAATATTTCTTCAATAATGTCATTTTCATTACAACTCTCATTGTAGCACGTCATTGTAATGTGATACTATCACCAGAAGGTGGTGGTAACACACCAACAATGTGTTTTTTTGACATGTTTGATTCCACCAATGGAGGGAGTTTCAGTTTGTTCCACGACTGCATTTCACTCACTGCCTCTGTTTGTATCTCTGTCACTGCAGGACCAACATGGAGCAAGAAGTCAGCGCTCTCAGGAGGCTGACAAATCTCACAGAAGAAAAGGAGAGAAAACCTACAGCTGTGATGAGTGTGGGAAGGATTTTACCCGGGCTGAACACTTAAAACGACACCAAATCATCCACAGTGGAGTTAAACCTTACAGCTGTGAGTTGTGTGGAAAGTGTTTTACCCAGGCTGGGGGCTTAAAACGACACCAAATCATCCACAGTGGAGTTAAACCTTACAGCTGTGAGTTTTGTGGAAAGTCTTTTACCCAGGCTGGGGGCTTAAAACGACACCAAATCATCCACAGTGGAGTTAAACCTTACAGCTGTGAGTTGTGTGGGAAGGATTTTACCTGGGCTCTAAGCCTGAAAACACACCAAGTCATCCACAGTGGAGTTAAAGCGTACCTCTGTGAGTTGTGTGGAAAGTCTTTTACCCAGGCTGGAACCTTAAAAACACACCAACTCATCCACAGTGGATTTAAACCTTACAGCTGTGAGTTGTGTGGGAAGGATTTTACCTGGGCTCTAAGCCTGAAAAAACACCAAGTCATCCACAGTGGATTTAAATAGGGCTGGGTATCGTCACTGATTTCTAGAATCGATTCAATTCCGATTCACAAGGTCCCAAATCGATTCGATCCACGATTCGATTTAATTCGATTCGATTCGATTTAAATCTGGGAAATTTTGACAGTCAGAAGTATAATTCAGATCAGAACATTTACATATTTTTGTATTAGGGCTGGGTATCGTCACTGATTTCTAGAATCGATTCAATTCCGATTCACAAGGTCCCAAATCGATTCGATCCACGATTCGATTTAATTCGATTCGATTCGATTTAAATCTGGGAAATTTTGACAGTCAGAAGTATGATTCAGATCAGAACATTTACATATTTTTGTATCTATAAAAAGGAAGCTGACACTCGCAAGACTTTATCCAAGGTGTGAGCATCACAGCAGATGCCTTTGTGTCAAAGTAGCTGAAGATAAAACACAGAAAAACATGAAGGTGATTTTCCTGGCCTGGGATTTTATAAAAATATTCTGCAGTACATCAAAAACGAAAGAAAACCATTAATTAATGAACATTACCTCTGACGTTACAGCGGTTTTATTAGACACACGGCTAAGCATTTTGCATTTTGAATAATATTAAAAAGTTTAAATTTGTTCAGTATTGAACAGCAGAAATGAGGTTTTCTTTTCGGAAGAATGTAAAAGGGAAAAAAACAGCGGCCGACAGCGCTGTAAACAACAGTAGACTTGTGCATAACAAGCAAGCGAATAATGAAGAAAGCGAAACTGTTCGAGAGAGAAAGAGAGGGTGGGAGGGAGAGAGGGGGAGGGAGAGAGGGAGAGAGAGAGAGAGAGCTGCGCATCGCAATGGAAGCAAAACAGTAAAAGAGTGAATTCATGACGATGTTTATGTGAAGCGTTTGGATCTTCTTTAGCTGCTGGTTCGGTCAATATTGTTTGGAGAGAGATCAAACTAACAGCTTTAGAATCAGCGCATAAAGGGCGTGAACACAAAGCGCGGACCCGCCGACAGATCAGAATCAGCGAGCTGTCGGCTTTCAGCCCCGACTGTGAGAAAGGCGACATCTAACTGATTCTGATCCGCGGGTCGCGCTGTGTGTTTAAGTCTATGTGCAGAATCCCTGTACCTGCTCTCATTTACTGTTTGGTGGTTCTTGAAATTTTGTGAGATGTCACCAGAGATTCTGGCATTTCGGACAAAATAAATTTATATTAAAAAATCGATTCAGGATTTTAATGAATCGATTTTACGTTATCCAAGCCAGAATCGATTTTAATCGATGAATCGATTATAAAAACCCACCCCTAGATTTAAAGCGTACATCTGTGAGTTGTGTGGAAAGTCTTTTACCCAGGCTGGAACCTTAAAAACACACCAACTCATCCACAGTGGATTTAAACCTTACAGCTGTGAGTTGTGTGGGAAGGATTTTACCTGGGCTCTAAGCCTGAAAAAACACCAAGTCAACCTCCAATCATCAACGGGACCTAAAAACACATCAACGTAGACACACTGGAGACAAAATGAACTACTGCAAAGAATGTGGGAGAGGCTTCCACACACCAAGTACATTAAAAATACATGAACTCTTCCACAGTGGGGTCAAAAAGCACATCTGTGACCAGTGTGGGTCATCCTTCACCACTGGACGTGGGCTCAATGAAAAAGCATAAGGGAGTCCACACAGGAGAGACACCATACAAGTGCAGACACTGTGACAAAAGCTGGTCACAATCAGGTCATCGTAACAAACATGAACGTACACACATGGAAGTGAACTTCAGCTGTGACCAGTGTGACAAGAGTTTCAGGAATCTCAGTTCATACTCCGAACACAAACGATCCCATGCTGTAAATAAACTGTTTCACTGTTACCAGTGTGCAAAAACATTCACTTCATTATCTGCTCTGTGCAAACATCAGCCTGATCATGCAGGACTGAAATCACTGGATCACAATGAATCTGAAGAGAGAGAAAGATCCTCTTCTGGTTTCAGGGTCAGACTTAAAAGCCTTGAGATCAGGCTCCACAGAGTTCAGATGGAATCTCCTGTAAAGAGTGTCAGCTGATGTCACACTTGGATCTGATGAGGTAGCTCTGATTTCTGGACCTGCAGTGAATAATCCTGAATGTTACATTTAGGAAGCTGCATGTATAGATATGTATATCAAGTTTATTTTTTTTCCTTTGAGGGATTTTAATTCTCTAAAATGTTATCCCTGTTACATTTTAATCTTTGTTCCCTTAGGACACAGTAGTGTTTAGTAGTTGTATTCATTTTGTGTTACCTAAGTTAAATTTCAATCCTTCATTCATATTTAATCTTTTGCTGAGGTAAAATCTTCTCTTAAGTAATTTTTTCCCAAAACTACAAATGTTTTCACAGCAGTTGCTCTTAAAACTTCCAAAATGAACTAAATCTGTCCAAAAGCTTTGAAACAACACCTGCTGTGACTTTATGTCCAGAAAAAATAAAATCAATCTAACCTGGTTTTGGGCTGTACTTCCATGTAATACCAGTTTGTACCTGAAGATGAAGCAGTGAGTCAGTGTAACCTATATTTAATTAGGCAAAGACCACATTCGTGTTCACAGTGGCAGCAAAGAAATGTTGAAAGTTAAAAACAGCAGCATACATCAGGACCAATTTAAAGATCACAGGTGACTACTTTTACTTAATTCAAATTCCTTCAAGTTTTGGCTCCTCCATTCACTTTAGTGTATTTACTGTATCCTTGAAGTCCACATGTTGTTTTTTTAATGAATTCATTTTGATCCACATGTTCTGCAGCTGTTTCCCTGTTGATTTGAAGTTTGTATTATGAAATCTTGATAATATTAAAGTGTTACTTATATTTGATGAAGTCTGTGTAAATTTTTTCTTATTAAACAGTTTGGTGTTAAAATGAAGAAATGGGTCTCACAACAAGTAGTTTGAGCCATGATTTCAGATTCAAACTAATTTAACTGTTTTCAGTGGTACATGTGGAGGAGGCGACTTGGCTGTTCTCCACTCACACAGAACAGGGTTCCTGCAGCTCATTAAAAACTCTGAAATGATCTTCAAGGACCAAAATATTTGATTTTTCTCAAAAATGTGCTGTGGGCATGACGCTTTTAGAGCGTGTGTTTAAGATGCATTGTGATTAACATCTCACACATTCCAATAAAGCAGATGTTCCTGCATTGCAACAGCGCTTTGCAGATGTGTTCTCCCCCTTGCCCGTGTGCACGACTCTCATGGAGCACCACTTTGAAACGCAGCTGATTGGCAGATTCCCTTGTCTGCAGAGTCCAAAGACAAAAACGGCCTCCTCCACTCTGTGTGGTTCGTACCAATTCGTCACACTTCCGTTTGGCTTGTTGGAAGCCCCGGCCAGTTTTCAGCACTTCCTGTAGCGATAGCTGCGTCCTCACACTGCATATGCTGTTTCTTACCTGGATGATGTCATCATTCATAGTGATACCTCAGTGGAGCATGTGCAGTGGTTGGTCACAGTCCTGGATTCCCTGAGGCAGGCAGTGCTGATGGCAAACCCGAAGAAGTGTGTGGTTGGAGGGAGGTAGGTACAGAGTTTTTTGGTACAATTTTGAGACCCCATTTGGAGGCTGATTACACCACAGCGACATGATGAAGGCTGTCCCAATTCCAAATGCGGCCGGAAATGCGCACTTCATTTCCCCGGACTTGAAGGAGTCAGGTGTATCATTCGTGGACTACAGGAGGAATGCTGACCCACATCCACCCATCGCTGTGGAGCGTGTGAGCAGCTTCAAGTTCCTGGGAGTCCACATCTCCGAGGATCTCACCTGGACGACCAACTGCTCCAAGCTGGTCAAGAAGGCTCACAGGCGCCTCGTCTTCTTGAGGACTCTGAGGAAGAACCACCTGTCCTCAGACATCCTGGTGAACTTCTATCGCTGCACCATCGAGAGCATCCTGACCAACTGTATAACAGTCTGGTACGGGAACTGCTCTGCCTCGGACCGGAAGGCGTTGCAGAGGGTCGTGAAAACTGCCCAGCGCATCGCCGGAGGACCACTTCCTGCCATAAATGACATCTACAGGAAGCGGTGTCTGAAAAGGGCTGGGAAAATCATCAAAGACCCCAGTCACCCATCACATGGACTCTTCACCCTCCTGCCCTCTGGGAGGCGCTACAGGAGCCTCCGGACTAAGACCACCAGGTACCGGAACAGCTTCTTCCCCACAGCTGTCAGACTCCTGAACTCTGCCTCCTGACATCTGACCCACGTTAACACATGGACTGAACATACACACACCCACAATGGACAACTGTACCCTCAAACACACAATAATAACATGGACTGAACCACCACTCACAACCACTAGCACTTTATATAGCCTCTGTAGGAATTATATCTCACTTATCTTAACTGCACTACTGTATAGCTCTGTGTAAATAATCATTCTGTACATTCGATAATTTTTAACCCTACAACTGTTTGCAGCTTGCATAGTTCCCATTTCTGTATAGCTGTATATCTCAAATTTCTGTAAAGTTGTTTATTTCATATTCTGTATAGTTTTTCATATTTATATCCTGTACATAGCTTGTACTCACTACAGCCTGTACATACTTATAGTTATAGAATATTCACAACATACTTCATACCGTGTACATTATAACATAATAGACCCATTTCTGTAATATACTCACATATCTATATTATTGCTAATATATATTGTAATATATCTATATCACTAAAGCACTTCTGGATGGATGCAAACTGCATTTCGTTGCCCTGTACCTGTGCATGTGCAATGACAATAAAGTTGAATTCTATTCTATTCTATTCATTCGTGGCGCAACATATCCCAGAATTCATAGCGCAGCCTTTACTGTGGCTAATAAAAAAAAGGCAGATGGCAGAAGCGTGGTGGCTGAAGAGTAAACTTTTGAGTATTGAATTTTTCAACCTCATCAGTTAATGCTGTCCATGCGGATATTATAGATTTGTAAATGATTACCTAACAATCTTGTCAACACAAAGTTCTTTATTGACAGGCAGTGGGGAGAGGGGACACCTGGGCAGTGTATTTACTCCATATAATCTGTTATCAACCTTTTCATCTTTTCTCATTACCTACAGCTGCCTCCACTTCTGTTGGGCTTAGGCTACTCACTAGGGCTGGGTATCATCACTGATTTCTATAATTGATTTGATTAAATTCAATTTTGACTCAGTAACTGTTTCAAAGTAACTGAGAATAAAACACAAAACAACAGCAAGCTAAGCATTTTTCAATTTGGCATAATTTTAAAAAAAAGTATTAAGCAGAAAAAATATAGCTTTCTTTAGGCCGGAGAGGAACAAAAGCTGCAGCTCAGAATCAGTTAGATGTTGACTTTCTGCCCCGACGGCGTGTCCGTGTTCATGTCGTCGGGTGAGAAACACGACATGTCACTGATGCATCGGGTCCGCGCTTTGTGTTCACATCTTTGTGTGGAATCTGTTCACCTGCTCTCATTTATTGTTTGTTTGGTGGTCATTGTAATAGTTTCGTGAGCGCCTGGCGTTTCTGGCAAAATACATGGAATAAATGACTGAATGAATAAATGGAGCTGCTGCAGAAAAAGCACGATCTCCTCTAAGTTTATGCTCAGTCCTGGGTACATTCAGGAACAGCTGATCAGCTGATCTGAGAGACGTGGGCGCTTCATAGATACAGAGAAAAACCCAACAATCATATGACCCCCTATGAGCAAGCACTTTGGCGACAGTGGGAAGGAAAAACTCCCTTTTAACAGGAAGAAACCTCCAGCAGAACCAGGCTCAGGGAGGGGCGGCCATCTGCTGCGACCGGTTGGGGTGAGAGAAGGAAGGCAGGATAAAAGACATGCTGTGGAAGAGAGACAGAGGTTAATAACAGATATGATTCAATGCAGAGAGGTCTATTAACACATAGTGAGTGAGAAAGGTGACTGGAAAGGAAAAACTCATCATCATGGGAATCCCCGGCAGCCTACATCTATTGAAGCATAACTAAGGGAGGATTCAGGGTCACCTGGTCCAGCCCTAACTATATGCTTTAGCAAAAAGGAAAGTTTTAAGCCTAATCTTAAAAGTAGAGATAGTGTCTGTCTCCCAAATCCAAACTGGAAGCTGGTTCCACAGAAGAGAGGCCTGAACACTGAAGGCTCTGCCTCCCACCAGTGTGTGAATGTGTGTGTGAATGGGTGGATGACTGGATATGTAAAGCGCTTTGGGGTCCTTAGGGACTAGTAAAGCGCTATATAAATACAGGCCATTTACCATTTACCATTCTACTTTTAAATACTCTATGAAAAACAAGTAGTTCTGCAGAGCGAGAGCGAAGTGCTCTAATAGGGTGATATGGTACTACAAGGTCATTAAGATAACATGGGGCCTGATTATTTAAGACCTTGTATGTGAGGAGCAGGATTTTGAATTAAATTCTGGATTTAACAGGAAGCCAATGAAGGGAAGCCAAAACAGAAGAAATCTCTCTCTTTCTAGTCCCTGTCAGGACTCTTGCTGCAGCATTTTGGATTAGCTGAAGGCTTTTCAGTGAGTTTTTTGGACATCCTGATAATAATGAATTACAGTAGTCCAGCCTGGAAGTAATAAATGCATGAACTAGTTTTTCAGCGTCACTCTGAGACAGGATATTTCTAATTTTAGAGATGTTGCGCAAATGGAAGAACGCAGTCTTACATATTTTTTTAATATGTGCGTTGAAGGACATGTCCTGGTCAAAAGTGACTCCAAGGTTCATCACAGTGTTACTTGAGGCCAAGGTAATGCCATCCAGCGTAAGAATCTGCTTAGATACCATAGTTCTAAGATTTTCAGGGCTGAGTACAATAACCTCAGTTTTATCTGAATTAAGAAGCAGAAAGTTAGCGGCCATCCAGGTCTTTA
This sequence comes from Diplotaxodon limnothrissa, assembly GCF_057381915.1. NCBI lineage: Eukaryota > Metazoa > Chordata > Actinopteri > Cichliformes > Cichlidae > Diplotaxodon > Diplotaxodon limnothrissa. The sequence continues at coordinate 24,756,696 of NC_140598.1, read as the reverse complement.
TGTCTTTAAGACATTCCTGCAGTTTAACTAATTGGTATGTGTTATCTGGCTTCATAGATAGACAGAGCTGGGTGTCATCTGCATACCAGTGAAAATGTATAGAATAGAATAATCCTTTAATTGTCCCACAAGGGGAAATTTGATATGCTATGTCTTCTAATGAAACTGCCTAAGGGAAGCATGTATAATGTAAACAGAATTGGTCCTAGCACTGAACTCTGTGGAACACCATAATTAACCTCAGTGTGTGAAGAGGACTCTCCATTTACATGTACAAATTGGAGTCTATTAGATAGATATGATACAAACCACTGCAGCGCAGTACCTGTAATACCTACAGCATGTTCTAATCGCTCTGATAGGATATTATGGTCAACATTATCGAACGCTGCACTGAGGTCTAGCAGGACAAGCACAGGGATGAGTCCACTGTCAGAGGCCATAAGAAGATCATTTGTAACCTTCACTAAAGCTGTTTCTGTGCTGTGCTGAGCTCTGAAACCTGACTGAAACTCTTCAAATAAGCCATTCCTCTGCAGATGATCTGTTAGCTGTTTGACAACTACTCTTTCAAGGATTTTTGATATGAAAGGAAGGTTGGAGATTGGCCTATAATTAGCTAAGATTGCTGGGTCTAGAGATGCTTTTTAACCCTTTAGAGCCGGTCGGAGCGGACCCGCTCTGTTTTACGTAACTATTTTTAAATCCTGGTAGCTCTGCAACCACGTAAGTTAACGCAATAATATTTTTTGCATATGAAACCGGAGGAGTTGTACTTACATCTTATGCCATCAGCTTGTCCTAGGTCACAGTTTCCTTCCACATAAAGCTTTGCAAAAACTGCATAAAAAGCAATTGCAGCAACAAAAACATAATATTCCAGAAACACGCTTTGCCGATCCGATCAGCTGTTCATAACACTTCCTATGTTGGAACAGACGTCAGTGCGAACTTTTGCATGTCTGCCATTTCCTGCCCGAAACCGGAAGTGACGTCATTTTGCGGAAATGTTTTTTTTACCATCAGGGCCTCAGGGCCTATACTGCTCTTTTTAAAAGTTATGTTTGACTTCATGACTTTCTGTGTTGTTTCTGGGATGCTTAGGATTCATATTGCACTGCTGGAAATAGTTTATTTTGATGCATATGCTGCTTTTTTGCAAATTTGCAGTATAATATTTATTTTCGTTTTTTTTTTTTTGCAGTGTATAAAAATTGGTGTATTTCAAAAATAAAACTATGAAGACACTCAAAATAAATTTCCTGTGGTGGGAAACTATTTTGTGCAACTTTTTTGTATTTACAGCTTTGAGGGATAAGCCTCTTAAATTTCTCTAACTAGAAATATATGTTAAAAAAGCAAAAACGATTTTCAATTTTTTTTTGTAGTTTATTGCACTTTTTTGCAATTTATGTAATTACTATGCACTTAATGAATACATATTATTAAAATCTGGGCTATAATTGTTGTATTGATGTATAGCAACTTGAAATGCTCCCAAAAATGGCACTACGGCATGTAAAAATATAATATAAGCTCTGGCGGACTTGGTTCTATGGTAGGTCTTAAAGGGTTAAGTAAAGGTTTAACTACAGCCAGCTTGAAGGCCTGTGGTACATAGCTGATTATTAGAGATAGGTTGATCATATTTAAGATCGAAGAATTAATTAATGGCAGGACTTCTTTGAGCAGTTTTGTAGGAATGGGGTCTAAAAGACACATTGATGGTTTGGAGGAAGTAATTATTGAAGTTGACTCAGAAAGATCAATTGGAGAAAAACAGTCAAACTTAACATCAATGGTATTAAGAGTAGCTGTAGATAATATTACATCTGTGGGATGATTATTGGTAATTTTTTCTCTAATGATAAAAATTTTATTTGTGAAGAAGTTCATGAAGTCATTACTAGTTAGCGTTAAAGGGATGGTTGGCTCAACAGAGCTCTGACTTTTTGTCAGCCTGGCTACAGTGCTGAAGAGAAACCTGGTGTTGTTCTTATTTTCTTCAATCAGTGATGAATAGTAAGATGTTCTGGCTTTGTGGAGGGCTTTCTTATAAAGCAACAAACTATTTCTCCAGGCTAAATGATGATCCTCTAAATTTGTGACACGCCATTTCTTCTCCAGCTTACAAGTCATCTGCTTCATGCTACGTGTTTGAGAATTATACCACGGAGTCAGGTACTTCTGATTAGAGACCTTAGTTTTCACCGGAGCTACAGTATCCAGAGTCGTACGTAGTGAGGAGGTAAAATTATTAACAAGATAATCGACCTCTGTTGGAGTAGTATTCAGATAGCTACTCTGCTCTATGTTGGTACAGGGCATTGAAGATGATAACAGTGGGTGGATTATATTCTTAAACTTTCAGAAAGACATCTACTGTGATAAAATCTACTCTCCACTGCTGTGTAATCAATTATTGTAAATGTTATCAGGAAATGATCAGACAGGAGAGGGTTTTCAGGAAACACTGTTAAATGTTCAGTTTCTATGCCATATGTTGGTGGGTGGGTTCTTTTACATTTTGAGAGAAGCAAATTGAGTCTAATAACAGATTAAATGCCATGTTGAGGCTGTCATTTTTAGCATCTACATGGATGTTAAAATCACCCACAATAATTATTTTATCTGAGCTCAGAACTAAATCAGATAAAAAGCCTGAGAAATCAGACAGAAACTCTGTGTAAGGCCCAGGTGGACGATAGATGATAACAAGTAAGACTGGTTTCTGAGTTTTACAGCTGGGGTGGACAAGGTTAAGCATCAAGCTTTCAAATGAATTAAAAGTGTGTCTGGGTCTTTCATTAATTAATAGGCTGGTGTGAAAAATTGCTGCCACACCGCCCCCTCGGCCTGTGCTTCGAGATTTCTGGTGACTCGGGGAATGACTCGGGGATGTTGATTCATTTAAACTAGCATAATCATCCTGCTGCAACCAGGTTTCTGTGAGGCAGAGTAAATCAATTTGTTGATCAATTATTAAGTCATTGTGAAATGCACTATACACAGGTACTCACACACACAGATCTTTATCACCAGGTTCCACATTTATTTACAGTTTTCCGAGGTTATGACTGAACACAGTCTGACAGCTCTCGGTCCCAGCTGATTTCCCTCTCCCTCCGCTCCTCTCCGTCTCACTATAAAAAGGGAAGGAAACCATTATCAGTCCAAATCGCCGTCAGCTGTTCTCACCGGCATCTCCAGCACCGCCACGTTGAGCCCACTGCACCACTCCTCCCCTGCAGCCGCGCCCGGGACCACACCTCTGCCACAGTCATCTACTAACAGAGACTTGGAGGAGAGAGACCTAATATTTAATAATTAATCCACATTTCACTGTTTTACTCTTTGGTTCAGACGTGGATACTGTATTGTTCTTTCTTTGTGATTGTTTATGTTTAAGTTGTTTGTTGCTGGTTTTAGTTTGTTTTTTGTCTTTTTGGGAGCTGACACAGTCTCTATGGAGACGGGGTTTTTTTTTGGGGGGGGGGGGGGGTAGCAGGAACAGAGAAGCTGCAGAGAGGTGTGTAAGACTGCAACTCTGCTTCCTGGTCCCAACTCTGGATAGTCATATTTTGGGGGATTTAATAAATTTGTCTATATTTCTAGAAATGAGAGCTGCTCCATCCAAAGTGGGACGGATGCCGTCTCTCCTAATAAGACCAGGTTTCCTCCAGAAGGTTTGCCAATTATCTATGAAGACCACATCGTTTCTGGGACACCACTCAGACAGCCAGCAATTTAAGGAGAACATGCAGCTAAACATGTCATTCCTGGTCTGACTGCGGAGGGGACCAGAGAAAACTACAGAGTCCAACATTGTTTTGGCAAAGTTACACACCGATTCTATATTGATTTTAGTGACCTCCGATTGGCGTAACCAGGTGTCATTACTGCAATATGTCAGTAAACACTTTTAAAAGGGCTGATTCAGTGCTATGAAAGGGTTTAAAAATAGATTGGAAAACCTGTAAAACATTTTGCTTTTCCAGGAAGGTCATTCATTGACTGTGAACTCTCTTTTCAAGAATTTTGGAAAGAAAAGGTAGTTAGAAGATAGGCCTGTAATTTGCAAGATTCGTAGGATCAAGAACAGGTTTTTAATCAGGAGTTTGACTACAGCATGTTTACAATCTTTAGGGACTACACCTGACATCAAACTATGGTTTACCAGCTGGAGAACCAAAGGTCCAACTGTAGGTAACACCTCTTATAAGAGTCGAGGAGGGACAGCATCATTTGGAGACCCTGAAGGCTTAAAACGATCAACAGTTTCCTTTAACCCTTTAAAGCCGGTCGGAGCGGGCACGCTCCGTTTTGCATAACTATGTTTAAATCCCGGTAGCACTGGAACCATGAAAGCTAGCGCAATAATTTTTTTTGCATATGAAATGGGAGGAGTTGTACTTACATCTTATGCCATCAGCTTGTCCTCAGTCACAGTTTCCTTCCACATAAAGCTTTGCAAAAATTGCATAAAAAGCACTTGCAGCAACAAAAACATAATATTCCAGAAACAGGCTTTGCCGATCCGATCAGCTTTTCGTAACACTTCCCACGTCCATCAGCGCGAACTATCACATATGCGCCATGACCTGCCCAAAACCGGAAGTGACGTCATTTTCACAGAAATTTAGTTCTTTACCATCAGGGCCTTGTAAGCCTATACTGGTGTTTTTAAAAGTTATGTTTGACTTTATGACTTTCTGTGTCGTTTCTGGGATGCTTAGGATACATATTGCACTGCTGGAAATAGTTTATTTTGATGCATATGCTATTTTTTTTTGCAAATTTGCATTATAATACTTATTTTCGTTTTTTTTTTTTTGCAGTATATAAAAATTGGTGAATATCAAAAATAAAACTATGAAGACACTCATAGTCTTCATAGACAACTCTGTCGTTCAGCCACTAATTGGTGCTGCTCGGGGCTGTATCAAGACACGAGGACTAAACCCCAATTCAACCAGACCCAGAACTGATCTGGAATTAAAACTGGACTGCAACAGTTTAAAATCAGGACTACTTAGGATTTAACCAAGACAGAACCAGAATCAGAACTAGATGATAGTAGCACTAAAAATCATCATAGACCTCCACTACACTTTTTTTTTAATTCTACCAAAGTACACTATTTAGATTTTAGTGGACTTTCAAGATGGCGCCGAGTATGGCAGCCTCGTCGCGAGCTCCCCCAAGCAACAGCTTTTTTCTGTGTGTAATTTTACTTTTCCTTCATTTTTTCGCGAGTAGCACATGTCTCCTTGTGTACGACCGACAAACCTTACTGGACATAAAAGACGGTCTTTCTTATAACTTTCCGGAGTTCAAGTTTTGCAACACGGACGCTCCGTTTGCAGACCCCCATTCATCTCACCTGAGACGCCTTTGTTCTCTGGCCCTGGAGGCCGCAAACGCCGACGCAGAGGGAGAAGATCTGGCGTTCTGGTTCGACTGAGACGGCGCACTAACAGACCACCGTTACCCAGTTTATTACTGGCTAATGTGCAGTCTCTGGAGAACAAGCTGTGAGAGCTTCGGGCACGGATCTCATTCCAGCGAGAGATGCGGGACTGCTGCGTGATCTGCCTCACAGAAACCTGGCTATCGGACAAGGTACCGGACTCCGCAATACAACTACCGGGGTTCTCCGTGCATCGTGCGGACAGGTCACAGGATCTTACTGGGAAAAGCAGAGGCAGTGGTGTATGTTTCATGATCAACAACAGCTGGTGTGATTATGCGAACGTGCACCCGGTCAAATCCTTCTGCTCACCAGACCTGGAGTACCTGATGATTAAGTGCCGGCCATTCTGGCTACCGAGGGAATTTACAGCAGTGATTATTACAGCTGTTTACATTCCCCCACAAGCCGACACTGACCGAGCACTCAGGGAACTGTACAGCGCGATCAATAGTGAGGAAACCGCACACCCAGAGGCAGCGTTTATCACAGCAGGAGACTTTAATAAGGGAAACCTGAAGAAAGTCTCACCGAAACTCCACCAACACATCCATTTTAACACTCGTGGAGACCGGCTACTCGACCACTGTTACACCTCTTTCCGGGATGCATACAAAGCCCTCCCCCGCGCCCCATTCGGCCAATCAGATCACCGCTCCATCCTGCTCCTGCCCGCCTACAGGCAGAAGCTGAAACAGGAAGCTCCAACCCGGAGGGCGGTGCACTGTTGGACGGACCAATCGGAGTCTGCGCTGCGGGACTGTTTTGATCACGCGGACTGGGAAATGTTTCACGTGGCTGCTAGAGACATTGATGAGTACACAGACTCAGTCTGTGGATTTATCAGGAAATGCGTGGAAGATGTCGTCCCATCCAGAACAGTTAAATCCTTCCCAAATCAAAAACCCTGGATTAACGGAGATGTTCGCACGGCACTGGCGGCACGGAACACCGCCTTTGCCTCCGCGAACACATCGGACTACAAACACACACATTACCAACTCCGGAAGACGATCGAAGCAGCCAAATGTGAGTACAGGGACAGGGTGGAGCAACAGTTTGACAACCCTCGGAGTATGTGGCAGGGACTAAACACGATCACAGACTTTAGAGGGAAAACCAGCACACCGCAGACCACGGCCTCTCTGTGTGAGGATCTAAACGTATTCTACGCTAGATTCGACACAGCGAACACCATGAGACCGGACAGTGTGCGCACCGCGGATGACGTCAGTGCGCACACTGTGTCTGAGGAGGATGTGCGGAAGTGCTTCAGGAAGGTGAACGCACGCAAAGCTACTGGTCCGGACGGGATTCCCGGCCGCGTCCTCAAGTCATGCGGGGCTCAGCTGGCTGGAGTGTTCACACACATCTTCAACCTTTCCCTCTCTCTGTCTGTAGTCCCAGCCTGCTTCAAAATGGCCACCATCGTCCCTGTACCCAAATCCTCCACCATCTCCTCATTGAACGACTGGCGACCTGTAGCCCTGACCCCCATCGTGAGCAAATGCTTCGAGAAACTGGTCAGGGACTTCATCCGCTCTGCACTACCCGACTCACTGGACCCTCTACAGTTCGCATACCGCCACAACAGGTCCACTGATGATGCCATAGCCCTGACACTACATACTGCCCTGTCACACCTGGAGAAGAGAGACACGTATGTGAGAATGCTGTTTGTAGATTACAGCTCAGCATTCAATACCATCGTTCCCTCTGCAGCTGGATCCTTAGCTTCCTGTCTGACAGATGCCAAGTGGTCAGACTGGGCAGCATCACCTCATCCCCCATCACACTGAACACTGGTGCTCCACAGGGGTGTGTACTGAGCCCTCTCCTATACTCACTCTACACCTACGACTGCACAGCCACTAACAACTCCAACATCATTGTGAAGTTTGCGGACGACACTACAGTGGTGGGTCTTATCACCAACGGTGATGAGACGGCTTACAGGGAGGAGGTCAGCGCCCTGACCCACTGGTGTCAAGACAACCATCTCACCCTCAACGTTGCAAAGACAAAGGAGTTGATAGTGGACTTCCGGAGGTGCAGAGAAGTACACACCCCCATCACCATCAACGGCGCTGCTGTGGAGAGAGTGAGCAGCTTCCGGTTCCTTGGTGTACATCTGGCTGAGGATCTTACGTGGTCAGTACACACATACAAAACAGTGAAGAAGGAGCAGCAGCGCCTCTTCTTTCTCAGGAGACTGAAAAGATTCGGCATGAGCCCCCGCATCCTCAGGACCTTCTATCACTGTGCCATTGAGAGCATCCTCACTGGATGCATCACCACCTGGTATGGCAACAGCACCGCCTACAACTGCAAAGCTCTCCAGCGAGTAGTGCGGTGCTCTGAACGGATAATTGGAGGTGAGCTTCCCTCCCTCCAAGACATCTACAGGAAGCGGTGCCTGAGGAAAGCGGGGAGGATCATCAAGGACTCCAGTCACCCCAGCCATAAACTGTTCAGACTACTTCCATCAGGAAGGAGGTTCTGCAGCATCCGGTCCCGTACCAGCAGACTGAGAGACAGCTTCTTCCACCAGGCCATCAGACTGCTGAACACGTCATAGACACCTCAGCTTCACTACTGGAACTTCAACATTATGCACTACACCCCCTACACCCCATTATGCACTATCCCCCACCGATGTAGGAGCGGTGCTGAGCAGGATCAATGTCCAAAAGGCTGCAGGCCCTGATGGCATCCCCGGGCGTGTTCTCAGAGCGTGTTCTGGGGAGCTTGCAGGAGTGCTCACAGACATATTCAATCTGTCCTTGGCCCACGCTGTGGTACCGGCCTGCTTCAAATCCACCTCCATCGTCCCGATACCCAAAAACTCCAACCCATCTTGCCTCAATGATTACCGCCCAGTAGCACTCACCCCCATCATCACTAAGTGCTTAGAGCGACTGGTCCTAGCACACTTCAAATCCTGTCTCCCCCCCACCCTGGACCCCCACCAATTCGCATACCGCCAGAACAGGAGCACAGAGGATGCAGTCTCCATCGCAATGCACTCTGTCCTCTCACACCTGGACAACAACAACACCTACGCCAGAATGCTGTTTATAGACTTCAGTTCAGCATTCAATACAATCCACCCCTCACAACTCATCAGGAAACTGACAGACCTGGGCATCAGTTCCCTCATCTGCAAATGGTTACTGGACTTCCTGACCAACCGCCCCCAACACGTCCGGCTGGATAACCACTGCTCATCTACCATCACAATGAACACTGGTGTACCACAAGGCTGTGTGATGAGCCCTTTCCTCTACTCCCTCTTCACCCACGACTGCAGACCTGCTGATGGTTCCAACACCATCATTAAGTTTGCAGATGACACCACGGTGATTGGCCTCATCAGTGACAACGATGAGGCCGCCTACAGGGAGGAGGTGGATCGTCTGGCTGAGTGGTGCGACAGAAACAACCTGCTGCTTAACACCGAGAAGACCAAGGAGCTCATCGTGGACTACAGGAGGAATGCTGACCCACATCCACCCATCCACATTAAGGGGACGGCTGTGGAGCGTGTGAGCAGCTTCAAGTTCCTGGGAGTCCACATCTCCGAGGATCTCACCTGGACGACCAACTGCTCCAAGCTGGTCAAGAAGGCTCACCAGCGCCTCTTTTTCTTGAGGACTCTGAGGAAGAACCACCTGTCCTCAGACATCCTGGTGAACTTCTATCGCTGCACCATCGAGAGCATCCTGACCAACTGTATAACAGTCTGGTACGGGAACTGCTCTGCCTCGGACCGGAAGGCGTTGCAGAAGGTCGTGAAAACTGCCCAGCGCATCGCCGGAGCACCACTTCCTGCCATAAAAGACATCTACAGGAAGCGGTGTCTGAAAAGGGCTGGGAAAATCATCAAAGACCCCAGTCACCCATCGCATGGACTCTTCACCCTCCTGCCCTCTGGGAGGCGCCACAGGAGCCTCCGGACTAAGACCACCAGGTACCGGAACAGCTTCTTCCCCACAGCTGTCAGACTCCTGAACTCTGCCTCCTGACATCTGACCCACGTTAAACTCATGGACTGAACATACACACACCCACAATGGACAACTGTACCCTCAAACACACAATAATAACATGGACTGAACCACCACTCACAACCACTAGCACTTTATATAGCCTCTGTAGAAACTATCTACACCCTCACTTATCTTAACTGCACTACTGTATAGCTCTGTGTAAATAATCATTCTGTACATTCGATAATCTTTAATCCTACAACTGTTTACAACTTTCATAGTTCCCATTTCTGTATAGCTGTATATCTCAGATTTCTGTAAAGTTATTTATTTCATATTCTGTATAGTTTTTCATATTTATATCCTGTTCATATCCTGTACATAGCTTGTACTCACTACAGCCTGTACATACTTATAGTTATAGAATATTCACAACATACTTCATACCGTGTACATTATAACATACCATAATAGACCCATTTCTGTAATATACTCACATATCTATATTATTGCTAATATATATTGTAATATATCTATATCACTAAAGCACTTCTGGATGGATGCAAACTGCATTTCGTTGCCCTGTACCTGTGCATGTGCAATGACAATAAAGTTGAATTCTATTCTATTCTATTTCTACATACCGTACGGTAATGCCACTGTTTTGCACATGTCTCAACTCTGTATATTTTATTTTATTTATTTTATATATTCTATTTATTGTTTACTCTATTTAATTTGTAAAATATGTGTACACACACACACACACACACACACACACGTAGGAAAATATTTAGTATACACATCCAGAAATGCATATACTATTGTATACTGTATATATATTTATTAGTTTCAGATGTAGCCATTCTTGTATTTTGCTTGTTTACATTATTGTATTTTGCACACCTCTGTTGCTTGTGAACCTCCCACACAAGAATTTCACTCACATGTGCTGTACCAATGTACCTGCACATGTGATGTGACAATAAAAGTGATTTGATTTGATTTGAGAAAAGTTTATATAATTATTTAGCTGTGTTGTGCAAACAAGCCTGCATAACGTAATAAATATAGAATTTGAAAAATAACAAACCTAAAAAGAAACACTAGGTATGAGATACATGAGTACCTATTATACAGTGATACTTTTGGTAAACAACCATTTGACTACCATGTGTGTCTCACCTGCTCTTGTTCCATCTCTGTTCCGTCCTCATTCTCCATCTCTCTCCCTCTCTGTTTCTCTCTCTCTCTCGCTGTTCCTCTCTCTCCCTCTTTGTGCTGACAATCAAGCCAAACACCAACATCATCAAATATACAGTTGAAACCAGATATTTACATACTCTTCAGATAGGAGAGGAGAGATGCATCATTACAAACTGTTTCATCCTTTAAACCTAAACTCTGTGAACAGTTGACTGTTCGATGTGCTAAAGAACAGAAAACATTATTTCCCATCAGACCATGAGCAACATTCAGGCATGTAACACAGTAACACTTTTATTTTTTACATATTCAGCAGAAAGAGTTAGCTGTGTGCACTATAAAAAATTAAGAAGCGTAATTCATTTCTGCTTGGTTTCACATAAACTGTATTATTAAGGAACAATAAGTGGGGCTCACCTCAAAACAATCAGTATAAGATTTGACTGGAGAGTTTTAGGACAGAGCCAAACTTTTGGAACTGAAATAACAACTTTGAGCGGATCAGAGACTTGTTTTGATAACATTTCCCCCTAAAACAATAAACTGTCCTCACTATCACAACCACAGCAGGAACAAGACAGGATTCTGTGGTAGATTTTTTGCAATTTGTAGTAAATTGTGCACCACAGACTTTGTAATTTACATTTGTGTCACTCATTTAAATCTTCTTCTCCTGAAAGTGAAACTCTTACAAACACATTTGTCATAACTTCAGTCACAAACTGACACTGAGTCTCTTCAGTAAATCCAGCAGCTTTTTAACATCAAAAGACGTCTTTGAGCTGCTGCAGATGTTAGTAAATCTGACCCTAAAGGTTCCTTCTTCTTTAAAATTCAAACTTTGTAATGAAAGGATATTTTGAACAGGCTGTTCTCGTTTATATGACCTCCATAAAACAACAGGGTTAGAACACATTGTGACGAAGTAAGATGTTTGTTTTGTAGTCCATCTTCTGCACAATGTAGTTTCAACGGGCGGACATCCGGTGTCACATCGCTCCTCTCTTTCCCTGAGTCCTTAGCAAATCTCCTTCCCACGATTTTCATCGAGGCCAAGGAAAAGAGTTTAGGAAAAGGAGATAGGCGCTACTTTTGAAATAACACCCCACGTGGTTACCTTGTGACGCTGAGTCACGTGACCTCGCAGCAACAAATCACAGCAGAGCCGGAAAAGGGGGCGGAGCAAAGTGTCTGTGCAGGAGAGGAGAGTCGAGCAGAGAGAGCTGCTTTTTTATGAAATCAACGGGAACCACGTGGGTCTCTGCTCCCTCATCTGTTCCCTGTTTGGAAAGAGTTCCAGCTTCATCACGGTTCTTCTCTCGTTTTGTGGGCTCATCTAAAGGTAAGCACCGAGCTAACTTTAATACGGGTTCAGTTTATGTTGAGTTTAGCTCTGTTCAGAATAATAGATTGCTTGGGATACACTGGAGTTAGACACACTGTAGAGTTTGTGATTGCTTGCAACATTATGAAATGGCGGTTGCTAGGGGGTAAGAATACATATAGAAAAATAGTCTTGGAGTATGAACAAAAGGATGGGGTGCAGGGCAGGAGAACAGCCAACCCCAGGACAGGAAGCCACAGGTACAAGCCTGGGGGAGGGAAATCAGCCGTTAGAATAGGATTTCATAGGATAATCTCCAGATGCATCTGTATTTTATTTTCTTCCAGCGCAAATAAAGACGTCAGATAAAATAAAGACACTGTTTAGTCTTAATGTTTATTACGTATTATACACAAATGCAATAAGCAGCAGGTGCTATAGGCATCTGGAAGCACCTGTATATACAATTCTTACATGTGATTAACTAATAGTTACTCAGTGTCACTCTTTCTTTGCAAAACTAAGCAACTGAAAATAATCAATACTGCCTTAAAAGTGCACATATGTAATTGATATAATTACGTCACCACATCTGATTAGAGTAACATTAAGCAGTTTTATATTACACAGAACAACCACAACAGAGCCCTACAATTAATAACATCTAATATCAGCTAGTCTGACGATGAGCTGAACATCACTAATCATTACCGGTGCCTTTTTTGAGTCTCTCTGCTTTCCTCTCAATTTCTGTACATTATTTAAAAGTCTTAATAAAGTGAGATTTTCTCTATATTGGCAATGTACATCTCTGTTTAGAGCTGTTCGCACTAAAGTAAAAAGCACCATCACTTCATGCAGATACCCTTTCGGCGCCTGCTGCAGTCACAAGGCTGGAGCCGAACAAAAACACCCTGATAACGACTGTGTTTAATCTGTTCCTTCCCATTCCATGCAAGGCCACCTGGGTTGGCTGGAAGACTGTTTACTTAGCCTAGCAGGGCGAAGGACACTGTCACAGCTGAACTCTGGACACGCACACACATACATATACACTGATATGCACACACCCATCCCCCCTCCCTTTCCAAAGTTCTTCGATGCTTGTTCCCTCCAGAGGCGGAGGCAGACATTTGATACACCTGGGGCTTAGCCCTAAAGGGTAGTATGCATGTGGGATTGAGGGGGGGGTAGAAATGACTGAAAGATTAATAGCCCCTGTGTTGAGTTTTGTTCAAAAAGGAATGATGTCATGGTCCTGGGCCGTGTTGGCCCAGTATTCTTAGTTCTCTTGTATTTTTGTATTCAGTTCCCTGTTTAGGTTCTGTTTCCTGAGTTGCCCTGTTATGTTGTTCCCTGTGTGCTTTCCCTTTGTGACTCTCACCCCCTGTGTGCCCCTCTATGTATTCATGAGCCCTTGTCCCCTTTCGTGTTTTATTCCATGTTTTCCCCAGCCTGTTATGTCTGTGTTCTCCCCGTGCTCTCTCCTCCTGTCTGAACCTCTGTGTACTTCCTGTTTGACTCTGCCCGTCTCCCGTCAGTGTTATGTTCACCCCGCCCTGTCTCGTTATGGTTATCTGTGTCAGCTGTGTTCCCCGTGTGTTCCCACTTTCCTCGTTAACCCTCTGTGTATTTCTGTCTGCGTCTTCCTCTGTTCGGCGTCGCGTTCTCCCTCATGTTGTGTGTTACTCTCCCCGTGGTTCCTGGTACATCTCATGTTTAGTTTTTCCAGTTTAGTTCAGTACTGTTTTGTGTTTCACCTTTAAGCCAGCATTAAAACTGTGATCTTTAAGTTTATCCCCGTGTCTGTGAGTCTGCATCTTGGGTCCTTCTCCTGCCTGCCACACAGCGACCATGACAAATGACTTCATATAGGGAACAATATACATCACATATGCAGGACACCTTAAACTAGTTTTTTAATTAAATGGCCTGTATCTGAATAGTCCCCCCTAGGGGACTAGTAAACAGACCCCAAAGCGCCTAGACCCCAAAGCGCTTTACACACCCAGTCATCCACCCATTCACACACTGGTGGAGGCAATCTACAGTTGTAGCCACAGCTGCCCTGGGGCAGACTGACAGAAGCGAGGCTGCCATACCGCCTTCTGGCCAACATCAGTAGGCGGTAGGTGAAGTGTCTTGCCCAAGAACACAACAACCGAGTTGGAACAACTGGAATTAAAACTGGACTACAACAGTTTAAAATCAGGACTATTTAGGATTTAACCAAGACAGAACCAGAATCAGAACTAGATGATAGTAGCACTAAAAATCATCATAGACCTGCACTGCACTTTTTTTTTAATTCTACCAAAGATTGAGAAAAGTTTAGCTGTGTTGTGCAAACAAGCCTGCATAACTTAATAAATGTAGAATTTGAAAAATAACAAACCTAAAAAGAAACACTAGGTACGAGATACATGAGTACCTATGATACAGTGATACTTTTGGTAAACAACCATTTGACTACCATGTGTGTCTCACCTGCTCTTGTTCATCTCTGTTCTGTCCTCATTCTCCATCTCTCTCCCTCTCTCTCCCTCTCTCCCTCTCTGCTCCTCTTTCTCCCTCTTTGTTCTGACAATCAAGCCAAACACCAACATCATCAAATATACAGTTGAAACCAGATATTTACATACTCTTCAGATAAAAACAGATACACTTTTTAATTGTAACATCAAATCAGACTAAATTTCTTTAGATTGATGAATATAAAAAAACACATTTGTTAACTTTAAGAGTAAAGAGAGAAACTGTCTGTATTTCTTAATTGCAAATGGCACCAAATTGTATTCAAAATTGAGCCACACTTATGGAGCTCCACAATCCTTTTCCTGGTGTTTTGGTTGACATCTCTTGATTTTCCCATTTCAAAGAAACAGGCTCTGTGTTTTGCCTTATATACATCCAGAGCTGTGCCACCAATTTACTCACATGGACTCTACTAACCTATCAGAAGCTTCTTCAGCTCAGAATGGAATCGTCTGCAGTTTTCTTATTAATTAACAATAAACTTAGTGTATATGTACTCATAAATATGATGAAAGTGATAAAAAATAGACAGCTCTGTCTCTCTTTATTCTGACATTTAATTAATTCAAAAGATATTTCAATATTTATTTATACATAACAAAACAAGTTTACTCTAAATTGATGTTGTACAGTAAAAAAATGTTCTTCTGTTTTCCACAAAATGTATGTAAATATCTGGTTTAAACTGTGAATATACTGCTGTGTATTGAAGTTCCTCTTGTTTTGCATAGATATACTGAACAACATACAAAGCATAATATATAAAATAACATCTACCAGAGTTTTTTCTTTGAAAGAAGCCCCTTATATCCATTCTTATATTTCAGTACATAACTGAAACCGATTTATTTAGCCATGGAGCCATGGAGGAGCTGAATCAGAGTGCAGCCTGTTGCTTTTACAGTATAACACTTGTAATGAAAGTACAGTAACGATAATTAATGACAGAGCAGCCCGGGACGGCAAATTTGCTCAAACTATATAAAAGGTAGTCCCACTCCACCCGGTCGAATGGCCTTCTCAGCATCAAGTGACAGTAGGGCTTCAGGTGTAATCCTTTGAGGGAAGGTCATGAATTATGCTTAAGATGCGTCTAATGTTGAAGAAAGAGTGTCTGCCCTTGATAAAGCCGGTTTGGTCTGTGGAGATGATTGTTAGTAACACGACCTCTAAGCGCTGTGAAAAAATCTTTGCAAGAATTTTTGCATTGGTGTTTAGCAGTGAAATCGTCCAGTATGAGCTACATTTGAGAGGGTCTTTGTTCTTTTTAAGAATGAGTGAAAAAAACCCTTCTCTCATAGTTGGAGGGAGAGTGCCAGATGAATAAGACTCCAAAAAGACTGACAGCAGAAGTGGTGCAAGTTCGTTAGAAAATGTCTTTAAAAATCCATCTGGTCCAGGGGACTTGCCACTTTGCATTCCACCAATCGCCATCATGACCTCCTGGATAGAGAGGTCCCTTTCGAGTTCAGTAACCAGTTTTGGGTCAACTGTGGTTATACTGAGGTAACTAAGGAAACTGTCCATAGCAGACTCATCTTGGTGTGATTCTGCGGTATTATAAATAAGAGTAAAATTGTTGGAAGCAGGAGTTGATTTCTGCGTGGTCTGCATGCTTTAGGCCCTGTTCATCAGCTATTTCAGAGATGAACTGTTTGGATGACTTTTGACATATTTGATGTGCTAAGACACTGCCAATTCCCTCCTCATAGAAAGTACGTCTAGACTTTAGGATAGGTTGCTCCACTTGCTTTGTTGAAAAAAGATCAAATTTCATTTTGAGGGTCTGACGTTCTTTAAGGGTGCTTTCCGATGGTGAGTGACTGTAGTTTATATCTAACCGCAAAATATCATATAATAGCTGTTTCAAGTGCTCAGTATCAGCTTTTTTTCTTGCTACTGAAAATGAGATAATTTGACCCCGAAGATAGGCTTTCAGTGACTCCCATATGACTGAAAAAGACATCCCAGGGGTCTGGTTTGGTTCAAGAAAGTCTCTAATCTCAGATTTTCTAAAATTCATGAATGCTTCATTAGAGAGTAAAAGAGGATTAAAACTCCAGGGGCAGTATATGCGATTGGCACCAGGGATGTGCATTCTCATCACTAGGGGAGCATGGTCTGAAATAACAATAGATTGATAATTGCAAGTTTCAACCAGTGGAAGAGCATGTTTATCAATAAAAGAAAAAAATCTATCCGAGAGAATGTTTTGTGGACAGGAGAGTAGTAGGAGTATGCCCTTGATGAAAGGTTATGAAAACGCCAAAAGGCAACAATGCCGTGGGATTGGAAAAAGCATGTAATAATTTCTGCGGGTTTTGATTTAGGAGTATCCTTATTAGATCATTGGTCTAGGCTAGAAAGCACAGCTAAGATGAGATTGTGTGTTATCATACAGTGGGGCAAAAAAGTATTTAGTCAGCCACCGATTGTCATCATTTTAGGTGGGGGAACTTGCACAGAGGTCAGTAATTTGCACCAGAGGTACACTTCAACTGTGAGAGACAGAATGTGAAAGAAAAAAAAATCCATGAATTCACATGGTAGGATTTGTAAAGAATTTATTCGTAAATTAGGGTGGAAAATAAGTATTTGGTCACCTCAAACATGGAAAATCTCTGGCTCTCACAGAGCTGTAACGTCTTCTGTAAGACGCTTTTCTGTCCCCCACTCGTTACCTGTATGAATGGCACCTGTTTGAACTCATCATCTGTATAAAAGACACCTGTCCACAGTCTCAAACAGACTCCAAACTCCGCCATGGCCAAGACCAAAGAGCTTTCGAAGGACACCAGGAAAAGTATTGTAGACCTGCACCAGACTGGGAAGAGTGAATCTACAATAGGCAAGCAGCTTGGTGTGAAAAAATCAACTGTGGGAGCAATCATCAGAAAATGGAAGACATACAAGACCACTGATAATCTCCCACGATTTGGGGCTCCACGCAAGATCTCATCCCGTGGGGTCAAAATGATCATGAGAACGGTGAGCAAAGATCCCAGAATCACACGGGGGGACCTGGTGAATGACCTGCAGAGAGCTGGGACCAAAGTAACAAAGGTCACCATCAGTAACACACTACAACGGCAGGGAATCAAATCCCGCAGTGCCAGACGTGTTCCGCTGCTGAAGCCAGTGCATGTCCAGGCCCGTCTGAAGTTTGCCAGAGAGCACATGGATGATACAGCAGAGGATTGGGAGAATGTCATGTGGTCAGATGAAACCAAAGTAGAACTTTTTGGTATAAACTCAACTCGTCGTGTTTGGAGGACGAAGAATACTGAGTTGCATCCCAAGAACACCATACCTACTGTGAAGCATGGGGGTGGAAACATCATGCTATGGGGCTGTTTTTCTGCCAAGGGGACAGGACGACTGATCCGTGTTAAGGACAGAATGAATGGGGCCATGTATGGTGAGATTTTGAGCCAAAACCTCCTTCCATCAGTGAGAACTTTGAAGATGAAACGAGGCTGGGTCTTCCAACATGACAATGATCCAAAACACACCGCCCGGGCAACAAAGGAGTGGCTCCGTAAGAAGCATTTGAAAGTCCTGGAGTGGCCTAGCCAGTCTCCAGACCTCAACCCCATAGAAAATCTGTGGCGGGAGTTGAAAGTCTGTGTTGCTCGGCGACAGCCCCAAAACATCACTGCTCTCGAGAAGATCTGCATGGAGGAATGGGCCAAAATACCAGCTACTGTGTGTGCAAACCTGGTAAAGACCTATAGTAAACGTTTGACCTCTGTTATTGCCAACAAAGGTTATGTTACAAAGTATTGAGTTGTATTTTTGTTGTTGACCAAATACTTATTTTCCACCCTGATTTACGAATAAATTCTCTACAAATCCTACCATGTGGATTCATGGATTTTTCTTTCACATTCTGTCTCTCACAGTTGAAGTGTACCTCTGGTGCAAATTACTGACCTCTGTCATCATTTTAGGTGGGGGAACTTGCACAATTGGTGGCTGACTAAATACTTTTTTCCCCCACTGTATCTGCAATTTTTGAGAGTAAATTGACAAAGAAGTTTTCATCATCCCAGTTCGGAGCATAAATGCTGGCTAAAATTAGTCTGAGTCCATAAAGTTGGCCAGCAACAATAATATAACGGCCCATGGGATCAAATAAAATGCTTGATACAGCAAAAGGGATGCTTTTACCAATAAGGATATCCAATCCTCTTCAGAGTTAAAGTTGGAATGGAATGTTTGGCCAACCCAACTATTCTTCAGTCTATGTTGGTGTGCTATACAAAGGTGAGTCTCCTGCAGAAAAGATATGTCAGCGTTGAGATTTTTGAGGTGTATAAGAACCTTTTTGCGCTTAACAGGGTGATTCATAGACTTAATGTCCCAGCTTACAAAGTTGGCTGAATAACCAGTACGCTTCACCTGTTTGTTGACAGCAGCCATAGAGTTATCTAATCAGAGAACAACATTATGCATGAATATGCACCCCCAGACTCCGAAAGGAGAAAAAAAGAAGAAAGAAAGAAAATAGAAAAAATTCTGGCAGTGTCCCAAACCCTGTCACCATGTAGAACCCGGTGACCCTGAATCCCCATCTGAACAAGACCACACATTGGAATGCTGGCATTGGGGAAACACTAGGACCAAGAAAAAAAAACAAAAGACAAGAAACAAAACTGGCAGCTGCCTGGCTATCACTCCGAATGAAATAACATAGCACCTTAATAAACACCTTAAGTAGTGCAAACGTCATTTATCCAGCCTTAACATGATGTGGTATTAACGAAGTACTTACACTGTCCACTAGAGCTGGGCGATAGAACGATAACGATATCTATCGCGATATAACTTTTACTCGATAGAGAAATTAAACTATCGCGATAGACCTCGCCGCTCTTGTCTTAAAAAAAAAAAAAAAAAAAAAGAAAAGGTCAGCCAATCCAAATTAAGTAGCGCAGAGCCGAACCAATCACAGCCACAGGGTCACGTCGCGTGGCTTGTTACGTACAGCACAAGTGCCAAGCCGCACATTGTGTGTTTGTTTGGGAAGCAGCCAGCGACCGTAATGGAGGAAATGAGTGTGCCGACTAGAAAAATCAACCGAGCGTGACCGAAGGTTACCGAAGAGAAAACAGATGATGGTTCCAATGCCGGAGAGATTGTCGAACAGAAGAGCCATAGAAGTTCCGTAGTGTGAAGGTATTTCGGCTATTTCAAGTCTGACAAAAAACAGAGTAGCGTGCACTGTAAATTGTGCCGAAAGCAAGTCTGGAAATACAATAATGTCACGGCTGCACAGCAGTCGTGTGGTGAATTGAGAAAAGGATCCAAGATGCAGGCACTGACTGGGGTGCGAGTGAAAATTTATTTGCAGAGGTGATAAAGTGACAAAACAGGAAGAGCAGAGCGGGGAGTAAACAAACCTAAACTGGGAAAACTAAAGAACAAAACTTAAACCAGACACTCACGGGAGGAGGAGCGAAATGCACAAAGAGAGATGGCAGAGAGACGCAGAATGAATACCAGGTAACAGAATAATGCAGACTGACATGGAGTTAAACAGACGACGCGACAGAGAGCACAGGAAAACACAGGGCTTAAATACACGGGGAGTAATCAGGGAATGGGCCACAGGAGGGAGACACAGCTGGGAGCAATAAGGCTAACGAGACAGGGGAGAGGTAAAACTGAACACACTGACATGAGACATGAACTTTCAGAATAAAACAGGAAACTAACAGACACAGAGAACCAGACCGGACACTGAACTTGACAGGCAGACTCATGAGCAGACACAATAACACCATGGACAGACAGAGGGAACACAGAGAAGTGGAAGCAGGCAGGCAAAGAACAGAAACCTAACAAATGGCAAAATCACAACAGAATACACACTCTGAATGAACAAAAGCATAAGGAACACAAAACACTGAGTCCTCAGACTCAGGACCATGACAGTACCCCCCCTCAAGGGCTGGCACCAGACAGCCCAACAGAAACACAAAAACGGACCAAAGCCAAAAAAAACCCCCACGAACCAAAAAACAGAAAACGACCCGACCAGGGCGGGCGGTGGGGGTCCAGGACGGAGGGACAGGGGGCCGACCCGGAGGCCAAAACAGTTCAGTTCCGGGGGCCGACCGTGTGAAAGGCAGCAGCAGTGGGGCAGGTCCGGAGGCCGGCCACGCAGTAGGCAGTGGTGTGGAAACAGTCCTGGGGGCCGACCGTGCAGACGGCAACAGCGGCGTGGAAACAAGTCCGGAGGCCGGCCACGTGGAAGGTAGTGGCGGCGTTCAGGAGGGCGTTCAGGAGGGCGTCCACAGTGGCGGAGATGCCCAACAAGCGGCCTGGCAGATGACCGACGATGTGGAGGTGGTAGTAGGGGACCTGAAGGCTGCGTGGCCCCTGCAGCCCCAGGCGAAGCGGAGGCTGGACCAGACGAGGCGGAGGCGGAGGCTGGACCAGACGAAGCTGATGAGGATGATGAGGATGCGGAGGCTGGACCAGGCGAGGCTGAAGCAGAAGCGGAGGCTGGACCAGGCGAGGCTGATGAGTATGCTGGAGCCGGACCAGGCGAGGCTGATGAGGATGCTGGAGCCGGACCAGGCGATGCTGATGAGGATGCTGGAGCCGGACCAGACGAGGATGAAGCAGTGGCTGGACCAGACGAGGATGAAGCAGTGGCTGGACCAGACGAGGATGAAGCAGTGGCTGGACCAGACGAAGCAGCTGATGAGGATGAAGCAGTGGCTGGACCAGACGAAGCAGCTGATGAGGATGAAGCAGTGGCTGGACCAGACGAAGCAGCTGATGAGGATGCTGAGGCTGGACCAGACGAAGCAGCTGATGAGGATGCTGAGGCTGGACCAGGCGATGCTGAAGCAGATGCTGGACCAGATGCTGGACCAGGCGATGCTGAAGCAGATGCTGGACCAGGCGATGCTGATGAGGAAGCGGAAGCTGGACCAGGCGAGGGTGATGAGACTGCAGCTGGTGATGAGACTGCAGCTGGTGATGAGACTGCAGCTGAGGGCTGGACGGGCTCCTCAGGCCCCCCAGCTGACGAGGCAGAAGGCTGGACGGGCTCCTCGGGCCCCCCAGCTGACGAGGCAGAAGGCTGGACGGGCTCCTCGGGCCCCCCAGCTGACGAGGCAGATGGCTGGACGGGCTCCTCGGGCCCCCCAGCAAAAACAGTCTCAGAACCAGTGGGCACTAAAGCCCCTGGCACACACAGGACAGAACCAGCAGGTGCGGAGACCTCTGGCAGAGACAGAAAAGAACCAGCAGGCACACGGGCCTCTGGCAGGGACGGAACAGAACCAGCAGGCACACGGGCCTCTGGCAAACACATGGCAGACTGCAGCTGCACAGAGCATTGGGTCTGCTCAGGCAGCGACGGCCGGGTGTGGTCCTCAGCTGGCTTCTTAACCGCCAGGGGTCCTGAGTCTGCTGGGGGCTGAGACCCAGCCTCTGGGGAGGCCCTGGGGCGAGTAACAGTCTCTAAATTAGCCAGTTTCTGAGAAACTAGAGTGGTTTTAATGCATTTGTCTCTCCGCTCAAAATGGGTGCTAGGAACGAGATTCAAAATGGGTGGCACAGACACAGCCTCCAGTATGGAGGGAACGGGTGATCGGGCTAATGGCATAGATGCAGGCTGGGCTAATGAACTGGCTAAAGGCTGATGTACTGGTTGAAGTGAGACTGGAGTTGGTGGTGGAGTGGATGAAACACAGTCAGCTACTGTTATGGATGTTTTGAAAATGCCAACTTGTGAGAGGTCAGTTACCACGAAGGTAGGTAAACGCCGTGTACTGTCTTTACCCTCCCCATGAACGGCCCCAGAAAACACAGTCCCAGAAGCACCAGCGTCCTTAAAACTCACCACAGCTGGTCGCACAGGAGTCCCTGAATCCGGCTGTGGGGTGAAGCGTCGGTGGCGCGAATGTTTCCTCCCCACCGCTGACGGCTCCGACAGGCAGGGAAAAACCTCTGGGGGGTCGGGCCGTGAAACCTCCGGTGGGTGAATCTGAGACGGATGCTTTGTGGCGGTCGTAGTCCATTGTTGCTGGGCACAATTGGCTACTTCCCGAGCTTGCACCGCTTCCTGGGCTTTATGCAGCTCAGCGATTAAGTCTGTAAATCCCCGGACCTGGTGGAGATAGGGATTTCCGGCCAGGATTGCCTCAACGGCATTTATCCCCACAACTTTCGCTCGTGCATTGGAGGTGTGGGTTACCCAGTCCACCAGGCGTAGGGCACGTGTGAGGTCGCTCTCCCCGGCCAAGACCGCTGGATCCATCTTGTGGTCGCGTCGTACTGTCACGGCTGCACAGCAGTCGTGTGGTGAATTGAGAAAAGGATCCAAGATGCAGGCACTGACTGGGGTGCGAGTGAAAATTTATTTGCAGAGGTGATAAAGTGACAAAACAGGAAGAGCAGAGCGGGGAGTAAACAAACCTAAACTGGGAAAACTAAAGAACAAAACTTAAACCAGACACTCACGGGAGGAGGAGCGAAATGCACAAAGAGAGATGGCAGAGAGACGCAGAATGAATACCAGGTAACAGAATAATGCAGACTGGCATGGAGTTAAACAGACGACGCGACAGAGAGCACAGGAAAACACAGGGCTTAAATACACGGGGAGTAATCAGGGAATGGGCCACAGGAGGGAGACACAGCTGGGAGCAATAAGGCTAACGAGACAGGGGAGAGGTAAAATGGTAAATGGTAAATGGCCTGCATTTGTATAGCGCTTTACTCAGTCCCTAAGGACCCCAAAGCGCTTTACACTACATTCAGTCATTCACCCATTCACACACACATTCACACACTGGTGATGGCAAGCTACATTGTAGCCACAGCCACCCTGGGGCGCACTGACAGAGGCGAGGCTGCCGGACACTGGCGCCACCGGGCCCTCTGACCAAAACTGAACACACTGACATGAGACATGAACTTTCAGAATAAAACAGGAAACTAACAGACACAGAGAACCAGACCGGACACTGAACTTGACAGGCAGACTCATGAGCAGACACAATAACACCATGGACAGACAGAGGGAACACAGAGAAGTGGAAGCAGGCAGGCAAAGAACAGAAACCTAACAAATGGCAAAATCACAACAGAATACACACTCTGAATGAACAAAAGCATAAGGAACACAAAACACTGAGTCCTCAGACTCAGGACCATGACAAATAAACTGGTGCATGCGTCACACTGTGCGCCACGTTATTGTTTCGGTGAAATGAATTTCTACAATACTGTTACTGTTAATTCTACTCTCTGCAGTGTTTAAATGCTTACATATACACACAGTTACTGTCCCTCCACACATACGACTCGGTTCTGCTTCTATGCCCCAGCTTTGTTTACTTTTTCCCACCGAGGCTTCTAGACTTCTGATTGGCCAACATTTCTGCACGATTAGGAATCTAGCTCCACCTGCTGCTTTGGCAAGTTCATACCAGTGTTTTCCTTCATTTCTGCCTTTATGTGTGGACGGGATTATTTTTTAAAACGAAAACGGAAAATTTCCGTTTTCAAAAATACCCGTGTACGTGTGGACGTAGCCTCAGTCTCTGACTGGAAGCGCTAATTCGTCATTCAGCTTTTGTCAGACTAAAGTAACTGTTAAAACTGTTTGAAAAGCTAAGCTATACAACAAGGAGAGATTGAGAATTTCCTTTTAGTTCTCAGTTTATTTGATATTGACAAAAGTTAGTCAGTTTTGTCTGTTCTTCTGTAAAACAAACTAAGACTTATTTTTAGAATTAATATTTTGTTTCTAAGTGGAATTGACAATTTAGTAGTCTGTTTTGTTTGTTCTATTTTGAAACTTAAACACTTTAGCCGCTGCCTTTTGTGTAGTTTGCAATATTTGCCTTTATTTATCTGAAAAAGTCTCATGTTCCTTAAGTACATCTACCCTGTTGAACTTCATCCATCCATTCGCGTCCGCTTAATGGATGAACTTATTATGGGAAATAAATATTTAAATAAAAACAAGCTGCTGATTATTTCACATTTTACTTGTGAGCAACGGCACATTTAAATCTTACAAATATAGTTATTTGGCTTATATCGTGATATATATCGTTATCGCCTGGAATGAAAAAAACATATCGTGATATGAAAAAATCTTATATCGCCCAGCTCTACTGTCCACCAAACCCTGTGTCTTGCGAAGCCTCATCATCTGCGACTGGCTAGAAACAAGTCAGTCAGGAGGGGAACTTCACCCGGCAGTTTCACTTGGTAAGATGACGTTTTTCACGTACACCATTGCCTTCTCTGGATCCAGAAACTCCTTACTCTCGCCCCTAAAAGATATACGCAGTCTCTCTGGAAACATTATTCCATAGCGGACATCTTGACGCCCTCGAAGCAGGTTCCTCACGTCCTTAAAAGCAGAGCAAGCTATGGCAATGCTTGCGGTGTAATCAGGAAAGATGGCAACTGACCCCGCTCCCGGGCCTGCCGTAGCACAGTGACGCAGGCTTGGTAGTAATGGAGTTTGGCGATGATAACTTGAGGTTTCCCGTTAGATCTTCTGGGAGCAAGGTCTCTATGTGAGCGGTCCACCAGGATTTCTTCATCCAGTTGCAGAACATCTTTCAATAGAGTAGAAACTGAGCTGGTCGAGCTGGAACTGGCATCCTCCGCAACACCCACAATACGAATATTGCACCTCCGCATTCTTGACTCCATAGCTCCATTCTTTTCTTTTAAGCAAGCCAGCTCAGTCTGTAATCCTGCAGCCGTCTCTTGGAGGCTGACAACCTTGTCCGACCATAATGATAAACCCTCTTTCAGGTCGCTAGTAGCGGACTTGACGTTGTTAATTTCGGAGCGGACTGCTGCTGTGTTGTTAGCAATCTCCGTCTTAACTTCTCTTAGTTTGTACTTGAGGTAGTCGAAATCCTCTGCAAGCGGACTTGTCAGTACTCACCTGATAATCGTGGAGATATCATCTTTCAGAGAGGAGAGGATGTCCGATTTCAGACCTTCATACTCCATTGCGTTTCCTGACTGCGAGCTAGGCGACAAGCTAGGCGACAAGCTAGGCGACAAGCTGGGCGACAAGCTGGGCGACAAGCTGGGCGACAAGCTGGGCGACAAGCTGGGCGACAAGCTAGGCGACAAGCTAGGCGACAAGCTCCCACTTGCTTAAGTATAAGTATGCCGGCCCCTCGGGTTTAGATGCCCTTCCGGTTGTAACCACTGGTCCGTTTTTCCCCGTCGGTCACAGGTGTTAGGGGGAGTGATAGTTCGTTTAAATTATCCTTTAAAAGGGGCTTGGAATTGTTAAAATATAAGCTAGACAGGCGTGAGCCCAGTTCAACATGCCTTACTCCACTGTCGGCTCAGTAGCGCCCCCGAAGTCGGCGTACTTCAACAGCTCCTGAATGAAGTCTTCGGCTGCTCTCCTCGGTGTCTGTTCACAGTTTATTGTGATCACGTTGAGAGAAGGTTGAGAGGGTGTTTGGAAAAAAACACCAACTAATCATTAGCTCAGCATGCTGGGAGAAGTTGATGGTTTGCTCGCTTGTTCAATTATTTCCATTTTACTTTGACTGCAGATGTAACCAGACATATTCCAGCAGGATTTGTAAAAAGCATTTTAACAGACACAAAAAGCTGGAAAAGTCTTCATAGTCTTTTTTCTTTAGGTCACGAGCAGTTGTCTAAGCATTTCACTGCATATCGTACTGTGTATGACTGTGTATGTGACAAATAAAATTTGAATTTGATTTGAATTTGGTGAACCTCTCGGCTTGTGATTGGGAGCGTATGCTTCCGTCTACGATGACATTTGTACGTGCTGCTGAACCCTTTAAGGTTTAAGATTTAGGGCAGTGCTGCTGTCTGTTCACCTTGTTGACTCTTGAAACCGACGCCTTTGCTCTCGAACTGCATTTGTCTTCTGGGAGACATTGATTGTCCTCGAAGCTTGTTCTTTAGTGTAAGATATACATGGGGATGAAGCTGAATAATATTCAACCAAAACACAGGCTCGGTGTGGTTCCAATTATGTTAATCTATCATTTTGTTCTGGCCGCTGTGCCGTGGTGGACATTGATCCAGTTCCGTAGTCACCTGTAATAACAGACTGAGACAATATCATTTTCATCACTGCTCAATAACACTTTCCCTCTCTTATTCTTCTATCCACATTTTAACACATCTCTTTCCATCACTTCTTACAGACACACACAAACACACTTCTCTTTACTGCATTCCTCAGTTTCTACACACTTCATACTCCATGTTTTCTGTTCCATATTTCTGAAAGAGGAAAAAAAGAATCATGCAATCAAAACCTGGATCCCAGCCGTACTGGTGAGCTCAGTGCTCTTACTATAGTAAAGTGAGAAAGTGATATTTCTATAACTAATGTGATATGATTAAATATGTGATTAATACATGAGAAGAAAAATCTGCCTCCACAGCACCTACTGGCCAGTGGACACTCTTTCACTGATGAGGATGTACACATCCTGGACAGGGAGGAACGCAAGTTTGAGCGTGGCGTCAAGGAGGCCATCTACATGAGAAGGGAAAGATCATCTCTGAATCGCGGAGGGGGACTAAGGGGACATCTTTTGCCATCTTACAATGCTGTGATTGCAGCCATTCTCCAACTCTCTGTGAATGGTACTCATGGCCATTGACCAGTGGTCTTTGATCAGTGGTCATGAGAATTTACATAATTATGATGAAGGAACTGACCTACCAGCCCATTGTTCCTTCAGTGGTTCTAGTTACTGTTTATAAGATTGGGGAAACCTGCAGTCAGCTGAGACTGAAGAAGTCACTTGGATGAGTGACGAAACGTTTCTCCCACTGAAAACGCTACGTCCAGATGAACAGAATCAACTTTTCGAGATTTACTTACCTGGATGATTGAGCATGCATCAAGAAGAATTTAGAATGGATTACCTTGCTGAATCCTTTTAGACAAGGGACTTAGGACTTACTATCTAATCGTGTCCCACATAGATGATGTTCTCCAGTGCCCACTGTAATGTGGAGAAGCTCACTTTACGATTTTTTGATCAGTAACAAGACAGAACCAGACGTGGAAGCTGCGGGATGCTGGACGGGCTCAGCTGAACCTCTAGCTGTCATGGCAGGATGCTGGATGGGCTCGGCTGAACATCCAGCTGGCGTGGCAGGGCGAGCAGGTGCGAAAACCTCTGGCTGAGGCATGGCAGGTGACGGCATGGCAACCACAGACGGCAGGGCGGGCTCTCCAGAGCACTCAGCAGGAACTGATGGCGGAGCGGGAGCTGTGAAGTGCTGGAGTGGTTCGCCTGAACCCCCAGCAGACACTAGAAGAGTCTACACAAACTGCTCAATGACCCCCATGGAAGCAGCAACAGGCTCTTCGGGAGGTCCAGAGCAAAGTTAGTCCTCCAAATCAGCCTCTGGATCCAACCTGGCCTGGGTCTCAGTCCCACAGGGGCTTTGCTGAGCCTCACGGCTAGCATCTCCAGTGAAAACAGTCTTGAAGCCTGACTTCTTAGAAGCATGGGTCGTGGCATGATCAATACACAGAGATGCTAGATAATTGTGCAAAGGGATAAGATGTTCTGTGGAAGACTAGGGCAGTAACTTGTCAGTCTTAGTCCTTTCATGAACATGAACAGTCTCTTCATAACCGGGCCAATGAACTGGCAAATCTGTATTGATTTTAGCTTCCTCCTTAGAAAAAACACACGGAACACAGTCACCCACCTCATGCTGCTGTAAGCTGCGGTGATGACGTGGACACCGCCTCCTCCTGGAAGCCACGGTTGTGGAAGCTGGCGCTGTCATGGCTGAGGTGAATGTGGTGCTAGAAGCAGCCACTGGTTGTGTCAAGGAAAATGCAGCACTTGTCTGCTGCTGCGTCGACATGGACCTGGAGACAGGCGGGAGGCTCAACACGCCAACTTTAATTCCTGTATCTGGTGTAGGGAGAGCTGCATCACACAGGGGCTGGAGTGATCCAGTCTGCATGTTGAGGGGCTTGCTGCTTTGACGGTGAATGGGAAACTCCTCCAGTTGTAGCCAAAAAAAGTCTTTGTGATGCTCCGATAAGCGCTCCACAAAAAACAGGTTGGCAGCAATAATCCGACATAGCTGGACCCGAATAGATTCTTTCTCCACCTCCTCCCCTTGAGCAGAGAAGATAATCCAAAATCCATGGAGCTGTGTGACGTGGACACTGTTAAGCGTTCAAATATTGAGGAGGAATACAGGAGGGATTCAAAATCACAACACTTGTCCAGGAGGGTTAGATCAAATGATGATTTTAATAAACACACGTGTGGGGGGATGAACACTGTCACACACTCAGCGTCAATCTCCGCCCAATAATACACAAGCAGTTGTTTTTATAGCATCACGGTATTATTTATGATGCCCCCTCATGCGTCAAGCAGATACAACCCATATGGAAAAGAAATAGTAAAAACTTATATGATTTACTCATGAAAGTGGCCACTTTCATGAGTAAATCAAAATTATTATTTTGATAAATTTTGATAAATAAATAAATTCTCCATTTGTAAAATAATTTTAGAATTCCACATTAACAGAGTTTCGAAATGTTTTTTAAAAACCTCATTACATTTCAACCATTACCATCCTAGCTCCTCTAGGATGGTAATGAGGTGCTTGAAATGTTGTAGGTGGCTGAGTTTATACTGCTACCATTGAGACTGATCGGGACTCCGTCTTTGTGGATCTATGGAAGCTTCAAAGGTATTGTTGTCACTGAGGAGTTTAGTCATGTTTATTTGCTCTGCTTCTTTTTGTCAGGCATAAAATACATATATATATACTATACTATATACATATATATATCTTTTTGTGTCCCAGCTGAGTAACAGGAGAAGAGTCTGGTGGTGCAGCAGAGGAACAATTTCAGCCCTTTGGACTCAGCTCAGCCACTACAGAGGAAACAATGACTCCAACACAAAAGGTGAGAAGAACATCACAGTTACACTGTTATTGAAACTGTGTGTACAGCTGGTCGGTTTTTAAAAACCTGTTAACAGCAGCTTTATCTTTTCCATCCTGGGCTCCTCCATATGTACAGAATCTACATTCACAACTAAAAACCACAGAAGTTGCAAGAAAATACAAAGATCATATTTTCTCTACATACATTGAAACAACAATATCATCAGTTGAACTAATTTTTTTTTCTGAAGTAATAGAGATTCATTGATGATCAATATTTCTTCAATAGTGTCATTTTGTACAACTCTCATTGTAGCACATCATTGTAATGTGATACTATCACCAGAAGGTGGTGGTAACACACCTACAATGTGTTTTTTTGTCATGTCTGATTCCACCAATTTCAGTTTGTTCCACGACTGCATTTCACTCACTGCCTGTCTTTGTATCTCTGTCACTGCAGGACCAACATGGAGCAAGAAGTCAGCGCTCTCAGGAGGCCGACAAACCTCACAGAAGAAAGGGAGAGAAAACCTACAGCTGTGATGAGTGTGGGAAGGAATTTACCTTGGCTGGACACTTAAAACGACACCAAATCATCCACAGTGGAGTTAAAGCGTACAGTTGTGACTTGTGTGGAAAGTCTTTTACCCAGGCTGGAGACTTAAAAAGACACCAAATCATCCACAATGGATTTAAACCTTATAGCTGTGACTTGTGTGGAAAGTCTTTTTCCCAGGCTGGAGACTTAAAAAGACACCAAATCATCCACAGTGGAGTTAAACCTTACAACTGTGAGTTATGTGGAAAGTCTTTTACCTGGGCTGGAGACTTAAAAAGACACCACACCATCCACCGTGGAGTTAAACCTTACAGGTGTGAGTTTTGTGGAAAGTCTTTTACCTGGGCTGGAGACCTAAAAAAACACCAACTAATCCACAGTGGATTTAAAGCACACAGTTTTGAGTTGTGTGGTAAGGCTTTTGCTCTATATAGCAACTTACAGAGGCATCTAGTTACCCACTCTGGAATTAAAGTGTACAGCTGTGACTTGTGTGGAAAGTCTTTTAAATCTCCACATCAGCTGAAAAAACACCAACAGATCCACACAAGAAAGTAACTCTACAAGTGCAGTTACTGTGAGGTATGTATTTACACTCAACAAAAATATAAACGCAACACCTTTGTTTCTGCTCCGATTTGACATGGGATGGACATAAAGACCTAAAAGTCACTCCAGATACACAATATTACCATCCCTCCCAAACATTGTTCACAAATCAGTCTAAATGTGTGATAGTGAGCACTTCTGCTTTGCTGAGATAATCCATCCCACCTCACAGGTGTGCCACATCAGGATGCTGATCTGACATCGTGAGATATGTAGATAGATAGATATGTATATCAAGTTTATTATTTTTCCTTTTAGGGATTTTAATTCTCTAAAATGTTATCCCTGTTACATTTTATTCTTTGTTCCCATAGGACACAGTAGTGTTTAGTAGTTGTATTCATTTTATGTGTTACCTAAGTTAAATTTCAATCCTTCATATTTAATCTTTTGCTGTGGTAAAATCTTCTCTTAAATCATTTTCTCCCAAAACTGCAAATATTTTCACAGCAGTTGCTCTTAAATCCTCCAAAATGAATTAAATCTGTCCACCAGCTTTGAAACAACACCTGCTGTGACTTTATGTCCAGAAAAAAGAAACTCAAGCTAAACTGGTTTTGGGCTGTACTTTCATATAATGCCAGTTTGTACCAGAACATGAAGCAGTGAGTCAGTGTAACATTTATTTAATTAGGCAAAGACCACATTCATATTCACAGTGGCAGCAAAGAAATGTTGAAAGTTAAAAACAGCAGCACACATCAGGACCATTTTAAAGATCACAGGTGACTACTTTTACTTAATTCAAATTCTTTCACATTTTTGGCTCCTCCTTTCACTTTAGTGTATTTACTGTATCCTTGAAGTCCACATGTTGTTTTTTAATGAATTCATTTTGATCCACATGTTCTGCAGCTGTTTTCCTGTTGATTCGAAGTTTGTATTATGAAATCCTGATAATGTTAAAGCGTTAGTTATATTTGATGAACTCTGTAACGTTTGTCTTATTAAACAGTGTAACTGCTCCTGAAGGTTTTTCATGTTCGAAGTAGAATGAAGGGCCATGCTCCAACTGATGTTCAGCCAGTATTTTAATCTTCTTTTCACCAGCAAACACCGTGAAAAACTGGTGAAATGATCAATGAAAAACACGGATATTACATCAGGAGAACAAAAATTACAACTCAAATAAAACATGCACACAAAGTAAATGCACCAACACACTGTTTGCGCCTTTCTACTGAACATTCATGAGCAATTGTAGTCCATATCTTCAATATTTCCACCTTTTACACAAGCCAGCATTCTCTTTCTGGCTCGAGCCTTCAGTCTCTGGTGACATGTGCGCTTAATTGAGCATCACCCCAAAGCATGCGCACCACAAAGCGTCACACTCAGGCCCACCAGTAGGTGGCGACAACACAACATGAATCCAGATTAAACACCAAATTTTGAACATTGCAATCACATAATAATTACATTTCAATGCGACAGCTACAAACAGTTTGGTGTGAAAAATGAAGAAATGGTCTCAGAACAAGTAGTTTGAGCCCTGATTTCTGATTCAAACTAATTTAACTGTTTTCAGTGGTACATATGGAGCTTTATCACAGGAGGAGACACACCGACACATATTTCCTTTCAATTTGGTTTTCTACTTGTTTTCTATCTTTTTAGTTAATTAACTGATTTTAATTCTCAGATTTTGCCACCTAATTCATTATTTCCAAAGATATGCACGTGGCACAGTAACAGTATCTTTAGCAGTAGCTTGGGACCTGACGGTAAATGTTTACTTTGTCTCTCTGAGATTTACTGATAGAAAACTTTGCAGAGAGAACAACACAGTATGAACAGTCTTCTCACAGGTACTGATAAAGAAACAAATATAGAGTTTCTCTTAATTTTGCTTCAGTTTGTTTTCTTTAATCTTGAGCTTCACATGTTAAGTTTACAGATGGTGAGCTTAAGTTGCCAGAATGTAATGTTCCTACAAAAATACAGGCTAAGTGTGTACCCGTGTTAGTGATTTAACTGAGGCAGCTCAACAAAGCCAGTTCTTCTTTGTATTAATTGACTTGACAAAACCAACAAACCCAGGTGAGAGATAAAGGGTATCACAACAGTGGTTATCTGTTTTCTCTTATTTTGATCTAATACAGGGGACATTAAAGTCACTTTAGCAAAATGTATTTTAATAGTTGAACGTTATTGGCAATAGCTGTTACGGCCCTGGCCGTCTAGAGTTTGTTTCTGTGCTATGTCTTTAAGTATCTACAGGTCCTTCCTGATAGGAGAGCTGGCGGTGGGTTATTGGTCCCCTCATCATGTGGCTGTTTTTAAAACATCCCTCACCAGCAGTTGTTGGCGACAGCAGGTGACAGCAGCAGCAGACCCATCCTTGGCCTCCAAACTTTGTGACATTCGTGTGTGTGATCCTTAAGACCTACAGAGCTTTGGACATAGTATGTAGACACATTTTCACTTGTAAATAGTAAACTGTAAATAAGCACTGAAGCAGAAGAGGAGAGCTGCCTTAATATTCTCCTGTTTATTTCAGTTAGGGAGTTAAGTGTAGCATGTGTCCTTTGTTTGGTTTATGTTTCACATAGGGTTTAGACAGCACCTCCTTTCCTGACTTAGCTTGTTTTGTTGTTGCTTTTTTGGGGGGGGGGGGGGGGGGGGGCGTGTTATTTCGGGCTTTGTTCATCCCAGAGTAAAGTTTTTCAGTGTAGACACAAATGAACCACCGCTCACTTCAAAGATTGGCTTCTGACTATGGTTTTTGGAACCAGGGTGGGGTCACTTCCTTTCCAACCCTTATGTTATGTTTCTGTACCCCTAGAATGGGGCGTAACAATAACCTACAAATATGACTGATTGGTTCTCTTATTTGAGCCCTGTGAGCTGAAAGTCACCATATTTTCATCAATCAACAAAATGCAGTGAATGAACAAAAGATAAATCAATAAGTGGTGTAAACACCTTTTGCCTTCAAAACAGCATCAATTCTTCTAGGTGCACTTGCACACAGTTTTTGAAGGTAGGTTGTTCCTACCAGCTTCCTCACATCCTTCTCTCTCTTCATGTAAACCCAGACACACTCGATGATGTTCAGGGTTCTGTGGTGGGCTGTACTATCACTTCCAGTACTTCTTGTTCTTCTCTACACTGAAGATAGTTCTTAATGACTGACTGTATGCTTGGGGTCATTCTCCTGCTGCAGGATAATTCAAATTCACTGAATCATCATTTGAATAGAGACAAATACATTCTTACTGCTCAGTTGCAGCTGTGGGTGACATGGGAAATTTTTACCTGCAGAAAAAATTGTTACTGCAAGAAGAACAGAGTGTAATCAGTGTTTATTAGTGGTGTCCTTTGGTGTACTGCAGTGCTTAGGATGACGTTTTACTTCAGTGCAGTTCAGTGATGGATGGAGGGAATTTTATTGTAGTCACAGAGATCCATAACAGGGAGCAGGAAAAGAGTTCCACTGGATCACAATAATAAAGTCTAAGAGAACAAGATGTATTTAATTTTATCCAATCCAAACCATCTTTATTTATAAAGCACTTTAAAATACCCAGCACAGGACCAAAGTGCTATACAGTAAATCAGAATCAGAAAGGGTTTTATTGCCAAATGTTGAGCAGGTTTACAACATTAGGAAATTGCTGCGGTGCTTAGTGCAAACATACTGTCATAAATAACGCTTAAATAGACATGAGAAAAAAAACAAGAATAAGAATTAAAAGTGCTAAGTAGATAGATATATACATGAGTGCAGGTGGTGATCAGTGCCAAACATGGAATGATGCAGTGAACACAGCGTAGGGTCATGTGTTAGTGGCGGGGACAGTCATACGGTTATTGTTCATGTGTCCAACAGCAGAGGGGAAGAAACTGTTCTTATGGCGAGAGGTTCTGGTGCGAATGGACCGGAGCCTCCTGCCTGAGGGGAGCAGGTCAAACAGACTGTGTCCAGGGTGAGAAGGGTCAGCTGTGATCCGAGCTGCACGCCGCAATGTCCTGGAGGTGTACAGGTCCTGCAGAGATGGGAGTCTGCAGCCAATCACCTTCTCAGCAGAGCGCACAACACGCTGCAGTCTCTGTTTGTCCCTGATAGTGGCTCCAGCGTACCACACGGTGATGGAGGAGGT
The DNA here is from genome assembly GCF_057381915.1 of Diplotaxodon limnothrissa. Taxonomy (NCBI): domain Eukaryota; kingdom Metazoa; phylum Chordata; class Actinopteri; order Cichliformes; family Cichlidae; genus Diplotaxodon; species Diplotaxodon limnothrissa. Next base: position 24,721,961 of record NC_140598.1, on the reverse strand, counting down.
GAGGATGGACTCGATGATTGCAGTGTAGAATTGCATCATCGTCCGTGTTGGCAGGTTGAATTTCTTCAGCTGCCTCAGGAAGTACATCCTCTGCTGGGCTTTCTTAATGACGGAGGTGATGGTGGGCTCCCACTTCAGGTCCTGGGTGATGGTGGTACCTAGGAAGCGGAATGAGTCCACAGAGGTGATGAGGGTGTCAGTCAGGATGATGGGGGGGAGTGGGGCTGTGTGCTCCACTGTCTTCTGGGCATTCAGCACCAGGTTGTTGTGGCTGCACCAGGACACCAGACGTTCAACCTCCATCCTGTAGGCAGACTCATCCCCGTCCGAGATGAGTCCAATAGCGGTGGTGTCATCTGCAAACTTGATTAGCTTGACAGACTGGTGGGTGGAGGTGCAGCAGTTGGTGTATAGGGAGAAGAGCAGAGGAGAAAGAACACAGCCCTGAGGGGAGCTGGTGCTGATGGTCCGGGAGTCCGAAACATTCTTTCCCAGCCTCACATGCTGCTTCCTGTCTGTCAGGAAGTCAGTGATCCACCAGCAGATGGGATCAGGCACATTCATCTGGGAAAGCTTGCCTTGGAGATGGTCTGGAAGGATGGTGTTGAAGGCAGAGCTGAAGTCCACAAACAGGATCCTGGCGTAGGTTCCTGGGGAGTCCAGATGCTCCAGGATGAAGTGTAGGGCCATGTTGATGGCGTCATCTACAGACCTGTTGGCTCTGTATGCAAACTGCAGGGGGTCCAGGAGGGGGGCCGTGAGGGTCTTGAGATAGGAGAGAACCGGGCGCTCTAATGACTTCATGACCACAGATGTCAGAGCCACGGGTCTGTAGTCATTTAGTCCAGTGATCCTAGGTTTCTTGGGCACAGGGATTATGGTAGAGGACTGAAGCAGGCAGGCACATGACATGTCTGCAGTGAGGAGTTGAAAATGCCAGAAAACACTGGGGCCAGCTCGTTTACACAGTGTCTGAGGGTGGCAGGAGACACACCGTCTGGGCCGGGAGCTTTTCGAGCATTCAGACTCTTAAACTGCTTCCTCACATCTGCTTCATGAATATGAAGAGTTGTGGTGGGAGGAGGTGGTGTGAAATCCTCCTTTGTGTGGGGTGAGGAGGGGGGTGTTGTAGGTGAAGTGTTTGATGGTGGTGATGGGGGAGAGGTGGGGGAATGTGTCCAAAGTGTCTCTATTGTTGGGGCCGTTGGAGGCGTGAAAGCTGCCTGATGGCTCGTCAAAACGGCAGTAAAAGTCGTTAAGGGTGTTGGCAAATAGGTTAAGAACGATAGAATAAAACAAAACAGTAAAAAAATAAAACACATAATACATCAAAATTAAAACAGCATAGAATAAAAAAAACACAGAAGAGGTCTGTCTTATCTCAAAAGGCATGTTGTTCCACAGTTTTGGAGCTGCTACAGAAAAAGCGTTTACGCTCAGTCCCGGGTACATTCAGGAACAGCTGATCAGCTGACCTGAGAAAGGCGGGTATATACGGCTGTAGCAGCTCAGAGAAATAAGATTAGACTAGGCCATGGAGGGCTTTAAAAGCAAATAAAATAATTTAAAAGGAATCCTAAAAAGAAATGGGCAGCAGGTGAAGTGAAGCTAAAATAGGGGAAATGTGCTCAAACTTTCAAGCTGCAGGATATTGGACGCTCTGTAGATGTTTGAAGCACTGACCCCTATATAAAGTGCATTACAGTAATCCAACCGAGTGCTAACAAAGGCGTTGATTACTGTGTCAACGTGCCTTTGTGAAAGAATTGGCTTTATTTTAGCTCGCTGCCTGAGCTGAAAGAAGCTTGATTTTACCACTGCTTTGATCTAATTGTCAAGTTTCAGATCACAGTCCACTTTGACCAGCAGGTTTGTGACAGTTGGCTTAACATACTGGGCCAAGGTATCTAAATATACATTTGGTGTCTCAGTGGGGCTGCCAAAAACCATCACCTCAGTCTTTTTGTCACTGAATTTCAAAAGGTTAAGAGACATCAAAGCCTTAATGTCATCAAGACACTAAAGTAATGGCTATGAAATAATTGCCTTTTTTCTGTAGAGTGAAATGCAATGCTGTGTTTTTCTCAGTATAGATCCAAGAGAGAGCAGATACAAAGAAAAGAGGAGGGGGCCTAGAACTGAGCTCTTTGGGACACCACACAAGAGAGGAGTGGAGGACGAAACATGGTCAGAGGCTGTGTCCCAATTCAGGGTCTGCACGCTTGAAGTATGCGCACTACGCGCACTACGCGCACTACGTGTACTACGTACGACGCGTACTATAAGTACGAGAATATATATATATATATTGAATATTACTTAAACTCTCTTAAATTAACTTCCAATAAAAAAAGGTTTATCATTGATTGAAATTCATTCAGAAATGTTTAACGAATGAGCTGTCACAACTTTCAAGTACAAAGTTGTTATGAAGTCTGTCACATCCCCCCCCCCTTTTTTTTTCTTTTTTCTTTTTTTTATCCTTTATTTATTTATCCTTCTTATTTCATTGTACTGTATATTGTTACTCTTATTTGCCTTGTATGTCTACTGTACAAACCAGAGGTGTGGACTCGAGTCACATGACTTGGACTCGAGTCAGACTCGAGTCATTAATTTTATGACTTTAGACTTGACTTGAAAAAATGTTCTAAGACTTGTGACTTGACTTGGACTTTTACACCAATGACTTGGGACTTGAATTGGACTTGAACCGGTTTACTTGAAAAGACTTGATATTTTACCCCAAATATAAAATTTAACATGCATATTATATAGAGATTGAAAATGTGACGTCATTCACTGGTAGAACCGCAAAGGATTCTGGGAACTCGTGGCAAGCGGTACTAGCGCACGCAGGCTTTCAATTAAAATCAGTCACACAGCGATAAAAAGAAACACAAAAATGTCAAGAAGCTGTTGTATTATTAACTGCAATAGCCGGTCGCATGACAGCCACGGGAAGCCGACGGGTAAAGAGATCGGTTGTTATCGGATTACGTCGTTGAAGAGAAATTGTTCGAGCCATGTTTCCGAAGTAACAAAGACGCGACGGATGGTCTGGATTGCAGCCATTCAAAGACCAAATATAACGTCCCAGAACTCTCCAGCTCACAGGTTAGTCTGCTCCAAGCATTTACACGAAGGTCAGTGTTTTTTAGTACTTAATACGTCATTTTCATAACATAATTAGTGATATAGGTTACAAGCAAGTCTGGCGCTGAACAGAAATTGTCGCGCTATGCTCCTTTGTTTATTGTGCATAAATAGTGAATTGTCCTGACACAATATTGCGTTTCGCTTCTGTTATTATGGTACATTGACAAAAACATATACTTTTATTCACAGGATAAAACAGGTTTTTTGTATCACTAATTGCCCAGTACGATTATGTATTTATGACGACGATTTGTGAGACTGGTAAACTTATGATACGTACGATGGTCTTTCGTTCTACACGGTGCATTTCAAGGTCCTGCACCCATCCGGCGGTAAACTGTACCTGGGCTTGTTGCAGTGACCGGAAGTTACTAAACTTCATGAGTGTATGCACTCACTCCAAGAACCGTATGATTATAAATATGCATATAAATATGCTAAGATGAGATAGCTGACTTCATCTAACTAGCAAATGTTGTCCAGGCTACGTTGGTGATGCAGTTTTTTTTAATGTGTATGATATTTTTGTCATGCGATTTTAAAGCTGGTCCTACAACCGCATCCAAGAATAACATGCAGCTTATCTCAGAACTGTCGGTGAAAATTATTCTTGGAGCTAGGTTTAATTGAGCTGCATTTTAAAGAGGTGCAATTTCACAATTTGTGTATATTTTCTAAGTTCACTATTTTGTCATGTGTTGAGAAAAACACAGATTTTAAAATTACATGGTCTAATATTTACATTTAGCATAACTGCAACATTATTTTTTCTTTTTTTTTTTTTAAAGACTCGAAAGGACTTGAAATTCAAAGTTTCAGACTTGTGACTTGACTCGGACTTTTACACCAGTGACTTGAGACTCGACTCTGACTTGCCTGACATTACTTGAGACTTGACTTGAGACTTGAGGATAAAGACTTGAGACTTACTTGAGACTTGCAAAACAATGACTTGGTCCCACCTCTGGTACAAACTGAACTGGAATGTCTGACTGTTTGCTTTATGATTTCCATAAAGTTTCGAAAAAAAACAAAAACCTCTTCGGCCGCTCCCTTCTGCCGTATTTTGCGGCAAAATTCTCCACACCCACCGCCGCGCTATGAATTGTGGGATATATGGGACCACGAAGCGTACAACGGACCACGCATGATATTTGGGGAAATCGATTGTGCATTTGTAGTATGCATTTGAAGTACACTTCGAATTGGGACAGCCGTCGTCGCATGGCGGTGAGGTAACCGCACTTAAAATGCGTACTTCAAGTGTGCAGCCCCTGAATTGGGACACAGCCCCTGAATTGGGACACAGCCACTCACCCCCTCCTTCCTGGCTCACAGCTTTTTCTTCTTCTTGGTTGGCAACCAATGTTAAGGCGCATTACCGCCCCCTGGCTCACAGCTCAGTGGACATTTAGATGAGAAAATATGTATTTGACACATTCAAGAAAAAAAAAAAAAAGTAAAAATAAACAAAATAAATGTTTATATTTTGGTAGGAACTTGCTTTATTTTAAAAATGTTTTTGCTCATTTTTGCTCTATAAAATAGTTTATTTCTTTTAGAATCACTCATCTTAGCAGTAGGATTTACATGAAAAGAGAAACAAATTAAATTTGAGTGAAAATATACATTTTTGCAATGTCTGGTCAACTGACTCAGTGAATCAAATTACTCAAATTCGATTCGCTTTGGTGAGTGACTCATTCAATCTCGATTCAGTAAAAAGAATCTAATTTACCATCACTGGAATGGAAAGGACTGGAAAGGCGCTACTTTTGAATAACTCTCTCACGTGGTTACGTTGTGCAGCTGAGTCACGTGACAGCACAGCAACAAATCACAGCAGAGCCGGGAAAAGGGGGCGGAGCAAAGTGTCTGTACAGGAGAGGAGTCGAGCAGAGAGAGCTGCTTTTTCATGAAACGGGAGTAAAGTAGTGAACTTACTGGAACATATACCACTACCAAAGTTTGGATCGATATCTGCATCGATCTGCACACCCTTGTCTCCTGGATCGTAGCTGAGATCAGCGTGAACCACGTGGGTCTCTGCTCACTGATCTGTTTCCTGTTTCTCTCGGTTTGTGGGCTCATCTAAAGGTAAGCACCGAGCTAACTTTAATGTGGGTTCCGTTTATGTTGAGTTTAGCTCTGTTGAGGATAATAGATTGCTTGGTATACACTGGAGTTAGACAGACTGTAGAATTTGTGATTGCTTGCTACATTATGAAATGGTGGTTGCTAGGGGGTAAGAATATATATAGAAAATTAGTCTTGGTATATGAACAAAAGGATGGGCTGCAGGGCAGGAGAACAGTCTACCCCCACCCCTAGGACAGGAAGCCACAGGTACAAGCATGGGGGAGGGCAACCCCAGGGTGAATAATAGAGATTAACAGACCACGTGACATTCGCGTAGAGCTGGGCGATATAAGATTTTTTCATATCATGACATGTTTTTTTCATTTCAGGCGATAACGATATCTAAGATAAGATAAGATAGAACTTTATTAATCCCTCGGGTGGGTTCCTCTGGGAAATTCGATTTCCAAAAAAGCACAGCACCGACAGAAGTTACAGAGTTATACACACACACATATATATAAATACAGAGACAATATAAATAAAATATACGAAGGGGATAAATAGAATAAATAGGAATAAAAATAAAAATACAAGTGAATTGCACATTTCAAGTATTGAGTCTATTGCACCGTTGACTATTTACAAAAGTATTGCACAAAAGGTATTGCACAGTGAGGTGAAGAGGCACTACAGCTTAGTTGTTCCCTCCTTTGTCCTCCTGTTTCCCCTCCCTCTCCCCTCCAGAGAGGAGTTAAACAGTCTGATGGCGTGTGGGACAAAGGAGTTTTTAAGTCTGTTAGTTCTTGTCTTTGGGAGAAGCAACCTGTCACTGAACAGACTCTTCTGGTTGTTAATGGCCGTGTGCAGAGGATGCCTGGCATTGTCCATAATGTCCATCAGTTTCTTTAATGTCCTTTTCTCTGCCACTGTCACCAGAGTGTCCAGCTTCATGCCGACCACAGAGCTAGCCCTCCTGATCAGTTTCTCCAGCCTGGATGAGTCCTATCTATCACGATATAAGCCAAATAACTATATTTGTAAGATTTAAATGTGCCGTTGCTCACAAGTAAAATTTGAAATAATCAGCAGCTTGTTTTTATTTATATATTTATTTCCCATAAGTTCATCCATTAAACGGACGCGAATGGATGGATGAAGTTCAACAGGGTAGATGTACTTAAGGAACATGAGACTTTTTCAGATAAATAAAGGCAAATATTGCAAACTACACAAAAGGCAGCCGCTAAAGCGTTTAAGTTTCAAAATAGAACAAACGAAACAGACTACTAAATTGTCAATTCCACTTAGAAACAAAATATTAATTCTAAAAATAAGTCTTAGTTTGTTTTACAGAAGAACAGACAAAACTGACTAACTTTTGTCAATATCAAATAAACTGAGAACTAAAAGGAAATTCTCAATCTCTCCTTGTTGTATAGCTTAGCTTTTCAAACAGTTTTAACAGTTACTTTAGTCTGACAAAAGCTGAATGACGAATTAGCGCTTCCAGTCAGAGACTGAGGCTACGTCCACACGTACACGGGTATTTTTGAAAACGGAGATTTTTCCATTTTCGTTTTAAAAAATAATCCCGTCCACTCATAAAGGCAGAAATGAAGGAAAACGCTGCTATGAACATGCCAAAGCAGCAGGTGGAGCTAGATTCCTAACCGTGCAGAAATGTTGGCCAATCAGAAGTCTAGAAGCCTCGGTGGGAAAAAGTAAACAAAGCTGGGGCATAGAAGCAGAACCGAGTCGTATGTGTGGAGGGACAGTAACTGTGTGTATATGTAAGCATTTAAACACTGCAGAGAGTAGAATTAACAGTAACAGTATTGTAGAAATTCATTTCACCGAAACAATAACGTGGCGCACAGTGTGACGCATGCACCAGTTTATTGTATTTCCAGACTTGCTTCCGGCACAATTTACAGTGCACGCTACTCTGTTTTTTGTCAGACTTGAAATAGCCGAAATACCTTCACACTACGGAACTTCTATGGCTCTTCCGTTTGACAATCTCTCCGGCATTGGAACCATCATCTGTTTTCTCTTCGGTAACCTTCGGTCACGCTCGGTTGATTTTTCTAGTTGGCACACTCATTTCCTCCATTACCCGGGCGTTAATGTTGCTGGCTGCTTCCCAAACAAATACAAATGTACGGCTTGGCACTTGTGCTGTACGTAACAAGTCATGCGACGTGACGCTGCGGCTGTGATTGGTTCGGCTCAGCGCTACTTAATTTGGATTGGCTGACCTCTTTTTTTTTTTTTTTTTTTAAGAGGACAAGAGCGGCGAGGTCTATCGCGATAGTTTAATTTCTCTATCGAGTAAAAGTTATATCGCGATACATATCGTTATCGTTCTATCGCCCAGCTCTTCTTTCGCGCATTGCATGCCGGGAACTCATGGCAAAACATTCCAAGTACCGCATCAAATGCAAGCATTTGTAGCACCGCAAAACGTTCATTCTCCGGTTCCAATAAATTCTTTCTTTTTCTTTGCCCCCCAAAAAAGGTATGTACAAAACGAAGGAGAACAATGTGACCTGAAGTTAATAAACTTCATGAGTGCATACACTCATGAAGTTTAGTAACTTCAGGCCACTGCAACATGCCCAGGTACGGTTTACCGACGGATGGTTACAGGACCTTGAAATGCACCGGACTGAGGCAATTTTCCCTCAGGATGACCAGGCATCGCGTGCTGGTGATTTAGCAAAACTCACCTGAGGAATCCTGCTTGACAACGCCACATTCTTATAGAAAATTTCAAAATTAGCTGCAACACACCTTGTGAGCTGGATTTGAAGTGGGTTTAATAAACACTTTACAATTTGAATGGAAACATGCCAGCCAACACAAGGATCATCTCGGAAATTCGGCCACCACCCTTATATCTTATATACACCATCACAGACACTCTCAAACAAAGAACATTCCACAGCACATCATGCATACCTAAAGGTTCAGTCCAGCTCATCCATGACCTTCTCCCACACTAAGAAACGTTATGACCACCCGTCACCTCCCTTAGAGCAGGATGTCTGGAGCTCTTCCAGTCTACGATGGGTCCACTGTGAGGGTGCAATAACATGGGCCCACTGGTGATAACATTCTATATGCATGCATACAACTGGTGAACACTAAAGTGAGGAAATAATATTACTATTACTAATGTGATATGATTTATAGGAAAGGAAATGTGCCACTGCAACATGCATAACAGCGCTGGTAAATACACACAGAAATTAACAACTACAAGATTAAGTCTGCATGGCCCACAAGCTCATGCGACCCTAGGATGTTGCTGTCATCTTCCTGCTCCTGGAAAAACATACATACATCTACCCTTTCCTTGTCTGCTTGGAATAGGTGCAATCTGCATATCAGTGTCAAGTCAGTGAACCATTTGTCCCCATTATCAGTCCAGTCAGTCCCCATTGCGATGTGGAGAAGCTCACTTTACGATCATTTTTCCAGCAACACTATTGTATAGCACTTTTAGTTCCAATCATGCAGGCCTGCTTAACGGACAGCAGACTTTCAAACAAAACTCTCAGTGTACTCCTCAAACATGAAAAGAAAAAAAAAGAAAATACTACAAAATATAAAAATATGAAAGTCTAGTTTTAGGACTTGCCAAAGCATACTCATCTCCTTAAACTGATAAATCAAACCAAAACGTCTTGACAGGTTCCACTTGGTAAAAGAAAAATGTAGCTGCCAAATAAATCCCCAAAACATTCATCCACCAGCCACACACATTTCACACAACCCTAATGTCCTATTAGATAATAAGTTTATTCCCATGCAACCAGGTGTATGTCATGGTAAAGCATCCCTCACACATTTGAATTTGAATGTATTTATTTAAAAGGGACAGTGCAGTTTGACATAGTCCAAGTACAAAACATGAAACTGATGTAACGGACATAAGTTTATAGCTATTGCAAATTTTCAACAATTGTCCCTTGTTGGGCTTACAATCAAAATAAATACATTTTACCATAAAACATACATTTTCATAAAGCCAAAATACATCGTAAATACAACTACAATTAATAGACAATAAATAAAAATAAAATCATTAGTAAAATGACTACATCTCTGATTTCCCTCTAACCAAACTTTAACCTTCAATAGAAAGGATCTGATGTCTGTAATCAATTTGATTTTGGTTGGAAGTGGGCTCCACAGATTGCAAGCCTCTATGGAAAATGCCGTCTGACCAAATTTAGATCTGCGATATGATATCTTACAGTTTCCGTTCAATTTAAGAAAACACTGTTTCATCTTGTTCTCTCTATAAACTTCACAAGATGCTTGGTTGAACTTTCCCTCCTCTGAGGTAAACTTTTATTAAACTCTTAATAAACAGTCATGAGTCTCTGCTTCTCACCTTCCGGTGTTACACTCTCAAGACTCCGGGCGGAACACACAGGTAAATGCAATTCCGCTTGCTACATCCCTTTTCTTTTACAAAGACAATGAACTATTCATAAGTCTCTCTTTTTGTTTTACTGCATGCAGTTCCTCTACAGCCTGTCCCGCTATTGTTTTGTTGTATTCTCTTGAAATCTCCATTGCTCTACAAATATCTAGACATCTGTCTAATGTGAGGTTCTCTTCTCTGAGCAACCTTTCCCTCCAACTGGAGCTGTTCGTGCCACAGACGATCCTGTCTCTGATCAGTGAGTCTTTTAATTGTCCAAAGTTGCAGGTGCAATCAATATTTTCTCCTGGAGCCTGATTGCATGCAAAAAATCTGTATCTCTCGACAGTCTCATTAACTTTGGGATTATAGTGTTCATCAATTTTTCTCATCAGCTCACTTACTGTTACCCTTGCCTCAGCTGCCACCATGTTTCATCTTGTTCTCTCTAAACTTGCTCGGTTGAACTTTCCCTCCTCCGAGGTAAACTTTTATTAAACTCTTAATAAACAGTCATGAGTCTCTGCTTCTCACCTTCGGGTGTTACACTGTCAAGACTCCGGGCGGAACACACAGGTAAATGCAATTCCCCTTGCTACAAACACGAATGATTAAAACTCCTAAAACTAAGTAGATTATGTTTCTCTAAAATGTGACAATGATGCCAGGGCTGCACCATTTTGCATAAAATGAGAATCACAATTTTTTTGCTTAGAATTGAGATCACGATTCTCTCACGATTTTCTTTTCCAATATAAATATTTATTGCACTTACTCCGTAATTTCTTTGTGCCTGGGGGAGTTTGACGGGTATGGGGAAGTGCTGTATAAGGTTCCCGTTATTGATGTTTGGGTGGTTGACGGGGACTGATTTTCTCCTGTCACTTTCTTGGCCTTTACAGCTTCGTCATATTGCACTTTATGGTGACGTTTAAGGTGGTTATACAAATTCGTAGTGTTAGCTTGCGGTGCTGCTACTATGGCAAAACACAGCTTGCAAATGATATCTTTTTGACTCTCATCTTCTTTGAAACCAAAAACCTTCCACATGGAGGAACGAGAACCTTTTCTTGGAATTAATGTTACAGTGGGGTTGTCATTCTCACCACCATCAGAGCTTTTCCTCTGCACTCATTGTGGTTTCTCCCCTCCGGCAGTTTCTCTCACGTGCTCTTCGTTGTTTTTTCCCTTTCCAGCTGGCTTCTGTATCACGTGGTATAAGGCTCTGCCCTTGTCATGAAGAGTGAGCGCTTGTTTTCATGCAGATTATGTCCCGGAGCAAAACGCGGTACAATCGTCATCTTTTTTTTTTCTTTTCTTACATCATTGTCATTTGGAAATGAGATGGCACATAAGTATGAATTGAGATCGCGATTTTCTAACATTTAATTGTGCAGCCCTAAATGATGCCATCGGACAGATTTGACATAGGACACAGACCTTCAAAATAAAACAGGAAACATGAGACACAGACATGACAATACAAACTTGATAACATAAGACACTCGGCATGAAACACAAAGGGTGAGGAAACTTAAATACAGGGGAAGAAAATAAAAGGTAAATCTAATAACCAAATGAACTTCGCTGACCTAAAGAACTTAAACATAGAACTCAAAACACTGGTTCAAAAGACTCAGGAACGTGACAAATGCATAAATAACTGAGCTGCTGAAGCAGGTATATAGTGCTGAATTAACTCAAAACAATTCAGATTAGCCTTGACCGTCTTAGCAATCTTCTTTAGATGCTTGTCCAATTTAAGACGTAAATCAAAAATTATTCCTAAAAACTTCTCATCTTACTAAGTGAGTTGAACAAGATGATAAAATCAGAAACACAGGCTTAAAATACCATCTGGTATTCATTGCATTGCATGTGTGTGTATGTGTTAGTAGGATTAAAACACTCTGTGCTTATTAGGGCTGCCACGATTACGTTGACTAGTCACGATTACGTCGACTATCAAAAGCGTCGACGACTGATTTAATAGTCGACGCATCGTTTGAAGCTTTGTAAGATCACAAAAGACGCAGGAATAAGTAGTAGGATTTAAGAGTGTAATAACGGACTGAAACAGAAGATGGCAGCACTGCATGCACAAGGATGCTAGCTGCCGTTAAACCCCGAAGAAGAAGTAGCTCTGTCCCAGAATTCATAGCGCAGCCCAGGTCAGTTTTCAACAATGGTGGCAGCTAGTTGTAATATTACTCTTATTATTCTTTCTGTGTCACAAAATAAACGTTTAACATATTTTCAGAATGTAACTGTATAAACCTCAAATATCTGCTCAGTTTATCAAGACACCACATATTTTCAAAAGTGCTCCGACGTTTTCGGAGACGTCTGTTGCCCACTAGCTCGATAGCTAGCCGGGGTTCAAGGCTCACTAGAGCCCATGAGAGCACCGGACTCCCGGCAAATCGTTGTCAAACCCACCGCTGTCTTTCACTACTCAGGGGCCCGTTCTTCGTACCTCGCTAAGTAGGTTAGCTGGATTTGATTGTTGACGATTTCGCGTGATCTTGGATCGTTCGGTTCCCCGAAGCTCATCCGGGACTTGCTGTCATAGCAACAGAGCCGTAAGCGTAAACCTGCTCGGGAGCAGGTTTACTTTATGTAAACAGGATTAGATCGCGGCCACGCAGGTATGTCCGCTTCATTTATACGAAAGCAACAGCGATATTCCACCACAGTTTCACCATAAATAAATAACATCAATGTAACTAAAGACAATGCAGCACCTGATCCATTTATTGATTTCACACAGATACATACAGGACATTTCCTAAAAAAGGGAAATGTACTATTAACATTCTATTACATGTATGTGATTATTACAGATGTAATTCATATTTCAGAGTAGCAATTGCAAATTACTTTGTGTAATCAAGATGAGAGACCACGGCTATAAAAGCGAAGGTGGATTTGGGAAGCCTGTCGCAGTCCTGTCCGTATACGCGAGCCACCCATTGCGGAAGGTGCAAGATTGATAAGGAGAGTTTTCAGAATTCAGTGTATATTGCGGGACAGACAGGATCCTTTAGCTCAGCGCGACAGTGTGCTCATAGAGAGATATCAATTTTCCCGTGAGGATATTATTTACTTAACCAACTTGTTGACGAGGGGGTGCAGGACCACCACCTGTCTTTTTTTTGCTCTGCCCTTTTCTTGGTTGCTGTTATAAACAAACAGATTATTCCAGGGTCTCTTTCCAAGAGACGAAAAGCAATATAAGTGATAAATATTACCATTCTGTAGAATATTCTTATATTTCACTTTTACTTGTTCCCATGTTCTAGTGGGTCCTGTTGTGGCTCTAATGTGAAAGGGGATATAATATAACATATTATAATATAATGTAATATAATATTGGATAATATAGTGTAATATAATAAATCTACCCTACCGCCTACTGATGTTGGCCAGAGGGGCCGATGGCGCGATATGGCAGCCTGGCTTCTGTCAGTCTGCCCCAGGGCAGCTGTGGCTACAACTGTAGCTGCCTCCACCAGTGTGTGAATGTGAGAGTGACTGAATAGTGGCATTGTAAAGCGCTTTGGGTGCCTTGAAAAGCGCTATATCAATCCACTCCATTATTATTGTTATTATTAAATTACTTACGAGTTTAATTTGTCAGCAACTTTCTGCCAGCCCTCTCTCCTTGCTTTTGCAGCCTTTGCAGTGTTCCCTTGCGTTCTGATTAAACTCTGAAACTCCTGAAATCCCTCACTCAAGAGTTCTTGCTCTGCTGCTGAAAAATACCGAGCCGAGCGCGCTCCGTCGACATTTTCCCCGACCAATCAGAGGGTTGCCGATCAATGTTTCCACTATCGATGCGTAGCCCCTTTTACGACACCCAGTGATGTCACATTACTGCGTCCAGCTGTACTAATCGTCAACAGCAGGTGTGTTCGGGGAACCGGATTAGCGAGCTCACGGTTAGCGCGATGGTTTGGTCTTGGATGTGTCATTTGATCTTGGATGTAGTGAGCGACGTACGAAGAACGGGCCCCAGGTTAAACATATATCAGTCACTTAGATAACTTACAAATGTTATTGTTTGGCTTTTTTTTTAGTATTTTATTTGTTCCTGAGTAAATCGGTTTGGCTGAGATTAAAGTTATAGTTTTTACACAGCTGAATAAACGTCAAGCAGACAACTGATTATCAGAAGCATGAGATGCTCGAGAATATACTCTGGTGTCCCGTTATATTTTAGATAGCAAGGAGTTTATTAAACTTCACCGAAACAATCTGCAAATTTCATTAAAATGTAATAAACTATCATCTTGTCTTTATTTTTAGTTAGCACATACTTTAAACACTTAAAGCTGTAAGCTAATGATAGTTATATAAGAGCAGATGCATGCTGGTGCAATAAGCTGTATGTTTTACGTCCAATGGATGCATGATCTGATTAGTCGACTAATCGCAAAAATAATCGGTGACTAGTCGACTATCAAAATAATCATTTGTGGCAGCCCTAGTGCTTATGTATGTCGTTTTAATTACTGTCGCCTTTTTCTGAAACAAATCTGTTTACTACACCTTCTTGTTTCAGAAACACCTAAAGAGGAAAGTCTCTATTGTAGTCAGGCACAGCTAAATTCTGCTTGTGAGTTAACCTAGCAAACCACACCGTGTGTTGTTAACACCTTAAACATGTACCTCCTCATGCCACTTCCTCTATGATTTTTGACACCCCTATATGGTGTCACGGCGGGGTGCGCCGATGTGTGTGGAAACAGGACCCAAAAGCAGATGATGACGAGGAATTGTAATGATTAACAGAAAAGTGAACCTTTATTGCGATGACGGCAGGGAATGAACCAAGAGACCAAAACAAACAGGCAAAACACTAAGAAACAAAACACTATAAGGTACTAAGACCAAAAACTATAACTATAACTGAGGAGGAAATAAACAGGCTAAGACTATGACTAACGTGGAAATAACAGACGAAAACTAGACCTATGACTGAGGTGAGGTAAACAGACGAACCGACAATGGCATGAAGAAAACAAAAGGCTTAAATACAGACATGAGGTGATCAGGGGAAGTGGGGACACATGGGGGAACAGCTGACTGACATAAACCTAATGACAGGACCAGGAGAGGAAAGCTAAATACAATGAACAAAGAACACATGACACTGTCAGAATAAAACAGGAAACACTAAAACTAGACATGACAATACAAACTTAACAAACCTAATGCGTGATGAATAATACAAGAACCCAAAACATAGAAAATCAGAGGAACAATAAACAATAACAGCCCAAACTAAAGACAGATAGGAAAAGACACAAAACTAATCACATAACCAAATGAGACAAATACAAACATAAACTCAGAGCGCTGGGTCAGAGACCCAGCCTGTGACATATGGAGGACAACAAGAGCCACGCACATCAAAATAAAGAATTCTGTGCTTAAATAATGAATTGTAGAATAAATTCTCCATTTGTAAAATAATTCCACATTAACATAGTGAGTTTCGAAATGTTTTTTAAAGTCCTCATTACCATCCTAGCTCCCCTAGGATGGTAATGAGATGCTTGAAATGTTGTAGGTGGCTGAGTTTATACTGCTACCATTAAGACTGATCAGGACTCCGTCTTGTGGATCTATGGAAGTCCATATATACAGGGTGTAGCATCCCCTGGGTAAAGGTGGTGATGTGCAGGGGGGGTCAGTGGTTTTTCCCTTTCAAGTTCTTGTAGGCAACTGATGACTTTCTTTTTGTAGTTGCTTCTGGGGTTTCACCTTGAAGCTTCATAGGTATTGTTGTCACTGAGGAGTTTAGTCATGTTTATTTGCTCTGCTTCTTTTTGTCAGGGATAAAATACAAATATATACTTTTTGTGTCCCAGCTGAGTAACAGGAGGAGAAGAGTCTGGTGGTGCAGCAGAGGAATAATTTCAGCCATTTGGACTCAGCTCAGCCACTACAGAGGAAACAATGACTTCAACACAAAAGGTAAGAAAAACATCACAGTTACACTGTTATTGAAACTGCGTGCACAGCTGGTTGGTTTTTAAAAACCTGTTAACAGCAGCTTTATCTTTTCCATCCTGGGCTCCTCCATATATACAGAATCTACATTCACAACCAAAAACCACAGAAGTTACAAGAAAATACAAAGATCATATTTTCTCTACACACATTGAAACAACAATATCATCAGTTGAACTCAAATTTTTTTCTGAAGTAAAAGAGTTTCTTTGATGATCAATATTTCTTCAATAATGTCATTTTCATTACAACTCTCATTGTAGCACATCATTGTAATGTGATACTATCACCAGAAGGTGGTGGTAACACACCTACAATGTGTTTTTTGACATGTCTGATTCCACCAATGGAGGGAGTTTCAGTTTGTTCCACGACTGCATTTCACTCACTGCCTCTGTTTGTATCTCTGTCACTGCAGGACCAACATGGAGCAAGAAGTCAGCGCTCTCAGGAGGCCGACAAACCTCACAGAAGAAAAGGAAAGAAAACCTACAGCTGTGATGAGTGTGGGAAGGATTTTACCCGGGCTGGACACTTAAAAAGACACCAACTCATCCACAGTGGAGTTAAACCTCACAGCTGTGACTTGTGTGGAAAGTCTTTTACCCTGGCTGGATATTTAAAAACACACCAACTCATCCACACTGGAGTTAAACCTTACAGCTGTGACTTGTGTGGAAAGTCTTTTACCTTGGCTGGACACTTAAAAAAACACCAACTCATCCACACTGGAGTTAAACCTTACAGCTGTGACTTGTGTGGAAAGTCTTTTACCTTGGCTGGACACTTAAAAAAACACCAACTCATCCACACTGGAGTTAAACCTTACAGCTGTGACTTGTGTGGGAAGGATTTTACCTGGGCTCTAAGCCTAAAAAAACACCAACTCATCCACAGTGGAGTTAAACCTTACAGCTGTGACTTGTGTGGAAAGTCTTTTACCCAGGCTGGATATTTAAAAACACACCAACTCATCCACACTGGAGTTAAACCTTACAGCTGTGAGTTGTGTGGGAAGGATTTTACCTGGGCTCAAAGCCTAAAAAAACACCAACTCAACCACAGTGGAGTTAAACCTCACAGCTGTGACTTGTGTGGAAAGTCTTTTACCCTGGCTGGATATTTAAAAACACACCAACTCATCCACACTGGAGTTAAACCTTACAGCTGTGACTTGTGTGGGAAGGATTTTACCTGGGCTCAAAGCCTAAAAAAACACCAACTCATCCACAGTGGAGTTAAACCTTACAGCTGTGACTTGTGTGGAGAGTCTTTTACCCACGCTGGAAGCTTAAAAACACACAAAGTCATCCACAGTGGATTTAAACCTTACAGCTGTGAGTTGTGTGGAAAGTCTTTTACCCACGCTGGAAGCTTAAAAATCCACCAAATCATCCACAGTGGAGTTAAATCTTACAGCTGTGAGTTGTGTGGAAAGTCTTTTACCAAGGCTGGGGGCTTAAAAACTCATCAACTCATCCACAGTGGAGTTAAAGCGTACATCTGTGACTTGTGTGGAAAGTCTTTTACCCTGGCTCAAAACCTAAAAATACACCAAATCATCCACAGTGGAGTTAAAGCGTACAGCTGTGACTTGTGTGGAAAGTCTTTTACCCACGCTGGAAGCTTAAAAACACACAAAGTCATCCACAGTGGAGTTAAAGCGTACAACTGTGACCTGTGTGGAAAGTCTTTTACCCTGGCTCAAAACCTAAAAAGACACCAAATCATCCACAGTGGAGTTAAAGCGTACAACTGTGACCTGTGTGGAAAGTCTTTTACCCACGCTGGAAGCTTAAAAACACACAAAGTCATCCACAGTGGATTTAAACCTTACAGCTGTGAGTTGTGTGGAAAGTCTTTTACCCAGGCTGGGGGCTTAAAAACTCACCAACTCATCCACAGTGGAGTTAAAGCATACATCTGTGACTTGTGTGGAAAGTCTTTTACCCTGGCTCAAAACCTAAAAACACACCAAATCATCCACAGTGGAGTTAAAGCGTACAGCTGTGACTTGTGTGGAAAGTCTTTTACCCTGGCTGATAGCCTAAAAAAACACCAAGTCATCCACAGTGGAGTTAAACCTTACAGCTGTGACTTGTGTGGAAAGTCTTTTACCCACGCTGTAAACTTAAAAACACACCAACTCATCCACAGTGGAGTTAAACCTTACAGCTGTGAGTTGTGTGGAAAGCGTTTTACCCAGGCTGGGGGCTTAAAACGACACCACGTCATCCACAGTGGAGTTAAACCTTACAGCTGTGACTTGTGTGGAAAGTCTTTTACCCACGCTATAAACTTAAAAACACACCAACTCATCCACAGTGGAGTTAAACCTTACAGCTGTGAGTTGTGTGGAAAGTCTTTTACCCAGGCTGGGGGCTTAAAACGACACCACGTCATCCACAGTGGAGTTAAACCTTACAGCTGTGACTTGTGTGGAAAGTCTTTTACCCACGCTATAAACTTAAAAACACACCAACTCATCCACAGTGGAGTTAAACCTTACAGCTGTGACTTGTGTGGAAAGTCTTTTAAATCTCCACATCAGCTGAAAAAACACCAACAGATCCACACCAGAAAGTAACTCTACAAGTGCAGTTACTGTGAGGATGTCTTTAATTTTTTATCTTGTAATTTTAACCTGATTGTTTGGAACAAATATGATCAGTAAACTTATGGAGGAATTCCTCGACTTACAATGTCTTTGTTTAGAAGTGGAGCGAAGCACATGGATCCATTTCTCAACCCTGTCGTCACTGTGGTGGTGGGAAAGCATTTTTCTGTGATCTTTTTAGAAAGACTTCCAATCATCAACCACAACCACATAAAACCACATCAACATAGCCACACTGGAGACAAAATGAACTACTGCAAAGAATGCGGGAGAGGCTTCCACACACCAAGCACATTAAAAATACATGAACTCTTCCACAGTGGGGTCAAAAAGCACATCTGTGACCAGTGTGGGTCATCCTTCACCACTGAACATGAGCTCAATGAAAAAGCATAAGGGAATCCACACAGGAGAGACACCACACAAGTGCAGACACTGTGACAAAAGCTTCTCACAATCAGGTCATCGTAACAAACATGAACGTACACACATGGAAGTGAAATTCAGCTGTGACCAGTGTGACAAGAGCTTCAGGAATCTCAGTTCATACTCCGAACACAAACGATCCCACGCTGTAAATAAACTGTTTCACTGTTACCAATGTGCAAAAACCTTCACTTCATTATCTGCTCTGTGCAAACATCAGCCTGATCATGCAGGACTGAAATCACTGGATCACAATGAATCTGAAGAGAGAGAAAGATCCTCTTCTGGTTTCAGGCTCAGACTTAAAAACCTTGAGATCAGGCTCCACAGAGTTCAGATGGAATCTCCTGTAAAGAGTGTCAGCTGATGTCACACTTGGATCTGATGAGGTAGCTCTGATTTCTGGAGCTGCAGTGAATAATCCTGAATGCTACATTTAGGAAGCTGCATGTATAGATATGCATATCAAGTTTATTATTTTTCCTTTGAGGGATTTTAATTCTCTAAAATGTTATCCCTGTTACATTTTATTCTTTGTTTATTAGGACACAGTAGTGTTTAGTAGTTGTATTCATTTTATGTGTTACCTAAGTTAAATTTCAATCCTTCCTTCATATTTAATCTTTTGCTGAGGTAAAATCTTCTCTTAAATCATTTTCTCCCAAAACTACAAATGTTTTCACAGCAGTTGCTCTTAAAACCTCCAAAATGAACTAAATCTGTCCACCAGCTTTGAAACAACCCCTGCTGTGACTTTATGTCCAGAAAAAAAGAAACTCAAGCTGAACTAGTTTTGGGCTGTACTTCCATGTAATGCCAGTTTG